>NW_022631063.1:7815360-9015360 GCF_010015895.1 Lontra canadensis
TAAATAACTAAAATCTTAAAAAAAATAAGTAAGTACTTCAGGTATAGCCATGAATGAAATTGGCAAAAAAAAAAAAAAAAAGAAAAAAGAAAAAAGAAAAGAAAAGAAAAGACGTCAAGCCTGTCTGGAGACACTTTGGTCTTATTTTTCTTCTTGATGCCAGTGTCTCAGCACAGATCCTAGCACAGAGAGAGGCTTGAATGAAGGGTGCATGGTTGAAAGAATCAGCGAATGGCTTAGTTGAGTTGTTGTGCTTGCAATGGTAAACGGTTTTGAAGATGAAAAGGAAGTTTCCAAGGAATGGGAACTACCGAGACATGAGGAACGGGAGGGACCCCTCACAGTCCACTTGCGTGTGGGGCCAGGTGCAGAAACCAGTGTGACTGGCTCCAAAGAGGGCATTTTCCTTAAACAGCAAGTCTCTCCTTGGGGTTTTTTGGGAAACCAAGGCTGATTTCTCTTGGTGCAAAAATAGGGGTTTGGAAAAAGAGGCTCCAGTTCCCAGCAGTTCTGCATGAACATCCCCTGTCTGAGCTTCCTTACAAACAAAACTTGGCCTTTTCGTTTAATGTTTCTTTCTTTTACTCACCCTGGCCTCACACTTACCATCCGCTTCAAGTTCCAGTGAATTATTAATTATTCATCCCTCTTAGCCCTTTATCTTGGGAGCCGGACTTCCTCGGGGCTAGTCTCACCTGTGGTCGAGGTGAACAATGGCAGGTAAGGCCCTTCCTCCTCTGGCCTGGAGCTGAGTGACAGTGATGGCTGTCCTCCCCACCCCCGCCACCGCTGTCCCCGGTGGCCACTGAGGGCTGGTGCAGGCTGGGGCTGCAGGTGTTGGATGGCTGTCTGCATTCTGCGTTTCTTCTTGTTTATTGCAGCAACAGCATCGGAGGTGAGCAGGGAAAGCCCCGAAGGAAACAAAACAGGGTAAGAGAAAGAATCCCCAAAGCCATGTCTTCTCCACTTGGAGAACTGGACTATAGGTCTGGTCGATGAGCCTAAGTGGGGCTTGATCTTTCTGGCGTGTATTTTTGTCTTCATCCTGAAGAAGAGCATATACACACACATACATACACACACACACGTATGTATGTATGTAATATATTTATATACCTATATCCTGAAGAAGAATCCTTTCATCCTGAAGAAAAATTTTTATATATATAAATATAGAATATATAGAACATCTTCTATATATAGCAGATCTGGTAATCATGTGATGATGATTCTGTTAGGTGCAGCAAAGGAAGAATTAAAATGAGCGGGGTTTAAGTAAATTTGATTTAAGATACGATTGAAAACCACTCATTGTGCACCCCTCCACATATATGTTTGTTTGACATGTTCTTGTCAGAAGTGTGTTAAGCAACAGCTGTGAATTTTAGTGCATCTATGTTTGTATAGTAAATAGGAAATTTTTGCCTGCCTTCTATTAGATCCTTTGGTGAAACAACGTTTGCTGTGCTCTGAGTGTCCCCTGCTCCCCCTGTGAGGGGTCCTGCTTTCCAGCCTTCCCTTCCTCAGGCTGTGTGAGACCTTCCCTTTGCAGGCGAGCCCTGAGGAGCCATGCGAGTTGGGGTGTCCATGCAGACGGAGGCCACAGACTCGTCCTTGATGAGTGGGAATGTTGGAAGCAGATGGGTTGCTGAATTGCTCAGAACTTCTTGCTCTTTCCTGGGGCTGAGAGGAAATAATCTACCTGGTTTTTTTCCTCTACAGTCCCCACATTTTAGTTTGCAATCAATCTCTCCATATTTTGGGAGGGCTTCAGGGTTGCAAGCACCGGTAAGCGGTGGGAGGAAGGAGGCCTTGTCTCCTTCTCTGCCCTTCCTTCTTCCCCATCTCCCAGGATTGGCATCTGCAGGGCAGAGGGACAGGTGGCTGATGGAAGACCACGCTGTGTCATCGGGAGAGGAGGGTGAGATGACAGGATTCAGGAGTGGGGAGCAACAGCAGAGAAGCAGGTGGCTTTCCCTCCCCTCATCACAATCCCTGTTCCTGAATTGATATGGGCCCTTTGGCGGGCCTTGAGCCAGGGTGGGAGCACCCTCCAGGCAGCCTATCTGCAGACACTGGGAGACGGCGAGACTGGAGGGCTGGTAGTCAGGAAGCATTCACAGAAAATCGCCTGTCTTCCCAGGGCCATGTTTTAATGCTCACAGAGCCCACCAACAGACACACAGCCTTTTTGGAGAGTTTTATGATGATTTTTAAGTGACTGCAGAGCCTGCCCTATTATCACAGACATCTCAAGAGCTCGCTGTGTTCCTCTTGAGTAATGTTTAACAGAAAAGTTGGTCATCGGCCCCACCTCCGTTCTTGTGATGAGGCAGAAGCGAATTGAGCAAGCACGGTTTCTTCTGAGGCAGTGGGGTCTGTGAGAGCCAGGGGCGCCGCTGGCCCTTGTCGGGAACAATCAGGGCAGTTTGCTGAGCACCCAAGCAGGTGCTCCTTCTCCCGCAGAAGGGAATGCTCTGTGTTCTTGTCCCCACCGCCCAAGCCCATCCCCAGACCATCAAGGCAGCTACTTCTCCTTTGGGAATAACTCCTCGTGTCGTCAAACCCTGGAAACATGAAGAATGCTTTCTGGGAGGTTATCCAGGAAGGTGGGGGACCACTCAGTGAGGGTTGTCAGAGACCTTGTTCTCTTTTTCTAACCAGAAGGAAAACAGTCATTCTCCATGTGACATCAAAACCCTCACTAATGAGTAAGAAATGAATTTAGTTTGCATAGGATATTTTTTGTATCATAAGAATTTTTTTTCCCTGAAAAGTTGATGTATTTTGGGCTCTTCATTCTGACACATGGCTTGACTGTATTTTTAACCAAAAAACATTTATTCTAGAACATTTGAATGCCATCAATCTGCTTTTCTTCAGAGATGACCTTGGAGTCAGCCAGAATCTTTGGTTGCTTTGTGACAAGGTACTTTTCCCCGCCTTTTGGCCAAAGAAACACTTTTAATGTCAAAACAGGGGGTGATGTGACAAGTTAATCAGATACTGAAAAATGTGTAGTCAAAATTTGTGATAGAAATTATTTATATTTCCCCAACTCTCTTTATTTACACTGCTAAACTCATAATTCCTTTACATTTTTTAAAAATAAATGTTTTTTTTTTTAAACCATTCAGGAAGCAGTGGTACTTTTTACTATTTATAGGCCCAGCGTAACTTTCCAGTGGCCTTGGGCTTGTGCACATGTTACTGAGGGTTAGTTTATAGATACAGTGTGCTTGGAAAGACAAGTAGGATAGAGGCTCTTGGCTCATTAATTGGCTTGCCCAGGACGCTGAGACGGATGGATCCTGGAGCAAAGGAGACTTAGATTGATTTCAGGGAAAATGCCAACTTGCCCTCTCTCTCCCTCCCTCCCTCACATACCTACGATTCTCTACTTCAGCCACTCTGTTTCTCGCTTTCTCCTTTTTGGGCAAACTTCACCAAATAGTATAGTGTATATAATTGCTGGCAAACACACACACACCCACTGAAAAAGTTCTGAGTGAGAAGATTACATAAGATTTTATTTTTTTCCTTCTGCCATGTCTATATTTCTCAGTTTTTTCAGTGAGCACACATCTTTTTTCATCAGAAATTTTTGACAAAACCGAGAAGTAGGATACTGAGGAATAGTCTCACCTCAGATGAAGGTAGAAGGCAACTTTCCCTGGGATGTGAAAAAGCAGGATGCCCAAGATTCTCCTGCATGCAGCTGTAGTATCTATTTGAGGTCGAGACAGCACGGTGGTCACTGTCACACGCCCAGGCCTGGCATGGCGTCTGTCACAGTGTGGGCTTCGACTCGTGTGTGAGGAGTGAATAATTAGAGAAGGATCTATGGTGAAAAGAAGGTGCTTTTGGAGGAGGCAACTAACTGCTCAGTGTCCAAATGATGCCACCAAAGATTCGGTCTACTTGACATTAAAAGGACAGTGTCCTTTTAATGCTCTGATTGCATATAACTTAGGAAGGATCTAATCAGACTCACATGTGAAGCCCTACTAGTCTTTATTAGAGAGAATATTAACGATGGGGTCTAGAAGTGGTTGTCTCTATGGAAAAGTATATCTGGCATATATATTTTTTTTAGCCGAGAAAGCCCTTTGTTGCAATACTAAATACCAGTATTTGTCCGATGCTAAAAATATCTAGGACAGCAATTGTGGGATGTGGGGGAAGCTCCATCCTTTCTGCATTTGACAAGCCTGTTCCTTCCAAGGGGGGAAATAATGGATTTAACCGGTGCCAAACCCGCTTGTGGAGGGAGGAGCCTGACCTTCCAGTCTCCCCATTCCACATCATCTGGGTGTTCTGCCAGCCGGGACTTGAGGTGTCTGCCTGTCTCCGCCAAGTGCCCTTGCGGGTAACTTCCAAACTCCTTGGAAGCAAGTGCCTGCAAGTGTCTGGTCTAAAGGCTATAAGAGTTCAGCCAGTTAACCTCAACATTAACCTGCTTCAAATGGGAGACTCACCCTGGCTACAGCTTTGATGGGATGTTAAAGCTCTGCCAAAGAGATATTTCTAGAAACTCTAATTCTAAAGCAGAACACTCTGGGATTTTAATGGTAGAGAATCCACATCCATAGTCTTTTTCTTCAAACCACTTATCTAGTCGTCCTGTCTCCTCAGAACTCAGTTCTGTCACTCTTATGTTTCTAGACTATTATTTTTGCTGAGTTGCTTAGAAAAAAAAAAAAAGAAGAAGAAACAATCAGTAATAACTCACAGAGCTTGTATTGGTGAGGACTTGTGTGCAATTCTTGCTTATCAAGTGGTCACTTTGCTTATGTGGCAGAATGAAAACAATTTTGTGAGCGAGTCATTTTTATTTATTTTGGTCCTATACACAGATCTTGAGGTTTTGTTTTTTTCCCCCTATAGTGAGTCCAAAGCAAAAATATGTTTAATGTCAAAATAATAAGAAAGAAGACTGAGATTTCAACAAGGGGAATTTCTTTAAGCGTGTTTTATGCTCAGCATGAACTCAGTTGTGTTTCCTTGTGTGGGTAATCTGTGGTTTGCTGTCATTCTAAAAGCTGACATATCTCCCATCTCATGAGCATTCACGGAAACAGGACTGCCTGTGAATGGTCTTGCTCCTGAAGAGGGATCCCTGCTTGGCACGGAGGGGTGGCCTTGCATGTCCCCGCTGTCACCCCCCTGTGCTTACTGTAAACTCCTCTTCAGCCTTGAAGCCCATTTGAAAATCTAGAGCCCTCAGAATGGAGACAAATGAATTTAAGAAGGTTTTGACCTTCTAAAGCCTTTGGGGCTGCTGCTGGCTGGCAGGGACCCGTGAAAAAAACATCTATTCATCGTCCCTGCCTCCCACGCTCTCCCTGCCTCTCCTTATTCAAATATAAATTTGCTAAAATGGTTAAAGAGTAAGTGAGTAAGTAAAAACAGTCCTGCTTCCTGTGCAGAAATTACACGCTTGTTTTGATGTGGGCCATTTATTTCTCAGACGCTTTGCTGCGCGTTATAACGTCTTTGCAGTCCACTGAGCCGCCTTGATTGGATACTGGGAGCAAATGGTTTCTGAAAGTAATTTTGTGCTTAATTTATAGATTTGAGCCCATGTTTTTATCATTATTTCTGCTAGCTTTTAAAACTCTATTAATACTTTAATTATGAATTTTCTTTGTTTGTATAGCCTGAGGCCATCTGACAGGCAGGCAGAAGTTTTAGAAATAAGGAGATATGGTTCACTTAGAGAGAAAAAGAAGAAAATAATCAGAGCACGTAAACTATGTGGGGGAGGGACTATAATCATAATTTAAATTGAGATCTGCCCACAGCACAGAGCTTGGCAGACCTGGCCAGACCCGTGGCCCCCTGAAATAGTGGAAACTTCAGGGACACTTGTCTCCAGTGCCGTGGACGCGAGAATGTTCTGAACCCTCATGTGTGCTTGATATGAAAAAGGAGTAAAATGGTATAGGAACCTGAAGGCCTGGGGATGCTAGTCTTGACTGGTACCAGTTGGCCACGTGAACTTGGGCCATTTACCTACTTCCTCTAAGCCTATATAGAGGTGTCAGTAAGAGCACCTATTTCCCCCGTCATTATGGTGGCTTTTGAAGGGAGAAATGACAGAACAGACATGAAACTACTTATTAAGCTAAAGAGTGTTGTGCAAATACAAGGCTTCAGCCGGGATCTAATAGCTTCTGGGCCCGATAGGGGATATGCATTTTATTTGGCCGTCACTGTATTTTTAAAAATAGACCTAATGTTTAAAAATAGGACAATTTACGTAACATTTTGGGTTTCTGGCTTCTCTTGCAAAACCAAGCCTTGGGGCCACCCGGACCCCATTTCTGTGTGGCGGCAACTGGCCTGAGTTGAACTATGGCAGTTCCTTCGATGAACCACATGCTTTCCACTTCCCTCAATCTCTGCCCTTCCCTGAGCATGGTGACGATGCGAGCTGTCCCCTTCGTTGTTCGTGTGACCGCCTGGCTACTGGGTCTGTTAGAGTTCATGTTCTTGAGGAAGATGTTGGACAGGCTGCTTTGATTTTGAGGCAAAACCCCCCCAAACAAACCCATTGCATTTGGAATGTGAAGATCAGAGCTAAACCCACAGCTCTGGTATTTTTCAGTTGGAGTCGCTTGGACAGATCACTTTATCTTTTTGAGTCTTTAAAAAAAAAAATTATTTATTTATTTGACAGAGAGACACAGCGAGAGAGGGAACACACACAGGAGGAGTGAGAAACTGAGAAGCAGGCTTCCCACCGAGCAGGGAGCCTGATGCAGGGCTTGATCCCAGGAACCCGGGATCATGCCCTGAGCTGAAGGCAGACGCTTAACGGCTGAGCCACCCAGATGCCCCTGAGTCTTTTTCTTTATATGTAAAGTAGGAACTGGTAGCTGCCTTGTAAGACTTTGTAAAAGCTTTACACAAGAGAAGGACCTCAGCCCATTTGAAAAACCAGAACCCTCAGAATGGACACAAACAAAGAGCAGCGCATTTATGTATGTATTAGTAGGTATACAGGTATTTATTTATTCCCCCAATGAAGCATCCTGTTATAATAACCACAAAAATCTCAGTGACCTATAGCAATACATGCTATTTTTCTTAGGAGTTTATACGTTGAATGGGTGGCTCTGCTGATCTTGGTTGGGCTCTGTCATGTGTCTGGGCACTTTTGCTGAGACCCCTGTGCCAGCTCAGCTCTGGCCCATGTGTCTCATCCCCCAGCAGGCTAGCCTAGGCTTGTTCTCAGGGCAACATCAGAGGAACAAGAGGGAGAAAGTGAAAATGTGTAAGTGCTTTTCCAAGCATGTGTTTGTGTTATATTTGTTAACATCTTCTTGACCACCATAAGTCTTGTGGCTGAACCAAGAGTCAAGGGTTGGTATAGAAATCCTCACCCAGAATGGGAAGGCACTGCAAAGTTCTGTAAGAAAGAGATCCAGGGAGGAGAGAGGATTTGGAGCCATTTTTCCCATCAGTCTGCCACAGGTAAAGGAAACTAAACTCCTGAAACAAATAAATTCCCAAGCCATATAATGGCTCAAAAACAGTAGAAGCTAATTTCTCTTTAACAGTACAAGTCCTGGCTAGGGGGCAGCTCTCCTCACATAGTGATCCAGGAACCCAGGTACCTTCCACTGTCTAGCTGAATCATCACCTAGGTCCCATCATTGTCACTGTCAACCCCCGATACCAGGGGTTGACAAAAGTCCTTCCCAAAAGGCTGGGTAGTAAATATTTAGCATTTGGGGGTCATGTGATCTCTCTTACAATGACTCAGTATTTCCCTTATAGTGCAAAAGCAACCATAGACCATAGGTAAAGGAATGAGGGTGACTGTATTCTGATAAAACTTTATTTACAAAAACAGACAGCAGGTAAAATTTAGCCCAGAAGTCATAGTTTACTAGCCCTACCCTAGAGCTATAGGCCTGATAGATACTGGGTTAACCTGCTAAGTTAACGTAGAAAATAGTTCTTTTTTTTTTTTTTTTTAAAGATTTTATTTATTTATTTGACAGACAGAGATCCACAAGTAGGCAGAGAGGCAGGCAGAAAGAGAGGGGGAAGCAGGCTCCCTGCCAAGCAGAGAGCCCGATGCGCGGCTCGATCCCAGGGCCCTGAGATCATGACCTGAGCCGAAGGCAGAGGCTTTAACCCACTGAGCCACCCAGGTGCCCCAACATAGAAAATAGTTTTGTTAAATATTTTGGCCATAGGACAAGAGGAATTTCCACCTTTTCATCCTGCTATATGTACATCTTTGCTATCTCGTACTAAATCACTAAACCAATTCTCACATACACATTTTTCATACAGCAGCTCCCCACTTTGAGATACCAATTTCTGCATCAGTGAGAGTAGCTTAACTGCTAACAGCCCACTGCACCCCAAGCCCCAAGACGTATAATAGCACAGACATAATAGGAAAGTAGTATGTAACAGTTAAGGCAGGCATTCCTGGTCAAGGAGTCTCCTCCTTCACACGGAGATTCAAGAATGTGACTCTATTTCCTTTTCCTCTTGGGGCCTTGCCACCCTCTCATTTGGGACTGCCCCTAATGGATAAAAGAGGAAAGAGCATAGAGGAAGCATATCTACTTCTAAAAAGCTTGGGTCATAAATGGCACATGTTACCTGTCATTCTTTATTGGGCATAATGTAGACACATGGGCACATGTAAGTGCAGTAGAGGCTGGAAAATCAGTCTGACTGCACATCCGGCTACAGTCACATTACCACGAATGAAGGAATGGCTTTGGATGGACAGGGGTGTTCTTTAACTCCTATGGAATGATTCTTAAAAATATCCCAGTGCCTAACAGAGTGCCAGGAATGGAATGAATGTTTGGCAAATACTTATAGAAGGAAGGAAGGAAGGAAGGAAGGAAGGAAGGAAGGAAGGAAGGAAAGGAGGGAGGCTCCAGTCCATGTGTATGCCTGCCCATTTACCAATAGACAGGACTATCTACAATGTGTTTTTCCATTTGGCAACATGGTTTATTCTTCTCGGTACTAAGTAATTATTTGTGTCCCTTGAGTTCTGTCAATGGTATACCACAACTCTACATATGTTCCCTTTGACTTTTATAAACGTAGAGGGAAGAGAATGAAACATTATTCATGTAACTTAAGGAACGAACTCATTCCTCTTGTCACCCAAGTGTAAGTCAGTGGGGAAGGAAGGAGGAAGAAACAATATAAGAGCAACTGAGTCACAGCCTTGGTAAGCATCTAGGGTCAGAGTCATCAGGGTCTGCAGGGTAGCAGGGCTGTGCCCGTGCCTTCCCCCTCGCACCTTTAAAGTATATCTGAGTGGACTTTATTAAGGTAAATACTTATAGAAGGAATGAAATACTTCATCACAAGCCCTTGAAGAAAGGCAGATGGCACAGTCCAGGGGCTGCCTGTGTCTGGCCGAGGGAGAGGCCTCTGAGTTGTTGTCTCTCTCTGGCTGCACATGTGACACTGCTCTGCTCAGTCACCTTTCACTGCCTGCTGCTGCTATGGTGACTGGGTTGAAATCTCAAGAGATCCTGGCATCTTGAGCAGGGGGGACGGTGCTGAGGGCGCAGGGACCAAGAGATCCTGGGCACAGTGCTGAACACAGTTATTACAGGAGAGGAGAGAAGGCTGGAAATCTCAGAGAAGTCTCAGAGGAAGATGAGAGGATGGACAGAGAGGTCTACTGGTGCAGTTTAACATGATGGGAAATGGGCTGGTATCTGCTTTGGGCCCTGCCCCAGTGTACCCACCAGACTAAAGGTCTGAAATACTGTCTTAGCCTGACCTTTTCTCACAGGGTTGATCTCCAGGGATAGGTATGTATGGTCTGTTAGACACAGTGAGGACTGACTACTGATGAAGGGTGCTGGGGCTGGGGCTCCCGGATGTGAGTGGTGATCACTTTTTCAAGCAGGACCCCAGGCCCCACAAGTACTACCTCCAGGCAGGGTATGTGGGTCTACAGAGAAAAAGAAAGTAAACATTAGGAAAAAACCCCCCAAAACCCAATTTCCAGATTATATCAAATCTGGCCAAAGAACATAACATCCATCTAATACTTGAGATAAGTGGTCCAGGAAAGAATCCAATATTTCCCAGTAGGGTAAAAGAAAATTTACTTTTGAGCATTTTGACACTGGCATTCTGGCTTGAGTGAAAAGGATGGGGCACAGGCTCTGTTTTATTACATCCTGTGTCGTTCATCCCCGTGCATCCCACTGCATCATTTCCATTTCATGACCCAAATTCATGCTGAGTGCTCACAGCCCACTTGTGTTTCTTCAAGTGGAATGCTGGCTAAGCTGTGATCACTTCAACAACCACTGGGAAAAAAACTATGCACAGATATACAGTGAGAAAATACATAAACAGATTTAAATGGAATACTAAAAAAGACGTTCAAATCATCCAAAAGAAGGCACAGAGGAGACTAACTCCAGCTAACAGTAATCAAAGGCAGAGATTGTCAAAATGAATAAACACATACATCCATACACATTAGAACAACAGACAAAAAACAAAACAAAACAAACAATAGAACAAACAGAAAACAATAAAACAAGAGACCAGAATCCAAACTTATCAATAATTATGTCTAAACACACCAACCATATTCTGTCTATAAGAAACTTACTTCAAATATAGTCATACTGGTAAAGAGTGGGGAAAGATTGTATTAGCTTTCTATGCTGTGTTAACAATGCAAATTTAGTGGTTAAAAACACACACATTTGTCATCTCACAGTTGTGTTGGGCAGAAATCTGGGTGTGCCTGAGCAATGCTCTCTACCACATGGTTTCACCAGGCTGCTGCTGGGTCTGTGTGTCATCACGTGTGGCAGGATTCATTCTTTTGGGGCTGTGAGGCTGAGGCTTCTGTTTCTTATGCACATAAATTTATCACCTTAGATGAAATGGACCAGTTTTAAAAACAAAGAGAAACTAGCAAAATTAAGCCAAGATAAAATAGATAACATGAATAGTCTTACAATTACCAAATGTAATTGAGTCCATAGTCAAAATCTTCCAAATACCATAGGGTTTTACTAAGTCCACCAAATATGTCAAAGAAGAAATAAATATTACATAATCTCTTTCTGAAAATACAAGAGAAAGAATTCTCAACTCATTTTATGAGGCCAGTACTACCCTGATACCAAAACTAGATTAAGGCAGTAAAAGAAAATACTCTAGACCAATATCTTCATAGACACTAAAATCCTCAACAAAATACTAGCACATCAAGTCCAGCCATTTAAAAAAAAAATATTGCACCACAACCAAGTGGGATCCATCCTGGGAATACAAGGCTGGTTCAATATTTGAATACAAATCAATGGAATCCACCCTAACAACAGTCAAAGGAAGAAAAAGCACATGATCATATCACCTGTTGCATAAAAAGCATTTGAAGACAAAATTTCACATTGACTTGTGATTAAAAATTTGCAGCAAACTAGGAACAGCAAGGAACTTCTCCACCTGATAAAGGGCATCTACAAAAAGCCTCGAATGTGGCAAAACCAACGAAGGCTGCTTAGATTCCAGACAACATTACATGTCAGTTGCCTTCTTTGTCTTAGTGTGGTCTAGCCATCAAGTCCCAGGAAACACTGCTTCCAGAATTGTGCTCATTAGTTCCAACAATCCAGAGCCCAGCAGTTGGCGTGGACACAGGTGCAGCAAAAGTGAGCCCTGCTCCTTAAATCACATAGCACTGGCATCGGGACTGCACTGGTCGTCTTTCTGTGATGACACTGTGCAGGGACAGCACGGTGAAGACATTAGGCAGGTGGAGAAGCAGTTTGCTGAACAAGGACAGAGGCTCTGAGAACAAGGCCATGTGGTATGAAGCTGGCAGTTCAGCTGAGCCTCAGCACCTCCTGGAAACCAGAGCTGGCCACCAGCGTCACCCAGAAAAACAGCAGAGACTTAGCAATGACATTTCTGAAAGTCCATAAGTACGTTAGGGTGGGGTCAGAGCTGTAGAACCAGCTGGAACACAGACCTATAGCTAGCAGTACCAAGGAACAAAGTAGCAAGAAAGGGCTCCTTAACAAGACCAGGGAGATGTTTTTTTTTTTCTATTATGAAGGGACTCAGAAATAAAAAAGCTTTGCTTAATTGATGTTACAGCCTGCCAGAGATTGCAAACAGCAGAGTCATAAAGAGAAATGTCTCATGAAGGTTATTCTCTTGTGCAGATGGGTGCACTCGAATCCGTGGTCAGGCCCCTCTGCTTTTGAGCCGATTTCCGTCAACCAGACTTCCCATACTTTCTTTTTAATGACCTGGAACTTCTGATGTTTCTAAGGTCTTCCTTGAGAAGTTTGGTCTCTCAGTCAGTTCAGGCAGAAAAAAAATGAAAAGTTCACTGATGAGGCCAAGGTGGGAGTATAATTTGAGGGGTTCTAATTCTGGGCACAAACTCGAAAACAGGTATGGGATATCTTTTTCTTCCTTGGCCCTACTGGAATTGCTCATGAAAAGCTTCAGTTTAATTGTTCAGAGAATGTGTCAAAGGGATGCTTACCTATAGCTCTAAAGTTGGGCATCTCTTGTTCTCAACAAGCTCTCAGCAGAGAAAAGCATAGAATGTTGCAGAGGAGAAGAAGTGATGTGAAGGTCTCCAAGAGAAGGCAGCTCTTCTTTTTTTTTTCTTATTCTCCTCTCGAGAAACTCTTCACTGATGCTTTGTTAAAAGAGAAGGCAACTCTTCTTAAAGAAAAACTTGCTGGAGCTCTCAGTGGCCAACAGAACCCCCAAGGTCCATACCTGAGAATCATGGGCTTGGACGCAGTGTGGTGTGGTAGAGAGCGCCTGGCCTGGGAGTCAGGAAGCCCGGGTTCAGACCCAACCTTGGTGGGCTAGTGGTTGTGGTGGGCTCTGGAGTCAGGTGGTCTGGGTTCAAAGGCTGGATGGGCTCTTTTCCCACTGTTTGACCTTGGGCAATTTAGTTCACCTCCCTGTGCCTCAGTTTGCTTACCTACGTATACAAGAGATGATGCCTGTCCTTACCTGGTAGACTTGTGAGAATTAAAGGGATGGCTTCTGCACCCAGGGAAACTCTGGAAGAATACTTGCTCATGGCGATGGCCATAGAGTGTCTGTTCTTGTTAAACACTATGTGCATCCTAGGACGATTCCCTCTCGGGTGCTGTTCCCTCAGCTGTAAAGCTAGAGGGCTGGGTTAGGCCATTTTCCTCAAAATGTGGTCTGGAGACTTCTAGCATCAGAATAATCTAGGCCATCAATTTAAATAAAATCTCTTAGAGTAGAGCCTAAAGATGGGCATTTAATAATGCTTCCAAAGTGATTCTTGGGCATGTTTATTCAATTGTAGCCATCCCTGTGTAATTGAGAAAGCTACGGAAGGTATTGAGGGGCTGTGGGAGAAAGGGAGAATGTATGCCCGTCAGGGTGCAGGTACCCCTCTGACCCGTGAATGGAGGGCCAGGCCAGAGTGGGACACAGACTGTGCCAGTCCCTGCTCCCTCTGGAGTGGGAATCACAGCTACAGATGGATGAGCAAGCAGCCTTTTCTGTGAGTTTTCAGACTGGCGGTGGAATCATCCATGGAAAGTCCCCTTCCCAGTTGCTTGGACTGAGGTGAACCCTTGAATCTTGGTGACGGTAGCATTAAAAGAAGTTACTTGTTGGGAATCAGGATGAATTGCTCCCTTGTTTATGCCCTCATCTTCATTATTTCTGTCCTATTTTCGTTTGCATTCTGCCATGTGTGTCTCCCCCAGAAACAACAAGCCCCCTAAATTCAGGGCAGTGTTTTAATCCATCTTGGTGGTCCTCTCTCCTCACTTGCTCTGGCATTTAGCATGGTGATTTGCACATGGCCATCATTTCATAAATCTTCGTTGAATGATTCAGCAGAGGACCCAGTTTGAACTGAGTCCCTGGGATGGAGTTTACCCATCTGTGATCCCAGCACGTACACTTGTAACTGATGAGACCCACGAACACAAAGACAGTGGAAAAACCCTACCTCCCTCACAAAAGCCTTTGCAATATTAATACCATGGAAGATATAAATCTTAATTAGTAGCAGGAAAAAGTGATGATGTCTCAAGGTTCTCAAAATGTCAGCTGGTGGCTGGGCAATCAATTCATTTGCAGCCACTAACCATTGCACTGTGATACTGAAACCAATACTGCTCATTAAAGGTGTAATGACAATCAGCCAGATCGCTGTTAATTGATTCTTAATACTTCAATTACTTGTTTTTATGCCAGTCAAATTTAATTGAAAGGGGTCAGAGAGTACTACAGGGCTTATAATTTTTTAAGGATTTGCATGTATTAGCTTTTATGTTTATCTTTCTCAAAATCCAAGTGTAAAAAAAACACCTGTATTTATATATACTTTACTCACTCATTAAAGCTTTTGGGAGGTGAAGTTAATTTTTGATGACAAAAGGACATAAATATTTCATCAACAAGAGGGGAATTTTATTACTTTAAGACTTTGGTTCCATATTCTATTTCTTTATCGTACATTTGAAAATAACCCTAGGTTGTTTGCTATCATGAGAAAAAGTCTCGGTTGATCATGTGGCCCCCTTTCTCCAATATCTTGTTTTCCCCTTCCTTCACTGATATGTGTTTGGGGAAAAGTGGTTTACAGCTCCTCTGTTCTTCACCCCTGCAATGTGGTTTCTGCCTCTGTTGTTCAGCATCTTTGAAAGCCACCATTAACCTTCAGTAGTTAAGTCGAGGGGCTGTTTCCTGTTCCTCAGTCTCCTGGTAGCCTTTATCACTACTGACCACTCTGGTTGTCTGTGGCGGGGATTCCCCACTCACCCCTCTGACAGAAATAGTTTATGGAAGTGGGGTAAGAGCCCAAGACAGGCAGGGAATATGAGCATTGGGTCTATTGTGCTTAAGAGGGTAAGGAAAGCCCTGAAGGAAAGCAGAAGAGGTGGCTTCTTCCCAGGAAAAGGCCAATGGCCAGTGGATTAGAACACCCTGGAAAAGGAAAGGCCATAGAAAATTCCAGTTCAATTCTGGGCCACTGTCAGTATTAAAGGGAGCAGAATGGGAGCAGGTCTCTGAGAGGGTAAGCAGATACAGGATTTCATATGCAATGCAGGCTGTGTTCAGAAGTAAAGAGAGGCCTCTCAGCCTTGGAAATAGGATTGTTAGGAAGAAGAGAAAGCTGGCCCCCACCTGGGCCTTTCCTGGGTACCAGACCTGGGACAAATCCCCATGTGGAGCTGATTGGAAAGTTTTCATGTAGGGTAGAGACTTGAAAAAACTCCCTGTTTCTCCTTTACTATCAGTACTTACCACACCCCCATCACTTCTGATATCAGATGTGCGGCTTTTCCGCACCAAGCAATTCTGATACTAACTGCCTGGAGTTAGAGCTAACCCAACAGGTTAAGGACTCAGGGCTCAGTTCTACAAGACTCTTCTCCTACCACACATACACAGTCCAGACACCAGTTGTAAGTAGTAGGCCCCCAGGTTACCCATAGTCCACCTTGGCTACAAATCTGAGGTTCCCATGACCTCCTCCTTGGATTAGGTCATTGGCTAGAACAGTTCATAGAACTCAGAGAACCACTTACTTACACTTACTGATTTATTATGTATAAAGGATATGATAAAGGATATAAGATGAACCGCCAAGGGAAGAGATATATAGGGTAAGGTCAGGAAGGACCACAAGTGCAGTAGCTTCTGTGGGATCAGGTTGCACCACCCTCCTGGCTTGTAGGGTGTTCACCATCCAGAAGTAGGCTTCATCATACAGGCATGATCAATCATTAACTCAATCTCCAGCCCCTTTCCCTTTCCTGGGAGGATAGGGAGAGGGTCTGAAAGTTCCAAGCTTCCAATCATGGCTAGTCTTTCTGGCCTCTACCCCGAAGCTAACCAGAAGCCCACCAAGAGTTGCCTCATTAGAGGAAAGTCACTTCTGTATTACCCAGGACATTTCAAGGCATTTAGGAGCTCTATGTCAGGAACCTAGGTCAAAGACCAAATATTAGAACAAAGAAAGCTTCTTGTGTTTTAAAGATTTAGGAAATTACAATGTTTTGAGATCTCTGTGGCAGGAGCTAGGGACAGAAACCAATATATGATTTTCTTCTATTATTTTTTTTCTATTATTCCATAGACAGACTGTGAGGACAAGGCCACTGCTGCCCAGGGTCTTTTCCTCTTTTGACTTTTGGACATTTGAAGAACAGCCCTACTTGCCAGCTTATAACTATAATTTGCAGATGGCAGCCATGATTACAAGACACTGGAGAAGGGCAGACATTCCCATGGCTCCTCCTGGTCTCCTTTCCCTATGTTCATTCCTTATCCCTCTTTCCGGCTCTCGTATTTCTGGCTTGATGATCTGGTCTCTCAAATAGTTTCAGCTGGAGAGACCACAAGCTGTAGGGATTGAGGGCTTTGGAGTTAGGCAGACCCATACTGGAAAAGCTGCCCTCTACTCAGCCTTTGTAGGTCACAGTTTCCCCATCTGTAAATGGCCTTACTCAGTTGTGAGAATTATGTATAATAAGGCTTTAGAAGAGCCCAGAACAGTGGCAGTCACATTGCTGGTCATTGCTTGTTTTAAGCTCTTCCTTTCTTTCATCCCGATTCCACATTCTTCAGCCATGAACTCTTTCCCAAGCTCTGGGGACATCAAATGGATGGCTTTCTCTTTGTCAGATATTGCTAAACCCTGATTTATATCATATCAGCTGAAATATTCCCATTTCAAATGAAGAAAGAGAGACTTAGAGATTGCGTAACTTGCCCAAAGCCACACAGCTAAATTCAAACTCAGGTTTGTTTGACTTCAAGGAGCTCATACTTTTCATATAATTTTCACTCATTCATTATCATATTTGAACTCATCTTCTCCAACCAGACTTCCTCCTCTCCAGAGGAAGCATACAAATAAAGACTTCAAGTTCTCTTTGACTTTTCCTTTCTTATCACTTTTAGCACCACCTCCTTCCCCCCATTCAACCATTCATCATTTTGTCCAGTTCATTATATTTCTAGTGGGTCTCTTCTCCTCCTCTCCTTCCACCATTGCCTTGACTCAGTGGTCAGCTCCCAGGGTTGGAATTCCCATTCTGTTTCCAGGAGGTACATTCTTTCCTGCTTGTTCCCTGCAAAGCATGGTACTGTGGTTCACAGCATAAATCCTGGCTGTGAATACTGCCTCTGCCCCATACTAGCTATGTGGCTACAGGCAAGTTTCTGTATCTGCTCTGTGCTCTGGCTTCCTAGAATCTACCTCAAACGGTTATCATCATAGTCAACTGAGTCAGTGTTTATAAAGCAATTAGAACTGTATCTGCCACATAACAAGCAGTATATAAAAATAAATAAATTGTAACCAAACAAATGGTCCTCAAATGCTGATTTTGGAATTCTAAGAAACTTCTTAATCCTAAAGAATTCAAGGCCAGGGTTATCCCAAAATATTTACCCAGGCAGACTCTGCTCCTCCCCCAGAGGAATCCTCTGCTGGCCCTCATTGATCAAATGTCCCTTTTGCTTTCCAGCTCTGAGCCTCACATACCTGATTTTCAACCTATCCTTCCTTCTCCTGTGTTCTTACCCATTCTTCTAGGTCCCCTTCAGGATTCTCCTTTTGCATGCAGTCTTCCCAATCCATAGTGCTGGGCCCTGCTGGGACTTCAAATGTATTGCACTCATTTTGCAATTCCTTATGACCTGCTGGGTGATATTTCTTATACTCCATTCTTGTGCATTTTGTTTAACTTGTCAAAGTACTTATGTTTTGTCTACATGATTTTAATTACATGTTTTACAGAGGTAGAGACCCTACCTTCTGCCTCTTTATGTTCTCCACTGTTTCTGGGAAAATATCTTGCATGTGATTGATGTCCTGTAAATATTGTTGATTGTATCATGAACCACTTTAAACAAAAAATGGGTAACATGAAATTTAAAAACAAAATTAAGTGTTACTTGGTTTCTTAGTGGGAGCTTTGTTACATTTTTTAAGATTTGGAAGTCTTTAATTAGCAATGCATTTATCCTATCTGGTACTTAGAAGATATTAGCGTTATAGTACTTTATTGTTTTCTTGAAGTGTTACATGATGTGTAACAGAATATTGTTTGACTAAATTATTTACAGTAAGATATTTTAAAACATGAAGGGGACATTTGTAAAAAAAAAATGGCCAAAAGTCAAGTGAAAAGAATATAAATTATTACCTGATTTAATTGTAAGATTACACAGAAAACCTCAAGAGACCTTAGCATCACTTAGTTCTCCTTGCCTTTGGAAAAAACTGGCAATTTCCAATCTATATATTGAATCTGTAGTCTCTCTCTCTCTCAATCTCTTTCTCTTTTTCTTTCAATAGTCAGTTCACTCTAGTAACCATTTTAATTTCCAGTGCCTTTCACTAGTAGGATTTTTTCTGTCATTTTCAGATGCCCCAAATTCTTTCTGTCAAAAGGCAGAGCAGGAAGAGAGGGGAGAAAAGGGAAAAATAAGTACAGTTTATTCCAATGTCTGGTACAACTCTTGAATATAGCAGATAAGGACCATGTCATCTCTCTGGTACAAGTCCTTTATTTAATCTTCTTAATTTTTTCTTTGCATGGAAAAATTCTAGATTCTTGAGCTTTTTCAGAAACTTATTCTCTGACACTTCAATTTTGCAGCTATCCTTTCAACTCTCTCCAGTTGCATAAAAATAAAAAGTAATTAAATGGAGTTTCAGATACCTAGTGCTTTTTTAGGAAGGACTTTATTGGAAACTATCCTCCTCCCATTTCTTTTCATGTAAAGATGGACTATACAAGAACTGAAGAAGTCAGGGGGTCTGTTCATTATTCCACATTAGCACGTGCCTCTGTGTGTGCTGTGTTTTCTCCAAACACCTAACTTTATCCAACATCAGTAAGAGATGTCCAAATTCCCTTCCTGGACTGGAGCTTGTCTTTCTGGGAATCTGGTGTGATGGAGAAAGCAGAATGGGGTTATGGTGAAAACATGGCTTATAGCATGGGAATCTTAAAGACCATTTAGTCCAACTTCTTCTAGTGGACATCTGTTGTTTTTGCCCATCAGTATCCTTTCTCCTTTCATCTGGGAACGTAAGTCCCATTTCCTATGGGGAACCCACTCTGCGTGGCTTGAGTGTGATAGACCCTGCCCCCGCCCCCCTCAGGAGTGGGTAGTCACTGAGGCCTGGCCAATCAGAAGGCTCCATTTCTCCATTCAAACTGATTGCTTCAGGGCTAGACACGTGACCCAAGTGAGCCCAGAGGCCTCCCTGGGACCTTGCTCTTGGAGCTTTTAGCCCACTGAGAGGAATATAGGTGGGGTACCCTTTTGTTGTTGATGGCCACCTGGTTTTCATGTAGGGAAATCCTGTTAGAAAAATAGAGAAAACCCTGATCAGATCTTTTGAGTGAGGTCTGAACTCCTTTTTTTTTTTTTTTTTAAAGATTTTATTTATTTATTTGACAGTCAGCGATCACAATTAGTCAGAGAGGCAGGCAGAGAGAGAGGGAGGGAAGCAGGCTTCGCGCTGGGCAGAAAGCCTGATGTGGGCCTTGATCCCAGGACCCTGGGATCATGACCTGAGCCAAAGGCAAAGGCTTTAACCCACTGAGACACCCAGGTGCCCCTGAACTCCTTTTATCCCTAGACATTTCTGGAATGTGAGCCAAGAAACTACTTTTTAAAAAAAAGGTAGCTTGGGATGTCTGGGTGGCTCAGTTGCTGGAGCATCTGCCTTCAGCTCAGGTCATGATCCCAGCATCCTGGGATCAAGCTCCACTTGGGTCTCCCTGCTCAGTGTGGAGTTTTCTCCCTCTCCCTCCTCCTCTTCCTCTGTTTCTCCTCCCTGGCTTTGCTGTCTTACTCTCTCTCTCTCAAACAAATAAATAAAATCTTAAAAAAATAATAAAGGTAGCTTAATGTCTTCACTCTTCTCTCCTTACCTTTATCACTAAGATTTGTTTGCTGATCACAAAATAATTCTGTAAAGTTTTTACTATAATGCAACATAGCAAGAAATGCATCTTCATCATCACTTGTGGTTCTAACCATGAGAAAAAGAGGGGAAAAAGCTGGTTGAAAGTATGTTTCTCTTACTTAGAAATAGTATTCTGACTAATATACACCTCGTTTTTATACAGGAGGACACTGACAGAGAGGTACAGTGACTGTGGTAGCCTCTTCATTTGAATTCTTGCTGCTGGGTTGAGATTCCTCCCTTTCCCACCACTTCCATCCTGCTCTTCTCCTTTCTCTCTGATGCCAGAATGATCTTTCTAACCCGTGTTATCGTGTTATTGCGCTGCTTATGGTAACCAGCGACTCTCCAGTTGCCTATGTTCTCAGCATGGTTTACAAGACCCTATGGAACCCGGTCTATCTGTGTCTCCACACTCCTGCCTCTGCTTCTCCTGGATATTTATACTCCAGTTGTGCTAAAGTACTTCTGGTTCCCAAGCATGTTGGGCCATGTTATGCTTCCTCCTTTTGCCACCTAGAATTCCTTTTGTCTCGAATGCTTTTTATGTTCTGGGCAAAGTTGGAGCTTTTATTTGTCCTTCAAAATTAGCCCGATAAAAAAATCAACCCAGTCATTGTCCCTTTCCCTGAAGGGGCTCAGTACCTAATTTGAATTCAAGTGACTTCCCTGAGATAACTCGGCAGATGGCCAGGAGTAGAACCCAGGTCTCCTGACTTCCAGCCAGATGCTTTCCTGGCCCACAAGCCCTGGAGCTGGAAAAGCCAGGGGCCCTTGATTCCGCACTATTTACCAAAACCTACCAGTCGCCCTGGATCCGCACCGCAATCACTCCCCTCCCTGGCATCTGGGATGGGAGCAACAGACTTCATTTTACAGGATTTTTTATGTGCTCCCAATTATTGCTTTCTTTCAGGTTATGCTAATAGTATAAAATGCACAATGCTGCTCATTTTTCTCTAATCTGTTCATACATAGTGGTAGCTCCTGGCTCTAAGCATCTGGCCTGCTAACTGCATAGTAAATAATAGTAAACATGCTGTAAGTCTTAATGAACTACTTGAATGAAATTGTTTCTGTATAATCAAGACACTATTGTGGTTATTAATAATATCAGCCATTGTGAACAGGTGCCTGGGCCCCGCGCTGGCCCAATTAAGTACAAATTGCTAAGGGAAGAGCCTGTGTTTTTGAAAGCTCCTGTGGTGATTCCAACAGGCAGGCAGAGATGAGAAGCCGTAAGCTGGTGCGTTCCTCCTGAAGGGGAGATCTGGCTAGGATTTACAAACTTTTTGAGCTACGGACAAAAATAAAGTTGTAAGGAAAAGATATGACCTATTTCAAGACTTACGAAATGGGTTTACTTTTTAATTGTTAAGGCTAAATGTTGTCTCCACCCCTGAACACCTTTTCTTCATTTTCATATTTTCCTCTCATGATCTCATTAAAATATCCTCATAAACTGCTGCCTCATTGCCAGGGCAACCTGGAGGGGTTCACCTGGTGAGGGCGACCTTTCCTGAAGACTTTGTTCTATTTGATCATACAAGGTGGTCTTGACTCTTCCCATTCTCGGTAGAGGGAAGAATAGAAAAAAGTCTCTGGAAAGGTCTCTTGACTTCTTCTCCCTCCTCCCTTGGTCTCGCCTAGGTCTCAGTGACCTGTGTGTTCTTATTCAAATGTACTAACTGCACCGTTTTGTTTCTACATCTAACTTCTCCTGAATCACAGATTTCTCCTTCTAGTTAAGGTAACTCACATATAAGGCTATTTGAAATTAAAAAAATAGCTGAAAGATCATCCTCGTTTGCTTTTGCTAATGAGCCTGGTGTACATAGAACCAAGGATTCAGAGCGTATGGATGTCTTGGCAAGTGGCAACAGGGCTTTCCTTGTTTTGAGATCCACTTATGGAAAACCAGACTCCATAGAGCTGCTCTCGGGCTTCTGAATGTTGTCCTATATTTACCCTGTCTCCGGTTTAGAGTTCTTTATTTCCACTTGTCCAGTTTTCTCTCACAGAGGAGAAATCCATCCGCATTCTCCTCCTGCACTCTCCAGCCACAGACCTCAGAGCCCAGGCTACAGCAGTATCACAAAGGGACAACAAATGCGTGCGTCCCTCCAAAAGGCACTGCTTCTTTAAAACAGGCACAGCCCATGTTTCTATGGGAAGAATAAAACAGAAATTCATTTAGCAGTGTTACTAAATTCATAGTAACTTACAAGGATGTGTTTCTCCAACATCAGATGGTGAAAGTACAGTGTCTGTTACGGTAGGAAGTGGAGTCAAAAATTGGTGAAAGCTTTTGGCTCTAACAAATGAGTCTCTATATCATTTTCATTATTGTGCATCCAGGAGCTGGCAGATGGTGTTCTCACTCTCACTTTCCCTGCTGTCTGTGTCCACTTTACAGTCATTGAATTGGTGAGTTTAGAGCAAAGTTCCTAAATCTGAAGGGTGCAACGCCCTCCCCTCAAAGACAAGGGCTTATTGATGCCATGATTTTCAGCCCTGTGTCCGTGATCGCCCAGGGAGAGCAGGTGGAATCTGGGGGGCGGGGGTGTGCATGGGCCAGAGGTGGAGGCAGAGATGACCTGAAAAGAGCCCCAGTGGTGTCTGATATTCTCACTCCTGCTCAGATGGTTGAGGAATGTGATTTGAGAGTTGGAGGGTAGCCACTGTTTGATGGCAGCATCAAAGAGGGTAAGAGTTGGCTGCTGTTTCATTCTGGTTCTTCTTTTTGCTTAGCCTACTCTTCATTCACCGAGATTTTGTTGAGAGCCTCTTGGGTGCCGAACACTGTATGAGACAATGGGGTTATAATAGGAACGAGACAGACAAGGTAAGTATCAAGCAAAAACAAGATATCAACAATGCCGTCTCGGAATATGCAGAATAACTATGAACAGGGAAGCCTGAGAAAGCCCTCAAACAGGGCAGCTCCTTAGCCACCGGCTCTGGTAGTTGGGCCCACAGTGTGTGTTTTCCAGAACCACTTCAACTTCCTCCGAATGGCTTTGTTTTGTTTTATAGTATTCCCCCCAACTCTAGCCACTTCTTCTTATCTTTGTAAAAGAAGTTTTACTTATAGTGGTAAAAAAAATTTCTTGGGGTTATTTCTATTCATATAGGAGTTGCTCTAACAAGTCCAAAATTGTTATTAATAATTTAAAATATTTATAATTACATTAAATTATAAACCACTTCAAGCATATAAAAAAGAGCATAAATTTTTATTTTAAATTTAAATTTAAAATGAAAGGAAATCCTATGGCCCATCAATACTACTCCAAGGTATTTAAGAAAGAAAACGCATGTCCACAAGAAAGCTCTGTACAAGATTATTCATAGCACATCTGTTCATAATATCCCCAAACTGGAAGTAAGCCACAAATCCACCAACAGGAGAATGGATAAGCTGTGAGATAGCCAGAAAAAGAATACTACTTGGTACAAAAAAATAAAATAAAATAAACAACAAAAGAACTATTGATAAGCATAACAACTTTGGTCAATATTTTAAAAAAATATATACTGAATGAAAAAAGCCTAACACATAAAGGTATATATATATATATATATATATATATATATATATATGATGTATATATATTTCCTTTTATGTGAAATTTTGGAACTGGCAAAACTAACCTATGGTGATAGAAATCTAATCAGTTGTTATGTCTGAAGGGGTTGAGGATTGGCTAGGGAATTGAGCACAAACTTGCTGGGGTAGTGGAAATGTTTTCTCTTGAGATGTACTTGACAAAATGAGATTGAATGGTATGTATAAGATTTGAGTATTTTACTCTAGGCAAATTATATTGCAACTAAAAAGTAACAAAATTAAAGAGGAAATTTTATAAAAATAATATGTTTCTGTCCCTTTCCCTATTATCTTGACAGGGCCTTGAGGAAAGGCAACAAGAGTCTTACTTGTTTTTTAATTCTCTTTTTATTTTAATGTCTATAACAGAGTAAAGATAAAATGTTTGTTGAACGAATAAAGGATGATACTATCCTAACACGTATAGTGGTTTCACATTCAGTCTTAGTTAATCCCTGTAGTCACCCTGACTTCACAGATAAGGCTCAGAGAGGTAATGTGAACCCCCTGAGGGCACACAGCAGAAGAGTGGGATAGGTAGGACTTGTACGTTGGACTCCTGATAATCATAATCATCTGATTCCAAATCTAAAGCTAGGTCCATGACAACTCAATTTATGACATTCAAATAATTACTGCATTGTTTTCTTTAGTCAGTCTTGTCAACCTAACATATATTATGCATATATAACTTCCAAATTTAAAAAAAGTATAATGAAAATTAGTAGGAGGTAAGATTTAGCATTGTTTAATTGTCCTTTGATATGAATTCCACTATATTCAATCTTTTCCTATTTCAAGTGTAGTTTTAGTAACTTCTGGCTAGAAATATCTCACCAAGGAAGTAACTGAGAATGAGAGATAAAGAGAGATCCTTTCCGTTGCTTTAAATCAGGTTGTCATTTAAGCTCCTGAGTAGAGCAGATTTTTTTAAGGCAGCTCTGCTAGTGTCTAACAGTGTTGTCTAACAAAGAAAACCTGTAATCAACTGTCCATCCTTAACTTTCTGGGCCAGATGAAACCTCTCTGTACTGAATTTAATAATAATTAACCTCATGTCAGGACAATAAAAATCAGCATGCAGGTGGTTGAATGTTTCTGTGCCCTTTTAATGCGTGAGTGGGAAGAATCGTCTCCTATTTATTCCACACCCACTGTGAGCTGGGAGCCAGCTGCATTAGGCTTATTTTCTCTCTAATCCTTGCAACAATAAAATGAAGTAGGTACTGTAGCCCCATTTTACCAGTGGGGGGAAAAAAACAAACATCTGAGGCTCTGAGGGTTTAAGATGCTGTGTACTAAACACCACATACACTAAACAGCCAAACCCTTACAGCTAGTAAGTGGCCAAAGACAGGATTCAAACCCTGCTCTCCTCCACTCCCAAACATGTTCCATCTGCTGCTTCCATGCCATACCCCTCTGGACAGTGTTTGATGCTAAATGCCAGCTACAGTTTTAGAAGGGGAGGTAGCAGAATAACGGCCTTGGGAGATGTCCATATCCTAATCCCTGGAACCTGTGGAAGCTAACTCACACGGCCAAAGAGACTTTGTAGATTGATTAAATGAAGGATCTTGGGAGGGGAAGATGACTCTGGATTATCGGGGTGGGCCTGATGTGATCACAAGGGTCCTTGTAAGGAAAGAGGCAAGCTGGACAGTTGGGGTCAGAGCCAGAGGGATTTGAAGATGTTATGCTCCTGGCTTTGCAGGTGGAGGAAGGGCCATAGCCGAGGGCTGCAAGTGCCCCCTAGACGTGGACCAGGCAGGGCAACAGATGCTCTACTAGACCCTCCAGAAGGAACGCAGCCCTGCTGACACCTTGAATTGAGCCCAGGGATACTTTTTTCAGGCAGCTGACCTCCACAAGTATAAGGTAATAATTTTGGTTTGTGTTAATTTGCAGCAGCACTAGGAAACTAATACAGAAAGGCAGAGTTGTTATACAATACAAAAATTATCTTGACACGTAAAGGGAGCAAATTAATTATTTTTATTTTAGTAGCCTAAATGCCTAAGTGCTAAATGCCTAAAAGCCTATTTTAGTATCTGGATTAGGAATCCCTATGGCCAATGACAAGTTAAAATAAGCTTGTACTATAAGACTTTTAGTATGATTGGAGAAACCAACACTATCAAGCCTTCTCTATAGAAACGGCAATAACAAACAAGGTAGGTTGCATTAAAATTCATAGAGTACTGAAGTAATTTGCTAATCTATTACTTTCTTTCCCATCATGGACATTATCTTTTGCCATCATAATTTACAATATTTATTACACTCATTCATCATTCATTTAGCAATGATTGGATACCTACTATGCAGCAGTCATCATACGCGTGGGGATATAGGTAAGTGGATAGATAAACAGACACACAAATTCGGTGGTGCTCCGAGTTCTGACAGGCAGATTTTCATTTTCAGGTTTAATTCACTTACCGTCTTTGAATTAGGTGGATGTATAAATGTTTAAAAGTATATCAGGCATCTGATTACAAGAGAATATAAATAATTCAATATAGAAAATTACCCCTGTAGAGTTGATAGAAGTGACAGATAATATAAATTTAATATAATATAAATGAGGAATTTCAATTTTATACTAAGTTGCTTTGATGATTAATCTTTTTTTCAAAAAAAGAATTAAAACTCCTGCCACAGAAAGAACACTCTGACATCTATTAGATCTTATAAAAGTTTGATTTATTTCTTTGCTATCAGAGTTCATTTTGAAAGTTAGGGGAATATCTTGATGTGAGGTGATATGAAAAAATCATTCATGCAATATAACGACTCAGTTGGAATTCAAAGTCCCAGTCAGGTTGCAGAGCTGCTCACTTATCATTACACTTGCTTAGCAGGGGACCAAATGGTTGGTCCTGATGGTTATGATGTGCTTGCTGTTTAGGGCCTAGATTATTTGGCTTAAGAATGCTATTCTAAGAGTCCACTAATGTAGGTGACAAGGCATCTCTCTACCCCTCTGTTTTTTCTATCACATGAGGATGACATGTTTTCTGAATCCTTTTCATCTGCTAAAATGGTATTTGATCACCAAAGAGTAAACCATAGTTCAGTTGGAATTTCCCACCACCATTCCCATTCCAAAGTAGTTTTTTTTTTCATTCCAAAGTAGTTTTAATAAAAGTATCAATTAATTGTCAGTTAACAACAATTCAATCTAGCTGATGTATATTGATGGTGCACCTCCATAGTTAAGAACTTTGCTACCTGAGGTTGAGGACTATGAATAAAATATAAGACACAAAGGACCTATCCAGAGTTTTTTGTGTGAATTATGGAATGCTGTACAGCTTGGTGAGAAACTGTGCCTTTGCGACCATTAGGAAATGTTTTCCTTTTCTCAGGATATGAAGCCCCATTCCAGAGCACAAGTGTTTCAGCACCCTTTTGTCTCCTCAGCTGGGTGACTTTGGGCAGTATACAACTTCCCCAACCATACTCAGCAACCACAGTAAGATTGCCCCCCTTTATAATCTAGCTGGGGAAATAACACTACTCTGTGTATTCAGTTCTTATGAATTACTTCTAATGGGTGCATTGCTAATTCAGTTTGGATCAAATCAGAAGAACTAGGAGATTTTCGTTCTTAACAAGTCTTGTGAGGAAACCACCATATGGCTGTTTGCAAACTGTTTTTGTCTTGTCAAGTGTGTTTTTAAATATTCAAAATGCTTATGAATTTTACAAGACTTGCATACAAAAGGGAGGTCGCTAAATCTCATCTCTTCATTTAGCAAACATGTTTTGAGAATTGTTGCCAGGCATTGGGAGAACAGCAGTTGATGGTAAAGAAGACAGTCACCATTTTTGCCCATAAGGAGACAGAATCTGGGGGAAAAAAGTGGTAAAATAGAAACAGTTCAGATCCTGAAAAAGGGTCTTGTTATTTGGTAACATTAGGGACCTAGTGAGCAGGAGGAGTTGGGGCAGTGATTCAGACAATTGCCAAGGAAAACTTTCCCCGCTGAAAAAAAGAGCAGGTGTGGGGATATGGGTGTGCAGATGTGTGTATCATTGTCCTTAGCCTTTCTATTCTGATGTGGAAAGAAGAAGCTGAAGGCTTTCCCTTGAAGAGATAGGACAGAGAGTTGTCAGCGGTACTTAGGAGAATTAAGAAGGCTAATGTGTTGGTCTTCCTGAGAGGACATAAGCAGCTAGTTAAGACTTCAGAGGCCAAAGCAATGTGAGAACTTCCCTGGGAGCCACAAGCGTGCTTGTTCCCTGAACTATTCTGAAACCTGAGTAAGAAAGAGAAACGTCTATGCTGTCTTTTGCTTATAAGAAGAACAAATGATTGAAAAAAAAAGTCATTTAGCACAAGAAATATTCTTAATATATTAAAGAATTTTGATCATTCTCTAGTCTATGCTATTATGTTCTCCCCCAAATTTATGCATAAACCTTGAAAATATTCAAATCCTTTGACCCAACAATTCTGCTTCCAGGACTTTGACCTAAAATCATCAGGTATGTATACAAGAATGTACTTCACTTAGAACTTGTTAGAAATGCACATTCTGGGGCTCTTCCCCATAACTAATGCCCAAGACTCTGGGTTTGGGGCCCAGAAACTTGTGTTTTATAACTCTTGTGGGGAATTCTGGCGCACTCTAATGTTTGAGAACCACTAGCTATGATTCTCAAATGTTTCTGTGTACTCGACTCCTCTGGGAAGCTTTTAAGACTGCTGGAGCTCAGAGCTACACTCCTGAACAATGAAATCAGAATCTATCATTGCGTGGGACCTCTGAATCGGTATTTTGAAATCTCCCAGGTGGTTTCAGTGTGTAACTAAGTTGGACAGCCCACCACCTCATTGGATGGATTAGCTCTGTTTGTCTAGGCCTCCTGCACTATCTTGTCCTTTTCTTCGGTAACACTCATGAGCACAAGAACTCTGCTTTAAGTCAACGGGAGATGTCATGCTCCGGCACCACTGAATGGTGACAGAATGAATCCAACTGTGCTTTGATGAGAGGGTGTGTTAGAAGGATTCATTTAAAAATACTAACACCAAAGGATGTCAACATGGTGTTATCCAAAATATGACTGGAGCAATCTCATATTAGTTCATAATGAAGGAAGGTGGTCCTTTACATTGACCAAGGTTTAAAAGTGTAGGAACAATTCCCCAGAACAATCCCTCACCCAGGTAGTACAGGACCTACATCAAAACCACTGTCCTCAGTCTTTGTCTTTGTCCTTCCGCCATTCCTTCTTTCGTGTTTTTTTTCAGACACAGATGAAGTGTGTGTGTGTGTGTGTGTGTGTGTGTGTGTGTGTGTAGGTACTACAAAACAGGTGAACTCCGAGCCTCCCAATCTTTAAAATCTCAAGTTGAACACATTATTTGCTATTTTTCAGTGGCCGCTCCACTCAGGACAGACTTAATATCCAGGGATCTTATTTCCTTTTACCAATGAGATCTACTTTTTTCAAAAAGTACCAGCTGATGACTTTGGTTAAGTTCTCATTTGACTTAGAATGTCATTTGGAATTGAGGGATAAAACCCATGAAATGAAAATACGGATATTAAAATAGAGCAGAAAATGGATTATTTGGCCCTGCCAAAAAATGCATCTGTTTAGAGTAAAACTTAATAGAATGTTCTTTGGAAAAATTATCCAGGGGAAGAAACCCAAAAGGAAGCTTTTTTCCCCTTGCTTTTCAATTCTTTAACCATCAAGTGGAGTGCCTGGCGTTCCATAAATAGATGAAGGCGACTAAAAGGTTAATCTGCAGTAATTTGTTTTCAAATGTTATAATATGCTTTGCTAGTTTTGGAATATTTCTGCTGTTTAAAGACTTTAAAAATTAAAGCTTTCTTTTTGATGTACTTACCTTCTGAAGGTGTTTTTGCTTGTGGTCTGGGCACACTTCTGTCTACATGTAGGCACATATGAATGGACACGATGACATTCTTGCTATTTTTAGGTTTTTGGAAAAATAAATCTTACGTATACATTTTTAAAGTATATGGATTACCTTTGTTATATAAATAGGTCACATTCATTCTTCAATCCTTCATCTAGTCAGTCATTTCTTTCAACATCTTATAGTCATGCCTGGTCTTTTGTTAGGCCTGGAAGTATGTGACCTGATAGGCATAGTCCCCGTCCGTGTGTCACTGACCGTGTAGTGATGTCAGCAACTGTAAAAGTCATCTATGACATTCTTTTGCTTCAGGGTTCTTGAGTCATTGCTTACTTGATGTGTTTATATCTTACTTTTGATATATTATTATTGATACCATTATTATTATCTTGATACCATTATTATATATTATTATTTTTGATACCTTTTTTTCCCTGCCACTCATAGATGAACTTTCTAAACAAGCTACCTTCCAACCTTATTCCAGAGAAATTGAACATTCCAGAATCAGTTGGTGATTCTATAGTAACACAAATTAAGTGTCCATTCTGCAAAATGTCTCCTTGGAGAAAACAAAGGTTATACTATGTAATTCGTGGATTTAAAAACTTCATGGTGCTTAGAATTTACCTCCATTAAAAAGAGCAGCTCATGCAAATTTAAAATTAATAGATTCGATCCAGTTTGCCTATTGTTATTTTTGAGGCCTGTTACAGATGAGAAATTATGCAAATGGCTGTCAGGCTGCCACTACTGCACTCACCCTGGGAATGCATCATAACTCGTTTCTTAGAAACAATTATCTGGAGCAGGTCGAGCTCTCAGCCATTTGCAGGGGCATGTCCCTGCCTTCAGATGGTTCACTTTGAACTAATAAGTATTGTAAGAGGGTTGAGGGAGGAGGTGGGGAGGTGGGAAGGAAAGCAGGATAAATTACTGGGACCCTATAATCTGGAAGGGCCAGGGAAAAATCTCTGGCAAAGTTGGTTTAGCTTGGTCCTCTTGACCAGGCAGTCAGTGACCTTTGAAACTGTGTCCTGCTGCCCTTCTTGTTCTGCTCTTTTCCGAGAAAAACAGCTGGCATCAAATTTTAACCCTCTAGGCTGCCTGAAAGTTCCCCATGTCAATTCTTCTTCATCTCCTGATTATGCCTCTGGCTCTCCTCCTGGAACCAGGTCTTCTTCATATCCTGTTACATTCATTCATTTATTCATCTGGCACACAAATGGGATGACCAAAAAGTTCAGTCCAACTATACGATGCTGTAATTGTATAAGCCAAAATGTGAGCATCTTTTATGTGCACCATGAGGAATACAAGAACACAGAACACGTTATCCTTATTCTTAAGATTCTTAATGACAGTAAATGGAAACACAAAAAGTTGCACTGACCAAAGATGTACATCTTCATTCTCTAAACCGTGCTCTTGTAACTGCATTCTCTGAGTGCCGTTCCTGACTGTGCACGATAATCCTTTGTACTTCTTCCTTCACAACCATGCCTGTTTATCTACTCCAGGAAGTCATCCCACTGGAGCTCAGTTCCAGGTTGAATCGACTCTTCCTCAGAAATTACGGATGCAGCTAATGCAAAGTTACTTGGCTCTTGCTGTCTGCTGCTCTGCAGTCTTCAGCTTATTTCACAAGGGCCTCCATGCCACCTTGGCTGACCAGAAAAGGAGCTCACTGTATGCTGGCAGGCCCTGCTTTCCTGTTCCTAGCTCCTCCTCTGTCCTGTTAGCTGCACACAGCCCAGGGCATGCTACTGAATGCTGTTGAAAGTCACTTTTCCTTCCTTGGGAAGCCAAATCAGAAACTCACAGGTGCGTCTGCCTACGGGCTTTGCTTAGCGCTTGACTTAGGAAAAGAAGATGTTTGTATCATGTCTGGAATGAAGGGGTAATGCACCCTCAAGTGGGGGGAATATAAAGTTGGTGATATTATATGATGTGCATGTGGGGCTTGGGAAGATGGTTTTGATTCTGCTGCTTCTGCTGGTAGGAGACACTAAGCAGATCAGGTTCACAAGCCATTAGCATCATGTTAATCTTGGCTAGCAGGGAAGCAAAGCCACCAAGGATTTCGTAGATTTACCAGCCCCTCTCACAATAGCCGCCTGAGCCCAACACCACTTGGAACCTCGGTCAGAAAAGAGTCCTCTGGTGACAATGTGTCTGTCATACATTTTGGTCCATACACTCCTTAAAGACACCATTTTCTGGCCATGAAGTGTTCTGCTGCTTTTTGGACTGAGAAACCAATCTCGGATAAGCTGGATTCAGAAAATAGGTCATTGGTGTGAGTTGCAATTATTTTCCTTCCGGCTTGCTTCTGTGTTTGCTTTAGATTGCTTTTCCGCAAAGGGCAGGCGCAGCTGGCCTGGGCTGGTGTGCAGCAGAGGTGGGGGAGCTGGCGGAGGGGGGACACACCACCACTCTAGCCTCAGGCCTTTATGAGGCACCACCCAGATTCCTGGAGCTTCCAGCTTGCATCTATCTGCCTTTTGCCTGGGCTGTTAAATTCCCATTAAAGGGGAATTTAAAGGAGTGAAGAAATACCCTCCTTGAATATTGATTTTTCACACACACACACACACACACACACACACACACATTGTTCATAGCCACTTGATTTGCCACCTGCAGTTTATAATAGAACGGATGTGTGGGATTATAAACCACTTTATTTTGCACAGAATTTCTCAGCTTGAGGCCAAATTGAAGGGCATTAGTCATCAGTAATTTGCACTTATTTTTAATGTATCTCACTCGGAAAGGTTTAAGGCAGCTAAAGCTAAGATAAAGTTCCCCATGCTTTGGTGAGGAAGTGAAAAATCTAATCATTTAGTTAATCATTGGTCATAGCTGTGGTTGTGTATTTTTCCTAAGTGAGTGAAACATCGTGACTGATTTGTGATTTGGTAACATAGCAATTTGAATGATAGTAAATAAATTCAATTATGCCATGACTCTCCACCCCTACCCCCAATATTTGTATAGGTTTAAGGTTTAAAATTCATAGAACGTTAGAGAAGGGAACTTAGAGATCATTGGGATCACCTTGGGTGCCCTGTAAAATGCTAGTTCCCACCCTGCCTAAGATTCGGTGTCAGCAGGCCTGGGTGTGAGCAAGTACAGTGAGCAGTGCCTGCAGGAAACTTTGAGAAACAGTGATTTTCGTTCAACCACCTCATTCTTCAGAAGAGGAAACAGAGGCACAAAGAGATGAAGAGACTTAAGATATTTGCCGGGATCCCAGAAAGCTAAGCCTGCCGGGGCAGACCAGGTGTCCTGCTTTCCAATTCAGTGCAGTCCCTTGCTTTTCTTGCTCTGGAATTAGCCTGGCACCGTGCGGTTACCGGCTTTGTCCGCAGCAGCCAGACTTGGTTCCCTTCGCGAGCACGCACAGTGGGGCGAAGGGAGACCTTCCTCTTAGCCTTGCTCCTGCTTCCTGGCCTCCCTCGTCGTGGTGGGGTGCTCGCCTAGCACCTCTCCCTGCTCCTTCACCCCATCAGGGCCACCTGCCCAAATGGAGTGTCCAACGTAAGATTCAATAGCCGAGAAGCCCCACACAAACCAACTTTAGACTTTCTCTGCTGCAGCTTGGGACTCTGCCGGAAGAGCCCCTCACAGAGCTCGCCTCCCTCCTCAGGCGGCGCTCTTCCTCACTCCTGTCCCAACTGCAGCCTATGGACGGCTGCGGGGGACGCCTCGCCGGACCCCAGCCCATCCCACACACTCCCGCCCACCCGCCTCAGGGTCCACCGTGAGTAAGGTGGTTCCAGAAGATTCCTCAGAGGCCGAGGTAAACAAATGGAGCTGTGAATGGTGGGAAGGAGGTTTCCGAACTGCAGGGCGGGAAGGAGCAGGCGGAGGTTTCCCGCCTGGGAATAACAAGGGTAACCACACAGCCCCGAGGTGGCCCGGAATGCCGCGTGTTGCGCGGACAGCAAGATGGCGGTGGCGAGTGACCCGCAGCAAGGGAGAGAGGGGTCTCTCGGGTCACGGTGGGAGAAGGCTGGATCCTGTGCTAGCTGCAGTGGCATTTTACACAACTGTGAAAAAGATGGCACTCATAGCTGCGTGGAGAGCAGACTGGGGGAGGGCCGGGGGTGGGGTATTGCAGGAGGTGAGAACTGAAGTCGAGGACCGGAATGGAGCCCGAGACTGTGGGCCAGGGGGGACAAGAATGGCCTGGTCTCCTCTAGGAGGTGGCCGTGCTGTGCTTGGTTCCCTGGCGGAGGGGCCTGGCTGAGCTGGCGAGGAGTCTTTTTTCTCATTTGCTCAAAAGGCTCCTTGGTGGCTTGCGGTGGCCCTGATTGTGGGGCAGTGGTGGTGGTTGTGGCAGATACCCATATTCAGGAATTTGTATTTAGAGCAGAGCTGACAGGATTTATTGATTGTCCACAGGAGTGCTGATTAATTACTTACATACAGGTGAAATAATTTGGCACTTGTTAGAAAAAAAATCTTGCAAATTTTAAAGATTTTCTTCCCATCCATATATAGCCTTCAATGATTGGATCATAGTTTTCCATTTTGATCCATGGTGTAGCTTGTTGACTCTCTTAATCAGTTTGGTCTGCTACAATAGAATACTGTAGAGTGTGGGTGGCTTAAACAACAGAAATTTATTTCTCATCATTCTGGAGGCTGCGAAATCCAGATCAAGGTACCAGAACAGTTGAGTTCTTTTGAGAACCCACGTACTGGTTTACTTTGTCCTCACATGGTAGGGAGAGAGCACTCTCTCTAGTGTCTCCTTATAAGGGTAGGAAGCCCATTCGTGAAGTCTCCACCCCCATGACCTAATGACCTCCCAAAGGCCTCACCTTCAAATACCAGCATATTGGGGATTAGGGTTTCAGTATATGAATTTGGGGGTGATACCTATCAGTAAAAAAGTCTCATTTACCTGCCTAAAAATGCATTTCATTTGTGGAAACACTTGTACTTTACAAAAACCATGGTAGCTGAAACAGCATTAATAAATAGAACACATTCTGTAGAATCCTTATTTTTACTTAGAAAAATAATTTTAGTTTTCTGTGGTGAAATCTTATGTTCTAAGGTGAAAAGTCATTGCTTATACTCTATGGAGTAAATCAATTGTAAATAAATAAGTAGATGCAAAAATAGTATCTGTAGCAATTAATGCTTAGAGGAAATAAACAGGATAATCTGAGAGAGAATAATAGGGGAAATTACATGGGATGGTTTTAACTCATCTCCACCATTGTTTCTCAAAGTAGGTGTGGAGTTGAGTGGTAAACTTTAAAATTACTTGAGGGTTCTTGATAAAAATATAGATTCTTCCACCCACTATTGACTCAAAATTTCTGGGAGTGAGCTCAGAATATGCCTTTTAAATAAGTTGCTAAGGGATTTTTATGGGTGTGTCTGGGTCCTCCCAAACTCTCCCAACCATGGTTCCCATCTTAAGTCCCCCATTTTCCATTCTCTGCTTTTGCTCCATCTGCCCTACTCATCGGTGTGTATCCAGCTCCAGTTCCTCTTAAGGCCTGAGTCAGATGCCATCCCCAGATCCTCCCAGCTGGATGGACCGTCCCCCTCCTTATAGTTAGACTATACATTAACTGTAGTGTATAGTCTGCAGTCCATAGTGTATACTTATTGCTGTATAGTAACTTGCATTTAAGCTGTATCCTTTCACTGTATGAACCATATGCTAGGTCAGGACTGAGTCTGATGCATTTTAAAGTTTCAATGGCTTGCTCAGAGTGGGTACTCAAATATGCATTTCGTGGAATATCTGGCTAAGCTTAAGCCTAGCTCTCTTCGGACTTTGTATTTTTACCACTTGACCGTGTTCTAAATGTCTCAACTATAGTAGACCAACTTTGTACTAAGAACGGACAACCAGTTCTTTGCTCAAGTTCATGTTCTAAAAGGTAACACTGAGGAGTGATGAGTGAGAATGCAGGGATTTCTAGCCAGCCGCTGTGGATGCACCTGATAGCCTGTTTAAGAAAGGCTCCCAGTGGCTGTGTAATTGAATGAGGGTTCCCTACAACTGATGTATTCAACAAGACATCATAGATATGGTGGAAAGAGGCTTCCCAAGCACTTTGCTCTGAAAAAAAAAAAAAAAATCCATTGTGATCACACCTGCTGGAACTGAAGAAGGCGTTGCTCCTTTTTTTTTCTGCTAATAATAACTTGGACTGCTCTTAAGGGATCTTCAAGTGACACCTCCTTCAGTCTACTGTCTGCATATTCACCAAAGTAACCTAACATAAATTAGATCATGTCCCTACTGTTCAGATTCCACCAATGGCTTTTGATCTCAGTTTAAATAAAAGCCAGGTCTTTAACTTACAAAGGCTGATAAAGACCTATGTGATTTATCTGCTCCTCCTTGTCCCATATCTCTCTGATTCCACCATCTATTTCTCTCCCTTGGTTATTCCAGTGCAGCCACAACTAGCTTCTTTCTGTTCCTCGAATATGCTAAGTAAACTCCTGCCTCAGGGCCTTTGTGCTTACTGTATTCTGTATCTGGAACAGTTTCCCCCAGATTTTACTCTTGCATCTTTTTCCTGTCATTTCTTAAATGTATCCTGCTCAGTGAATATTTCCTGGTCCTGCTACCACCTTGCCTACCACCCACTCTGACTTTCTAGTCACCTTTTCTACTTTATTTTTCTCATAGAAGTTGATCGCTACCTATCATCTATATATTATTTATTTATTTATTATTTATATACAATATATTATATATGTTTATATATAATTATAATTATTATATATGATATTATACTAATTATTTATAAATATATAAATAATCTCTCTCTCTATATATATTATTTATTTTGTTGCTTTTCTCTCCCCCTACTAGAATATAAGCTCCATGAAGGTGTGGTTTTGGTTTATTTTGATCATTGTTGTATCTTCAACACCTGGAAATATGCCAGATAAGTAGCAAATGCTCATTCAATACTTATTAAAGCAATGAAGCAGAGTGGGGTAAACAAAAAGATTTAAATCCTGGCTCCCATCTTAACTTCCTTAAGCTCTCAGTGTATCAGTTTTCTTATCTGTAAAATAGGAATAGTAGTAGTTATTGCCTCTTGGAGCTATGCCATCTGGTATAGTGTCCAATGTCCAGTACTTACTCAGTAAATGTTCCCTACAATTGATGAGGTTTTATAGGTTGTAAAAAGAGTATCTAGTAGTGATATTCCTCTTTTCCAGCTAGCAGATTTTTCCAAAATGTAATAATAAATGATATATTTTGTGCTTCCTATTTGCTGGGACTACCACACAACTTTAAGTGGTGAGTACTTTCATTATTTCCAGTTATGGATGAGGAGACTTACTTACTTCCTCCATAACAACATGAGGGGTTCAAAGATGGATGGTGCTGGGTGTTCTTCTCACCTCTTTGGTGGAAGTAATTCTTTTGCTCCAGCCAGATATGGTCAGGACTCATGAATTCCCTCTCCAGATACCCATGACCCCTCTGTAGTGCCTTCAATTTATCCTTCTTACCTGGAAGCAGTGCTGGAGGATGTTTTTGGTTGTCACAATAGAAAGCGGCTGGTACATAATGAGCTGGGACACACAATTCTGAAATATATGGAATAGCCCTGCACAATGATGGGCTTATTGAAATGCCCAAAATGTCTCTGTTATTTTTTCTTTTTTGAATGTCTTTCACACAATCCCCACTCTGCTAATTCAAGGCGTATACTTTGTTCAAGGATCAGCTGAAGTCATTGCTTTGAGACTCCAACATTCAGCACTCCCTGTTTAACTATACTCCGTCTCTTCCTTTGTTTCACAAATGTTCGTTGAGTGACAGCCAATGTAAATGCAGAAAGGATTCATATGAATTAGACAGTCTCTGCCTTTATGGTGCTTGGGACCTCATTTGGCAGTTGAGATTTATTCACAAAATGACACCACAGACCGGCTTATCATATATAAGCACTATAGAGTTTCAGAGGAAAAGGAGCTGCCTATTCATGGAGGGATAAGGGAACATGAGCTGGCTCTTGAAGGGCTGGTAGGATTTGTGATTAATGGATATGGTGGAATGAACACTCTGATGGTAGAAATCATTTGGGCAAAATTACATCCAAGGATGATTCAGGAAATGACAGGGGGTTTGGTTGAAAATCATCATAATCTTGATACAGAGAAATGAAAGGAGTTTTAAGACAGGAAAGGAAGGATGCATGTATGTTGCTGACTTCTTAAATATCTGACTGAAGAATTTAGACTACAATGAATTTATCATTGAAGTCATCGCAGGTTACTTGTTTAAACAAGGTTGTAACATGAATGCATCAATGATTTTGTGTGTTTATCTGCAATGATATTTATAGTTAAGAGTGGTTATGAGTTGGGATGGTGGAATTTTGAGTGTCGTTGTCGTATTTTTCTTCATTTATTTTTCCTCATTTTCTTAGTGCTCTATGAAACTACAGCTGTTGTTTTTTAATTAGGAAAACTTTATTGGTTCTTAAAGTTCTGATTTTTAATCTTGTATTCAACAATTTATTGAGCACTTATTATACAATGGGTATTTGCCTATGAGGCATAAAAAATTATGAAGGCATGACCCCTGTTCTCTAGGAGACCCCTTGGAGAAGACCAACATGTGATCTGTAAATGTCAGGCATTGTGGTAACTGCTAGAAATGAGTATTGATACGGTGAGACCATAAAGGAAAGGTCACCTCTAATGGGAAGATTAGGAAAGGCCTCCTAGAAGAGATGGCATCTAAGCTGTACTTGAATGGTTCTATGTAGCCTAGTACAGGTAGGTTCTGTTTGTTAAGAAGTCAGTTCCTAAAAATGGCTCTAGTCTCTTACCAACCTTTACAATTTTATCACATACTTGCTTATATGTTAGTTTGGAATTATACTGTAGTGTGTTCATGCTTATATGGTGTTTTCTTTTTTGAGGTGTCTCTGGGTGTTTACTATATTTGATATTTGTGTAACTTTCCCCTTCCTCTAAACTTTCACTGTTTACTTTTCTGATTTCTTTTTAAAAATTATTCTCTGGGTTTAAAAGCATTCCTCTATGATTTGTAATTCATACAGAGCTTACTATAACATTTAGACAAAATATTCTGAATAACATATGCAGAGATGGAAATCTTTTTCATAAATTTTCTCACAAGTAGAAAATGTTGTTGGACAAGTTTCTATTTAAATCATACTTGCTAGGCCTGACTGACTGCAGGAGTTTATCGGGTACATGCTTCAGATTGCTTCATTTTCAGCAAGGTAAGGCAGCACCTCCACTGTGGAATAAAGCAAGGTATTCAAAAAGGGTGCAGGCCAGGCTCCTTTGGGGTTGTTAGAAATTAAAACTAACTTGTGAGGGATATAAATTTGCTTGTGAGAAGAGGCAGCTTCTTAGAAGAATGCAGTAGGAAATTTCATGGGTGTATAAGGACAGACAAAGCTTAGCAGGCCTCAGAGTGCCTGGATTTAGAATTGGTAGTGAACCCCCTTGCCAGTCCTCTTTTTAGCATGGTCCTTTTGGTTTCTTCCTTCTCTGTTTTCCTCTGCTTCTCAGACGGGCTTTTACAGCTTCACATGGTTTCTCTTCTCCCATGACCTCAGCAGGCATCTGGGCCAGAATGATCTCCTCTGTAGAGAGCTCTTATTTGCTTAAAAAAATGGTTTAGCTTTTCAAATAAAATAATATATGCGCTAGCCAAAAAAAAAAAAAAAGAATGAATAGTATAGAAAGGTCTAAATTTTCTAAAAATTATATTAATCTTTACCTTTTCTAATTTCTCTGAATCCTGGTACCTCTTCCTAAAGTTTAAGAGTTTTTTTTGTAGCTTTCTAGAAAATATGTATGTAAAGATACAGATATATAGATACACATAAACATACACATAAAATAGTTATACATGTAAATATTCTTTTTATTTACACAGAAGTTATCTTTACATGATGTTCAATAATTTTTAAAAACTATAATTTTTTATTTTGTTATTTTTTTCCATATTAATTGACACAAAATTTATTTTCTTTCTTTTAAATGGTTACATGTATTTTGATAGTATTTCATTTTATGTAATTATTATGGTTTATTACATGATTTTTTTTAATGATGGAGCTTAAGTTTGTATCTGGTTTTCTATTAGAAACAATGCTACAATAAATATCCTTGTATATTTATCTAGTAGAAGTTTAAACTTTTACATTTGTTCTATGCTCAATTAAAGTTAATTTTTGTATGTGAGAGAAAAAGGTAGAGGTTCCTCTTCTCTTTTGGTATATGGCTATATAATTGTCTCAGCATTTTTTGTTGAAAACTTTTCCTTTTTAGTAATACAGATATATTATTGATGTTAAAATATTGACCTTGTATTTTATAATTTTGATAAATTCACTAATTCTAGTAGCCTTATTATAAATGCTATCAGATTTTTTATGTAGATGAACATGTCATCTGCAAATAAAGTCCATTTGTTTCTTCCTTTTTAATCTCCAATGTGGATGCTTTTAATTTCTTTTTCTTGCCTTAATTGCACTGGTTTCCCTGCAATGTTAAACAGAGGTGATGAGAGCAGACATCCTTGCCTTGTTCTTGATCTTAAGGTGAAAACATTCAGTTTTTCACCTTAAACTGAAGGTGAAATAAACATGTACATGATGGGAACGTGATGGGAACTCTAGGTTTTTTGTAGATGCCTTTATTAAGTTGAAGACGTACATGTTTATTTCTGCTTTGCTGAGCATTTTTTAAAAAATCCTGAATGGATGTTGAATTTTGTCAATTGCTTTTTCTGGATGTGTTGAGGTGATCATATGGATTTTCTTTTTCAGTCTGTTAATATGATGAATCTAAGTTTCCTTCTTTGATTAAAATTAAATTTAAAATTAAAAAGTACTTGAAAATAAGTTTTCATATATATCATATATAAGATATATCTATAACTATGTTGTTATAGATATATATATGTAGATATCTATGTAGTTATAGATATATATGATATGTGTCTGATGGGTTAGCCATATTGATTGTATTGTGTATATTTCTTATTACTTTGTCTCTTCTTGTTCTGTCATGGTTAACCATGTCTATTACTATTGTCTTTTGTTGGTTTCTTCTAGGGTTTTTTTTTTTTTAATGAATTTCATCACTTTGTTTTGGTGGTGATTTATAACATGTGTAAGTACATTATTGACTTAAACTTTAGTGATTCTAATAGCGTGTAGAACATTTCCTGGTGCATAGTAATTGCTTACTTATTATTACTGAATGTATAAATAACCCTTTATGTTCTTTAATAGTTTTTGCCTTGAATTTGCTCCTTTCTGATATTAAGATTATGAATTTTTTTCTTTTTCCTTACCATTTTCCTGGTTTATCTTTGATGTCTTTTTTACTTTTAAACTTTCTGAGTTATAAAGAGTCCCTTGGAGAGTTTATTTTAGATGTGGATCTCTATAGTTTGGTTTGTTCTATATTTCGGCCTCATTAAGAAATATATTTATTATAAGATGAATACTTTTAAATTTACATTATATTTTGTTTTTCTTTTATTTTTTTTAAAGGATTTTATTTATTTACTTGAGAGAGAGAGAGAGAAAGAGAGACAGGGCACACATGATGGTGGTGGGGGGTGGTACAGGAGAAAGGGACGAGCAGGCTCCCTGCTGAGCATAAAACCTACGATCCTGACCTGAGTTGAAGGCAGACACTCAACAACTGAGCCACCCAGGAGCCCCATATTTTCTGTTTTTAATGATTCCTTCATCCCTACCCCAAACTCATCCCTTACCCTATGGATTGTCTCTTCTTTGTATGGTGTATGGATGTGTCAAATGTGAATAAGTGTACTTTTTCATGATAATGTTGAAAATTTGTAGTCTGTGTTTTGGTGTTTTAGAGATTTCTTTTATAAATTTACATAGTGGTTTTAACCTCTACTTATCAATTAATCAATTATCTGTTGACTACTTACTGAGATGGATAAGAAAATTATCACATACACTTTGTCCTTATTTTTGCTGATATTGTTATTTTACTTGGTTAACTTTAAAATTTCAAATACTTAAGTCTTAATTTCTTGATTTATCATCTTTATAAGGAAAGAAATGTTAGGAAATTCTGCCTTTATTTTTTCTTCTACCTCTCCCCAAGCTGTTGAATTTGGTTTATTATTGCTTTTTATTGTTGATATGTGTAACATTGCCAGTATGAAATAAATGTACTTCATACTGTCGTTTAACCTAATTTCTAAATGTGTCTAGGTTCAGTTCTCCCTATCAGACTTTTTACTAGAGCTCCACATTTATCTCTTGGTTTTCTGGATTTGGGGCTCAAGTCATTTTTTTGTTGTTGTTGTTGTTTTTTCAAGTGAGACTCACAGAGTCATTGAGTTATTGAGTCAGAAAATGTCTGTTGTCTTTATACTTGAACAACAATCTGGCTAAACATAAAAATACTTGTTCAAAACTTTTTCTCCTTCAGAACTTTGTACACATAGATTATGCATTTTTTTGTGTTAAGTATTGAGTGTTGCTGTGGAGGGCAGCCTGAGAGTTTGCTTTATTTTGTTGTTTTTGTTTTATTTTGGGGTAACTGAAAAATTCTCTCTCTGCTGTGATATTCAGTAACTATATCAGGAAATGTCCATCTTTCTAAGACCTATTCATCTTGTTCCCTGATGTAGAGGTATTAGGCATTAGGTGCAGTCATGGTTGATGGATACTGGTTTTGCTCTTCTTTCTGAAATATTGTTTCAAGTGCTGAGCTAGGGTCATCTCACCTGGCAGGAGGCATCTTTCCTGCATATCTTTGGAAATGCACTTTGTTTTCGAATAGAACCTGGTTATTTCTTCTACTTCCTTTTAATGATCCATGGAGCCTAGTTTTGAGTGATTATGCAAGAGTTTCTTAATAAATTCTTATTGAATATATAAGTGAATGAACCTTGATTCATTTCCCTGCTGTTAATTCTCCCTCTCTGATTACTTCTTTTTAGATAAAGAGTGTTGCTAAGGTTTTTTAGCATTCTGTCTACTCACCATCTCCAAAACCTACCACGCTTCTGGGAGAAGAAAGAGCATGGTTGAGCACAGCAGTGACTGTGGGTTTTTCTATCTCTCACTTTCCCTGAATGCTGCTTTTCAAATATTATGGCATGAAATTTTATCATTTCTTTTATTTAATTGCTGCTAATTTGTTTTTGTTTTGTTTGCTGGATTTCAGCTTTTTGTTGTTAACATTGTTCATGCACTTAGATTTAAGGAAAGTCAGTACCTGACTTCATTTCTCCATTTTGCCCCAGAAGTCATAAGGGTTTTCTAAACAAGTTTAGAACCTCAAAAGCAGAGTTGAGTTTGTTACTCTTACCTATATTTGTTGTAGAACCTAATCAGGGGTTGCATACAATGAGCATTTAGAAGCTACTGAATGCACAGGACTAAATTTTATGGTAATTTTGTCTAATGTATGACCTATTATTGAAAGAAGGGGTGATAGTGTACAACCACCTTGGAATATATGAGGTCTAGCTTTGGATTAATCAAAGAAGTGACAGGTAAAGCACAAGGAAAAAGCCAAGGCCCTGGAAAAAGTGGCCACACTTCAGAATGAGGATGTTTAGTGCTCACTTCAACACTGGAAGAATTGAGATCATCTATTTGTTTTTGACCCCGTGTTGATGCCAGCTCTTAGAGCCTCTGAAAAGATACAGGTGAATGAACAAGGAATTTGTCAAGAGCATTTTCCTCCTTTGGATTAGTTTTTTTTCCCCCTTCCTCAGTAAACACATCAGTTTTAAGGGCATCATGTGAAATTTGTTCCATCGGGTCCTTTTATTGCCAGAGTCAAAGCTCACCTTAGACTATTCTTCATTTTCTTTCTAAGCCTTTCATCAGCTGCACAGGGGCCACCCACACAGCTAGTTAGTACGCATTTCTCTCCTTTTATGTGACTGTGTTTTTAGCCTTGGGCAAATTCAACTTCATGCCACTGGGCAGTTTCTTTTTCAGGGACATGATGGAAGGGTTTATAGATCTTTGTGGTGATGAGTCTTTTTGTTCATTTCAGTGTCTGTAAATTGATGTTCCTTCCTTTTTCTTCCTTCAGAAAGAAAGAGCAGGAGTTGGACGGACAGAAGAAGGTCACTTGCTTCTTCTGCCTATTGATTTTCCTGTGCTGTTCAGCAGTTCATTAGTTATTCCTAACTATGGTTCTGTATTTAATGGCAGTTTGGGCTGGGACATCAGCCACAGAGGGGCACTGACTGTGCCTCAGTCAGCGAAAGGGGGAATGAGAAGGTGACTTTCTGGCAGTCTGAGTGTTGGTGCTTTAGTGTCAAATATTGGGGTATGTTTTTGTTGGTTAAAGGTTCATTGTTTCTTACATGAATGAAGTGCTAGTCTACATGGGACTTTGAGACTTTTTAGAATATTATCAAGGGTGGTGGTGGGGAAACTCTTCAGGGAGGTAGGGTTGACCAGGTGTATAAATTCCAGAATGTACACTGACATACATTAGTTAAACTGAATTTTAAAAACTTCATTATGGAAATTGAAAAACATAGGAAAGTTAACAGAATATAACCTTGAACTCCACCCCCGCCCACACCATGTACTCAGCTTCAGTAATTACCACTCATGGCCAATGTTTTGTCATGTATACCCCTTCTTATTTTTTCCTCATATTGTTACACCTGTTAATATTTCAGTGTGTACTGCTAAAAGGTAAAGAATCTTTTTTTTTTTTTTAAGATTTTATTTATTTGATAGAAAGAGACAGAAAGGAGAGAGGGCACAAGGGAGAGGGAGAAGCAGACTCCTTACTGAGCAGGGAGCCCAGTGGGGCTTAATCCTAGGACCCAGGATGATGACCTGAGCAGAAGGCAGATGCCTAACTGACTGAGCCACACAAGCACTCCGATAAGGAACCTTTTTGAAAACATAGCTACAGGGGTGCCTGGGTGGATCAGTGGGTTAAACCTCTGCTTTCGGCTTGGGTCATGATCTCAGGGTCCTGGGATCGAGCCCCGCATTGGACTCTCTGCTTCCCCTCTGCCTGCCTCTCTGCCTGCTTGTGATCTCTGTCTGTCAAATAAATAAATAAAATCTTTAAAAGAAAAACAAACCCACAAATACAATTATAACAACTAAAACAAAATTAAAAATTCCTTCCTTAATAATCATTAAATAACTAATTGGTGATCTGAGTATCTTATAAATGTTATAATTTAGTGTTTTTTTGTGAATCCACATTTTATTTCACAGTTGATATGTATTATAAGCCTCTTTTAATCCTGAGGTTATCCTTCTCAATTTATTTTTATTTGCAACTTATTTTTGGAGAATATTGGATCATTTGTCTTGGAGAGTTTCTTGGAGAGATTTAAGTCTGGATTTTGCTTATTGTACACAGACTGTATTATTTAACATGGGCTCTGCCTTTTTTATTGAAATATAGTTGACACACAATGTTACATTAGTTTCAGAGGTACAACATAGCGACAGTTCTATGTACTATGATGTGACTATCCTGCTCTTTTTTATTCGTGTAAATTGGTAATTAAGAAGCTTGATGAGATTCGGGTTTAATTTTTTTGGCAATACCATTTCTTAGGTAGCGGGATGTTCTTCCTTTAGGAAGCCTAATGCCTGACTTTGTGTATATGTATGGAACTAGAAATCTGTGGAATCATGTTTGACAAAACCTAGCTATGGAATATTCCATAGCTTATTTTTTAAAGTACTTTGCTGATGATTGAAACCCAAACTCCTGAGGAAGTCTAAACATTCAATTCTGATAAGATAAAGCAGCCACTGAGCTATTACTTTACGACTGTATGGGAAACTCCTCACTGTAGTGTGGCGTGTAACCTGGACAAGCCCCCACTTCTGGTGGGAAGAGGGATCCAGAACAGCTGCTCTCTGGTGGTGTGAGCCCTGTCCCTGATGTTAACTGCAAGCAGCAGTCATGTTTGGTCCATTAGTCCTCATCCACAGAAAGATATTCTCAGCTACCATAAGGGGATGTGACTTCTGACCTCTGCAAGTTTACCTCCTTACAACAGAACAAAACAAGAAAAAGGACAATTATTCTTAACTTCCAAGAGACTGTGTTACCGTAAGGGTAAAGTCTCTTACTAAATCAATGAATCTGTCTCTCCCTTGGCTTAAATAGTGAAAGGTTTGGCTGTCTCCTAGATAAGTGGCTAATCATGTGTGACAAAGATAGGAATATATTCCTTTAATGTGATATAACCGCTTTTCACACAATGCAAAGCCAGAGAGTGTTCGTCGAGTCTTTGCTTTAGAGCAACTGCACACATAGACCTGTGAAGGCGGATAGGACTTCTGATTGGTTTGTGAGCTGCTCGAGCCTACCCTGCACTGAGAACTGTATCACTTTCTTCTGCTGAGACAGACTAGTCCTGTTTGTCTTTTAAAGACAGTAGCCTGTATAACCTGAGTTTTGTAGCCTCCTGAAGTTACCCCTTCATTTCTAGTCCAAATAAATGACTGGGATCCTGTTTCACGACTTGCAGGAAGCCCAGGTGCCCCTGCAGGGACTTCTGAGGTTCTGCACAGTCCTGAGGTGTCAGGTTCATCCCTGTACTCATGACTATTTCCATGAGGTCCAGCTCTGTCTGTCACGCCCCAGACACAGACATAGGCAGAAGTGTGGTCTCCCCCAAGGTTAACATTCTGACCAGGAGCAGCTTTTTGGCTCTCAGTGGGGCTAATCCAGCTGCCTCCTGAGAGCAGATTACGACCACATTTATAGAGCTATATTAGCAGCCACTGTTGGGGCTATTTAATCAATCGTCAGAAAGTTGATAGAGTCAGGTATTGATTTTAAAGAGAGAAGGATGGGCAACTGTGTTATTGTGCAAATGGTCTGTTGCACATTTATTTAGCCTTATCTATGGATGCCCAGACAGATGTGATGGGCATGGCGGTGGAACCTGGTCCTCCCTCTGCTCACCATCATTGGTGCTAACTGTAGTTGAGTTCCTCGAGGTAAGTTGTTTTTGTTCTATGGGGAGCAGAGATTGCCATCCATTCGGTCTGTGGGGCATTTAGGCTCCATGTGATTGGGAGTAATCCCACCACAGAACTTTTAAATGTTTGGTGCAGTTGGTCAGACAGGACCTTTGTTAACCAGCCGACTCCCTTCATTCTATTCTGTGGGACAAAGATCACAGGATCAGGCCCAGGGAGTCCTGGATTCCCATTCTTGCATTGCCTGTAAACAGTCATGACGCCAATCTGGGTTTTATTTTCTTCATCTGTAAAATGGGAGTGCACTAGTTTGCTAGGGCTGCTATAACAAAATTCCCCAGACTGGGTGGCTCAAACAATAGAATTTCCTCACAGTTCTGGAGGCTGAAGTCTGAGATAAAGGTATTGGCAAGATCTTTCTGTCTCTCTCCTTGGCTTGTGTATGACCATCTTCCCTCTAGGTCTTCACATGGTCTTCTTTCTGTGTATGTCTGTGTCCTAATCTCTTATAGGGATACCAGTCATATTGGATTAATGCTCTGCATATGACTTCATTTTCCCTTAATTACCTCTGTAAAGACATCTCCAGATATATTTGGAGGTACTGGAGGTTAGGACTTCAACATAAATTTGGGGAGGATACAATTTAGTATATAACAGGGACTAAGGGGGCGGGGGTGGAGTGGGGATGCTTGAACAATGGTTTTTTTTTTTTTTTTTTTAAATAATGCTCTGAGGGGGCTTCAGAGACTATCTCAGTTTTCTGAGTTCTGAAAGGCTTCCCAGGACATAGGATTTTCAGTGCTAAAGCAGTCCTAGGTGAACCAGGATGGTTAGTCACCCTACATGTCTCCCATGGGGGCACAGGGATCCCCAGCCTGCCTCAGCCAGACCTGTGCTGCTTCTTTCAACTTCAAGGCTTCAACTTCAACTTCAACTTCAACAACTTCAACAACAACTTCAACTGTGAGATTGAATTTAACAAAAGGGTTTTGTGGCCCCAAATCATTAGAAAACCACTTGATTCAGTGGCCTCTAAGGTCCTCTCCTGATGCCACATTCTGTGATTTCATTTCATTTGCACACACCAAATTCCAGCCATTTGTGTGAAACTATTAACTGATTGGAGTAAAACTAATTTGGTTCTCATTTAATTCATGGCTAAAAGTGAGATAAAACAAAACAGGAAACCATTAAGCCTTGCCTATTCTGAAGCAGAACTTGGTACTATTCTTTTATGATGGCAGCTGCCCTCTCTGGGCTCTCATTATGCTCACTTATTTGCTCTGCATCTCCAAATCCTAATAGCAACTCTGTGAAGCGGGTTGCATCACCAACAGCAGCAGTTCCATGATGCAGATGAAGAAACCAAGGTACAGAGAGATGAGTAGCCAGTTCACGTCTCAGGGTTGTTCAGGGAAGGGCCAGGATCATGCAGACAATTTGACTTGAGCACTACTGTCAGGACACTGAACCCGGATGTGAGTGTGCCGGCTGGTTGGGGAACAGAGACCACACTGGCAAGTGTAAAGTGAGTCCAGCTAGCTGATGGGCCAGATTCTTCTCTCCAGGAAGCACATTTCACAACCCAGTACCCCCTGAGCCTGTCTGGCCTTGACCAGTACTCCAGGCTGGTCCAACTTTTTGCTGTTGTAGAAGCTAGGCCTGGAACAGTTCTCAAGGTGTTGAGAGGTTTTGGGGATCTCACGATAAAGAACACTGAAACACAGAGACAAATTTATTTCCCTGCTCATTTTTTTTTTCCTGGTCTTCTGATGATGTTAAGGAATACTTTGTGCTTGTCTGTAATTCCCTTCCATTATTTGATGATCTGTCTCCCCCCGCCTTTTTGTTTTGAAAGTGCAAGCACGGGCAGCAGCATCTGGCTGAACTTTTGAATAACTCTTTATTGTCTCGAGTGTAATCATCCAGTAAAAAATATTAAACATATTTAATAACTGATAGCATAGGTACTGTACAGATGGCAAAAATAGTGAAACATGTGGTAAGAAAGATTTTTTGTAAAACACTGGCCAGGAGAAAAGGCTGGAATTTATTGGAATCTTGAAATGAGCAGATGAAAGGCAGGAGTTGTTTGGGGTCCAGCCAGTCTTTTGGGGTCAGTTCCTCAGCCCAGGGTCAACCTTGCCTGGGCTCTTGAGTTGGTGCCGATTGTAGGCTCCTTCGGAAACTTGGTGTGCCTGCCAGGTGATCTGAAAAGACAGGTTCTTTCCGGCATCAACCCCATATTCACTGGGATTTTATTTTGTTTTGGTGATGGTTTTCATAATCTTTGAAATGCCCCTATCATAAACGGTAGGGATGAAAACTGGATTCTTGTGCCAGGTCAGAAGGCTGCACCTTGGGGGGATGTAGTATAGAAAATAATCAGAATTAGAAGTGCAAATTGAGATGTCCAGGATGAGGCAGAAGTGCTCACGGTGGATGGCTACCAGGCCACTGTGTGGGGATTGGATGCCATGACTCTTGTTGTTGGAGCCAGATTGACCCCTCCCCTGCAATTAGAAACAGACCAGGTTTGAGACCCTTCTTCAGGGAGCAACTGAAGTTAAGGGGGCTTTTTTCATGGGATTAGTCCTGGATGACTTAATTTGCCTGTCAAGCTTCCCGCTGGCACTTAAAGTACTTGAACTCCACAGGGCTGTGTCCTTATGAAATAGACAAAGCAAGTTTGCGGCTCCTGGTGAAGTACTCAGTGTGGTTCCCACACTAGGCTATTGCTATAGATAGAGTCTGAGCTTAACTAATCCTCACAGGACCCAGGACCTGGTCAGCAGTGGGTGCTGTACATTGATTAATGCCTGGTGGAGGCACCAGATTCTCCTTCCTAGCAGCCTAGACTTTGCACATGGAGGTTGGAGACTGGAATCCAGCGACCATCAGGGAGGCCTACTCATGGTTACCAGAACCTGAGCACGAAGATCTTAGACCTTTAGCTTTCAGACTCTTCCCCCAGTAGCAACCGTTTTGGTTCTTTGGCTCCTTCCTGTAGGGGTTATATAATCTTATCATTTATAATCATTGTTTTAAAAGATACATCAGAGTCATGTATGTGACTCCTCCACTCCTCCACCTTCTACCCCCATTACTTACGAAGGCTTCAAATATTTTTTTTGTAATCTACTTAGAAGGAGAAAATAAAAAGAAAAAAGTACCATAATGTTGCTAATTAAGAAATAAGAATATTCTTGTTCTGATGGGCGCCTGGGTGGCTTAGTGGGTTAAGCTTCTGACTTTGGCTCAGGTTATGATCTCAGGGTTCTGGATCCAGCCCTATATTGAGGGGGGGGGGGTCCTTGCTCAGCGGGAAGTCTGCTTTTCTTTCCCTCTGTCCATTCCTCTGCTCATGCTCCCTCAATCTCTGTCTCTCAAATAAATAAAATCCTTTTTTTTTTTTAAAGGATATTCTTGTTTTGAAAGCCCACTGCCCTCAATCCTGTGATCTGTTGCACATAACAAACTTTTTTCCCCATCAGGAAACATCTGTTTGGATTGTTTCATTATAACCCCACAATGCTTGGACTTGAATCACTTCCAGATCCCACTGATACCTGGGAAATTATAGAGACCATAGGTAAAGGCACCTATGGCAAGGTCTACAAGGTAACCAACAAGAGAGATGGGAGCCTGGCCGCAGTAAAAATTTTGGATCCAATCAGTGTAAGTAATGGTAGTAAATTACAACCACAATATAACCCATACACGTTAAGCTTTCAACTTCTTTCCTGGGTTTAGTTATGATTTTCATGAAACCTGGCATGAAATTCAAAATGAGTCATGATTTGTCAGCTTATTTTGAAGGGGACTTCATTTGGAGTTAAAAAATTCTTTGAATTTCTGTTTCTTGTCCATTTTACTGTCGTTTTGGTTTTGACCCTCTGAGTTCTTCAAAAGTTATTTTCTTGGAAAGGGTTATGTTTCTCACTCCCTTATATAGAGTCTAGTCTCTTTCTAAGTTTCAGGATGGTCCCCATTTGTGGCATTCATTCATCTTCTTTCAGAGCACTGAACACCTTGTAATGCTGGAAGCTGTCTTGCACAGTGAGGTTATAAGGTGTCCTAAGCTGAGTTGGGTCCCTTCAAGCTACTTCTCCTAAACTGCTTTGAAAATTCAGATATTTTAAAATAAAAATAGATATTTTTAATAGTGTTATTAAAGAAGAAAGGATATAATAAGGACATTTTATTGATGTAATAATTAGAAGTTTTATTTGGATATGAATGCCTATTGTTAACTATTTTCAAGATGCAGTAATGATGATGTTAAAAATACAGAGTAAATATGCTTTCTTAAATTATATAATACCCGTACCCTTCCTCAGATGTTAGACTTAATCCAGCGTGCATTTTTTACCCTTATAGGATATGGATGAAGAGATTGAAGCAGAATACAACATTTTGCAGTTTCTTCCGAATCATCCCAATGTTGTAAAATTTTATGGGATGTTTTACAAAGCGGATCACTGTGTGGGAGGACAGCTCTGGCTCGTCCTGGAGGTAAGAGGCCCCGTTGGGTAACCATCCATTTAAACAGAGCACCAGGGACAAGCAGATGCATTGTTGCCTAAAGAGTATAAGATACTCATGTGAGGAGTTGGTCCCTCCTGTGTGTCACAAGTACCTTACAGATGTGACTATCTCCTCCGCAGTTCTTATAGGTAGGTTGTTAAAAATGTTCATGTTTCTCTGCTTCAAAAGTTTAATAATTTCTTCTCATCCAGAGTGAATACAGGAATGCAGTTGGAAAAGGCTATTTTTTTCCTTAAACTGGGAACGTTTCACGGAAAACATGTTGCAATTGATTGCAACTCATTTTCAAAAATTGCTAACCCAAGGTTTATTTGGCTTGGCAAGTCTGGATTAGCCCATTCACGTTCATTAATCTTTAGCTTAGATTGGGTTCCCTTCAAACAGACTCTGAGTGTCACGTGTGACAGGTTTATTGGAGAGTTCTTACAGGAGCTGGACCTGGGTTGAAGTGTGGAAGGCAGGACTGGGCAAGGGAGACACGGAATGGTAATGTAGTTGCAAGAGGCTGCTGCCCATTCTCTGGGAGATGGAGAACTGGGATGCTACGGCAGAGCGGTCCTAAATTGTATCTCTGCATCAGCCAGTCACAGCTGTGGTGCTCCCTTAGGAGGGGTGTTACCTAGGTGGAAGCAGTTCCCTGTAGCTGGGGGAAGTTCCTGGTGAGTGGTACTGCCAGGAGCTGGGAGCAGGGAGCAGGGAGCAGGCAGTCTTCCTGGCAGCATGTGCTCTGAAGGAATTTGAGAAGAGCACCACTGTATACACTGTAATCCTGTCTTTTTCTTTTTTATTAATAGTAATGAATGTGTATATCTGGGAGCAAAAGAGTCAGTCCCTACAACGCCATTCCCTGTGAGACTGAAAATGGAAAAGACATAATAATGGCAATATATGAAATTAGTATCTTAGGATAGGTCTGTTGCCTCGCGCTCACTAGGGCCACCTTGATTTGTTCTGGATTCCACTCCTCTGAACAGACATACCTCTGTGCCTGACTTCACATATGCAATCTAGGAGCACAAGCACATATGTGAAAGCTTAAGAGAGAAGCACTAAAACAAGAGGTCAGGTCTCAATACATCTTTAGCTTCTTGTCCCAATCTTTTGCCTGGCTCTGAGAGGTCCTGGGCATGGAACAATATATTACTGGCTGCCATGGCAACTGTGTACGGGGAATTCATTTGTTATATTCATTTGGGGTAACCTTCAGGGAAACCAGTTTGAACATTTCTATCAAATCAATTGCCTTCCTCAGAATATAAATATGTAGGGAGTTTTGGTTTTCAGAGATCATCTTTGTCTATTTGGTTGGCTGGTTGTTATAGAACATATTCTTATAGTATCTTCTTTTGGATTTTATTATTCCTTACCCCCATCCTGAGAATATATATTTTATCCTGCCGATGAGCTCTAGAATAACATTAATTTTTAAAATCCAGCTTTTCTTGGGACATGCAAAGTATTGTTTCTAGGGTCTCTGATTATATTCTTCTTTAGCTCTTAAGGATCTCCATGTTTCAAACCTTGTTGCAATTTCATAATGGAAGAACAGTGACCAAGAAATCTTAGTTTCAGTTCGTTTTTACTTGCTGACTGATTAAGGCTCTCTATTCAAACATGGAAGACTGGAATTTCCAGAATTTTCTGAGGCCTTAAAAGGGGCCTCCCCTTGGTGTGATCAGGCAAGCAGGTGGGCTGCTTGTACCTGTGGCCCCCTAAGAATAAATGCTCTTCCTGGGGCACCTGGGTGGCTCAGTGGGTTAAGCCTCTGCTTTTGGCTCAGGTCATGATCTCAGGGTCCTGGGATCAAGCCCCACATTGGGTTCTCTGCTCTGCAGGGAGCCTGCTTTCCCCTATCTCTCTGCCTGCAGCTCTGCCTACTTGTTATCTCTCTCTCTCTTTCTCTCTCTCTGTCAAATAAATAAAATCTTAAAAAAAAAAAAAAGAATAAATGTTCTTCCTGATGAGGAGTGACTGAACATCAGCCCCTCAGGCATTGGCAAGGCAGCCAGAAAGGGCTGGACATGGCCTTGAAAGAGGAGAAGGAGCCCAGAACTATGAACTAATAAACCTCATACAAGTACTCCCCTGCAGACTGTTCTTTGTTTTTTCAGGGTGACCAAAGGTAGATAATGAGGCTGCCTTGAGATACTGAATTATTCATATCTCAGCAATACAATATGCTGATATGTATGCCTTTTGCAAGTTGTTTTGGCCCATGCCAAAGTTGGTAGTGTGGAGAACCAGATGTCGTTAGTTTTTGGGTTTTTTTGTTTGTTTGTTTGTTTGTTTGTTTTTGGTCCTGGAATGAGCGATCTTTGCCGGGCTGCTGGGTGGTTAGGTGTGTCCAGTACCTATAATATGCTTATAAGAAAAGGGACTCTTAGGCTCCTAGAACTGGCTGGAACCTTGGCTTTTCTTCAGGTCAGTCCCCTGGTATTCAGTTGAAGAACAGAAGCTCAGGGAAGGAGTGACATGCCTCTGGTTACATAAGGAATTACCTGTGGCAGAACTGGTTGGAGAGCCACACTTGAGAATTTTTCTCCCATTACGTTTTGCTACAGCCTGTGGCACTGCCTGTTGGGTCCTGGGAACACAGACTCGGCCTCTCTGGCTGTGATCAAAGCAGCTCCTGGACTCATACACACACACACACATCCCCACAGGCAGCAGAAAGACCCTAAGGGTCTACATAGCACCCTGACCATTTTGCTTTATCTGTAATTTTTTAGGCAGCTTTACACAACAAATTTGGTCTGTTTAATATTGTTCATCTCATTATGTATACTGAGATTAAATTTATGTTACTTTTGCTCTTCCCTTGCTGAATGAAATGAAAGGACCAGGGACAAGCTATTCTATAGAGCAATTCTAGAGGATAGGAAAATGTTTTTGATAACCCCCTTAAATCACCACAACTCTGAAAACAAAAGCAAATAAAAGTATAATTTCTGAAATTCATTACTAATTGTTAACAGAAAGTCAACGCACAGCTACTGTATCAGAAAGGTGTGGAGAAAAGACACACATAATAATGTTTTGGAAAATTTGTGAATAAGTTTTAATCTAAATATTAAATTTTAAAAATCTGTAAGTCCTATTATCTCTCACCTAAATGAAATATAAGAATTTAGACCTTTAAGAAAAACATAATACTTAGAAAAAATACCTCATGTGGTGCTAAAGTATAAACTACATTTTCTCTTTTTGTCTTTTAGTGTAAAATGTTTGGTAGATAGAAACTATTAATTTTAGCATGAATCACATGTTCATCTTAAATGGTTTGAAGTTTAGAGAACATAAGTGAGTCTGTAAAGTGAAATATTTATAAAACCTGATAAAAATAATTAGCTTTTTTAAAAAATCTGTTTTTTTTCTATCAGAGATCTGTGTATAAGTTAACTAAGCTAGGCTGAAGTGAGGGGAGACATCTTTGCCCAGTTTTTGCTTTTCTTTAAGGCCCTAGGAAGTCTGGTGTGGGCTGATTATCACTGCAAATGTCATACTTTAAACCATTTTCACCTGCTGATACAGTGACATGAACCAAGTTTATCACGTTAACAAATCAGGGTTGTAGCAGGGCTCTGAGGGTTTGGAACATAGAACAAGTACGTTTCGGTTGGCCAGAGATGGTTAGCAAGCACTGCTTCAGATGGCGGCCTCTCGCAGGGTTCTAGAAGGAGAGTAACTGGGTTGCTGGGGGGAGGAGGAAGCTATAGGACCCTTGGGAGTGGAGAAGGGAGGAGCTTTGAAATGCAGTAGTGTTACAGCCTTTGTACATGTATTGTGTACAGTCCTCAGAAAAAGCAAGAGAGAGAAGCTAAGGAGTGGGATGGACTCTGCCCCCCCACCCAATAAGCAAGTGCCCTGGAGAAAGATGAGATGGGAGGTGGGAATCTCAGGGCCCACCTACCTCCCCACTCTGACTGGAGCTCTAGGGTTGCAAGTGACACAGTTTTTATTGTTCTAGTGCAAGCCATTGACTTCACCTGGTATCAGCAAAATAAATACAATCTGCCCCAACGGTGTGCAGGAAAAATCTGTTGTTCTGGCCTTATTGAGAGGAGGACAGCACCAGCACAGTGCTTCCTAATGTCACAGGGCTGCAGGGTTCTTGCCTTATGGTGTCAAAGAATGAATCTTGTGGATACAAAAGGGTGAGGTGAAGTGAAAGTTTATTTACTTATTTATTTTTAATTTGAGAGAGAGAAAGAGTAAATGACCATGAGAAAGAGCATGAGGGGGAAGCGCGCAGAGGGAGACGGAGAAGCAGGCTCCTGCTGAGCTGGGAGCCTGACTCCGGGCTCCATCCCAGGACCCCGAGATCATGACCTGAGCTGAAAGCAGATGCTTAATGGCCTGAGCCACCCAGGCGCCCCAAAGTGAAAGTTTATTAAGTGAAGGTGAGAGCAGAAATAGAAAAAAAAAAGCTCCCTAGAGTCAGAGCAGTCCCGAATGGGTTGCCACTGTGGGGTTTTAGTGGCAGTCTTATTGAGAACTAACTAGGAAGCTTGTGACCTTGAGATTCTTGTGCCCTGTTAGTTTGAGCAAGGACTATTGATAGCACCCTTGTCATTCTCTGTGATTACAATGTAGCTGCCAAAAAAAAAAAAAAAAAAAAAAAAAATTACTCGCTAACATTCAGGGCCAGGTGATCTGGTTTGTTCCCTTATCTCTGGTTTTGTACCCCTTGGCATTTCTCCGAATTTGGGATTTCTGTGAGCCTGGTCATGTAAGCCCCTTGCCTGAGCAGTGTCAGGGGAGTCTAGGCCTGCTGTCTCTCCCTGCCTATACCTTAGCCCTTTCCTTACTCACTAAGGCATCTTACTGAGTAATTTTGATGATTCTTGGCTTTTGCTTTATGCTCCCTATTGAGCCCAACACCGTTGAAGGATAAAATCGACTGAACAAAAAGACGCTGAAAAGAAATTCCTCTTAATTCTGCAATTTGACTGGGTCAAATTAACATGCCAGTACAGAATCTACTTGGAAGTTGGAGCTTTGACTAGAGTAAAGTTCTGGTGATTGTATTGCATGGGCCATTCTTAAATAACATGGAGGAAAGTTGATGGCTTATTGAGCAAGGAACATTTTATTGCTTGAAATTATGGCCATCTTAGCAAATGCACATACTGTGATTGAATCAATATTCAACGCTGTTTTAGAAAATAGATGTGGTACATAAATGATTTTTCTATTTTTCTTGGTTTGGAGCAAAATGCTCATTAAATTCTAGATGCATCCAGCTGCCACATTTCCTGAATGCTTAGGCCGTAGGGAAGTAAACGGGGATGGAGACACACCTCTGTTTTTGACTCTGATGGCAGGCAGAATGTGTGGGAAGGAAGGGCGGCAGGCGCCAACCTTCAGGGGTGGGGCAGGAGGCTTGGTTGCCTCCTTAGAATTCGAAGGGGACTGTTCATTTGATGCATTTAAATGTAATTTCTTGTCATGCTTTTAAAGTGTTCATTTCATCTCACTGAACATTTACACTGGGAAGATAATTGTCAGTGTGTCCCTGCTTTCCTTTTTTGTACAGAGGACCCAAGGTCCTTTTTCTGTAACCCACAGGCTGCCCTTTAAAATTATACTGGGGGGCTTTTCAATTTCACAGGATAGCTTCCCTAAAGGGACTGTGAGCAGTTTAATTTTATGTTTCTGTGACTCACAGGAAGTGACACAGCTCTTAAATTCTGACATTTAGTGAACAAAAGGCACCTACCAAGTAGGATCCTTTTGTTGTTTTTAAATCCACAGCTCTGTTTTGATCCTGCTACAGAAATGGCTGCTCTTAATCTCTTCATAGGTTCTAGGGCTATGAAGAAAGTTTGTAAGTTGGCTACCTATATAAAATATCGCTGAATAGACTGTTTGTTGCAAAAGTGGCTACAGTTAAAGTAGGGCATGGGAAACTAAAATGACGTTTTGGGGGAAAATTCCAGGGTTGAGTTAGCTTGGATCATCACCCAGCATTTAATTTAAATTTTCTCTTGGTAGAATTTTAATAGTGCACTTGGAGTTCAACAAAGCATGTGCTTTCCAGAGTCAGGCTCAGGAGAGGTTCTGTTTGAAGGTGTTATAGTGCCTTGCATTCCTATTACTGTTTTGATGTGGTTTGAAGTGGTAGGGTTCAGAGCCAATGGCCAAGAAAAGAATTCTTGAGATGTTTTTGGTGCAAAAAGGTGGTGTTTTATTAAAGCACAGAGACAGGACCCTTGGGCAGAAAAGAGCTGCACTGGGGTTGTGAGGTGTGACTGATTATATAAGATTTTCTACTCTATGAAGGGGAGGGTAATGTTAGGGCCCCAGGATATTGAGTCTGTAGGTTCTGGAGATTGCTTTTTTCCTTGTAAATCATCAAGACAGTTGCAAACTGATCGAGACTCCCATCCTGCTTGACCAGGATCTCTATCAGTTAACCATTTGTTTTTCTCTTTCCTTTGCTCTAGGGCAGCCAGGAGTGCCTGAGGAATGTCACATATCTACCACAGGGGTGGGGGTGTGGGGTGTTGGCTTGTGCTTTGCTCTCAGCCTGCCTTCTGCTCCCTTATCACTTTGGCTTTGGAGGAGCAAAGAACTTTATTGATTTTTCCCTTACTCTCACAAGATCCCTAGGCTCTCTCTCCTTCACAAGATCCCTAGGCTCTCTCTCCTTCTCTCTCCTTCACTGCTATCTATCTTATAGAAGCCTCCTTTATCTGTCCCTGAATCTTCATCTTCATGACTCTTGACTTTTTGACCCTCCCTTTTTTGATTGCTTCAATACCTCCTAGCAGGTGTCAGCTTCTGTTATCTTCCTGTTCTGTCCACTCTCCAGTCTGCTGCCCAGGTCTTTCTAGACTATAAATCTGAATAGAGACCTCTTGCCTAAAACCTGCTGATTTGTTTACCCTTCCTACCTTATGATATATTATGGTGTTATAATAGATGTGTGTGCAGTAATAAAGCCTGTACTCATTAGCAGGGCATACTTGTCATTTTGTGTTCCCCACCTTCCTTCCCCATCTCCCTGCCCTAGGAATCTGGTACTCTTTGTCCAAGAGTTGCTGATTATTTAGAATTCATAGATGCCCTTCCCCTTCTTATCCATTAAATTCATTTGTCCTTTAAATTCATTGTAAATGTTGCATCCTCTAAGAAGATTTCACAAACTGTCTTCTCTTCACCCTGTCTCAGTGGAGGCCACCATTCCCTCTTGGTGCCACCTCATTCCCTTAGGCATACCTCTACTTCCTTATGCCATGCCCTCATTACTCATGTGTCTATTACTGGTGGTGAGCTTTTTGAGGTCAAGGACTGTGTTGTATTGAGTAATGGGTTATAAACTGGACCGTCACAAACTATTGAGAACAAAGTGGTAACTTTCTTTTCAATAACTGAACTCAACTTTGTTCTTGAGCACCTAGCCCACCTAGAGGAGACAACCGATCTTAATTTATTCTGTTAAACTTAGTCCAACTGAGTGACTGCTTTGGAAAGGGGCAAATTCTACTATTTATATCCCATTTTCACAGTCCAGGTCAAAGCTAAGTCATGGGGGTAAAGAGTCAGTATTTGTAGAAACTTTTCTTTCCTCTTCCTCTTCCCTTCGTCCTGGATGGCATCTGGATTTGTGTACAACAGATGCTAATGTAAAGCTATAGCAGTGAGGACAGGGGCCTTGAATTGTGTGTGAACCTAAGTCCCTGTACTATCTGGCTTTGGTGTCTGCCCATGTCCTTGGTCCCTGATACTCCTTTTTATCATGAGGTCCTCACTCTCTTTGTCCTTGTCATTCAAACTCTAGTCCTGTCCCTGTCCTCAAATGGACGATAAAGTTCTGAATCTTCTGTAAGTCATGAATGAGCTATAGGGAACTGTTAAAATCCCAGCCTTGGTCAGCCTCACCCTGCCCTACTACCATTTCCATTCAACACGGACACCTCTTCATTGGCATGAGGCTCCTATGAGGAGGTCTCCCCTCAAATTTACAAGAGAAAAGAGGGTCCTAGGAAATTGAAGTTTCTGTGAGAACTGTGTCCTTATTTAGAACCCCTCAAGAGGGAGCACTGTCACTCCAATCTTGTTCTCTCAAGCTCTCCAGGCTCTATACCACCAGCTCCAGAAGGGTTTTTCTTTTTCTTGAGAACTTACCTTCTGTCATGTCATGATCATCATTTGACTTGTCACTTCTCCAGTATTTGTTCCTTGAAATATAGAATCTAGTTCGGAGATTTCTGGAGAATTATTTTGGTCTGTTGAAAGCTTAGCTTTTAATATAGATCATGGCACTGAAAATGCATTCATGGCCCAAGAGGATATTAGATTGAGTATTGAATGTTATTTGCCCTTTCAGGGTCATGCAAAACATAGTTATAATCAAAAGAATGTGGAATCTTTTGGAAGACAGGATCCTGGGACTCACAGCATTAGGGCCTTCAGAGTGACGGGTGTTGAATTACAAGTTATAACTGACATTGATAGAGAATAGATTCAAAGGACCTTATAACTGCAAACTAATGGGACCATCATGGCCTTCAATGAATTTCACCGCTTTTAGGGTCCCTCCTAAATCATTCTTGATAGTAATTTTATCATAGTTTTAACTAATTCTGTATTGGATTTTTAGTCACATATTATTACTTTTGAGCGACTTAAATGGTAAAAAATGGGCAGACTCAGTTCCAGGTTATTTTGATTGTTAATGTGCATGCAAGGTGTCTGCTGTGTATGTAACAGGGAATAATACACATCAAATAAAAACATCAACTCACCCTTTGGTAAAACATTACAAATAGTCATAATTAGAGTGAAATAGATGTATTACTTTGACAAAGAGTTGTCTTCTTTTAGGAAAGGTGCTAATCTGTGTTCCTTCCCTCATATTTCCTTGTTTATGAAAGGCCAGTTAATTCAAGCAGCCACATCCCAGGGGGCCTGCCACGTCACTAGTTAACTCTTTCCCAAATTGCTGACAAATTGCCAGGAGGAAACCTAGGTCTAGAGTGGGGTCTTAACCTCATAAGAGAAAGAATGGCTCTGAGAATCTGAAGAAAGCTCTGAATTTTCTCAGAAAAAAATATAAGATGCATATATAACATGCTGGCTACAATTTTAGGTTTTTAAATGTCCTGCTCAGACCAATTAAGAACCTTTAAGACAGCATGTAGCAAGTCCAAACCTGCATATTGACTTCTACAGTTAGTAAAAATTATCCTTGAAAACACTCAAGTTTCCACTAAGGTATAGTTTGCCTGGTTCATATACTCTCAAATCTCTGTAACATATAATATATAACAATATATAATATGTAACAATATATAATGTATAACAATATAGAGCAAATATGCAAGATACACTTTTGCAGTGTTTTTCATTACAGAAAAGAAGAGCATAAAGTTGCTGAATGCTCATGGTTGGATATAAGAAGAGTAAACGCACAGATGAGGCAACTGCACCCCATAAATTTGACATGCAGGGCTTCTGGCGCCTGTAGTGCTGGCCCTGGAGACAGGAAGGGTTGAAATGAAATTTATTTCCTCCCAAGTGTCAATGGCATCCATCTTTGCCTCTTTTGGTCTTCTCTTATCCTTAAAATGCGTGTGTGTGTGTGTGCGCGCGCACGCGCGTGTGTGCGTGTGTTTAAATAGACAATATTCATGTAAAATGAAAAATATCCAGTAACTCACCATGATTACTCATGCGCTTTCTCTTTCAAATGTCTAAGTAATTTGTGCTTTTATATTTCACTTGACAATCAACTTTTTGGACAGGTACTTTCACTTTTAAATCATCACTCTGAATAAATATACACACATACCTTAGGTTTGATTGCATAATGTGCATTTGAATTTTAACTATTCTGACCTGGAGTTTTGTGATCTGTAAATTTACAATGTCAGGTCAATAATCGGCTTTTCTTCTTAACATCTTTTTCTTTTTCTTTTGTATGTGTTCTCCCGCTGTTTCTCTCTCCTTGGCACCTCCTCCTGCAGTTGTGTACTGGGGGCTCAGTCACCGAGCTGGTCAAAGGTCTGCTCAGGCGTGGCCAGCGATTGGATGAAGCAATGATCTCATACATCTTATATGGGGCCCTCTTGGTAAGACCATCCATCAGACTGGGGATCACATCTGAGGGGGCAATTTGTGATCAGTTGGATCACTATCGTGTATTAACAAGTGGAAATGGCCCTATGATATGCAAGGTGTAGAACAGCAAGGTGGTGCAGCCAAATGTGGGCATTGATTGGATTTTTAAAGGCAGGGTAATTGTTTTAAAATAACCATTCACATTTCCCCTTTGTCTTTCCTGTTGTTTTGTGGTGGTGGGACACCACGTAGGGCCTTCAGCATTTGCACAATAACCGAATCATCCACCGTGATGTCAAGGGGAATAACATTCTTCTGACAACAGAAGGAGGAGTTAAGCTCGTTGACTTTGGTAATGACTGCTTGTCGTTTGTTTTCTTGATGTGTGCAGTTTAGCCCAAGGCAACAATTTATTGCAGTCTCAGAAGACTGGGGCCTCTCTGCTATCCCATAGGCTGAGGGACTTTTCCAGTCAGACACAGACTGGAGAATGTGGGTTTTACCAGATGGATCACCCTAGGAGATGCTGTTTGTTCATCTATTTTCAGCTTTAGAAGCAATTTTATTAAAGATAGAAAATAAAAGTGTTTCAAAAGAAGAATTTGATGGAAAAACTTGGTTTTCTGGGAAGAATTTCTCGTCCCAGGGCTGTTGTCTATAATTTACATTTCGTCATTTCTTCTTTTGCATATGAAAAGAGAAAGCAGTTTGGTCTTTCAAATGACTTTTTCTAGCCTCAGGCATACTTATTCCCAGTGAGCAGAAGGTAAAATAGTCCTTTGGGTCTGGCAGCTAACATCCCTTTAAATTGTGATTATTGCTGCTACATGTGAGGCTGGTTGAACTGGAAACATTAATAAGAAATGGAAGTGTGAGAGGAAATGCAGAGCAATATCACGTAAGGCCAGAGACCTATCAAATATCTTCTTGCAATATTCATTCATGTATTGATAGTCACAAACCAACAAACCATTTGGTTTTCCTTTTTAAGCATATTGAATGCTTTAATCTTCTAAATGTGTTCAACACCAGTTAGTACTTCAGTATGATTGTTACAAATAATGAGAAAATATTTACAGAAGCACTTTTTAAAATGTTCTTTATAAACATTAACATGGTAGGAGAAAAGATTGATGATTTTGAATATTCATTGTTTTGTTGTTAAGAAAGAATTCAGTGTTAAAATGTATTAGTGAATGATTTGCTCAGAAGAAATTACTCAAAAATAAATGAAGTTACTTTGAGTACTGGTTTATTTAAGAGTAAGCAAAGAAAAATAGCAGAGGGATACTTTGTTCAAGTCTTATGCTCCTCCTCCTTCTTTTTAAAAAGATTTTATTTATTTATTTGGCAGAGAGAGAGATCACAAGTAGGCAGAGAGGCAGGCAGAGAGAGAGGGGGAAGCAGGTTTCCTGCTGAGCAGAGAGCTAGATGCAGGGCTTGATCCCAGGACCCTGAGATCATGACCTGAGCTGAAGGCAGAGGTTTAGTCCGCTGAGCCACCCAGGCACCTCTTACACTCCTCCTTCTATATAAGGAATGGCGTAACCCTATGAATATGCTGTGGATAACATCAGATCTGTATTTTACACATGGTCCCAAGGGCAGTCAATGTATTGTGAGGGAAAGAGCCTAGAAGGATGAGGATGGGGATTAATGCTGATTTATCTACTCACTGGCTTTGTGATTTGGAGTAAGTCTCCTAATCTTGCCAGTAGAAGGTTCCTAAACATCCAGTTGCTGCAAAAGAAATTTCTAGAAATTAAATCAGAAAAGTAAAGTTTTTTTTTTTTTAACCAAAATTACAGTAGATAATTTGGCTAAATTACAAATTATCCATGGTCAATAGAGTTTAGAGAGCGCTCTTTGGATTTCTAATAAAGAGAAAGTAAGTGTCCAGCAATGATCCACCAAATAACCCATGCGTCCTTGGCAAATCTGTGCCTGATTCAGGTTTCTAAGTTCTTATTCTCAATAGTGTTAATGGCAATGCTTGTCATTCTGTTAAGGGCTGCCTTAGATTTCTGCTTGGTAAAAAAGAACACCTTATATTTGTAAAATATTTTACTATTTTTAAGTTGTTTCACATTTGTTTACTTATTTGATCTTTAAGAAGAACTCTTTGTGTTAGGTGTGCCAGGTATCATTATCTCCAACTTGAGGATAAGAAAACAGGCTCAGAGTGAGGGGGTTTACTTTAGGTCATACAATTAGGAAAAGGCATAATTGGGATGGAAAACAAGTCTTCTGACTCCTCATCTGATACATATTTACTTCTACTTTATTCACTTGTTGTGTAAAGAAGAGAGCTGTCTGAAGACTAAGATAGATAAAATACACTGGAATTACATTAAAATTCAGATCTTCAACACTGAGCCCTAGATAATAATATTTTTAGGCTACTTCTTTTTATACTTGACAAACACTTTTCTTGCCAGATTTCTGGGATTCTAGGTAAGATAAGGGATTAGAAGCTTTTTATGTCTACACACTGATGCTCTATTATAAATAATACGTGCTGATTTTCTTCCTCCATGAAATGAAGCACCATTTTAAGAAAGAAATCACCTGAAATATTTTGGAAATATAATAGGAAGACATTTTGTGTTTAGTTCTTGATATTTTCTTTCTTTTCTTTTTTAAAGACTTATTTAAATATTTATTATTAGAGAGAGAGAGAGAGTGCATAAGTGGGAGGGGCAGAGGGGCCGAGAGAGAGAATCTCAAGTGGATTCCGCACTGAGCTTGGAGCCGGACGCAGGGCTCCATCTCACGACCCTGAGATCATGACCTGAGCCAAAACCAAGAGTTAAATGCTTAACCAACTGTACCACCCAGGTGCCCCTTGGTATTTTCTTTTGATTCCAATTTTGTAGTAATATGGATAGAAATGTTCATTAGGAAAAAAATAGTCTAGTGGTTTAGATAAGAGTGGTAAATAAATGCTCCTACACAGTGATTGGCAAACTACAATGTGTCAGCTGAACCTGACCTGCTTCCTATTATGTGACCTGTGAAAAAAGAGTGGTTTCTGCATTTTTAAATGATTGGGGGAAAAAAAAATCAAAAGAATATTTTATGACCTGTGAAAATTATATGTACCCATAAATAAATTTTTATGGAAACACAGCAACACTCTTGTTTCTGTGTTGTCCATGGCTGCGCTTTTTGCTCTCCAGTGGCAGAGCTGAGTAGTTATGGTAGAGACCATATGGCTCTCAGAGCCTATTGACTATCTGACCCTTCATGGAAAAAGTTTGCCAACCTCTGATCTAGCACAACCCTGTGTTCACTGCTGAATTATGGTACTCTTTTCTTATAGGTGTCTCAGCTCAACTCACCAGTACACGTCTACGGAGAAACACATCTGTTGGCACCCCATTCTGGATGGCTCCCGAGGTAAGCAGAAGACATTTATCTGTTTCTTAAGTGTGTTGGTACTATGCCTTTTCATGAGAAAATGATATGCTTCCCTAAATTTTTGGAATTGTAAATTCTGGTTTGGGGAGTGATAATGATGGCACATAATCTGAGAAAAGCAGGATTAAGTCTTAGCTAGCCTATAAATTACCTTCATGCAATTAGAAAAAGGTGTTCCCCCACAATATGCAGCTCTCTCCACGGTCATGCCTTAGCAAGTTTACCCAGGCTTGTATAAATTAGCAAGTCACCTTCCCTGATAGGTGCAGCCCCAGTGACACATGGCTTGGTAAAGAGAAAGATTTCAGCTCCAACTGGACTACAGCACTATATGCAGAGGTCCTGGTTGTTTTTTGTTATGAGGTCAATAGCAATTTCTCTTGTGTGCTTTTTTGGCTCTCTAGTAGAACCTGGGATTTGGTCCTAATTTAGTTCTGGCATTATCACAGAGCCCTCCTCCGTGAGATGAATCATGGAGAAGTTTGGGGAATTTTCCAGCGAGATAAGGCCTACCCTGAAACACCGACACAACTTTGCTTGCACTGTCAGCATTTAATTCCACAGTCCTGAGGCCTCTGTCCTGAGCAGGTCTCTGGGATTAAGCAAATGGGAGCTTTTAATAACAGTACTCAGGCAGTCTTCTTCTTAAAGGTCTTTCTATCTCCATTCTGTCCCCATGGCCGTTCTTCCTCTATGTGACTGCACAGGTGATCTCCTACCACCGTAATCGGTTCACACCAATGTGCTGAAAGTTTTTCAGTGGCTCACCGTTGTCTATGGTCCTTTTTCATACTTGTGTAATGGACAGCCTTCTTTTGGAGAAAAAGAAAAACCCTGTAGATTTCAGTGTTTACTTAAATCTTAAATGTTTCTTAAATAGGATTTCAAAAACATAAAACTAGATATAAACTTCTTGTGCCTTATGTTTATAGAACTATAAAACTAAAAGGGAAAACGTGTTATGAAAAAGCTACAAAGCCAGTATCATTCAAATAAACACCTTTAATATAATGAGCCAATTGACACTGTTTTATGAAACTTAGTTGTCCTCTGCTGTATGAGTATGTTTTAGAGCATGACAGCATACATTATTTTCAGTTATCTTGTCCTACTTACTACTATATACCATGTAGTGACCCAGTTCTCCCACCACTTTGCTCAATTTCAGCTAGGGTGATCTTTGTTCAAATAGCATCTCCTTTGGTCTCAGACTGGTACATTTCTGTTGGCTTATGCCAACTTAATAATAAACATAAATAGGGGCACTGAAATTGTGAGGCAAATGGTCATCCAGATGATTTAGAATATGTTTTTATCACTATTCCTGCCATTTTATTACTAATAAAATTATCATTGCAACAAAAACATAAAAATTTTCATAGGACCTTGTGAACTCCCCTTTGAGAAACACTGTAGGACAGAATCAAAACTCCTTTAGATGGTGAACAATGCCTTTTGTATTCTAACTTGTATCTACCTATCTACCCTCTTCTCAGGTTACTGATTCCCAATTTACTTGTTCTTAAGCCTCAAGAGTAGTGAACAACAAGTTCACCCCAAATCCATGTTGATATAGCATTCCTTTAAACCCTTCCATGCATTATTATATCTTCTGGAGTAACCCTCAGAACCATGAAGCATTCCTCTTTAATAAGTGTTGGCACAAATGCCTCTGTCCTTGTATTAAACCTTCCTTAATCCCTGGCTGACACTGAGGCTCCTATCACTGTTTCTGTTGCAGCCTTTAGAGCCCCCATTAGCACACTGTGATCATCCTATTATAATTGTCGGCAGGGTTCTGCGATGTCCTCCTCTCAACATAGTGTTTGATACACTCGGGGCTCGGTGAGCATCTCTTGAATAAATGAATATATTGGTTAAAAAAGAAGCCAGAGGAGAAGATGAATTTGGAGGATAGTTTGAGGAGGCTTTACAACTACTGGTATCAACAATATTTTCTGTAGATTTTGATTGATCTGTTATTAAAGCATAATGGAGGCCACTCAGCTCATATTTAGGGTGACAAAACACAGAAGATGGTGTTTTTGTTCTAACCCACAGCAAGTTAGTGTTTCCAGAATCACAAAATGTAAATAAGAGAAGCCTGCCCTTGACTTTCTACATTTCTCATGAGGTGTTTGTGACTTTTCAGTTTCATCCAGGTTGAATAAAATATTTGGGAATGTTTATAGAAGGGACAGTATAGTGATCTGTGGCGAGCTTCTGTTGTCCAGACTGTCTGGAACTGGTTGTGTTCTCAGCAGGGAAAAGCCAGCATGGCATCCTACCTGCTGGAGTGGTTAAATTGAGGAGCAGGCAGATGGCTGCATGGAGACCTTGATGGTGCCTTTCAGCAGCAAGTGCCTGATGGCTTGTGCCTGCCTCAAAGATTCTCTCAGGATGCCTGCTTCTGCCCGGGTATGCTGTCAGTCCCAGGCTATGGTTCTTGAAACTTAAGCCTACACAATCCTCATGTTTTTATTTTCTAAATGGAGAATTACTCTTTCCAACAAAGCTGCTTTTTGCTTCATAACTCTCCATAAAAATGTCCACAGGAACAATCTTCCATTTGTCAGGTGGATTCCACAAACATTTATACCCTCCCTGGTGAGCAAAGCTTTGGGTCAAGAGCAGTTCTTGAAAGTATAATCAGCAGAGGTTCAAATGAACATTGTCTTCATATGACAGCCTGCATAGTATATTGATCTTAATATGTGTTCACTTCTCTAGTGTGAATAAGTGGTGTTCAGATTAAACATGACAACAATGCATGCAGTGCCAATATCAGTGGGATGAAATTACAGGTGACCAGTGCTTTTACTTTGAAAATGCTGCTGATAGATCCTTGAACCATTTATTTTTAAGAAATGGGACCCAATTATTCTTTTCCCAATTTTATTTCCATTTTTATTTCACCAGCTTGAGTAACTTCAATATTTAGTTCAAATAGGCTATACTACAAACCAGGTAACTAATGGAATGTGACCATAGCACAATCAGATGTTGATGAGCAGTCCAAACGTACAGTTCACTGGGGCAGCTCAAGGCTGCGGCAGGCATTGACTCTCAGATCATCAGCACTCTCCATTTATTCCCTCTCTCTGCCTCATCTGGATATGACTAAAGTTGAAAAATACTGGGTAAGAGCAGTATCAACTCAGCAATATAGAATAAGAAAAATTCTAGGGGTGTCCTTCGTGTGCTAGTACTTCATACTATGTCAGGGAATATAAGAAGGAAAGAAAACATTCAACATAGAAACTATGTATTTAACAGATGACCCTGAGCAAAATGAATTAACCAATAGGAAATTTAGTTTCTCGTGTAAGAACAGAAGTAGGTAGTTGCAGAGTTTGTTGGTTCAGCAGCTAAGTGAAGCCATCAAAAATCCAGACTGCCCACTGCAACCTGCACGTCTTTGTAGTTAGAAACTGACTTGGGGACAACCTTGCCTAGGCAGTAGTGGCTCCAGCATTCCAGTAGCCACCAGTTAAAGTGCCCTTGGTACAAACAGATACCCTCCTCTACTTCCATGAGGCTGATCTTGTGTTGAAGAAGGTAAAGAAGGTTCTCTTCTGTCCTGGAGGTCCAACTCTGTTAGCGCTGTATTCATTTTTTAGGCTGCCATAGCAAAAATAGTACAAACTCTGTGGCTTAAAACAAGAGAAATGTATTATCTACCAGTTCTGGAAGCTAGAAGTCCAAAATCAGGGCATCAGCAGGGCTGTGCTGCTTCTGAAGCCTCCAAGATCCTTTCTCTCTTCTTCTTAGCTTCTGCTGGTTTGCTGGTGGTCTTTGACCTGTGGCTGCACAGCTCCAGTATCTGCACTCTCCCTCTGTGCCTCTGCCTTAACAGGGCTGTCTTCTCATAAGGACGTCCATCATATTGGATTAGGCACCCACCATGCTCCAGTATGACCGCACCTTAACTCAACTAATTATATCTGTAGCAACCCTATTTCCAAATAAGTTTTCATTCTGAGGTTCTGGGGGTTAGCACTTCAACAATTTTTTTTTTTTGGAGGATACAACTCAACCCATAATAACCCTCAAAATACTTAACACCCCTCCTCTGTAGTAAATAATTCAAGTTTCCAAGGTAATCAGACAGTCATTTGGAATCTACAGGTCTGCATGTTAGAGGAGCTAGCTTAGAGAACCCAGCTTTGGCTGTCTGTACACACACTCGTGCTCACACATACACCATTCTCTCATAGCCTCAGTGTTTAAGGCAAACGCAGTTCTTTCTGGATGTACTAAGCATAGCAGATTGCCTTCCTACCTGGGTACCCAGCACCTTCAGAATTTTGTTCTGTCCTACCTGATCTCTAGCCAAGCCTTTTTAATTATCTCCTAAGATATTTGACGCAGGTTACCTCCCTCAACCCTCTGTTTATGTTGAGCTCTGGTCTCCTGCCTCTTACTTTAGCACATGTCTTAGATATTTATATATATTCCTATTAGCCATGTTTATTGTCTCTTTTCTCCACTACTGTCTCCTGAGAGCCAATTTCATTTTTTAAAATTTTATTAACATATAATGTATTATTTGCTTCAGGGGTACAGGTCTGTGAATCCTCAGTCTTACACAATTCACAGCACTCACCATAGTACTCATACCCTCCCCAATGTTCATAATCCAGCCACACTATTTCTCCCCCCACACCCCCAACAACAGTCAGTTTGTTTCCTGAGATTAAGAGTCTCTTATGCTTTGCCTCCCTCCCCACTCCCATCTTGTTTCATGTTTTTCCCTTCCTTTCTCCCACGAACCCCTGCCCTGCCTCTCAAATTCCTCATATCAGAGAGATCATACGATAATTTTCTTTCTCTGATTGACTTATTTAGCTTAGCATAATACTCTCTAGTTACATCCATGTCATTGTAAATGCAAGATTTCATTTTTTGATAGCTGCATATTATTCCATTGTATATATATATGCTACATCTTCTTTATCCATTCATCTGTTGATGGACATCTAGGTTCTTTCCATAGTTTGGCTATTGTGGACACTGCTACTATAAACATTCCGGTGCACGTGCCCCTTCGGATCACTACATTTGTATCTTTAGGGTAAATACCCAGTAGTGCGATTGCTGGGTCGTAGCTCTATTTTCAACTTTTTGAGGAACCTCCATGCTGTTTTCCAGAGTGGCTGCACCAGCTTGCGTTCCCACCAACAGTGCAGGAGGGTTCCCCTTTCTCCGCATCCTCGCCAGCATCTGTCATTTCCTGACTTGTTCATTTTAGCCATTCTGACTGGTGTGAGGTGGTATCTCATTGTGGTTTTGATTTGTATTTCCCTGATGCCGAGTGATATGGAACATTTTTTATGTGTCTCTTGGCCATCTGGATGTCTTCTTTGCAGAAATGTCTGTTCATGTCCTCTGGCCATTTCTTGATTGGATTATTTGTTCTTTGGGTGTTGAGTTTGGTAAGTTCTTTATAGATGTTATAGATTTTAGATAGTAGCCCTTTATCTGATACTGACAGCCAATTTCTTATAATAAAAGGCATAATAATATCTCACATTTGCGTATAACTTTTACAAATATTATTTTTTAAGTGCTCACAACTATCTGTGAGGTTGCCAGTTAGACATGAGTATGTGACTTTATAGATAAGGAACACGAGCCTCTGGCAGGCTAAGTGCCCAGGGATACTGAGTGGTAGGGTTAGGTCGGTAGTGGTGACTAGGATCTATATTTTGTGACCCACTGAACTAGAAGATTTCCAATACAACCCATGTCCACTGTCAGTATTGGTATTGCTCTGCTAGTATTTGCATCACATTCATGCCTCATAATATCCTGGCCTATAGCAAAATGGGATATAAGCCTACTTTATGGATATTGACGGTGATGGTGGGGGTTGGGGAAATTGGGGAAATTGATCCTTCATCTTCCCCTTCCCACTGTCACATGTAGCAAGGAATTAAACTGAATGTTTGTAAATGACTGAAACTCAAGAAAAAGGATCAAAGTATCATTATTATTGGGGACATTTGTAGACTATGTTAGAATAATGCCTTGGTGTTAACTGATATGCATGTGTGTGGTCATGCTGATTGGTAAATTATTGAAATACTTCCATTCTGGATGGTAAATGGCTGGCATCCAGAGCCCCTTGAATTCTCCTTGGCCACCAGAGGTGCCTGTCTCTTTCCTTTGGACACCCCAGATCTTCTAATGGTTCAAGCCACTGTAGGTAGTATCTGTCAAGTAAGGGACCTCAAGGACCAGCTCCAGTGCCATGAGCCAGCTGGGTGTCAGCTAGTTTGAATATTGTACCTGCTAAGCAATGTATGATGGGAAGGGGACTTTCACTTGCTGAGGGTGCATTAATGTATCAGGAACTAGCTTAGGGATGCTTAATACATGATTTCACTCCAACAGCTCTCTCTAGTAGATGTTATTTTCTCCCTTTTACCACTGAGGAACGTGAGGCTCAAAGAAGTCATGCCCAAATCCACATACCTAGTAAGTCCTGAACTGTTTGGCCTTACAGAGAGCATGGAATGCAAGTCCCATTTGACAGATGAAGAAACTAAGACAGGGAGAGGCTATTCTCTGTGCCAGTTCAGAGCAGTCTTTGTCCCAGAATTCAAGTTTCCCAACCCACTAGCCCTGTACTCTTTCACTTTAGTGTATTCACAAAGCGTGTTCAGTGTAGAAAATGTGTGCTGAGATAGCTCATAGAACAAAGATGCACAGAGATGTAGTGGAAGAGTATTCTGAAACTGGAGCATGAGACCATCGTTTTAAAAGACATACACACATGAAGGACCTATCACCAGTAATTTATAGTTGACTACACTTTACAGTCCCACCAGTGAGAGAAGTAGCCCATACATTAAGGATCCAGTTTACTTGCATCTTCCTAAAACAACTAAGGGTCTGTTTCTGTATTAGAAAGCAGACTTGTGGATAAAGTAAACATTTGCTTCTTTTTAGAAAAAAAAATTTTTTTGTTTTTGCTTCCATCTGCTCGTTGTTGCAAACAAGAGCTAATCAGCTGAGCAGAGAAACAGATGTGCTGTGACGGCTCCAAAACTGGGTCTCTGCCTGAAAAAGGGTCTTGACAGGGGACGGTTGCCATAACAACAAGCTGACACCAACGCAGAAATATCACAGGCTTTTTGTACCACTCTTGCCTTCATTAATTATGCTTTTCCTAGCTAAATGATACGATAATGCTATTTCCTTTAGTACTGCCAGGACTAGAGATGACAAATGAGATATTTTGTGTTGAAGGGCTCAGAAAGCCATAAAAACACTACAGAACTGAAATAGTATTGTCGTTATTACCATTTCACTTCCTAAGCTCTAGTTAATGGATTTGGTCCCCAAATAAGAGTTAGCATTTATTGAGTGCTTACTTTGTACCAGGTACTAAGTGCATTATGTTTTATTTTTGTTAGAAAATGATTTTTTATTATTTACTTATTTTTTTTATTGAAGTGTAGTTGACACACAATGTTACTTTAATTTCAGGATTACAATATAGTAATTCAACAACTCTGTTATGCTATCCTCACCATAAGTGTAGATATCGTCTTTCACTATAAAACGCTATTAAAATACCATCGACTGTATATTCCCTGTGCTGTACCTTTCATCCCCATGACTTATTCATTCCATAACTGGGAAGCCTGTACCTCCCATTCCCCTTTACCTATTCTGCTCATCACCCCATCCCTCTCCCCTCTGGCAACCACCAGTTTGTTGTCTGTATTTATGGTTTTCTTTCTGCTTTGTTTGTTCTTTTGTTTTGTGTTTTAGATTGCGCGTGTAAGTGAAATCATATGGTATTTGTCTTTCTCTCTCTTAGCATAATGCCCCGTAGGTCCATCTGTGTTGTCACAATCTCTCGTTCTTTTTTATGGCTATGTGATATTCCATTGTATATAAAGACCACATTCTTCTTTATCCATTTACCTATTGATGGATGCTTGTATTGCTTTGTATCTTGGCTATTGTAAATAATGCTGCAGTAAACATAGGGGTGCAGACATCTTTTTGGCACTAAGTGCTTTATATGAATGAATTCTTTTATAATCCTCACAATAACTCCATAAATTCAGTGCTATTACTAGTCCAGTGGTTTGGATTAAGTACGTCACAGAAAGACTCTTCTTGTCCTTGGACAAGGTATTATGATGTCACCAGGATTTGAACCCAGCTATTTAGCTCCAGACTCCTTAACCACTATACTAGCGCAAACGGTTTGTGACCACCAGTGTACCAGATAAGATTTAAACATTTTCAGTTTTATAATTATTTTAGATAAGAATGATCCTTCCTAATATGTTGAGGAAAATGTAATAAGTGAACATGATGCTAGAAGCCAATGTGATTAATCCCCAAGGGAAGGATCTGAAAAAATAAAATGACAAAGTTCTTCAGAAGAGAATTTAGGAGATTTGGATTTTAGTTTTAGCCTTGCCACTTGTTTTTAGAAAGTGATTGTGGCTCAGTTATTTTAATATGGCTTCAGTTTGGGGAGAAAAGTTAAGAGCACACATTTTGGAGTCAGACCTGGGAGCAAATTGTAGATCCTGCTTACCCACCTAACCGTGGACCTTAGGCAAGTTCCTGAATATTTGTGATTAGTAAGGTGGGGAGAAGTTAAAGAGGTAAAATGAGAAGAAAAAAAAAAAAAAGAACAGCTTCAAAGGACAAAATTAAATGATGCACTGAACATGTTTTGTGTAGTCCCTGGCATAGTAAATGCTTTTTTTAAAAAAATGGTCGTGTATATTTTTAAAAATGGTGGTGTCTATTGTCTGCAACCTGGCCCTCCCTAACTTGGTCTCTCATCTGTAAGAAGAGATTGGCTTGGGTAGTTTCTGCCTCCAAGCTCTCTTCTATTTCTCAGAGAAGATTTATAGGTTTTAGGGAGAAAAATCTCTTCTAGCTCACATATCCCATGGCTCTGGTGTTCCTCTAATGATGAAGGCAGGATCTCTCCAAGCTCTCAGTATGGGAGAAGTGGCATAAATGGTGAGAACATCAGAGTCCATTTTTACCTGACTTTTTTTAAATGACTGGGGATTGTTGGGATCCCATGTGCCAGTCATATCTCTGAAAGAAATGCAGGCCTTGTTTGCTCAGGAGATTCAAGTGAGGGATTTGGCACCCAGATCACTGACTGGAAGACTTATGTGTCTTCCCCTAAGACATTCATTCCTGAGATTCTGTAGCCATTTGTCTTCCCTGATTTCCTCCAGACTCTTATGGCAGCTTCTAAGAAACAGTGGGATTCCTTTCCTTCTTGTTCTGGGCTGACCCTACCTGCATTCCCACAGTGGTTCTGCCTTGAAGGGCTCTGAAGCACAATCCAGGTACTTGGGGCTCTGGTGGGTGAAGGGCCCAGGGTAAGGGTAAGATGATTGAGTGCAGCCCCAGCCTTTAACCTCAGCTTCAGCAAGAGGTCCCCTCTCAGCTGGAGCTCTGCAGGGAAGTTGAGTCATGTGTCATATGTTAGTGCAGAGGTGGGGGGCTGGCCCTGGAGGTGGTGGTGACATGTTGTCACCCTCCTTGGTGGGTCTAAATATAGAACTCCATCTGAGGCTTCAGCTCCCAGATGTGCAGAAGCATGTGAGGGCCAGAGCAGAGGCCTCTTATCTCCTCTCCTCCCACCATCCCACACTCAGTGATGAGCAAGTAGTATCAAAATAAGGCCTCTGTGAACAATTGGAGCTTTCAAGGCTGTCCTCCCACCCCTCCCTGGGAAGGTGAGAAGGGCCAAACTGTTCCCACAGGGGCAGAAGTACTTGCTGAAGGAATGTCAGACCTGGCCTTGGCTCTTCCAGAGCTCTGAGTCCCAAATTACCTGGTGGCTACCCTCCCATCAGGGCCTCCACTGCCCTGCCCAGGGCCCAAAGGCTCAGTCCCATGAAAGGGAATTCATGCCTAGGCCAAACCTTGCATTTGGTCTTTTGCCTGATGGTCACTGAGAAAACAAAGGGAGGAAGGTGTTCAGCCTCAGGAAAGGGGTGGGGGTGAGGCAGGAGCCTTGGGGTGGGGGTAAGGCAGGAGTAGGTGGGGTGTGGGGAGACTAGTATTTGTAGTGTTCTATTACGTCCCAGGTTTTTTCCACACCTTGTTTAGTTTTAGAAGGTTAAAGGAAATGACTCCCTGGTAGGAATGTATGACATTCCCAAGGGCATCCTGGTTTGCATGGTGACATCAGCCTGTGAGAGGACAGAATCCAGAGACAATTTGCAAATAAAGGGGTATGCCTATGTTGGAGCATTTAGATATTTTATTTGATTTGCTTCCTTTCCATTTCTACAGTTCTATTATAGAGGAGAAAATCTCTACCCCCTCCCCATTAGTTTCTTTTCTTTTCTTTTTTTTTTTAAAGATTTTATTCATTTACTTGACACAGAGGGAGAGACCACAAGTAGGGGGAGAGGCAGGCAGAGAGAGAGGGGGAAGCAGTCTCCCTGCTGAGCAGAGAGCTCGATGTGGGGCTCGATCCCAGGACCCTGAGATCATGACCTGAGCCGAAGGTCAAGACTTAACCCACTGAGCCACCCAGGTGCCCCAGATCCCCATTAGTTTCTTATTGTGGGCTCATGCTTCAATTCTATTACCTACTAGCTGTGTGACTTTGGGCACGTTTCTTAACCTTTCTGAATCTGTTTCTTCACTTGGGTAAGAAAACCTGACCTAATAAGCTGTAAAATGCCCTGAATTGTAGAACTGCTACTCACTCTTTCCTTAACTGAACCCTGGTAGAAATGGAACATTAGCTGGCAAAGGGCAGGGGCAGCAAGGAAGTGAGAGGCAGCAGTAAACCCATCTGCTTAAGTGGAGGGTGCTTACATGCTCCCAGGTATGGAAGTTATTGTGGCTATGGCTTATGGTACATGAAATCTCTTTGGCAATGACCTAATGTTCCCTGTTTGATAAGAATTCCCAGGAGATGCCTCTCCGGAGGGTAGTGGGGGAACCATGGATCTTGCTCCTGGTAGGGCCACAAACCAGCTGTGTAACTCTGGACAAGTCACCTCCTGCCCCCTCCACCCCCAACTCTGGGACTTAAGTTTCAAAGGGGGTTGACTGAATCCTAAGATCCCTTCTAGCATCCATTTCTTGTAGGGAAAGCTGCTGCAACAGGGGAGGACAGTGGGATTATACTGGGTTTCCAAGCAAATGTGTTCATTTAGAGCCTTTTTTCTTTTTTTAATTAAACAACAGATATTTATTTCTCACAGTTCTAGAGGCTGGAAGTCCAAGATCAGTATGTCTGCTGATTCCGTATCTGGTGGGGCCTGCTAGTCTCCTGGTTCACAGATACCATCTCCTTGCTGTGTCCTTACATGGATTCAGAACATTTTGAATACTAAAGGCGCATAGAACAATATGGGCACACTAATTTACTTTTCACAAAGGAGTTCTGTGAATATTGGTCCTGAGATGGATATGGGACTTATCACATAAATAAGAATAAATGACACATTCCTGGGGCTTTGGGGAATTTAAATGCAAAGTCAGCCTGGCCTCAAATCCAAAACCAGTTCACCTCTAACCTCTACTACCATGGTGGGAAGTTGGTATTGTGCAGGCATTAATTTGAACCTTGTTTTATTTCTCTAAAGGCAAAGTTGAATGTTAGCAATCCTGAGAAAAGTCTTGTAAACATTATATTTTAATTTGAGACCTTCCTGATTTTCATAAGGTTTGTTTAAAAATAATTTAAATTATTTTTGGCAGTTTATCGGTAATAAAATATAGTTTCAATTCTAACCTTGAGTTTTATGAAAGAACCCCGCCAAAAGAAAACCCAACCAATCCTATCAATTTCAGATCTTCTAGTCCACATCCCCTTTACAAAAAAAAAAAAAAAAAAAAAAAAAAAAAAAAAATCAAGCAAATCTCAAATGTATCCTTCCTTAAAGTTATATTTCATCTAAAGGAAGGTACTTCATATGTTTATTCAGTATCTCAGCTTATAACACTTTAAGATGTTTGTATGTAAATCTGGTGAATAATATTTGCCATTGAAATATTTTTAACTGAAATTTCCGATTCAAGAAAAGTTCTGTTTCAGAAATGTTTAGGATCAATAACGTATACCGATTATGCTACATAAATTGCAAAAGCAAAAGAGGAATCCTATTTGCCTGTGCACCTCTCAGCCCATCTTATTTGGCAGTGTGTTGACTGCATTTTTGGGTTCAAGGTCGGCCAAGGATTAATAGCTTTAGGTCTATTTGCCTTGCCGATTTTAGAGCTGAATTTAGCTCTTGAAATAACAGCATTTTGCCTGCGTACTTGAGTGAAATTTTAATCTTGAGCTTTGATTATAATTTTGTATCACACCATCAATTCTAGTAAGGTGAGAAATCAGAACATATAAGGCAAACCTAACTGCATTTTTAATGACATTTAAAAATATTAGTGGGAAAATGAGAGTGTCTGAGTGACATCTATTATTTTTTAAGATTGATGAGCTATTTTTTTATAAGAGTAAAAAATATTTTTCCTTATATTAGATGGTGCTCCTATAATACTACTTGCTTGAAAGTATTGGTTAAAGTCACATTATTGAAAGAGATTTCAGCCCAGCAGCTCTTTGATATATAATTTGATAAATGGTTAAAGTTAAATATCTTGTCAGAGAAATCTAGGTTTTCTGAATGCAGGAGCTTATATGTTACTGTCTTTTATCCCCTTTACATCTAATCTAATACAGGTGTTCTTTTTAGATAATGAAGACCTTGAGATGAGGATAGACTGTTTTGTTCCCTCAGGTTCCTATAGCCCAAGTCTTTTTGCAAGAGATAGAAAGTGGATCTTAATTCTATCTTCGGAGCTTTATCAGCAAGCCCTACTCTTGGTCGAGGCTGAAATGAAACTATAATCATGGGGCATTTCATGGGATCGTGATGGCCTAAGAAAGTGAAAGTACTACCTGTAGCCTTGTGCTTACATAGAAAGGGATATTGTTGGGAAGGGAATTCCTTTAATTCTTCTTGTGTTAATCTCATGGGAACCTGGTTTCATGACCAAGATACTACCTTTAACCTGCCAATTTATTGATGAAAAATCCCAACAGCCAACAAATACTTTAGAGGAATGAAAGATGTCCTTGAAAATTAAGGCAAACTTTTCAGTACTTATTTAGGTTTTCAAGACAAAAATCAGACAATATTTGCTTTTTGTTGTAGAAAGAATTCATGCTCCCTCTAGACACTTTAGAAAATGCAAAAAGGGTTAAATAAGTAAACAAAATAGGTATTACCCATACATCAGTGACACAGTGATATCTCTAATTAATTTTGATACCATAGAAAAAGCTGGGTAACCAGCATTTTCATAATCAGTACATCAAAACAAGGCCCAGAGAAAGCAGTGGCTTGGTTTGCATGGGAAGAAGAGGTGCAAGGAGTTGAGGTAATTTGCCAAAGTAATCTAGTAAGGGATTGGGAAAACCAAGATGAAAGTGCCTGGCTCTAGGATTTTCTTTCACCAGCCAGAGGTACAAATTTTTCTGCAATCCAAGAGCTACTAAGAGTTGTTTTTTGTCTGCCATTCCCTTGGTAACTGAGGAAAGGGTCACCTATCCTCAACAGAAATCTGCTGACCATGCCCAGTGGTGGACCAGGAGATGATATGTGTCAAAGCAGTTGTGTTATCAAGTTGTGGGTGCAGTTTTAGCCCTGAACTCCTTTGGGAGAGGAGAGGAGGTCCTCCCTCTGTGGGGTGGGAAGGAATGACAAGGGACATTTGGAGGGTCTGGAACTTTGGAATACATTAGCCTGAAGAAGGCTAAAGAGAACTGCCCTAACAAAGATTTTTGACTGCTAGCCTTTGCTCTGAAGACCAGTAGAGCTAAACTGTTAGTGAAAACTGATTTCTTGTTCTCATGCCCTTCTAGAAAGAAAAGTTTTTGGCAGCCAAGGAAGTAATGACCGACATTTGGGAGGCTCAAGTCCATTTCAGGTTAAAATAGCTATTGCCATTGCGCACTGTGGCTGCTAACGCATAGATATTGCTAGTAATCCAAGCATAAGTGCTTTTCCTCTTCTTAAAATAAGCAGCAGTGTAGTCTAAGGGTACCAGAAAAGCCATAAGTTCACATTTCAAGGTAGGAACCCAGACATACTCTATTAACCGGCATCCAAACCATTGTTCTGATCTTGAAGCTCATCTTTTTTAACAGGCATTATCACAGAAACCAGCATCTTTTCATAGACTTTAAGACCTTTTACAAAATATTGACAATAAAGTCTTTAAGGTTCCAGCCTTCCGGCTCACACCCCAGAATAATCTGTTTGCTCTAGCTAATTTGCATGGAGAGGTTAACCTCTGTTTGAGATCAACCCCAAAATCACTTATTTGGAAAGCATAAAGCCATAAGAGTATATGAGCTGGAAGGGATAGCAGAGATCATTCCTTCCCACCTTTCCGTTTTATAGATAGAAAGTAAGAGCCCTATAACTCAAGAAGCCTCAGCGCAGAGTTTTCAAGGGACTTGCTCAAAGGCACTCAGCTAGTAAATAATGGAGTTCAGACTTTCTGAATTCCATTCAGATTCCAGTCTGAAGATTTTTCAACACAGCTTCCCTGAAGTGTGCCACAAATTGATGTGGACAGGAAGGAAAGAAAGATAAGACATAATCCTTACTGTGGGTTACTTCTGTTCACTTAAGGGGTTGCTTTACTGAGATCATCAAGGCTCTGGCCCCTTTAAAACACAAAAAAAAAAAGATGAGGTTAATAGTAGATTAGCACCAAGTGGTTAAAACTACTTACTAAAACTCAGAAACAGGGGCGCCTGGGTGGCTCAGTGGGTTAAGCCTCTGCCTTTGGCTCAGGTCATGATCTCAGGGTCCTGGGATCGAGCCCTGCATTGAGCCCTGCATCGGGCTCTCTGCTCAGCAGGGAGCCTGCTTCCCCATCTCTCTTTCTCTCTGCTTGCCTCTCTGCCTACTTGTGATCTCTCTCTATCAAATAAATAAATAAAATCTTAAAAAAAAAAAACCCTCAGAAACCGTATAAACACTGATATGCCAGAGACTTGGGGGTTGTTAAAGGCAGCTATGCAGAATTATGTAAAGATTTATGTACCTCTGAAACTTATCAAGAGTCAGAGAGTTAATATTTTATTTTATTATTATTAATTTAAAGATTTATTTATTTGACAGAGAGAGAGAGAAAGAGAGAGAACAAGTAGAGGGAACAGTAGGCAGAAGGAGAGGAAAAAGCAGATTCCCTGCTGAGTAGGGAGCCTGATTTGGATTTGATCTGAGGATCAGGGTCATGACCTGAGCCGAAGGCAGATGCTTAACTGACTGAGCCATCCAGGCACCTCAAAAAGAGAATATTTTAATCTTGGAGTCATTAGGCCACTAGCAAGTACTGTACTAGGACTCTGTCTCTGTTTTGAATCATTTAATGCTATGCTCTTAGCCTTTGCTGGGTACACTAAACATTTGTAACTGTCCATATACATGTCTCATGGGACATTGCAGAAGGCACATCCTCTTCACATCAACCTCCAACATGCTATGGGACTTTAAAATCAATTTTGGAGAATCCATACTTTATAAAATTATCTTATTCATCTCAGAATAGAAAACCTGCAGGTTTTATTCACAACACTGGATTAAGATAGACACACAAATTTGTTAAAGTTTATGATAAACAACCTGGTATCTGCTTCTGGTACTTGTAACTGTATTAAAACTACAAATTTTGAGGTGTTTTTTTGGCAACTAACAATAGGAAGATTTACATCTATAGAGTTCTGAGATGTAAGATATATTTACTGTAACATAAAACTTCATGTAGTCACTGAAAACATGTATTTTATCGTTACCCTTTAGTATATAGTCTGCTTCTGATCTTAAGAGAATTTCACTTTTCTTACTGCGTTTATGTGAAAAAAAAGTGAGTTCCCAAGAGTACAAACAATTTTTCTACATCCGGTGAGGGGTAGAACTCAGACTCAATTTGAACTTGTCATACTGCCTGCCAAACTGACTTCTCCTGACATCCCTGACGGCACCATCATTCTCCTGATCACCCAGGATCAAGATGTCAGTCTTTCTGGATGTGTCCCTTTCCCTAACTTCCCATATTAAATCCCTCTCCAAGGGAAGACAAATCCTGCAGGTCTTATCTTGAGCTCTTTCTTATACCTATTCCATCCTCCCTATTCCACTGCCACCAACATCATTTATACTCCTGTGATTGAAGCAAAGGCTTGAGGTCAAGGAGTGTATGTATACACTTGCCTTGGGCATGTCTCCTCCTTGGGGTGGTGGTAGTGAAGTGAGGTGAAGAGATATAAGAGAATGAGGTGTTTGGGGTCCTGGGCCTGAGTCCATGCCATCTCACTCTGTTTCTCTCTACCCCTCATGTTAAACATGACTTACAGAACCTGGGAAACTTGGTCTCAGCACAGTATACTTATTTGCTGTTGCCAGTATCCTTTTCTTAGGAGAGTAGCAGAACATCTGATTCAGAGAGCTCTTTGAAAGGTTGCCTTCTCCTTTGGGCAAGGGAACCAAAGACCAATTGACCATCTAAGCATTCTTAACTCAGTTTTATTTTACCTAGAAATAAGGAGAATACTGTGCTGAGGAGAATGGGGTTACTTCTCCTTAAGAAATAGTTATAGATTTTGGTGTTGGATAGAGAAGGAATCCAGGTCCAAGATGTGCTGACTCCAGCTGTGGTGCATCCTCTTAGGGTGTGTCTATGAATCCCATCACACATGTAGCTCACATAAGGGGTCTTTTACTTCTGTGGAAGATTGCTCCTGAAAGAGACTCCTTCCAAGGAGATGGGAGTTTAAGTGACAAAAATCTCAAGAAACCTGGTTAATTTATTCAAAATGTGAGTGCAGAAGCTGATAATTCAGCCATTCTTTGAACATAAACTTTATTGTGTAGAACACTTATCATATTATAATGATTTGTTTACTTGTCTCTTCTCTGCCTGGATTCAAGTTCTGGCTGTGACAATGACTAGCTGTGGGCCATGGATAAGCTATTTAACTGTGCTATGCTTCAGTCTCCACACCTATGCAAAGTGAGGATAGCACCTACCTCACAGAAGATTATGAAGATTAAATTGTGAATTTAAATTCACAATGTAAAATTAAATTGTGAAGATTAAATGTGTGAACTTAGCTTTCCCTCCCTAGGACCTGGTACCATGCCTGACTCATGGGTACTCAGTAATTATCTGTGAATTACTTTAGTAGCAAAATTTTCTGTAAACTTCTTTGGAAGGCTGATCTTAAAGAATTTCTTTGTTGAATTACAAACTAAGTTTCGGGAGGAGAATTTGGACAAAAGATACTATTAGTCAGATGGAACCGAAGATAAGATCTGTCTGTAAAGAGAAGTTGAAACCAGATAAATGTTTTGAATATTTTATGACTGCACTTGTGAAACATTAGGATATCTCCATTCTCACATTTGGGTTGGTTCTTGGACTTGCCTTCTGTGTCACATCCAAGATGGCTAGAAGTTGATTTGAATTTCCTCCCATAAAGTGTGGACTTTGGGCACTAGACACTTTTTGTTATCTTACTTCCCCAGGCATGGTCTCCCTCTAATATCCCAAGCATTTGGAGCTCGTATCCTTTATTGGACATGCTAGTTCACATTGTCTTAGGACATTTAGGGTGGACATGGTTTGTCATTTACTTATTATAGGTTCACTTTAAATTTTAGTTGGATGTAGCTTTTGCTGGAGAAGGACAGAGTCTTATTTTTCTTTCCCTCTTAGGAACATGTAAGAATGGTGAACTGTTTGCTGATTGATAGGTCTAAAATTATGTTTGTTCCACATGTTTAGAAATGTCATTTCTGAAAGGGAAGGTGTTGAATAGTCTTCTCTGGAGATCTTTAAAAATAGCAGTGTTTCTCACCTGATTGGGGTATGGAAGGGAGGTTTGGGGAGGCTGCGAAATGGCTTCTGCTTCTGAAGTTGGAATTATTTGAACTTTAGTTTGAATGCACACTTGAAAATCACGTTTTAAAATGACAGGATATTCTATGGCAGGCTAGTCTATTCAGGGGATAGGGCTGGGTTCAGGCGAGAGATGCAGGAACATGAAAAGAGGTACTTTGGTTCAGAAACCAGAAAAGTAAGGGTAGAGGGCAACAATAAAAGCAAAAGCACCAGGTCTCAGGCAAGACGGTAGGCATTATTTGGCATTGCAAGGCCAATTAAATGGGTCTAAGAAGAGATATACTAGTTTTCTGTCACTACCATTGTAATATTGCACATGTGAGGCTTAAATCAACACACGTTTGTTCTCCAGGTCATTAGTCAGGTATAAGACTCACCCAGCTAAAATGAACTTCTCTATCCGAAGTCTCTCCGGCATCTCAGACTTAACATGTCCGCAGCGGAGCTTCTGCCTTTTAACCCGAGGCTGCTTTTCCTCCTGTCTTCTTCATCTCATCAAATACCAGTTCTATTCTGGATCTGCTCATGTCAAAAACTGTGGACTCGTCTTCAACTCCTCTTTCTCATAAGCCCCAGTCAGCAAATCTAGTTTGCTCTGCCTTCAAAATTATGTAATCAGTCTGATTATTTCTCACTGTCTGTAGTTTGGATTCTTGTGGTAGCATTTTTTTTTTTTTTTGTGGTAGCATTTTAAACTGGTTTTGCTTCCTCTACTCCTGTCCCATTTTAATGTATCCTTAGCATAACAGCCACAGAGATCTGCTAACGTGAAAGCAGAATCTGTCACTCTGCTCTTCATAGCTGGTTGGCCCATCTTACTCAGAATCAAAGCCAAATACCTTCCGGTGGCCTAACAGGGCAGGCAGGCCTGTCACTCTGGCCCCACAGGGCTCTTCAGTGATGTCACTTGTCTACCACAGAGTCCATTTAGAGCAGTACAAAATTTCCTACCTGCCTGTAGCCAAGGGTCATCCTTGGTTGAGGAGACAGACTTGGGGTCAAATAGGGACACCGGTTCTTCCACATTTTCTGGTCTACCTCAGCTTTCTTCCAGTCCCACTGTGACAGCCCCAAGTCTCAATGGAGGGGCTTTTCCTGTCTAACTTAAAAGGTTGATAGAAAGATGTTTCCTGACAGGGTTCCATGCTCCCCAAACCAGGGACAAGCCCTAGGGACATTTCTGGTTCTGCTGCTCTTATACACAGTCAGCCCAGTAACGGATGCAGCTGGTGCTACTGAACTACAAACCAGTTGCTGGGGTTTGCGGAAGGGGCAGGTATTCTTAGAGAAAAGGGATGGAAGGGAGTGGTTCCTATTTTATGTTAACGACATCAGTCTTCCAGTCTTCCAGACATCTTTCTGCTCAATTGGCCACACTCCTGGAGATTTTGTGCAGGAAACAAGCATCTTTGCAAACAACTGTTCCTTGCTGTTAATTCAGCAGCTGGTAATAAGGTGAAGGCAGACAAAGCCTTTCCTTAAGGGATGTCAGAGTAGGCTCAGTGAGGTATGAACCCTCATGCCTCCTCTTGCACTGTGCTTGCTACCTAGAGGGTTCAGTGCATGCTTATTGTACTGAAATATTTTTTAAAAAGTTAATGAACATCGAGCTGAAATCAGTCACATACAAATAACATCTAGATGACACATCCCTTACTATCACTGGGATTCAATATCAGAATAATCAAAGGAACTAAGAGGGGGCTAGGATAGTCCATGGGTCTTTTAGGTCATCAGAGGTGGCAGTGGGGTTGATGTGTTTTGCTTTTGTCTGATAGGTCATTGCTTGTGAGCAGCAGTATGACTCTTCCTATGACGCTCGGTGTGACGTCTGGTCCTTGGGGATCACAGCTATTGAACTGGGGGATGGAGACCCTCCCCTCTTTGACATGCATCCTGTGAAAACGCTTTTTAAGATTCCAAGGTAGGACACAAGATGGCGCTCTTGGCTCATTAGTTCTTTGTGAAAGAGGCTGGTTAAGAGAAATAATAAATAGTTCGTGAGCAATTTCTGGCCAAACCAGAGAAAGCCTGATTATAAAATGTATTTCTTTTCTGGGAAAATAGGGGGAGTGGAGGAGAAAAGAGGATGGATGTTCCTGAAAGACAGCATATCCCAAGAAAATAGGACGTGTTGTAACCATTGCATGTATTTTCAGTACTTTGATTTTTCTGAAATACTCCTTTATTGTGCTTTGCACCAGAGGACTAAAATGCAATTTTGGATTAAGTAATCTGTTTACATACCAGCGTTTTCCTTTTAATTATATAATCACATCTGGTCATTTTGTTTGTTTGACTCTTAAATATTCAGGAAAATTTGGGGATGAAAAAGTGAGTATTATATTTTCATATCTACTCAGAGCAGCACTAAAATAAATATCAGAAAAGTAAATCAGTTAAAAGACCTTCTTTCCATCCTGATTTCCATCTCAATGGGACATTGTGCTGAAAGAGGTCCGTTTGGAGGTCATTTAAATGCCAGTATATTTTCTATTGTATGTATTCATAAGAGGTTTGTGCAAGAGGTTTGGTTGTTTGTTTTTCATCGGAATCGGGCTTCTGTTTGGCTGCTTAAGCTTCTGGTTACCGAAAAAGAAGTAATCAGGGAGCTCTGTCCTGGCCGGGTTGCAGATTAAGAGATTTATACTCTCCGAAAACATTTCTCTCTCAAAGGAAGACTCTGGGCGGGCTCACTACTTTAACAATGCAAGTGTTAACCTTTCCTTATCTGTACAATCACACAGCCTTTAAAAATTTCGCTTGATTGCAATTTGCATTTCTGATTAGGTCTATTTATATGCAGATGAGGCTCTGTGGCGTTCTTCATCATAATGTTATCGTTTTATACCTAATCCAGATGTGAACAACCACCCACCATTATTCCAAAAATGATTCCACCCAACTCAGGGTTGGTCTTTTTGCCTTTTCCAAAGTACAAAAACAAGTCCAGGCAATTAGAAGACAGACAAAGCGACTGACTTTTAAAATTAATGGTCTGGTGATCATTCAAAAAGATGTAAGAATGCAGGACCAAAACCAGTATTGTATGCAGTAATATGTCAGAAAATGAGAAATGGTGTCTGGGATGATTTGTATATGTGCTTTGATTTTTACAAATCATTTACTTTTCACAGTTTATTTACTGAGACCACATAATTTCCCAAAGAGCAGAATTAAGTTGTGGCTTCTCATTAGCAAGATAGTACTTTTGATAAGAGATCATCTACTTGGGTGTATTTTTTTCTTTCTGTTTTTTAACATGTGTTTATGTACAGACCACCTGTTCAAAAATTTCATAGGGTGGTAAATGTGAGGCCGCTTAGAAGGGCTATGTGAGTGTGTTTGTGTGTGCACGCACATGCGTGTGCATGTTTAAATAGACTTTGTCTTGGTTGACTCCTCTGAGCTTGCTTCTGTGCAGCCAAGTCTCTGGTCCCTAGTAATCTCTGCATCCCACTTCTTCCATCTTGGGAGAAACTTCCAGATCTGAAACACAAATAACCAACACCCCACTGCCTGCTTCCAGACAGGGTGAACCCCAGGAACAAGACGATTGCTAGAAAAAGATCTCAGGGATAACAAGGATTCTTACCAAACATAGCTTGAAACTTTGTTTTTCTCCTCCTAATGTAACCTCCTGCCCTTTTACAACATCTCTTGGTTCCTGCCCAAGTGATGAATCAGATTGAACTAGGTAATGTCAACAATAATCAGTCAGCAGATCCTTAGTGCGGTTATATGTGCTGAACACTTGCCATTGTCCCAACCTTAGCAGTCAACTTGACATTCCCTGGGCAGGAAGGATAGAGGTGTTTTGTGTTTTGTTGTTGTTGTTGTTGTTGTTGTTGTTTTTTAATGTAGCATAATTGCATACACTGCATAGCTTTTTATACTCATTAAGTTATTTACTTAAAAATTACCCTGAGAATTAGAATCATGCAGTTCTCTTACAAAGTATTGTGAATTGACAAAGTGCATGTGTGTGCGCGCTATTTTAATTTTGAGTGCTAAAAATGTACATTTCCTCAGAAAATCTCTCCGAGAGGAAAAATTAAGCATTTATGTATTTTAAATAGGCACTCAGATTTACCTGTGTGCTTCATGGGGTTCTCTCTCTCTTTCTCTCTCTCATTCTATCAGCATTTTCTTCCCTGATGGGGAAAAGAAAATGGCAAGTAACGACAAAAATCCTTTGAATCCGTTTGGCTTCTAATTTTTTTTCCTCTTTGGTTATGAGTGTTTTAGGTATTCTGGAATTCCCTTCAGTTAAGCAGTGAGGTCCATTTCAGAGTATTCTGGGATCCAGAACACTGTATGTGGCTTCTTGGCACTGTATGTGTCTTTCCTCACTTGCCTCTTCCCTTTACAACCTTCTTTACCAGTAATAAACTGAGTAAATTACCAAAATAAGGGAAGAAAAGAAACCCTTTACTGAGTAAGGAAAGACCTGACTTTCACAAGTTACAAAGGACTTAGGAATTAATGAAGTGTTGCTTGCATGTGAGGTGAGAGCCTCAGATGTCAACAAAGCAGATAATTACATAGGTTCCCTGGACACTGTCAGGAACTATGAAGCGAGACCTGCCTGAATGTGGTTGACTTGCCTGCACCCAGGTCTCCTTGCTCTTTCCTTCTCTGCCTCCATTTCTTTTGGAGCACCTTCCCCTTTCTTTTGACCTTCACGTTAGAAGATGACACATGGAGTAATCGTGACCGGTCTTTGAAATACTGCGTGACTCACTGTTTTTCTCACATCGCAAACACACAGAAATCATCTGCTGTTATGACAGCACCCGCTATTTGCTGAACCTGTCAGCGTGTGTCATCTTGTCTAATGCCTTTGCTCCAAAAAAGTCACCGCTCTCTGACAGTTACTGCTCTGTCTGCTGCTATTTTTCTCTAGGAGTTAGAGGAAAGGCAAAGAATGAAAACCATTTCTCTGGGCATCCGTGGATTTGACACCATCTCTCTGATGACTCTCCTGAGGACTCCTTTAAAATTTCAAAGGCTTAGAAGGATCTTGCAGATGACCTGGACATATATTTTTTTAATTTTTAAATTAACATATAATGTATTACTTGCCCCAGGGGTACAGGTCTGTGAATCATCAGGTTTACACACTTCACAGCACTCACCATAGCACATACCTTCCCCAATGTCCATAACCCAACCACCCTCTCTCTACCCCTCCTTCCCGTCCCCCCAACCTTCAGTTTGTTTTGTGAGATTAAGAGTCTTTTATGTGTTGTCTCCCTCCTGATCCCATCTTGTTTCATTTATTCTTTTCCTATTCCCCAAAACCCCCATGTTCCCTCTCAACTTCTTCATATCAGGGAGATCATATGATAGTTGTCTTTCTCTGATTGACTTATTTTGCTAAGCATAATACCCTCTATTTCCAGACCTGGATGTATTTTTCACTTAAAAGGAGATCTGTTTCATAGATGTGATTGCAACAACCCATAGAGTTGGGAGAGGATATTTATCTCAACATATACATTTATGTTGCTCTTTTGGCAATCAGATAGCTTTCCTTAGCTTAGAATCTTTGGCTAAGGATCTCTTTGACCTCCATAGATGGGAGTCAGAAAGGTAGTGGGGACCAGTGCAAGTGTATTTATTGGACACCATCTAAGAGCCTTATTGCTTGCCCGTTTATTTGGCGCCAGATAGAGGCTGATTCTGTCCACTGTCTTACCACACATCAAGTACTTCCACTTCATTCCTTGTGGAAAAATGCAGAATGTTTTCAGGGTTCCTAGCCAAATGTCTTTGGCTGGGAGTAGATGGGACAGAATGGCCTGAACATTCCAGTCTCTGAAGCCAGTGATTTTCCCTTCCTAAAGAGAAGTTTCCCTACCGTATGCTGAAAAAAGAACCTCATGATAATTACCAGCTCATGTTTGGGCTTGTTTTCATCGCCGAACTTAGGTTGTTCCAAACTGTACCCAAACTGTACGTTATTTTCCTAAGACTGCACAACAAATTGCCACCAATTTGGTGTTTTAAAACAATACAAATGTATTCTATCACAGTTCTAGAGACCAGAAGTCTGAAATCAAAATGATGGCTGAGCGATGCTCCTTCTGAAGGCTCTAGAGGAGAATTCTTCCTTGCCCCTTCCAAGATCTGGTTACTTCTGGTATTCTTTGATTTGTGGCAGCAGAATCCCAATCTCTGCCTCCATTTTCATGTGGCTTTCTTCTCTGTCTCTTGATGTCTTCTTGTCTGTCATGTCCTAGAAAGATAACTTGTTACTGGTTTAGGAAAACCCATCCTAATCCAGAATGATCTCATCTCAAGACCCTTGTCTTAATTACATCTGCAGAAGATTTTTATCTCAAATGAAGACACATTCTCAGGCTCCAAATGGACAATCTTCTGGGAGCCACAGTTCAAACCACTATACCATCAACTTTCATGTTTTCTAAATTCCCTGAGAAACTAATTTGGGGCAGAATCTAGGTAGCTAGCTAAATGATGATGGAAAAATAGTAATAGCTTAGATTGTGGCTAGCGTGGTACTATGTGTTTCACGAAAATAAATGCATCAATCGCTATAGTGACCTTGTGAGGTAGAGACCATCACCACCCTTTTTTTTCTCGAGGAGAAAACTGGAAGCCCAGGGAGAAAGCCCCTGTTTATGCACCCAGGAGGAAAATGGTTTGAATCTGAGAACTTTGACTCCAAAGCCCACATCTTTTACAGCTACAGCTGATTCTTGCATAGCAGTGGCACCGACCCTCTGCGGTTGAAAATCTGTATTTAATTTTTGAGTCTCCCAAAACAGAACTACTTATAGCCTACTATTGACTGGAAGCCTGACAGATAACTTAAACCGTCAGTTAAAACACATTTTGTATGTTATATGTATTATATACTGTATCCTTCAATAAAACAAGCAAGAGAAAATGTTATTAAGAAAATCATAAGGAAGAGAAAATACATTTATAGCACTGTACCATGTTTACTGAAAAAAAAAAAAAACAAAAACCTACCTGTAAATAGACCTACTCAGTTCAAGTCCATGTTGTTCAAGGGTTAACTTTGAACATTGAAAAGTTAAAGCCCCTCTTATGTTTATTCATTGATGAATTATGAGTGAAGCACTAAGGGGACTGGAGTATACAGAAATAAATGGGACATCCTAGTCTTTAAGAAGCTGATAATCCAGCATCATTCTTCTTGCTCCCAATTTAAACTGCCACTATAAACCCAAGAGTTAGAATTTTATTGGCATCAATGATTGTGTCAGCCATGAGATTGAAGAAGAGAAATCAAGAGTGTCTTCACAGGTAAACGTAGGTCTTCCTTGGATCATTGATTGATTTATGACCCCCAGACCAAAGATCCCTTCCTTCTCCAAACTCCCTTCTAAGTAACTGCCTTCTAGTTCCTAATTTGGAGCACTTAAGACAAGTGTTTAAACTAAAAAATTGAAGAATATATGTTATGTAAAAGCAGAGAGGCATTTCAGGTTATCACTGGAACCCAGAAGTTCCTGTCCCATCCTACCCTCCTTGGAAAACCTGCACCTGCCACATCAGGGCTACTTTGGTAGAGCCAGAATCTCCTCCCCCTTCACCTAACTCTCATTTTTTGTTTTTCTGTTTTTTGTTTTTTGTTTTTTTTTAAATAGGAAATTTCACTTTGGTTCTTGGGTAAGTGGAAATCTGTTTCTGGCATCCTCTCATGCATTCTCTCATGGAAACTATTTTAAAGTTTAAGGAGTTTAACTTAAACTAGAGTTTAAATAGAAGGAGGCAATGTAACACCTAAAGTTCTCACTTTGAGTGCATTATTAGACCCTTGTGGCCATGTAGAGTTTTATGGTTGAGTCTGAGGACTTAGCCTATCCCTGGAACTTTACGCTTATGGGGAAAAAGGTGTCTAAACTCTAAACTACCCATTCACAAAAGTATTTTAGAACACAGTTTGCTGGGAATTTGGGGATGACTATGCCCTCTAACCTAGGACACCTCTAACTGTTCACTCTCAGTTAAGCTCTGGTTGAGTGTTTGAGTTGTAAGGCAGGGTTTGTCAGTTTTTCTCTCAAGCGGAGCACAGTTTTACTGTTTTCTCCCCTATTCATTGTCAAAGGTGAAAAGGGAAGAAGTTGGACAGCAGAAAAAGAGAAACAAGGAGAAGAATCAAGAAGGATACTCTTGGGGTTCCTGGATGGTGTGGGTGGTGGGCTCAGAAGAGGTAAATTTCCAGTTGAAATATCTGTGAGTTTAATTGAAAGGTTTCCTCAGGCACCCAGTGCCTACAATCGACTCTTGTTCTGAAACAGAATCCTTGGGCTAAATTTTCATCAAATTTCATCTGGATTTCTGTCATTTTTTAAAGGTAAAGATTCTTTTTATTCTGACTTTACTAATTCACAAGGCAAATTGTTCCTATGTGGGAAGCCTGCTCCTCTGCTGCGAGAGGATGCAGAGGCAGCAGGGAGCCCTGAGTCACCAGTAATTGTCTTACTATTACAGAATTGTCACAGGACATTTTCCCTTAGGGCTGTGAAATATAGGAAAAAGAAATTAAAACTAAACTATTGTTGTTGAAGTGTAATGAGTGAGGGGGGTGGGTGTTTAATGGCATAGTAAGGCTAGATTTGCCCCAGGGAATTTTGGTTTCTCTTCACCAACCCAGGTCACTTAGCTATTGGCCTTTTGAGCAATGAACCCTCACAATCTCGGCTTCACTCCTAAAGCAAGAAGGGCGAGAAGAATTAGCATCATTTAGCATTTATTGAGTGCCTAACAGAAAATAAAGTTTTGAAATACTCCAGTGGAAAAAGCAGTAGTCTTTTATGAGTCTTCTTCTTTCTTTGGCAAATTTCTAGTCCCATTTTTAGTGGATTATGGTCCCTATCCCTCAGGATGCCTTAAGGGTGCCCCTTCTCCCCCATTTCCTTGGGAACACAGTAGCTGGAGGCAGCTGGAAGAAATGCCCAAGAAGGCTTCTGCTCTGCAGAACATGTTTCCAAACTCTTTTTTAATTTGAGTTGAGCAGCAGGGGCTGTTAGTTCCTGTGGAGGGGCAGCTTGCTGCCCCCCTGAATCCTGGCAGACAGGGAGAGTTCAGCTCTACAAGGTTTCACGGGGATCAGGTGGCAAAGCAGAAGCGTGCCTTCAGGGACTGCCGGTCCCTATCCATGTTGAGTAAGAAGCCTATCCCAAGAGAAGGGAAAGGCCTGAGAAGGAGAGGTATTGATTTACAGTACTATCTACATGCTTTCTCCCTCATTACCCTGATTTCATTATTTTGGCACCACTTACTTTGGCTAATTCCAGCTTACCTCCTAAATGATGGAGAGATGGGCAAAGAGGATAGAGAAGGAAACAGAGCTCAAAACAGTACCAAAGGGTTTGATGTACCCTACTTTCCTCTTGATTCCAGAAAAAACTGTAGGACTAAAGGTGAGGAATATTTATAAACTGTCTCAATAAGTTGGCATAGTGGTAGGGCAGGGGGCAACACAAGGATGAAGAGAGATTAGGTAGTAGTCTGGAGACGGGTTTTCACAGCAGAAACTTTCTTTTCCGGGAGAATCTTAGAGTCAGATGAAGCCAGCTTCATCAGAAAGAAAATGTAGTGTAGTGGTCAAGCATTTGTGTATCAGTTCTTTACTGGTATATAACAAACCACCCCCAAACTTAGCAGCTTATAGCAGGATTCATTTATTATATTTCAGAGTCTGTCAGGTCTCAGGGTGGTTCTGTGGATCCTGGCTGGGCTTACTCATGCATCTGTGGTTAGCTGGGGATTTGGCTGGGGTCTGCTGGTCTAGGATGGCCTTGGCTAGGATGACTTGGCTCTGCTTTGTGCGGTTTCTCATCCTCTAGTAGGCTAGACAGGGTTGTTCTCACATTGGTGACAGGATTCCAAGCATAGATACCAGAAGGGGTAGAAAATTGTCCCATTTTTGCAATCAATTTACCACTAGGTAAGTGTTCTACAGTCAGTCTATGTGGGTTCAAATACCAGCTTTATCGCCTTCAAGCTGTATGAACTTGACCAAGTTACTTAATGTCTCTGTGGTTCAGCTTCCTCCTTGGTAAAATGAAGGTGTGAATACTGTCAGCTTCACAGAATTGTTGTGAGCGGTTAATCAGTGTAAAGTGCTCAGAACAGTTTATAATAAGCATTTGATTTTTGCTGGGTGCTTCCAGAAAAAAAAAAATCTCGGGGTATAGTTGTATTTTAAGGAATTTGCTTTCCCTTGTAGTTCAAGAATTGAAAACTCCTATTCAAAAGAGCCATCCTGAGATCAATCATTTCAAAGTTTAACTAAGTGATTGATTGATGATTGTATGGGGAATTGAGAGAGAATGAAGATTGATTTTCAGTAAATCCTTACTACTTCTACTGCACCTGTCTGAAGGACTCTGCCATGAATATCCATTTCACAACTCCTTTGTTAATAGACATACTCCTAAGAGATATGGACTCTCCCCCTGCCCCCATACACACCTGTGAATGTGATGACATGAACTGTCCATTGGGAACCAGAGCTGGCCTTGGTTGCTACTCCCCGTGTGTCTACAACGAGTAGTGATGCTGTCATCCTCTGAAGATTACTGAGGCCACAGTGCTTTTCCTTTCCTGTCAATTCCATCTTTGTGGTGGTTTTGTGCTTGGCTTTGAGTCGTGTGATGGGGGTTTGGCTGCCTCCCCCTTTAGCTCCCTTTATAGGGAGGTCCCTTTAGCTTGATAGGTACAAACTTTCCCCAGGTTCTGGAAATTTCTTGTCCGCAGGTAAAGGGACAGGAGTAGGAGTTCTAGGCAGCACTGAATCTAGATTGGGCTCCAGTTTGCTCCCATTTTTTTCCACCAAAGAGAATGACTTTTTTTCTAGCCCAGCCTGGAAAGGCTAAAAACATTAGCAACTGGAGATAGAAACCCAAGCCAGTCAAGGGGATCGTAAGGAGAGCACTTATTTGTTTCAGATGAGTTCAGGTTTCTTGGCTGGGAGGAGTGATAGCCCAGGTACTGGGAGAATATACAGGTAAGACTGCTGACCCACTCTCAGGGATCTTGGAAGAATTCTGCAGAACAGGAACAGTGTTCAGGAAGTGGGAAGGGGAGGATGTGCTACAATTCTTCAAAAAAGGAAAGAAGGCAGAATTTGCAAATTACCACCTGGTGAGCTTGACTTTCATTATGAACTAGTTACTAAGATTTTTCTTCTTTTCCTTGAATAGTTTGTGAATTCTTAGAAACAAAAGTTGTGATCACTAGGAATTAGAATGGGTTCACTAAAAGTAAGGCATGTCAGGTTAATGTCCTTGTTTGGCATTAGGGCAAGACTGGTACAAAATGGAGAGTGTTTTAGACATAATATATTTGTAATTTTGCCTTTGGGTAAAATCTGTTGTGATATCTTTGTGGCCACAATGGAAAAATATAGGCTAAAGAATGGGGGTAATAATGGGTCATACCCAAGGAAGATTGTATTAAGGAATGTTGAATAATGGTGTCAGTGGCAATGTGGCAAAGGAAGTCCTAGAGGCCCTGGGCAGGGTCCTGCTGACCACCCTGTCTGTTGAATGTTTTACAACTTGTAATGAGTTAGAGGACATTGGTAGCCTATTAGACACATTCATGGAAGGGTAGCTGGTATGGTGGATGGCAGACTGGGAACCCCAAAAGATCTCAGTTGTCAAGAACAATGAGGGTTTCTAACCAGTAACTCAGAAACCCTGGTGAACTCTATTGGCTGACAGCCATGGCTTCATAACCCACAGGGGAAAAATGAATTTGACTGTAGCTGTAAGTCCAATAGAATCAAACAGTAAGATAATCCTGTATGGTTAACATAAGGTTTAAGAGAACAAATACCACCCCACCCCTACATTGGCTATGTCCCAGTCAGACCCCTTTGGAATGATGGCTTCCTTCTCGGTACCATACTCAAACTATTTCAAGAGAGCGCTTGCCAGGCAGAGCCCTAATGCTCCTGAAGCTGGCATTTCAAACTGAGATGGACACTTGGGTGCTGTTTCTGGTCCTGCTCTGTCACTAGTCCATCATTTCACCCGTCAGAGGGGCAGAAATGGCACCACCCTTAAGCAGAATGCTTTACACTCAGATAACTGGGCCTATATAAACTATTTTCTTCAGTTTCCTCCCTATATTCTGAAGGGGCTCAGTACAGAGGAATGCGAGTAGTCACCCAGCTGGTAGGGATGGTCACTACAGTGATTCCCTATAGTTCCCTGCAGTAGTGAGTTACCCAGGACAGGATTCCTCAGTTTTAGCTCTAGGTTAGAATCCCCTGGGAGCTTTTAGCAATAGCAGCACCAGGATACCACCCCCAGAGAGTTCAGTGTAATTGATCTGGGGTCAAGAGCAGCATTTATATAAATATATAACTAACTTACCCAGATACATATTTGTAATAACATGCATATATATATTTTTAAAGATTTTATTTATTTGACAGAGATCACAAGTAGGCAGAGAGGCCGGCAGAGGGCAGGGGGTTGGGGGGAGCAGGCTCCCTGCTGAGAAGAGAGCCCGATGTGGGGCTCGATCCCAGTACCCTGAGATCAGGACCTGAGCCAAAGGCAGAGGCTTTAACCCACTGAGCCCCCCAGGCACCCCTGTAATAACATGCATATTGTTTTATATTTCAAAGTTGCCCCAGATAATTCTTAGATCAAAAAAAAAATTTTAAAGATTTTATTTATTTGAGAGAGAGAGAGAGAGAGATTAGTGACAGAGATAGTGAGAGAGAGCACAAGTGGATGGGAGAGGGAGAAGCAGGTTCCTGTTGAGCAGGGAGCATGATGTGGGGCTCGATCCGAGGACCCTGGGATCATGACCTGAGCCAAAGGCAGATGCTTAATAACCGAGCCACCCAGGCGCCCCCAATTTTTTTTTTAACATTTTATTTTTAAGTAATCTCTACACCTAACATGGGGCTCAAACTCACAACACTGAGATCAAGAGTTGCATGCTCCACCAACCAAGCCCACCAGGCGCCCCTCCCCAAGTGATTCTATGGTATAACCAGGGTTGAGAAAAATCCTGCCCAGAAATAACCATTTGACTGTTGTTTGTTTATTTATATTTCAAAGCTATAATCTCTGCTGGAAATTCTGGTTCCTGCCTTCTCCATCCCAACTCTGTGGTTGAGAATTGAGAAATAACAGATGATACAGATAAAACTGTATTGCACATTATGAAGAACATTAAAGTAGAAAAGAGAATTCCCGCAGAATAGTCAACCATGACTGCTTTGGACTGAATGGTGGTGTGTTCCCCACAAAAAGGTACCTTGAAGTCCTAACCCTTCAGTACCTCAGAATATGACCTTATTTGGAAGATGGCGTCACTGCAGATGTAATTAATTAAGTTAAAATGAGGTCATAGTGGAGCAGAGTGGGCCCTTCATCTAACAGGACTGGCATCCTTACTTAAAGAGGGAAATGTAGATGTGGACACATACACAGAGACACACAGGAAGACAACAGCGCTACCACAAGCTGAGGAATAGTCTAGGCCACCAGAAGCTGGAGGAGGCAAGGAAAGAGCCTCTCCTAGAGGCTTCAGAGGGAGTATGGCGCTGCTAACACTGATTTTGGACTTCTGGCCTCTGGAATTCTGAGGGAATGAATTTCTATTGTTTTAAGCCGTCTAGTTTGTGGTATTTTATAATGATAGCCCTAGGGAAAAGATACAGTGACTTCATGTCGTTTTGAGTCTCTTGCTCCTGGAGTGCTGCCAAAGGCATGATTAAGGATGGGGAGTTGGAGGTGGAAGGGAGGTGCTCTGCCTAGGAGAGTCCTGGGGGTAGAGGAGGGTTAGAATGACCACCCCATCAACCCCTAGGTGGTATTTTTGTAGAAGTCAAGACCTACTTACATAATGTGCCTAGCGGGACTCAGTGTGCTTCTAGATAGGAAGTGGGTACATGAGAGGTTTCTCTTCTTCCTTGTTCTAGACTTCTGAGCCAAGAACTCCTTTCCTCGTCCAGACCTGCCTGGGCAGGGAAGGCTCCCTTCCTTCCACAGTGTTCAGTGTGCAAAGAGAGCTCTGGATTTTTTTCTCTGAGTTCTCCCCCAGACTCAGGACTTCTGGAATGGGGTGTGGAATGAAAGTAGATGGTTCTTAACTGTCAGTTGGCCGTCTTAGAACAAAGGGGACTGTGTGGTACAAGTAGTACTTGGGCATTCAGAAGGAGCTGTGGTGGCCTACCTGAGACAAGTGCTGTGAGGCTGAGGGGGTTTCCCAGAAAATCCAGGTGTGCACCTGGGCAAGACTAGGCACTATGGAGATGATCCAAGGAGCAGTACCCTCTGCTTCTCATGTCTTGAAGGGCCTTCATGCCTGCACAGAGGGCAGGTGGGCATATCCGAATTATGTTTTGTACTGGTGTGATATATGGGCATTGATCTCCACCAGGCCTCACCCAGGTTTTGTTCTTTAGCTTACACAAACAAGTGGCCAGTTCAGGGAATAGCGAGGCAAACGGGTTGGGGTAGGAGGGTTTCTCCTGGACCCTGCCACCTTATTGCTTCTTTTGTATCTGAACCCTCAGCTCCCACTTACCTTGGTTTTGTATTCTTTTTTCATTTTTCTTTTCTTCTCTTCTTCTTCTTTTTTTTTTTTTTTTTAGAGAGAGAGAGCCAGCATGGGAGCGGGGAGAGAATCTTAAGCATGCTGGGCATGGAACTCCCTGTGGGGCTTGATCTCATGACCCTGAGATAATGATCTGAGCCGAAATCAGGAGTCAAACTGCCAATCCCTCCTGTCCCTCTTTTTATGCCACCTGTCCCTTGGGCTGGAAGCTCCTACATGCACGGCACATTACTCATTAGTCTGGGTGGGTATGGCCTCTTCTGGCTGTCCTTACTTTAGAGTTCGTACCTAGCTCTGATGAAAGTATCCCTTTGTTTCCTTCCTTCCAGAAGAGTGAGGGAATGGGAAGAATAGTACCTAAAGAGCTGAGGAGGTGTTTGCCACCAAGTCACAGGGATCCTGGCTAATTTGGAAATTTCTGGAAGCCATTCAGCTTCTGCATGATAATACTGGTTTATATTTATGTGTTTCTTATATCTTCAGGCTAAACTCCAAAATAGGAAGATCTGAGCTGCACATCCCCTATGTTAACTTCCTATTGCTGCTATAACACATTATCACAAACTTGATGACTTAAAACAACACAAATTAATTATCTTATAGTTTTGAAAGTCAGAAGTCTGACCTGGGGTCTCACTGGGCTAAAATCAAGGAGTGATCAGAGCTGACTTCCATTCTGGAGGGTCTGGGGGAAAATTCATTTTCTTGCCTAGTCCAGCTTCTGGAGGCTGCCCACATTCCTTGGCTCATGTCTCCTTCCTCCATCATCAGAGTCATCAGTGGCTGGTCAAGTCTTTCTCACATTTCATCAATCTGACACTCACTCTTCTGCTTCCCTCTTCCCGATTTAAGGGTGATTACACTGGCCCTACCCAGGTAATCCCCAGTAATCTTTCTATCTTAAGGTCAGGTGATCAGCAACTGCAATTCCATTTGCAAACTTAATTCTCCCTTGCCATATAACCTAACAAATTCACAGATTCTAGGGATTAGGACATGGACATCTTTGGGGTCCATTATTCTGCCTACACTCTCCCCCAAAGTATTGCCCAGAAATTCTTAGAAATCCTCAACTGTGTGCTCCATTTGTGCCTACACCCATTTTGAGCTACCATCATTACATGGCCTCTGCCCTCATTTCTTTCCTGTCTGGCTCTTCTTTGCCCTCATATGTTGTCCACTTAATAACCATAAGAACACCCCTGCTTGTGGGGCTGCTGGTTCTGATTACTCTTAAAACCTCCAGTTTCAGGATGCTAAAACTATGTGTTTCACTCAGAAGACGGGAAGCAAACCCTTTCCTCAGCTCCGAGCCACACTCTGTCAGTTGGGTCCCTGATCAGCCCTATTTTGCTCAGACCCTCCCCATTTTGGTCAGCTTCTGACCCTCTCCTATCAGAGTAGTATCTTCTGACCCTCTCCTATCAGAGTAGCATCAAATACCTCCAGAAAAGCAGTTCTTTCCATTTTTGTCTTCATCTTTTAATCAGTCCAAGGAACCAGAGAGGAAACAAACCCATACCACTTCCTCCACTTTCTTCCATACTTCCCCTGCCCCAGACCTCACCCTCTTGGCCTCATGGGTTCCTTATATACTCATTCATGTCAACATAATAGACTGTTGTCTATTATGTGTTCACTCAGTCTAAACATTGGATGGTTTTGTCTGGTTGATCTGCAGATGAATCATAAGGGAGTTCCATCAAGGGGTTCAAGAGGCTCCACTTGTGGGTTCAATTTTAGAGTCCTAGAAAGCGCTGAAGTAAAAGGTGCCTTGTTAAGTGGTTATATGGCAAATGCCATAGAATTTCTGCTAAATCTTCACAAAGTGGACCAGTGTCTTTAAAAGATTTCTTCAAAGAAACATCAGATTGAATCTAATTCTAATGCAAGCATAAGTAAGCAACAGAAAAAATGCCTGAGATGATGAAACTTTTCCTCCTAGGACAAGCTCTTCATCAGCCACGTCAGGCTAAAAACAATGACAAGGTAATCATATTTTCATGGAATAGTTTTTAAAAAATTCAAAATTACCACAAAGGCTATGTGAACTATGGATTTATATTAGTGATAAACCTCTTCCTTAGTGTGTATCATGCAGGAAGTTATTAGTATGATACCATCAAACCTCTGGAGTCTTACCTGCAGAATTCTTTTTAAATTTAAACTCAATTAACTATCATCTAGTGTGTTGTTAGTTTCAGAAGTATAGGTCAGTGATTCATCAGTCTTATCTTATACCCAGTGCTCATTACATCACGTGCCCTCCTTAAAGCCCATCACGCAGTTACCCCATCCCCTCACCCGCTTCCAGCAACTTTCAGTTTGTTTCGTATAGTTACAAGTCTCTTATGATTTGTTTCCCTCTCTGATTTTGTCTTATTTTATTTTTCCCTCCCCACCCTTATGATCTTCTGTTTTGTTTCTTAAGTTCCACATATGAGTGAAATCATATGATAATTGTCTTTCTCTGATTGACTTATTCTGTTTAGTATAGGACCCCCATAAGTCAAATTAAAACAGAATTTACTAAACAAAATTGCAACATTACCATTGTTGCAAATGGTAAGATTTTTCTGATGGCTGAGTAATATTCCCTTATATATATACTGTTATATATAATATATATACTGTTATATATAATATATATACACCACATCTTCTTTATCCATTCCTCTGTTGATGGACATCTGGGCTCCTTCTATATTTTGGCTATTGTGGACATTGCTGCTATAAACACTGGGGTGCAGGTACCCCTTTGGATCACCATGTTTGCATCCTTGAGTAAATACCTAGTGGTGCAATTGCTGGGTTGGAAGGTAGCTCTATTTTTAACATCTTGAGGAACCTCCATACTATTTTTCACAGTGGCTGCACCAGCTTGCATTCCCACCAGCAGTGTAAGGGGGTTCCTCTTTCTCCACATCCTCACCAACACTTGTTTCTTGACTAATTTTAGCCATTCTGACTGGTGTGAGGTGATTTCTTATTGTGGTTTTGATTTGTATTTCCCTGATGCTGAGTGATGTAGAGCACTTTTTCATGTTTCTGTTTAACTGCAGAATATTTTGGATAATGTTAAAAAAATATTTTATCTCATCCATTCTTAAATTTAGTAACACTTGTACACAATTGATAAGAAAGGAAATTGTTATTAGAGGGTATACTCAAAAATGTCTTACTGGTAAAATGTGTAATCAAAATAAATTAGAGACCCCAGTCTAAACCAATAGCTTTGGGCCCCATTTCAGCCACTGTAAATTGTTCTTTTATAATTGTTTGTCTTTTCACAATTTACACTTACTGCCTTATATGGATTTCTTTGAATCTCCACTGCAACTCTGATAAGTAGAGTTTTGTTATTTTAGGATTGAGCATTGAGGGCTTAAAAGACTTATGGTTTGCTCTAAGACATGTAGTTAATAAAAACTAGTAAGTGGCTGAGCTTCAAAGGGCCTGTAAATTTCCTAAGATTGAATGCAAATGGACTGTTTTTAGGAAGATGGTTGTGTTCCATGGGTTGAATTGTATTCCTTAAAAAAGATATGTTGAAGTCCTAACCCCCAGTACTTTAGAATGTGACCTTATTTGGAAATAATGTCTTACAGGGATAGGTAAGTTAGAATGAGATCATTAGGGTGGGCCCTAATCCAATATGATTGGTGTTCTTATAAAAAAGGGGTTAATTTGGACACACAGAGAGAGACCTAGAGAGGGAAGATAGTATGAGATACAGAGAGAACACCATGTGAAGATTGCAGTTATACTGGAAAGCCAAGGAACATCTGGAGCTATCACAGGCTGGAAAAGCAAGGAAGAATCCTTCCCTTACAGGTTTCAAAGGGTGCGTGGTCCGACTGACACCTTGACTTTGGACTTCTAGCCTCCAGAGCTGTGAAACAAGTAGCTTCTGTTGTTCTAAGCCATCCAGTTTGTGGTACTTTGTTATGGCAGACCTAAGAAATTAGTACAATAGCTAATAGTTCTGAAAGGGGTCTAGGACCCAAAAACATTTAAAATCACTGATAAAATCCAATGCAGCTATAAGCAGAAGAAGAAGCCCAGAGGCTAGAAGTGAATTTTCTTAGGTAATAGGGCTAATTAAGAGAGATACATGGCTGAGTCCCACATATTCTGACTCCTAAGTTCAGCTTCAGTGGCAGGAGAGCTAAATGTGGGGAGATTGACTTGTCCCTTTCATCACTAGATTTGGCATCAGTCCTGCCTTAGTGGTCTACCATGACCTGGCACAGCTCACCATTCTTCTAATGACTTTAAAGGAACAAATGGAAAGTGTGTTGCATGTTTGCCTTGATGATGATGCAATTCCCTGGAGATCGTGGTCCTTCTTCTGGCCGCATCCTTCACTTCCTTCCCAAAGTTCACATGTTGGCACCTTTGTATCCATTAAAAAGAAAAAAAAAAAAAACCCAACTGTAAATATGTATGTATATCAACAAGGAAAGAATTAAATGGCTTGGTAAGGATATACTCTCCAACTTGAAAGTGGTCGAAAAAAAATTAATGTGCTGGCGCACAATTACACATAAGGAAAGAATGACTCCAGGGTAAAAATGTTTGCCAAATGAGTTTGGCAAAATGTAAGAGTTTCCTAATTAAAACTTTTTCAGGTCTTTAGGAGCATATGTGTAAATAGTGACCTACTTAAAAATGAAGTTTGAGCTGATGCTTGGAATTAACTTATTCAATTAACTTAAGTGTATACTGTGATCAGGCACTGTATCAGACATAGCAGTGAACAAATCAAATTCCCTGTCCTCGTGGAGATTATAATTTAAAGGGGGAAAGAAATAATAACAAATTATATACTATGCTAGGTGATGATAGGTGCCTGAACTAAAGAAAGTAAAGTGGGATAAAGGGAATAGAGAGTGACAGCTGGGGTGGGATTTACTATCATACAAGGTGCTGAGAGAAGCCTGTCTGATAAGGTAAAGGGAAGAGTCTAAAAGGAGTGAGGGAGCAAGCCATGCCTTGGGAAAGAGTAAGGCCCTGAAATAGGAAGGAGGAGGGCTCATTTTAGGGAGGGTAAGGAGGCCAAGGCAGCTGGAACACAGAGAAAGGGAGAAAGGTAGGAGATGATGGAAGAGAGAGCTAGCGGCAGACTATGTAAGGCCTTAAGTCCTCCATATGATTTTGGATTTTTCTATGAATGAGATAGAAGACCATTATGAGTTTGGAGTAGTGAAGTGACATGAAGTGATTTCTGTTTAAAGATCTGGATACTACATGGAGACTGGAATGCTAGTGAGTAGGAGGGAGGTGGTGGTAGGAATAGAGGCAGAGAGACAAGGTAAGAGGTTCTTATGTGTAATAATCCAGGTAAGAGAGAATGGCAACTTGGATCAAGGTGTGAATGACGTGAGAACTAGTTGGATTATGGATATAAATTGAATGCAGAGTTGATAGGATTACTGATGGGTTAGATATAGCACATGAGAGAAAAAGAAGATATAGTAAAAATTTCAAGGTTGTTGGCTAGAGAAACTAGAAAGTGGGAATTGCCATCTTCTGAGGTAGGGGTGATTGTGGGAGGAGATGATGTAGTGGGGGATAGGGCAGGAATCAAGACTTTTGTTCCAGACATTAAGTTTAAGATGAAAATTTGTCCTCCAAATAGAGATAAAGATTAAGCTGTGAGACATAGGAGTCTGGAGTTCTATGGAGACATCTGGACTGGAGGCATAAATGTAGGAGTCATCACAGTGTACATGACATTTAAAGATTTTATTTATTTATTCATTTATTTGGCAGAGAGAGAGAGAGAGAGAGCGCGCAAGAACACAAGCAGGTAGAGCCTCAGAGGGAGAGGGAGGAGCAGAGGGCCTGACATAGGGCTTGATCCCAGGACCCTGGGATCATGACCTGAACTGAAGGCAGGTGCTTAACCAACTGAGCCACCCAGGCATCCTGAGTGTACATGTTATTTCATCTCATGGGTCTAGTAGTCTTTAACCTGGCAGTGGATGTAGATGAAGAGGGTAAAAGAGCCTGAAGGCTAGTTCCGCATTTAGACATGGAAAAGAAGGAGAGAAAGCGGGAAAGGAATTTGAGAAGGAGTGGCCATTTGAGGCAAGAGAACACCTGGAAAAGGGTGGTGCTCCAGAAGCCACAAGAAGGAGTTGAAAGAGAGAGAATGATCAACTGTATCAGATGCTCCTGAGTTAAGAGATTGAGAATTGACTAGTAGAGTGGTGGCAGAGAATTTGCAGCCACCTTGAAACCACCCTTCCAACATTCCTGGATTTGAATCCCTAATCTTCCACCTGCTGGTTGTGTGATTTGGCATAAGGTATGTGAATTCTCGTAGCTGAGATAATGTCAACATTATTGGGTGCTATAAGGGAAAGAAATGACGTGGCAAAGTGCCCTAGCATGTAGTTGGTGCTCAACAAGTAGTAGCTACTATTATTACTACTGTCACATGCACTTACAAGGATAAATACAATGAAAATTGGGAAGCAGATATTTGTTGATTTGACCTATGGTGATGGCCTGATTTTGCAAGAGAGTAGTGGCGGGTTGAGGACCAGAAGCCAGTGGCAAAAGTTAAGCTGTAAGTGGATTTGAGGGCAGTGAGCATAGCTTGACAGTGAAAGGGCCTGTCATGTGGGAATATCAGGTTAGGCTGAAGGGCAAGTGGAGAGTAGAAAATAAAGGTATGTGGGAGGAGATCATCAATGAGGGCAGGGTTTTAAAAAGCCTTCTTAAGATTTTACAGATTCCTATTTAGAATGCTGTGATTATAAACCGGAAAGCCTTTGGATATTATTGTCATGGCAGGACTCAATCTCTTTATTTAACTTTTTTTGCCTCCTGATGGAAGGCTCTTTTGTCCTCGTCTCCCAGTCTTCCTCTGGTTGGAGATAGACACTTAAAGAGTATGTAGCTCCTCTAGATTTTTAAGTCTTGGCCTCAATTTCAGAGAACTATGAATTCTTTGCCTATAAATCATACCACTGGAGACTCCAACACTCTGAAAAGATTCATGCATTCTAGAAAGATTCTAAAAGAAAGCACTTTCTGTACAGCTTGGAAGGTAAATGTGATAAAAACCTATATCATATGTGCATTTGGGAGGAATTATAGCATGGCTGGGGCCAAAATCAGCAAATTAGACAGGGACTCAGGTCTCTTTGCCAAGATGCAGGTAGTTATAAGCAGAGGACAGTCAAGGTTTAGATGAGGTAGGATCCAGGGAAAAAAGTGAAGGAGCCAACAAGTCAGAGATGTTAAAACCAGGAGCTTCAAGGTAGATGGAGATGGGCAGGGAGTTCAAGGAATTTAGTCCCCAGGTTGGATTATGGCCCAGGTAATGCTAGGCTTTGTAGATTGAGCAAAATTTGTGATTCTGTTGAAGGTTTACTTTTAGCTTCCACTCTTACACCTTGATTTCTCTTTTCTCTAGTTCGGTATCCATTGCTTCATCACTTGGCTCATTCCCAAAAGTATTTAAAACCATTTACCAAAACACGGACTATACAACTGGATGAAATATGTGACGAAAAGAATTTTGCACAAATAGAAAACAAAGATAGGAAAAAGATTAAGCCAAAGCGAGGTTGATAAACAAAATGCACACCTTAATTTCTTACTCACTCATGGACTACTCATTTGTTTCTGAACTTTCTAGTTGCCAACCCAAAAAGCAGAATACATTCAGTTGCATAATTTGCAGTGGTCAGAAGCATAAAAATAAGTAGTGTGCTCAAGATAGGTAACATAGTAGTGTTTTTACTATCATCTTTATGATAAATCCAACAACTATTTTTCAGTATAGATTGGCATCATGACTCTAAAGAAAAAATTCAGTCGAAATTAATAAAATAATGCAGCTCACATGTGTAACTTTCTGGTGGGTTGGCCTAATACAGATTTTGGATTTTGTGGAGTAATAGATTGAATGCCTACCTTGGCTGTAAAAATACATTGAAAGTCAACAGGGCATTTAATTTTAATTTTTAGACTAACTTTAATCTATTTAATCCATTTTCTGGTATACTCTCTGAGTTTAAAAAAATAGATTTCTAGGTAACTGATTTGGTTTATTGCTGCTTATAAACTAACTATATTTTTGTAGCATATCTACAGGAAGCTATTACTGCTTTTAGAATACTTTTTTAAAAAAGATTTTATTTATTTATTTGACAGTCAGAAATCACAAGTAGACAGAGAGGCAGGCAGAGAGAGGGGGAAGCAGGCTCCCTGCTGAGCAGAGAGCCCACTGTGGGGCTCGATCCCAGGATCCTGGGATCGTGACCTGAGCTGAAGGCAGAGGCTTTAACCCACTGAGCCATCCAGGTGCCCCTGCTTTTAGAATACTTCCAAGTAATTCTTGAAAAAATTTTTATTTTTAAGATTTTATTTGTTTATTTGAGAGAGAGTGTGTGTGCCTGCATGCGTGCCTGAGTGGGGACAGGGGCAGAGACAGAGACAGAGACAGAGAATCTTAAGTAGACTGTGCACTGAGTATGGGGCCCTACGTGGGACTCAATCTCATGACCCATGAAATCATGACCCTTGAGATCATGACCTGAGCTGAAACAAAGAGCTGGACACTTAACTCAGGTGCCCCTTTTAAGTAATTCTTTCCTTGGCTCGTCTATTTCTTAACAGTTTTTGTGTTTAAAAAAAAAAATCATTACTTTGTATATAGAAGTATGCTTGCCATTTTTTTTTTTTTCTGTCATGAAGGGAGTGGAAGGACTGATATAAGTGAGGGAAGGAAAGCCCAAGTTTTAGAGAAGCATCATAACGAGGGATCTCTAAAGAGTTCATTCCTCCTAGTTTATGACAAATTCTCATCCATGGAGTCAGAAATTAAAGGAAGGTCTACAAAACTTCAGACAGTCTTATATGGTTTCTAACAGATTTCTTCTGATGGTAATAATGTAAAATAGTGGATAATGGACAGAGTGTTTGAAAGAAGGAATCCTAATGGAAACTGCTCAGACTATTAAATATTGAATAACATGTGCTTATGTGTGTAAAACTTTGCTTTTCCTATATAATAATTCATTCAGTTTACTGAACATAGAACTATTTGTAACTCTACTATAAACTTGGGGGCTGGAGAGGTGAGGAGATACATTTTAAAATATAAGGCACACTCACTGCTCTTCAGTCTTATAGTCATCTAGTTGGAAAGACATAGGAATCAGATAAATGATGCAAGTATATAAAGGAGTACCAAATGAATAATACTCAAATAGAAAGAACATATTTGTAATATCATACCATAAAAAATTAATGTCCAAAATATATAAAGAACCTCTTCAAGTAAGTAGGAAAAAAAGTAGTCCAATTGAAAAAGGCAAAAAGATAGAACTTGGCATTCTATGGAAGAAATACAGATGGCCATTGAAAACCTGAAAATGTGCTTAAAATGTCCAATTGCTATACATAAAAATCAAGAAAATATAAAATAAAAGATTGGAACACACTTGAGATGCTTCAAAGGGGCACATAAGTTACCTGAATCCAGTTCAGCAGAGGGCTTAGTAGGGCGGTGAAGGTAAGGTGTGAGCTGAGGAGTTTCTGTTTGCTCAAATGCTTGCATATTTCATAGGCTGCTTCTTGGTGTGAGAGACTCCTACCTCATGGAGTGTGAGTCTGGTGTTTAAAGATGTGTACTGTGAAAAGAAGGGCTATATGCACCCCAATGTTCATAGCAACAATGTCCACAACAGCCAAACTGTGGAAAGAGCCAGGATGCCTTTCAGCAGATGAATGGATAAAGAAGATATGTTTCATATACACAATGGAATATTACTCAGCCATCAGAAAGAATAAATACCCAACTTTTGCATCAACGTGGATAGAACTGGAGGGAATTATGCTAAATGAAATAAGTCAAGCTGAGAAAGTCAATTATCATATGGTTTCACTTACTTATGGAACATAAGGAATAGCATGGAGGACATTAGGAGAAGGAAGGGAAAAGTGAAGGGGGGGAAGCAAAGGGGTAGATGAATGATGAGAGACTATGAACTCTGGGAATCAAACTTAGGGTTTTAGAAGGGAGAGGGGGCGGGGGGATGGGTGAGCCTGGTGCTGGGTATTAAGGAGGGTGTGGATTGCACGGAGCACTGGATATTAGATGCAAACAATGAATCGTGGAACACTATATCAAAGACTAATGAGGTACTGTTTCATGGTGACTAACATAACATAATTTTTAAAAAAGATAAAGATGTGTATTTTTCTAATGACAGTGTCCCCAAACATGTCATCTTGATCTCCAGAAACAGCCTGGAAAAAAGTCTGTTGGGCTGTCCCTATTGGGAGTGAGTGTGTAGTCTCCAAAGTAGCTATCCTTCAGAGATCATCTAAGTAATTTTGACTATACATGGTTTTCACTTTACCACTTTAGAACCTGAACTTAACCTGAACCCTCTGGTAACATGTGATTTTACTACATCATTTCTGTTTCACTCATCAGACTGGTAAAACTGAGGAAAACTGCTAATAACAACTGTTGTTAAAAATGTGGGTGTGGGGCGCCTGGGTGGCTCAGTGGGTTAAGCCTCTGCCTTCGGCTCAGGTCATGATCTTAGGGTCCTGGGATCGAGCCCCGCATCGAGCTCTCTGCTCCGTGGAGAGCCTGCTTCCCCCTCTCTCTCTGCCTGCCTCTCTGCCTACTTGTGATCTCTGTCTGTCAATAAATAAATAAAATCTTTAAAAAAAATGTGGAGAGATGAGCACTCTTGCCCTTGATGGGAATACTGGTAAACACTTTTGGAGGGCAACTTGATAGTATCAAAATCTGAAAAAAAAAAAAAAAAATACACTTCGGCATAGCAGTCTGCTCCTAGCAATCCATCTATAGACATACCACAGAAGTTCATGATAGGAATGTTCATTGCTGCAGTTTTTGTCTTAGGAGAAACTGTCAGGTGGACAATGGCTAAACAGCTATGATATATTCAGTCTATGGAATAACGTGCACCCATTAAAAAGAATGCATAGATCTGTATGGCCCAACCTGGAAAGATTTCAAAAATAGAGGTTCTCAAGCTTTAGTGTGCATTAGAACCAGCTGTAGGACTTGTTACAAGACAGATTTCAGGGCTTATTCCCTGAGTTTCTGATTCAGGAGGTCTAGTGTTGGTGGCAGGGCAGAAGAATTTGTATTTCTAAAAAGTTTAGTGTGATAATGATGTAGCTGGTCTAGGGTCCATACTTAGAGAACAACTGTTCCAAAAACTCAGTACTAAATGGAAAAAATCAAGTTGAAGATTGTTATGTACAGGTTGTTCCCAGTTACTATGAATCTCTGCATATTTGAATGGGCATGTAATGGAAAAATGCTCAAAGGATATACATCGACTCCAAACAATGCTTTCCCCTGAGGAGAGGCCTCACTTTTACTTTGATTCTGTACTTTTGTATTAGTTCAGTTTTTTACATGGAGGATATATTTATATGTTACTTGTGTTAAAAGAAAAAATTATGAAAAGAAACAGAACTAGTAAGTCTGTTCAGTAGTTTTAAGAGAAACAGGACTAGAGTTTGGATAAGAATGACTGACAATGATAGTGTGGTGGAGACATAAAATCATGTTTTTTACTCCAATATTGCTCAGCTTTTATATACTCTGGGCACACAGCTGCTTAGATCTGAGGTACTTGTTTCTCCCTGGGTCTGTTTTCTCAGATTTTGGATTTCACTTTTCTGTTCCTTGGTTGTAAACCCAATGCTGTTTTAACTTGTAGTATCTAACAACTTGCACGATGCTGTGCCCTGCATGAAAGTCTGCCATAGCCTGACCATCCCTGCTAGAGCCACCATTCTGTGTGGCCTCCAGCTGTTGCAAGGTTGTTGGAATGGCAGCTGAGGATAGAACTCGGTGGGGCTGAGGGGTCAGAGCTGTGACCCAAGGGAAAGAGGTATTCACCTAGGGAGCTATCACTCATGGCTATTGCATGAACTTAGACATTTGGTAACTTTCATCAACCTTTCTTTAGCTGAGTTTGTATGGTAAATGTGAGAGAAGAGAAAAAAAGATATCTTACTCCAACTAACACTACTGTTACTACTACTAGTTCTACAATCATGGAGTTGTGTAATGCTTCACCATTGATAAGCTGTAGCCATAGGTATTTATTTATTTGTTAAAGCTTTTTTTAATTTTAAAAGGTATTTATTTATTAGAGAGAGGGAGAGAGAGAGAGAGATAGAAGCAAGCATAAGTGGGGGGTGGGTAGAAGGGAGGGAGAAGCAGGCTCTCCCTGACATGGGGCTTGATCCCAGGACCCTGGGATCATGATCTGAGTCCAAGGCAGACACTCAACCAACTGAGACACCTGGGCACCCCCACGTATTTTTATCTCAATTAATTCTCAGGCTCTGAAAGTAAGTGTTATATTTATTTTCCAGATATGGAAACTGAAGCCCATAAAGATTGTTACTAAATAGCAGATCCGGAATTTATATCCAGTCTTATAAACTCAAGTCCTTCCCAAGAGTTTAGAAATGAGGAGGCCCTCTTCCTTTTCTCCTCAAGGTATTATTTTAGTGTTTGCTAATGGGGTAAAGAAGTGGATGGGGTACAGGGAATACAAAAGTGGTGAACATGTTTTAGCTCTAAAGCTCCTAATTGGAAAATGGCATAATCTTAAAATAAATATTATCATTTGTTTTTCAATAATTGCACACATTTCCTTTCGACAAAATAGAATTATATAGGTAGCTCATAAATCTCTTGACTAGGGGGCTTCCGGTGCTTACAGATATAGATAAATCATGCTGAGAGGACGCTGAACCATGAAATGATTCTGTTAACATGTCATCTGTCTAGAATATATTTTCAAATCTCCAACAGAAGGGTCTAAATTATGAAGGGAGGTGGCCTAGTAAAGCTGATACTTTGGTATTTGATACTTTCAACCTTCTCCATCTGCTGCCTCTGCTTGTGTTGAGTCTGGCTCAGTGGGTAGAGTACAGTGTGGCCTAATGCTGAGAGTTACTGGAATGAACCATTTTAACATGCAATGAACCCAGAAGTTCTTTAAGCTGAATTATCTTGTGAAAAGTGATATATTAGTGCTACTTATCTGATCTTATTAAGAAATTGTGAAAATTGTTAAGTCATAATGAGAATTTTGACCACTGAGAAGCCAGATTTAATGGCTTTAAGCCCAGCGCTGACTCAGATTCTATCTGCAATGAAATTTGGAAACCTTTTTTAAAATTGCTTTTGTTTTCAAGTTGCTTCGAATGTAGTCTCAGAATTTGGTGTGGGGACTGGTAGATTTGGGTAACTCTGGTTCAGTATATAACAATGTGACAATAGCTTTTTGTGTATAGGAACCTTTCTGACTGGTGAGGGACTATTAATGTTCTATGTTTTATCTTAATGCCCTTACTGCAAAGGACATATCACTTTACAAATGGGGACAAAAGAAAACGCTTCATTATTTACTTAGTTCATGGAATGTGCTCTTCCAGTAGTTCTCAAAGCTTGGTCCCTGTATCAATAGCATCAGCATCACTGGGCAGAATGGTAGAAATGCATTATCTCAACTCCTAACCCAGACCTACTGAATCAGAAACTCTGGGGATAGGCCCACATACCCATGTTTTAGCAAGTTCTGCTGGTGCTTCTGATGCACCCTAAGGCTTAAGAACTCCTTTCCAAGCCCTATACCACCGCTCTGTTGTGGTCCTTCATCAACATCCCACCCACGCCAATGGAACAGTTCTCCCAAATGGTCTCCAGTCCCCACAGTCAAACTGTGCAATTCATTCTTTAGATTGCTGTCAGCCTTCTTAATGAAAGACTGATTTAGTCTTGTCACCACTGGAACCCTCAACACTCTAGGAGATCCCAAATTTTCCCCATTTATTCCACTCACTCACAAGCAGTGGGCCCAGACAGTAGATGCAGTAAGACCACAGTAGGGATAGAGCCATAGGTGGGGAGATGGTAACCATTATGGGAAGGAGCATTGGGCAAACTATTCTTTTCCCTTTTCTTTTAGATGGGGGTGGTGGGGAGCACATATTTTCCTTGGGATCAAATTTATATTGCCAGCCAGGGTGCAAGCTCAAGAGGGTCAAGATTTAAAAGTGAGTCTCCAGGAAGGATCCAAAGAGGTTACTCAGCCTGCTTTGGGTGTAGGTTTGAGGGCTGCCTGGAGCCAAGTCAGAAGTGGTCCTCTCAGCCCTCTGAAGTCTGGCTCACCTCACCCAAAGACTATACTGGGGTTTGGAATGAAAGCCTCAGCTGATAATTAACAGAGTGATTTAGCCTGGAGTAATCTTTCTGCATTTCTCTCTTGGGCAAAGGTAGGATCTGAGAATTCTGGGACTTTGGGACTCTGAGTTCTTAAGTTTATTATATCAACAAATCTAGAGTCTTTCTCTTGCCCCAAATCTTTGAATTACTTATAGGATGAAGTTCAGATCTCTTGTTATAGCCTGAAGGCCCTTCATATTCTGGTTCCTACTTATTTCCTCTTGTCATTGTCAAAATGTACTCTGCTCTCCAATTATATCAGATTAAGTTCCCTAAAGAAGATATGCTCTTGCATGGCTCTTCATGTTTTTCACATACTATATTCTCAGCCTGGAATGCTCTCATGTACTCCCTCTTCCACATTACCCTTGGACTCTGCCACTATTTGCACAGGTGACCACCTATTAAAACCTGGTTAATCTATCACCTCCTCTATGAAATCTTCAAACCCACCAAGCAGGATTGGTCTCTTGTATGCACTTACCACATAATGTTGGTCTAATAAATACTTTTTGTGATAATTGCCCTGTCCCTAGAATAAGATATTTCCAAGCTTGAGGAGCATTTAGGTGGGTCAGTTGGTTCAGTGTCCAGCTTTTGATTTCTGCTCAGGTCATGATCTCAGGGTTGTGCGATCGAGCCTTGCATCAGGCTCTGTGCTCAGCAGGAGGTCTGCTTGAGATTCCACCCCAACCCTCACCTCTGTTCACTTGTGCATATACTCTCTCTCTAAAATAAATAAATCTTAAAAAAAAAAAAAAGATATTCCTCAGCTTGAAATGACCCCAATTTCCTAGGGCAAAGGTAGTAAAAAGAGGCCTGGAGATACCACTTATTTTATTTAAAATATTTTTTTATTATTAAAAATTTGTTTTAGGGGCACCTATGTAGCTCCATTGGTTAAGCATCTGCCTTCAGCTCAGGTCATGATCCCAGGGTCCTGGGAACAAGTCTGGTGTTGGACTCCCTGCTCAGTGGGGAGCCTGCTTCTCCATCTCTTCTGCCTCTCCCCCTTGCTCCTGTTCTTTCTCTTTCTCTCTCAAATAAAATTTTCAAAAAAATTTTTTTAATATAGTTGACACACAGTTTTACATTAGTTTCAGGTATACAAGATAGTGATTCAATATCTTTATATTATACTATGTATACTTTATTTTATGCTCACCACAAGTGTAGCTACCATCTGTCACCATACAATGCTATTATAGTCAATATCATTGACTGTATTCCCTATGCTGCATCTTTTATTCCCACAATTTATTCATTCCATTACTGGAAGTCTGTATCTCCCACTCCCCTTCACCCATTTTGCCTGTACGTCCAACCCCTTACCTCTGGCAACCCCCAGTTTGTTTTCTGTATTTATAGGTCTGATTTTGCTTTTTCTTTGTTCATTTATTCATTTGCTTTTTAGATTCTACATATGAATGAAATTGTATGATATTTGTCTTTGTTAGTCTAACTTATTTCACTTAGCATAGTACCTCCTAGGTCCATGCATGTTGTTGTAAATGGAAAGGTCTCATCGTTTTTTTTAAAGATTTTAATTATTTATTTATTTTAGAGAGAGCATGCAAGTGAGTGGGGGCAGGGGCGGAGGGAGGCTTCAAGCAGACTCTCTGCTGAGTGCAGAGCCAGACCACGGGGCTTGATCTCATGACCCATGAGATCATGACCTAAGCCAAAACCATGAGTTAGAAGCTTCACTGACTGAGGCACGCTGGTGTCCCAAGATCTCATCCTTTTCATGGCTGTACAGTATTCCATTATGTGTATACCACCTCTTCTTCTTCTTCTTCTTTTTTTTTAAATTTTATTTATTTATTTGACAGACAGAGATCACAAATAGGCAGAGAGGCAGGCAGAGAGAGAGAGGAGGAAGCAGGCTCCCTGCCAAGCAGAGAGCCTGATGCGGGACTTGATCCCAGGAGCCTGGGATCATGACCTGAGCTGAAGGCAGAGGCTTTAACCCACTGAGCCACCCAGGTGCCCCTATACCACCTCTTCTTTATCCATTCATCTATTGATGGACACTCAGATTGCTTCCATATCTTGGCTATTACAAATAATGCTGTAGGAAATACACAAGTGCATATATCTTTTTGAATTAGTGTTCTCATTTTCTTTGATAAATACCCAGTAGTAGAATTATTAGGTCATATGGTATTTCTATTTTTAATTTTTAGAGAAACCTCTATACTATTCTCCACAGTGCCTGTATCAATTTACATTCCTACCAATAATACACAAGAGTTCCTTTTTCTCCATATAATCGCCAACACTTTTTGTTTCTTGTCTTTTTTATTTTAGCCATTCTGACAGGTGTGAGGTGATATCTCATTGTGGTTTTGATTTGCATTTCCCTGATGATAAATCATATTGAGCATCTTTTCATTTGTCATGTTTGTCATTAGTATGTTTTCTTTGGAAAAATGTCTATTCAGATTCTTCTGCCCATTTTTAAATTGGATTGTTTGCTTTTTTGATATTGAGTTGTATAAGTTCTTTATATATATTAACCCCTTATTGTACATATCATTTGCAAATATCTTTGGAGATCCCCACTTTAAATGGGGGAACCAGAGATTAAGGTGCTGGGCCAATCAGATTTCCTCTCTTGGAAATTTTAACTGAGACATAAAGGGTTGTTCCAATTGGAGGTATAATATAATACCATAGACTGAGTGGCTTATAAATAGCAGAAATTTTATCTCTCACAGTTTTGGAGGTTGGGAAGTCCAAGATCAAGGTGCTAACAGACTCTGTCTAAAGAGACCTGCTTCCTCATTCATAGGCAGCCATTCTGTTGCTGTGTGCTCACAGGGTAGAAGGAGTGGGGGACCTCTGTGGGATTTATTAAAGGCACTAATTCCATTTATGATTGTTCTGTTCTCATGATCTATTCACCTCGCACAGGCCAGCACACTGGGGATTAGTTTCAATGTATGAATTTCTGGGATGGGACACAAATAATCCATCTGTAGAATTATATGAGCTGAAAGGTTGGAAAGAGTTGGGGCTGGGGTGGCCATGTTGGATCTATACCAAGATGGATAAGTAGAGCAAGCTGGGAGGGAGAGGGGGTAGGGAAGAGAGAGGCCAGGTAACTTTAGGAGGAGTTGGTGAGACAATATGGTGTAAGGATCCAATCCAAATTTCATGCCCTTTTTTTTTTGCTCCCAGCCTGGTTCACTTGGGGCTTGTTTGAATGTAATTTTTGTTTTCAGGTTCACTGGAGTGCTATACTCTTAAATAAAACTCCTTTTTCTCAAGTTATTTGAAACAGGTTTTTCTCAGTGCAACCAGGAGAGCTTTGACTAGCTTATCTCTGGGAGCTTTCTGAGGAAAGGCACAAGGCTTCTTCTCTCCTTATATTCTCACTTTCGTATAGCACAGTGTCTGGTGTTAATAGGCATCAGTAAATATTGAATGAATGCTGCCATAGAGTGTTCAGGAAATTATTCTGTAGAATTAAAACTGAAAGACATAGGAGTGGGGTTGGAGATTGACCATGGAGGAGCACCAGACAACTGTTTGGAGTGATGGAAATGTTTTGTATTTTGATTCTGGTGATGGCCACATGACTCTGTATGTTTGTCACAATGCACAGAATTATACACCTAAAGAGGGTGAGATTTTTCCAAATGTCAATTATAACGCAATAAACTTGACCTAAAAAAATGAATCTATCGGGGCACCTGGGTGGCTCAGTGGATTAAGACCTCTGCCTTTGGCTCAGGTCATGATCCCAGGGTCTTGGGATCGAGCCCCGAATCGGGCTTTCTGCTCAGCGGGAAGCCTGCCTCCCCCTCTCTCTCCGCCTGCCTTTCTGCCTACTTGTGATCTCTGTCTGTCAAAAAAATAAATAAAATCTTAAAAAAAAAAAATGAATCTATCAAAAAGAAAAGAAAGCATAGGAAAACAGGATTTTCTTCATATAACATATTAATTTCTCTTAATAATAAATCTTAACACTTTTTTATGTATAGTTTTACTTAATTCTCATTTTTTATTTTCTTGTGACCTTAGGCTCCAGATAATAAGGATGTTAATTATGGAATATGATTTTCCTTTTTGGCATCAAAATGTTGCCAAAACAGAAGGTACTATTTCTCCATTTTCTAGTTCTACTGTTCAAAGAGAAATAAATCCACATTCCTAAGCTCCAGTTTCTGTTAGGCCCTCATTTAACATTTTGCCTATTCACTATTTGAGAGCTTTAAATAATATTGATTATTATTATTACTGTCCTAAGCCAGCATCTCCCAGACTTAAACACTGGTTCATAGACTGTTTAAATAGGCTAATTGAAAACAACAGTTATGATTTATGGAAGTTGCTGTGATCAGGTGCATTTGGGCCTTTTGGTTTAAACAAAGTAAACAAGCTTTTTTGTTTGTTTCAGGACTTTTTGATGTCTTAGGATAGAGTCCACCAAGTGAGATACTGAAAGTTGCACATGTCTCCAATTACTGTCAATCCTGTTTCATCCCAAATTTCCAAATGTTGTGATCTCCTTCCTACATTTTACTTTGGAACTTGGTTTAATTGAGTCATTAGCATTAACATGTATTTCATGTGTATTATGTCCTATACAGTGGTCAGTTGCATCCATTTTATTTTGTTTTGTTTTATTTATTTATTTATTATTTTATTTATTTATTTGACAGACAGAAATCACAAGTAGGCAGAGAAGCAGGCAGAGGTGGTGGGCGGGGGAGGCAGGCTCCCTGCTGAGCAGAGAGCCCAATGCAGGGCTTGATCCCAGGATCCTGAGATTATGACCTGAGCTGAAGGCAGAGGCTTAACCCACTGAGCCACCCACGTGCCCCTATTTTGTTTTATTTAGAAAGACAGCATTAGAGCCTCTTGAACTTTCTATTCACATATTAGCTTAGTACTACCTTATTTTAAAACTAAGTTTGGTGTTTATAAGTAGTACTTATAGTCAGGGCAAGAATGTTTTCTTGCCTTTTGTTTAGATTTCTGAGGCATGTTTATTAAGGAATTGTTTCATGCTTTGCAGAAAACACATAGTGTTGTAAAACCAGTAAAATCTGTGCACAAAACAAAACAAATAATGGATTAAACCAGTTATCTGACATTCTATGAAGGTAAAGGAAGAAATTTTTCTTTTCAATAGTGTTTGTATTTTGTTCACACAGGAAAATTAAACAAAACAAAAATAATGCACTGCATATTACAGTGGTTATGAAACTTTAAATAATCCCCATCATGGGGCTTCTGAGTGGCTCAGTTGGCTAAGTGTCTGCCTTCTGCTCAGATTATAATCTCAGGGTTTTGAGATTGAGCCCTGTTGTGGAGCTCCCTGCTCACACAGTGGGGAGTCTGCTTCTCCCTCTTCCTCTGCCCCTCTCCCTGGCTTGTGTGCTCTTTCTCTCTCACACAAATAAATAAATAAAATCCTTAAATAAATAAATAATCTCCATAATTTATGGTTTTTTAACAGCAGAATTGTTTAATATTTGCTAAATCCAAACTGCTCTCCTCTCTGCAATGAGTGAAGATTCTTGGAGTTGTGGTTCCGTATTTTTTCCTGCTAGCCAATGTCATCTTCTGGAAGAGGTCATTCATAGTTTACTTAGGAATTGTATTCCTGACATAGTAATTATTGCTTTAGATGAGTGGAGTTAAACAAAGAGCTGGTATAGATTTCCTATTTGTACCCACTGTCACAGAGTTTTTGCCCAAGTCAGGAGTGGGTGATGCAGAAACTGGTGTGGGATCAAGTCCTCACTGAACTGTTCCTACAATGGTTCTTTGAAATGGCAAATGGGTCACTTAGAGAGCCTTGCAGCAATATGACTGAGTCCTCTGTTATTTATAGATTACTTGCTCGTAAAACCCAAGCGATATTAATTCTGGTTTCATGATGTCCCAAAGAGCTTTCTAGAGTGGAACCTATATGCTTATGGTTATCTAAGAGCTCCCAGAATCAACTTTGGTAAAATGAGAAAACATTTTATATGGTGTGTAAATCCTATAACCTAACAGTTGTGCCATCTTAATTGTACAGTCTGTAGCAGTAATTAGGTTGTAAATGTGTGGGTAGTCACGTAAATGGCCAATTATAGGAAGCACAAAAATAAATCATTTAATCATTATTAGAGTCTCAATTGATGACCCATCAAAAGACAAATAGAAATTAGTATTCAGTTTCTCACAGGTGGATAATGTGATGCCTGCTCAATGCATCCCATTGTTTTTCTTGTAAACATAGTTCTTTGATGTCCATTCTCTTTCATAGCTGCAATTGCCTATGTAAATTTCACCAGCAGAAAAAGAATCAGGACTCTGATACAAAGGTTTTGGTTTTATTATTTATTTATTTATTTGCATCAAAGTTCCTATCTCTAGTTTCTGTATATTTAGTCTAAAAGATGAAGATTGTTCCATGAGTCCCCCTCCCGAACCCCCAGATGTGGGCCATTTCATGCATTATATGGTAAATGGGCTCCAAAGGTAAACTGTTACTGTGCAAAACCTGCTGCTTAGGCAAGCAAGGGCAGCTAAGATACAGTGAGCACCACGCTGTTTTGCTCCAGTGGAAAATGTCCTGCTGACAAGGTCACTGCTGGAACTGGGTGTCATCAAACAGCACAAGACCCCTGCAGCACCTGGAGAGGGCTGAGTGGAAGGGCCCTGCTCTGTCTGTTGGTCAGGTGAGCAATTAAATCCAGGGCTCCAGCTGCACCTAGAAACTCAGTTTTACTGGCAGGTTTGGTGACTTTGGCAGCACAGATACTCTATTCTAATGATTGTTATTGTTAATGACATCATTACTGGAGTGTTTTTCGAGTGTAATATGCTTTAAATAGGATTTCCCAAGAAGCTAAAATTTAATGGTGTTTTTCATTGACCACAGCTGTTCTGTGGTGAGCTCTTGGGCAGTCCATGGGTCACATACACATGAGTGATTAAATCAGTATACATCAATTGTTGATTCCCAAAGAGATTCTTGATTTTTGCATAATGTAACATATGAGAATAACTGTGCTGTGGCTGAGTGCGATTGCACAAAGAACTCGCTGGGTGCTGCTTTTACAAATGAAACATGTTAGAGGGAAATGTGACCTTTATAAATGGCTTCGTTTATTCACTTAATTTAGGAAACTATTTCTTTTAGGCTGGTAATTTAAGGATAACTCTGCTAGGGACTAGGAATTTTGTTTTACCTGGACTATTTTATCTGATTACAAAAATAATATATGCAGACTGCAAAGATTTACATATCAGGGCACCCGGGTGTCTCAGTGGTTTAAGCCTCTGCCTTCGGCTCAGGTCATGATCTCGGGGTCCTGGGATCAAGCCCCACATCGGCTCTCTGCTCAGCAGGGAGCCCGCTTCCCCCTTTCTCTCTGCCTGCCTCTCTGCCTGCCTGTGATCTCTGTCAGTCAAATAAATAAAATCTTTAAAAAAAAAATTCACATATCATACAAATGTATGTCTTGTAGAGAATGAAAGCCTGCCTCATCCTCCCCCTCAGAGGGTACCACTGAGGTATATATAGTCTGCTGCACATTTTTCATTATTTTCCATGCAGAGTGCACATACACACATATTTCTGCAACTTGCTCTATTTGCTAGCATTTAAAGGAAATGTATTTTAGAAGGAAATTTTCTGATGTATCATAGTAGAAACTAACTTTTCCCTATGTTAGATTTTTCAAATTATGTTTGTGTGTCTGGAATAGCTTAAGATAGAGGCATTTTCAATGCCAATTTATCTCCATAATTATCCAAAGTCCCTGAGAGGCCATGGATGGTTTATTAGATAGATTTAGAAAGAGTAACTGCGGTACAAAGCTTTTTCCTACAGTGTGGGCTTCCAGTGCACAAAGCATTACAATTATTTGGAGACAATCTGTAGCCTTGGAAACAATATGGTAGTAGTGACATCAGAAGCAATTATGTGTAATTTTTATCCCCAGTTTATCACCAAGGTAACCAGAGCAGGTTTCCCTGCTTGAAATTTTAAGAATGTCATAGTCCTATATACAGCAAAGATGTAGGAAAGGATTATACTCAGAATCTCTTCTACAATTCATTCCATTTCCCTTATAAAACAGCTTTTTGGAATTCGGATAGCACACATTCTATTTTAGGCAACAGCTGCAAGCTTTTGAAGCTATTAAGTAAGCTTCCAAATATCTTAAATACTAAAAAGAATTCATTATAATGTTTAAATTTTATGCTAATTTTCCTTGTTAGAATATCTCCTCTTGCTTTGAACTGCAGTTATAAAAACAGAAGAAAGGAAATAAGTGAACCATCTTTTTGGTCCTTTGTAAAGCAGCACAAACTGCTCATTCCTGAACCCAACTGCCACTAACAACAATGGTGATTTCCTCTTCCTGAGTTGAAGATGCTGGTCAATTCTCTGTGCAGATATCAGAAAGCTCACAATGAGGAGTAGTTGAAGATGGCAGTTAAATTGGCACAATACACTTGAATTCTTGGGTTGTTCCTAGTAAGTCTGGATAAGTTGCATCTGATTCTGAGCAAATGAATAAGTGAATGAATGAATGAATGAATGAATAGATACATAGACATGCATCTTCATGCATTAGTGTAGCAGTACACTGGCTTCTCAGTTTCCCAAGAATCCCTTTCCCCCACAGCTGAGCGGCTCTTGTGAGTTCTTTGCTCACCTATTTTAATTCTAGCTCCTTCCATAAATAGAACTCCATGAAGCAAAGACCATAGGAGTGACCACTCCAGAGCTCCTTGATGATATAGGTGGAAAAAAATGTTTGTACCAGTTATCTACCCTTTCAAATCTAGAAGGAAGAGATGGGCATAAGAGGAATGACTATCCTTAATGGAATCAGTTCAATTGAAGTGACCATTGAACACCCCTATGATACCCCTGCACAACGCTGTGCATCTAACATGAATACTCAGGGGTCCCAGAGTCTGTTAGGAAAGGCAGATATCTAAATGTAATTATCGGTGGAACCATATGACATTCCCAATATTCAAATGTTTTTGACCTAGAAAGAGCAGCAGTCTTTTGGGGTTCAGCCGGACTTGTCAGTGTGGTAACTCTGGTAACAGTGTATCCAGAGGGGGTGTCCAGTGGAGCTGCAGAGGAGGGAGGGGGAGAGACAGGCAGAGTGAAGAGTCAGGGAGATTTTTCAGAGGAGTTGAAGCCTATACAGAATTTTGGTGAATAATGGAGAGAAGAAGAAAGAGAGAGAAGGGAACCTTTTGGGGAAAATATTTATAATAATATATTCCCTGGAAAGAGTGGCTTTGATTTGTGGATTTTGATTTAATTTTTGTGTTAAACATTAAAACATGCAACAAACCTTAGACCTGTGAATCTCCCACATCTTCCTAAATTCCTTGTTTTTAACAAATAAAATGTAATAGAGAAAGGTAAAGAACCCCTACCCATCTCATTCCTCTTTCTAGAGGTGACCATCACACTAAAATTGGTGTATATCTTTCCCATGCATTTTAAAAACTTTTATTACATATGCATTTGTTAATAACGTAGAACATTGTTTCAAATGTCACATAAACTGTCTCATAATGTATACGTTCATTTGCAGCTTGCTTTTGTATTGCTAAGCATCATATTTTTGAGGTTTATCCATGTTGATACATGTAGGTCATTTGTTCATTTGATCTGTTGCATGATATTCCATTATTGGACTATGTCCCTTTATCTATCCTTGTTCTTATTGATGGGTATTGACATTGTTATTATAAGCAATACTATACTTGTCTCCTTGTGTACATGTATGAGGATTTCTCTGGAGGACACACCTAGAGGTAAAGCAGCTGTATTTTTGGATATGCACATCTTCAACTTAATCAAATAGTATCAGCTTGCATTTCAAAGAATTTACTGTCTTCATTAATCTATAGGAATTTCTTATAGTTTATGGATACTAATCCTTTATGAGTTGTAAATATCTACTCTCCTGTGGCCTGTATTTTTTTTTCCTAAGGATTTTACTTATTTATTTGACAGAGAAAGAACTTAAGCAGGGGGAGTGGCAGGCAGAGGGAGAAGCAAACTACCCTGCTGAGCAAGGAGCCCAATGTGGGGCTTGATCCCAGTACCCTGGGATCATGACCTGAGCTAAAGGCAGAACCCCAACTGACTGAGCCACCTAGGTGTGCCATGGCCTGTATTCTAATTTTGTTTATGATATTTATTATCGTACAGAAGCTTTTAATTTAAGTGTGGTCAGATTTCTCAGTCTAATTTTCATTTTATGTATTTTTTGTATTATAGAAATCATTATCTATATGGAAGCCATAAAGTTATTCTCTACATGTTTTTTAAAGTGATGCTTTTTTTTAACATTTAAGGTCTTTAATTTGGAATTTTCAATTTTTCGATAATGGGAGAAAGAAACCTAATTTTTGGTTATATGGAAAACCAGTTGTGCCAGTACCATTTATTGATTTGATCTTTCCCCACTGACCTACAATGTCATATCTACCATATGTCTAAATCTTGCTAGATGTAGACCTATTTCTTTTTTTTTTTTTTTAAAGCTTTTATTTATTTGTCAGAGAGAGCACAAGCAGGGGGAGTGGCAAGCAGAGGGAGAAGCAGGGTCCCTGCTGAGCAACTATCCTGATGCATGACTTGATCCCAGGACCCTGAGATCATGACTTAAGCCGAAGACAGACGGTTAACCTAACAGAGCCATCTAGGTGTCCCTGTAAACCTATTTCTAGACTCTGTATTCTGTTCCATTGGTCTATTTGGCAATCCTCATATGAATACTGCCATAATTCTTTTACACTGTCATGGGGTTCTTGCTGGATCTGGGGCAACTGGCCTCTATCTGTATGTGTACTACGTGGTGTGGGAAGTTTCCCATTTATGCCTACTTTAGGGGTTTTCCCCAAATACATCTAGTCATGGCCACTACATTCCTTCTTCTCCCTTTTCCTCTTCTCAAAAATTATTATGGCTCTTCTTGGCATTTTACTTTTTCATATGAAATTTCAAAGCAGTCTGTCAAAGTTCTGTCCTATTGGGAATTTATTTGGAATTGTAAATATTTAAAGAGTAATTCGGGAAGAATGAAATTATTTAAAATATTTAGTCTTTCCATCTGTCAAAATGGTATAGCCCTTCTTTAATTTTGGTCTTTTATTTCCTTCAGATAACTTTTATACTTTTAATAAAAGTTTTGCATATTTAAAAAAAGATTTATTTTTAGATACCTAATATTTTTGTTGCTATTTTAAGTGGTATTTTTCTTGTTTGTTCTAATACTAGTTCTTACTAGTTCTGATGTTTATTTCTTGTATTATGTTGAATAGAAGGGATGGTGGACATCTTTCTTGCTTCCAAATTTAAGAGAATGGTTCCATTATTTTATAAATATTTTTTGGTGATTATATTCTCTGGGCTTACAAATTTTTTCTGCCATTGCTAAAAGTTTATTTTTTTAAATCATGAAAAAGTGTTGAATTTTATCAAATGTTTCTTCAACATTTAGATGATCATGTATTTTTCTTCTTTGTTAATGTAATAAGTTAGTAACTATAATCAATAACTATATTAATGAAACTAGTTTTTCAGTCTTTTTTCTCTCTGTTCTTTAGGCTGGATAATTCTTTTTAAGTTCGTGGACTTTTTCCTTTGTCATCTCTGTTCTCTATTTAATTCTTCTCGGAGTTTAAAAATTTGATTATTGTATTTTTCAGTTCTAAATTTGTGTATTTTATTCTTCTGTTTCATTTTTGAACGTTTGTTACTCTTCCCATTCATTTCTGCAATGTTTGTCCTTACTTGTTAGAATATTTTAATAATAGCTGCTTTAAAATCGTTGTCAGATAATTCAAACATCTGTGTCCTCTTAGTATCGATATCTATTTGTCTTCCCATCTGAGTCAAGATGTTCATGGTTCTTTGTGTGCTGAATAATTTAGGATTGTGTACTCAACATTCTGAGTAGTATATTTTTAAGATTCTGAGTCTTGTTTAATTCTATGGGGGAGTGTCGATATTTTTGTTTTAGTAGGAAATTGCCCTGGTTGAGTTTAGGCCAAAATTTCCATCCAACCATCTGTGAGTTGTGATTTTACCATCAGTTTCAAAGCCTTTACAGTATCATTGGGATTGTCCAACATGTGCACCATCCAGCGGCCAATATGGGACCTGGGTAGTGGTTTATCTCCTAGTGTAATTCTCTAAGTTTTTTGGTATGCTGTTTAGGATCAGATCCACACAGGGAGAATTTGGGAGTGTGTTCATGCGTTCATAAACAACTTTATGGGTTGCTTTCCTAAGCTCTCCCCTCTCTGTAATCTCCATGGTATAGTCTGGCTTCCTGGAGTTCCCGTTTTAATCATCCAGCCACAAATCTGGGGATTTATTCACCTTTCTCCATTATATACTTTCTATGACAGCACATGTATCTGGGGCCAAATGATTGGATGATAGAGAAAAAAGAACAGATACTCACTCTTTGGGACCAGAGCACATCTGATCAGAGAGGAAAGTTCTCTTCTTTCAGAGTGTTAGGTGCCAGTTCCTATCAGGAGACCCCCCTTTTTTTGCCTTTCAAGCCTGAATTAGAGGTATTGTCCTGGAGCCTTCTCTGTCTATGCCAATATTCACTTCTGAGTTTTAGTCTGTCTTTAGGATAGTCTGGGAGATATGCAGGGGAAAAATGATTAATTCACCACTGGTTGAGTGCTGCTCAGAATTTGGATCATTTTTCTCAATATACCAGCTCCCATTTACTTTTCAGAGTCCTCAAATAACTGCTTCATGAATTCTGTCCACATATTGTAGCTGCATTCAGTGTGAGACAAGACTGTGTGTTTACTCCATACTTTTAAAGAAAAGGTTTTGGTTTGACCAATCCTGTTATTTCTTCATTTTCTATTTTCTTAATTTCTATGCTTACAAATAAAATTCACTTCATACTATTTTATTTGGGCTTATCTTGCTATTTTCCTCTGTAATCTTTTATTGAAGACTTAGGTCAATGTTCCTGTTTCCCTCTTGTTACACACATAAATACAATGTGTTATAAAATTTCTCCTAAAAACCGTTTTTGTTGCATCTCACAATTTTGAATATATAGTTTTTTAGTGTTAGTTCTAAATAGTTACTAATTTCTATTTTTGTATTGTTCTTTAGTGCCTAAATTATTTGTAAGTTTGTTTTACTCTTGCAAAAAATTGTTTGCTATGTTTAAAAAAATTGAATTCTGGTTTTATTGTACTGTAGTTATACACTGTGGTTTGTATGACCTCAGTTTCATATTACTTATTGAGAATTTGTGAACTAGTTCATGGTCAAATGTGTGCTCTTTAATCATAAGGATATGCCATTAAATTTGGCATATTAAAAATTCTCACACTGACCTTGGATTGACTAATTTTTCCTTATAATTTTTCCTCTTTTCAACTATAGAACTCTTATTTATTTTTGATGAATAATTCCCTTTACTATGTAATCTCCTATTAGTTTTAAACTTTAATTGTATACCTTATAAATAACATATAGTTGGATTTTAAAAAAATCAATCTGAGATTCTTTCATTGGTTAGTTTGTTCTGTTTATATGCATAATTTCTGGTATTTTGGATTGATTTCTACTATTTAATTTAATTTTTTATTTTTTTAATTTCCTTTTATTGTGTATATTCTATTACATTGATTTTCCTTATTGCTTCCTTTCCTCCCTCTATATCATTTGGAAATTGTATATTAGATTTATATTTTAGTAGATACCCTTAAATTTTGGGGGAATGTTGGAGACCCTTAAATTTTTAACATATATCGACTTAACAAGATCTAAAGGTAATATGTATCTTTACCTATTCCCTAAACAATAAAAGAACCTTAAAAAGATTTAACTCTATAAATCTCTCAATTCTTCTCTATGAATTTTCTATGTATTCTACTGTACCTCACTTTTAATCTCCGGAATTAGTCATTACTATTATCTGTTTTTAAAAAATTTACTGATGTTTACCAAATCTCTTTGTTCAACATAGCTTCTTGTATCCTATTTTTTCATTCAGGGTCAAGGTACAACCTTAAATAGTTCTTTTATGGTATTTGAGTAATAAGCTTCTATATGTCTATCTTTCCAAAATATTTTTATTTTTTACTATAAAACATCTTTACTTTTGAAAAATAACCTATCTGGGAATGGAATTCTGTATTGAAAGCTATTTTCTCTCAGTATGTTGAAGACATTATTGCAAAGAATTCTAGCTATCCTCTCCAAACTTCTGTCTGAAGCCCACTCTAGATTTGCTGAGCCAGTCGGCTTCACCCATTCTGGGGGTCCTGAGCTTATAGGAGCCTGCTGAAAGTCATACAACTTCCTATTTAGAAATTGGATGAAATATTGCCTCTTAATCTGAGAGTTTATGGAGCTCTGAAACTCATCCATGGCCCCAGACTAAGAAAATTTGTTAGAGGCCCTTCAAAGTTGGGATGCCCATCTCTAAAATCCCACTCTGGTGTACAGAGCGCTGGACTGTGTGTGGGTTGAGAACTTCTCTTATCTTTCCCATATGAGGCTTAGCTGAAAGAGGAGTGGTAAAAAGAAGAAACTGGACAGATGCTGGGTGGCTTAGTTGGTTAATTATCTAACTTCGGCTTACAGTGGGGAGTCTGCTTATCTCTCTCTTCATCCATCCCCTGCTCTTGCTGACTTTCTCTCTCTATTTCTCCCAAATAAATAAATAAGATCTTAAAAGGAAAAAAAAAAAGGAGAAGAATAAGCTGGTCCAAAGCAGATTGCTAAAGGCCATCCATCAATCCACGTAGAAGCTAAAGGTGAAATATAAATTGCTGGGATGTTACTAATCTGTGTAACCACTGGTGACTAATGGTACAGCTCCACCTGCATGGTTTACAACAGAGTGACATTCCACTGGGCTTTCCAGTAGGATTACTTAGATGTCTCCATGTCAGTGTAGACCTGTTAAAGAAGATTCTTGTTATCCAGGTATTGGGGAACTGCAAAATGGCATCTCGTGGGATTAAAAGGAGGTTATAGAATTGAGCAGAACCCTATGAATGGGAAAGTATCAGCGTCTTCATGGGCCATGAGACCACTCTTCAAAGCCCAGAGGAGCATACAATCTTTTCACCTACTGCTCTCCTTCACACGTTGAATAGAATTATTAATGGGAGGGAGTCATAGGAGAAATTCATAAGAAAGATACACAATTTCTTCTTCATCTTCATTCTCAGCAGACTGATCTGGCATTCATTGTGACCGAGGCATTCAGTGGGTGCTGCGTATAAAAATTCACCCTAGGAAAAGATTCATTCTCCCACTCCCCATCCCACATTATAGGTCTGAGCAACAACCCCTGCCCCCACATATCATATTGTTGACAGACAGTCAAGAACACGTGGGTGTTCTTATACCTTATAAAATGAATTGAACTAAAGTATAGCTTTCCATTTATAAAACAGTGGTAGTCTAAAGCTGCAGATGCAAGATTCAGAGATTGCCATAGTAACTCTGCTTTTCGCAGGAAGTAACTGAAAAAAAAGGCACTTTTAACAAAAATAGAATATTGATGTTCATATCTATAAAGAAATTAATTTACTGACTGGTAGAGGGGAAGACAAAAGATGAGCCATCGAGCTGCATTTTAATGTGATTGTGATTATACTCAGGGTGGCAAGCAGCTTTAAACGTGTTCTTTTATTTTTGCAGCAAAGAGCACATTTCTTTTCAGCTTGATTTGTATATAGAAATAGTTTCCAGAAATATATAGAGTAATAAGGAATTAGAGAGCACATCTGGTAAAACACTGAAAGGCTCCAATTTGTTTCTTGCCATTATCAGTTTGATGAATGTTAAAATTGCTTGCAAGATATTTAATCGCTGTTCATGATTAGTAGAGCAGCAATACTATAGGAATAGCTCATGAATGTACTTTTAACAATTAGGGAACTCTAGCCTATCACAGGTGCCATCATGAGACCAAAGACACAACTATATGAAGGAAAAATGATTAGGCAAGGAAATAATAATGATGATAATTGTGTTCTAGAAATAATATGTGGAGAGTTGATAGAATTTTAATGAAGGCTTGTAAGTGTGTGTATTTATATCTGTGTGATATAAATATATGCTATACATATTTTAGGGCTTGTTCTCTGGGAATTTTTGTCTAGAGAATTAGAATCATTCTAAAGGCAGTTTGTTTTCCTTCCAAATCAGGTCCCCAGTGCCTAAAGAATGATCCAAATGAATGAACCTTTGTGAAATATTAAGTCCTATGGCAGGATTAGGGAGAAGAGTTTGAGAATAGGGCTCTCCCGGAGGCCAGCTAGATCATACCCCTAAGTCTGGTATTGGTTGGCAAGAAGTGACAATGTGATTCTTCTTTCAGTGCGATTTTCATTTCAACTAGAGAGGTAAATCTTTACACAGAAGGACTAGAAATCTTGGGACAAGATCTCAAGCAAGGTAAACTGGCATGGGAGTTTAGGATGGGGGGTGACTAAGGACTGTGTTGGACTTCACTTAGGATTTATATCGCATACCATGTTTCTTATGCTCTGGAATAACAGTAAGTTTATGCATCTGCTTCCCCTAACAGATTGTGAGCTCCCAGGGGAAGGATAGTGTTTTAATTATCTTTGGAGTCATAGGCCTAGCATAGTGCCTGGAGTAGAAAGAATGGTAAATGCCTAAATGATTGACTAATTAAATGAGTGACTACTCCACGGAGGCAGTGTCAGGTCCCATTTTCTAGGACCATCCTCGCTCCCTAGACATTGCTGCTATCTTGGTTGACCTAACAGTTACCTTCATTGCTACCATGGCCCTTTAAAATAACTTTATGGTTTCTGGGGTGCCTGGATGGCTCAGTGGGTTAAAGCCTCTGCTTTCGGCTCAGGTCATGATCCCAGGGTCCTGGAATCGAGCCCACATCGGGCTCTCTGCTCTGCGGAGAGCCTGCTTCCTCCTCTCTCTCCCTGCCTGCCTCTCTTGCCTACTTGTGACCTCTGTATGTCAAATAAATAAATAAAATCTTTTTTAAAATAAAAAATAAAATAACTTTATGGTTTCTTTTCTCTTAAAAAAAAAGACAATGTTAATGAAATGCTTATTGTGAGTCAGGTACTGGGTTTAGGACTTTCTATGTTATTATGTACATTTATTCCTTTCAGAAACCTTTGGTAGGGCAGGGCTGCTAATGATCCCACTTTTCACAGGACACTGAGACTCAGAAAGATTGGCTAAGGTTTCTTTCTTTCTTTTTTTGTTTCTTTTTTTTTTTTTAAGATTTTATTTATTTATTTGACAGACAGAGATCACAAGTAGGCAGAGAGGCAGGCAGAGAGAGAGGAGGAAGCAGGCTCCCCGCTGAGCAGAGAGCCCAGTTCGAGGCTTGATTGCAGGACCCTGGGATCATGACCTGAGCCGAAGGCAGAGGCTTTAACCCACTGAGCCATCCAGGTGCCCCTTGGCTAAGGTTTCTTTCTTGTGTTTTTTTTTTTTCTTTTTTTCTGCCAGAAGTTTTATTGTTTCCATTTGGTCTCAGGCTTGGGAGAGGGCTGCAGGTAGTTACAAACCTGTCTAGTGGCTTCAGGAAGAGACTTGGGTACAAGCCTTGGCACTGGGGGAGCTCAGAAGAGCCCCACCCAAAGGCCACTGGGCTCTGGAGGCTCCTAGTGGTGCTTGAGGGGGAGCCTTTCCAAGAGATACTTGCCCAGCCCAGGTTGGGCAGGTGAGTCAGGCGGTTGCCCATCTTCTTGATGGGTTTCACCTCCTCATTCAGGAAGTGGCTCTCCAGGAAGTGACGGAGCTGGGAGTCCTCGCAGGCAGAACCCAGGCATGCAGCCCAAGAGGGCTGGGGTCGGCCTCTTCTCCGGGACTCTGGCGGCTTCCAGGGCTGCATCCCGCTCTTCTTGCATGTCCTGGGATGGGGCGTGGCTGAGGGTGGGTCCCCTGGTTCCAACGCACCTGAGCCTTTGCTCTTCTCAACAACTTGGGAAGCAGGGGCCGCTGTGCTCCACAGCCACATCCTCGTGGGGTCAAAATGGAAGCCCAAGGAGAGGTAGTTGTAGGAGGCCTGCGGATGCCTGTCGACCAGGGGGTTGACGGCAGCCTCCATCTCAGTGGAATAAACCTGGGAGCTGCTGGTTGGTCGGCAATAAGGAGGTAAGCCCCCAAAACGGAGGTGGCTGGCCCTGGAGGCAGAGGATGGCTAGAGTAGGGAAAACTCTTCTGAAGGGAAAAGAGTTTGCAGGGTGATCACAGGCTGGAAGAACGGGCGTCTTCTGGGTCTGTTACACCCAAACACTCTTTTTAAAAAAAGGATGCATTTATTTATTAGAGAGAGAGAGGAGGGGCAGGAGACTCCCCATTGAGCATGGAGCCCCAGGAAGGGCTTGATCCCAGGACACTGAGCCAAATCCAGAGTCTTTGGCTTAACTGACTGAGCCACCCAGGCGCCCCAGTGCAAACACACTTGAAGTAAGATGCAGGTCTGAGGTACCGCTAGGTGCGCTGTTGGCTAAGATTTCAGGACTAGCATATGTTAGGACCAGAGTGGCAACCAAGTAGCTTAGCTTACATTTTCTCCCGCTTTGTTCCCAGGACAATGAGTATAAACAGATTTGAACCCAATTCTGGGATCTCAGAAATAGGGGTAAAAAGCTTTTTAGTGAGGGGAAGGGGCATTATGGAAAAAAGTTATATTCTTAGATTACAGGAAGAATTATATGGGGTCTCTGATGAGAGCTAAAGCATCTTCCGAATGCCGGAAAACATGCTTGCATTGTTGGGTTGAGGTTATCCAATCTCAGTGTGATAAAGGTGTTGAATACTGTCAGTGAGAGGTGGGGAACTCATTAATAAAAGAATTCACTGTTGTATAGGGCTTGCAGTTTTTAAAAGCACGTTCATATCTTGTTTCATCTGATCCTCAGCCCCTTCTGAGGTATGCAGTGCAGGCATGGTAGTGGTTAGAGCTGGTCTATATTCTGGTTCCCTTCCTCTGGCACAGGGTTTCAAAACTGGGTCTCACCCTGGGAGTTGCTTTGACCAAGGAAATGTGAGTGGAGGTAACACATGACATTTCTGTGTGGTTCATATGTTCTCTTTCCCCTATTTTGATGGACAGCATTCTTGATAGTGTAGGCTTTGTCAGTCTTTTTGCTGGAGTTCTGATATGTGGGGGGGGGTGGCCCATATTAAAAAAATGGAGTCATTATCTGCATATCAGCACCTTCCTTATTTCATACCATACTAGGTGATTTAGAGCCACAAGAGAAGACTCACTTCCAACCTTCAATTTAAGGATCCTGAATTCTTTTCTAAATTCTTATATTGCATATCTTATCCCAACCCCTTCCCCTGCTCCACCACTCCCCCCAAGTCTTATCCCTCTGGAGTACAGTAATGTGGAAAGCCTTCTTGGGAGATTGGTAATCAGGCATAAGGTACTTGGTGGCTGGACCAGACCAGAAAGGTAAGATTAAAGGAATTAGTGCTACAGATGCAAGCCTACCTATTTCTCCTTTTATTTTCACCACTGGGGTTTAAAAAAGGAAGGGGTTGAGCCTTAGAAGAAACAATAACAGTGATAAGATTGAAACCAGTTCCTGCTGTCTGTTTTCATCCTGACATCTAATTTGCAGCCAGCTTCAACTAACGCTCATGAAACAAAAATGAGATATATGGGGGCTATTTTTCTGCTTTTTTTGAAATTTGCCACATTATATCTTAAATGACTTATTTGGTAAAACTTGAGAGTTAGTGTTTGTTTTTGTTTTTATGGTCTTCTATCTCAAAACTAGCTAAAAGTGAAGATGAAACAGATTTCCACACACCAGGTCTCTTGGAGAATCAAAACAAATCTGGAGAAGAGGTGTTAATTACAAAAAGAAGGTTTGTTCACTTAGTTGACAAACCATGGTGGGTGCCAGCGTGGAGGAATATCAGGCTTTTGGAGGCCTGTTGAGGAGACATCCCAGCCTTGGCAAGATGTTCCAATAGACAGGGGAGCTGGAATCAACTGATGGCAATGAGAGTAATTTCCCCGAATGTTAAGCCAATCTACTTGTCAGTGTGTGGTGGTTCCTCAGCCAAACAGTAAAGAACACAAGGACCCTAGTTATCTGCACCATCTTCTCAACCAGGTTTTATTTTGGTGACTGAAATCCTAGGAAAAAGCATCCGATTTTGCTAATGAAGATGTCCTAGACGTAAATGAATCCAGACAATGTATTCATATGTCCAATTTGGGAATGTTGCTATTTTGAGTTACTTTGTACATCAATTGATTTATCTGAATTTTGAGGGAATCATGGTTCCCTCAAATTGAATTGTTAATAGTTACAGATGATTCTAATTTTATGTTCTTGGCACAAAACACAGTCACATTAAGGTAGGATGTTACTAATAAATTTCTCACATTCAAATGCTTTTGCTAAATTCAATTTGTGTTTAAAATGGTCAGATGGGGAAAGAGGCTGATTTAAAGAGAATGCCCATAGTCAGAATCCTAGCTTCCATCAAGCAAACAAAACAACAGTTGGAAGTTGTTGGAGTGGTTTAATGTCTAATCTTCAATAGTCTACTTGCAATAAGAAGTTATAATTATCATGAGTAATTGTTTCCTGATTGTTTGGTACACAGTTATGCAGAAGGTGATGTTGGGGACACGCGGCCCACTATTTCAGGGCCTTTTTCTGTGTCCAGGTCTATGCAGGATGAGAAAGCCTACAGGAAGCAAGCAACATAGAGCTGTCATAGAGGCAGAGTGGAAGCAGGAGGCTGTATTTTCCCTTTCAGGCGCTGGCTAGATAATTACAGCTAGCAGCAGGAGGCAAATTAAAGCCTTACTGGGAAATTCTAAAGAGCTAGGTGTTTGTGAGCTTTGGATACTTCTCTGAAGCCCTGAAGCAAGACTGAACTGTGGGAGCAGGCGTCAGCAAGTCTTTCCACCAGGCTGGATGTATCCTTCAGCAGTTCTCGAAGTTCCTAAAACCCTCAACACTGCTGCGGATAATGAGATCTGTGACTTCTGATTTTAAAAAAGGAAGAGGCACAATGAGTAATAACAGCGTAAATTGAAATTTTGTGAAGAAGAGTCTTATTTTGTATGTGGTCTTGTATTTCTTTAACTCTTACTCCACATAGTATTTCTCTTAGAGTTAATATATAATCGTACACAGTTGATATCTAGTTAATATGATTATGAAGAGTTTTAAAATTTTTTAACTTTTGAAAAATTATTACTATTATTATTTTTTAAGTAGGCTCCATGCCCAATATGGGGCTTGAACTCTGAACTCATGACCAAGAGTCCCATGCTCTACTGACTGAGCCAGCCAGGCTTCCCAATTATTAAGAGTTTTAAATGGGGAAAAAAACATTATATGGAATGAAAGTACACCTTAAATGAAATAGTTTCCTGTTTCCCACAACTGAATGAGTTTGGCTTTCTTTGGGACCATACAATCAATCTTAAGTATTACTGCCCATTAAGTATTAAGTAGTGGAAAACAATCCCAGTGTCACCAGGGGATTTCAGAGGATCTAACTAACCAGCCCTTAGAGCAGTTGTTGGCAACCTTCTTCCTGCCTCCAAACTGCTGAAGGGTATAACATACTCCTATTAGCAGGAGGGACTTCCTGTAGTTGTGAAGTTCATTCTAGTGAAAGCCCAGATATGCCATGGTTGGGTAGGGGAAAGGTTATTACTGTCTCCAGGGCATGAGGCACATGTGGTTCGAAAATTTTTACCCTCCCTCACTGAGATCATTGCTTAGGGAATGAGTCTTGCAAAAAACCTCTTGTGCTAACTAACCTCTCAGATGTTAAGCATCTTATAGGAGAAAGAGGCGGGGGTGGAGATGTTGACTGGGAGGCAAGGGTGATGACGGGTTTGAAGTCATGATGCAGCGACAAAGAAGATGGTTTGACTTATTACTCTCCCTTTTTTTTTATCACTTTATTCCTTGATTAGCTTTTCTATTATGAAAGGACTGCGATAGGTATTGATTTAAAAAGATTTTACAGTTCAGACTACCGTGCACCTTTCTATTAGATGTAGCGACTGATTAGAGCTTGGCTTGTACTTTCCCAGACATTTTCTCTTTTCTGGTATATGTATATATGTATTCATGTGTTTATGTGCATTTATACTTTTTTATGCACCTATTAATATATATTTATATAACACACTTATTTGTAAATGTGGTTTTTGACCAAAACATCATAATGCTCATGTTTTACTTTTTTTTCTTCACTTACCAATTTTATAAGATCTCTTTCCTTGTCAGTACTTATATAGGCCCAGCTTATTTTTTATAAAATGGCTGTGTTGTATCCCACAGTACCGGAGTTTTGTAATGTATTTATTCTCTTATAGATGGGCATTTTGGGTTGTTTCTTTTTTGTGGCTATTACAAAATTTCAGTGAATATCATTGTGTGTACATTGGTATATCTGTGTATTGTTGTGAGCATTTCTATAGGACAGTTAATAAAAAGTGGAACCCATGAGTAAAAAGATACATTTATTTTTAATATTGACACACATTGCTAAATTATTTGAAAAGGTGGCTGTGCCAGTTGTATTTTTCTCCACCTGTGTATGAGAACACCCACTTCCCTACATTTTTATCCACACTGAATTTATCAATCTTCAACATTTTTTCAAATGTGGTGGGTAAAAATCATTTCATTTTCACTACTTTGATTATTGGTAGAGTTTAATATATTTCTATGTTTTTGGTCATTTGTACTTTATCTGAGTGAATTGGTTCATGCTTTCATTGATTTTTTTAATGGGGTTTATATTTCTTAGTAATTTGTAGGTGCTTATAATATGACTCTAAACTGTTATATATTATAGGTATTTTTTTCTGTGTTTTTCTAATTTTATTTATCTTTTTCTATATAGTATTTGAAATCTTAATGCAGTTAAGCCTCAGATTTTCTGTTTATGCCTTTTGAATTTTATATCATGCTTATGACATTCTTCCCTATCTTTAAAATTTTGAAAGTTTTTATCTTATCATTTGAGGTTTTGTGTTTAGATAATAGAAATATATGGATTTTTAGATATTTAGATTTCTAGGCCATCTGGAATTTATTTTTATGATTAATTCAAGTCAGAAGGTAACTAGGCTTATTAAAATATGAGTAACCTATTGTCCCAATACCACAGGATACATTCTTCATCCCCTTCCACTCTAAAGGATAGTTCATCCTTTCCCAACGATCAAAATGTCTGTTTATCTTACATTAAAATACCACAGATACATGGGTCTGTTTCTGCACTTCCTATTCTGTTCTGTGATTAAAACAGTGCCACAGTGTTTTCATTACTTTAAGGGTTTTTTTTTTTTTTTTTAATAGCTGCAGTGTGAGTCCTCATTCCTTCCCCCCACCCCCCAAAACATTTCTGGCTATTTTTCTGTATTTACCCTTCCAGAGGCTATTCATTGTAGAATGTGGCAGTGATAATGTCAGAGTTCTTTAGGACTATAGTTGAAATGTAAAGGCAAGACCCTTTGTGTCATAGACAGAGGGAATGATTTGTTTCAGTTAAAAATGGGAAGTCATTCTTTCCTGTCTCCCATGTCTGGCCTGCTCCAGCTCATGGTAAGTACTCAATAAATATTTATTGAGTGACTGGCTAGGGTAAAATGATTTGAATGTGCTGGCCTCCTATTTCCAGCCTTTTGTTTGCCCTATTGAACCCCGTTGTCTCAGAACATACTGTGATAATAGTTCTGGGAAAACACAAATGTTCTGTTCTTGCAACACTGCAAGGAGAGGCTGTAATTGCTGTAGGCAGTGCCCCTTGGAGGCCTTTCTGACATGTAGAAACCTGAAGGCAAAAATCAAAGAAACTATTGCTTTCTGTAATTATTTTGTAGCCGTGTTGCTTGGCATGAGACATGTGCACCTCCCTTCTCTTTCTCTGCACAAGGGCACCTCCCTGGTCCTGGTAAGTATAGATCGATTCTCCATGCCAAGGTTTGTGTCAACGAATGTGCAGAAATCACTGCTACCACACAGTCTTGACTTGTGTAAGGATCAAGCTGCCTTCTCCTTGTTCTCCTTGTTCTTTGTGGGGGGCGGGAGGAGCACAAATTCAAACGTAGTCAGAGGCCAAACAGAAAGTGAAAGTAAGAGAAACAGGTTGGTGTTGTCAAATTAGACTGTAAGAAGAGGAGCCTGGAGCTAGACTGGAGAGGTCATGCCCTCCCAAAAGACATTCAGAATCTTATTTTTAAGGCCATGCAGGCCAAACAAAATATATTTTGTGGCTGAATCTGGCCATTTACCAAAGATTTACTCTCTCTATTGAGTCTACAGGGCACTGGATATTCTCAAGGGGACCTCTTGGGATCTTTAAAATCATAGATAACCACCATGGCATGTCATTTCCTCATAAAATGCCACAGAGTATGTAAGACTTGTATGTGTCCTCTTCAACAACAAAAAATGTGGTAATGAATATAAAAGTTGACTAAGGCCACTCACATGGCCTCACAATTTGAATTAGTGTCTCTGTAAAATTGTAAATTACTACATGTAATAAGCCTGTGGGTGGCTTGCAAATAGTCAAAACTATTACCAATAAATTTTTCAAATGCGGAGGTTGTATTGGCTTCCTTTTTGCCTCCACCACAGGATCTTTGCACGCCTTGTTTCCATTGAATGGAATGTTATTTCCAATTGTCCCAAGCCATCCTTCCTCACTTCAGTTATTAATTCTAACTTACCTTTTCTATCTCTATCATTTTTTACATCTTCAGAAAAGCCTTTCCTGATCTAGTCTAGAACCATTTTCTTTCATTCATGGTGCTTATGCTTCAAGAAAACGATTATTTGATTAAGGTCTGACTTTGCCATTAGACTGGTACAGGTATGCTTACCATTTTCTCCCCAACAAAGTACCTTAATACATAGTAGTATTTCCTCATTGGACCTTTTCCTGCTGTGGCATGAATGGACGAATGAAGGTTCTATAGACATTTTATTTATTTATTTATTTATTTATTTATAAATTTGTAGTTACTGGATTTTTTTAAGGCAAAATTCATACAACATAAAATTAACCTTTTTAAAATGAACAATTCAGTGTATATATTTGAGTATATTCACAGTGTTAGTATAAGCACCACTTCTATTTCTAACACACTTTCATCTCACCGAAAGGAAACTCTGTGCCCACTAAGCAATTATTCCCTATTTTTCCTCTCCCCCAGCCCCTGCTGACCACCCATCTGTATTCTGTCTCTCTGGATTTACCTATTCTGGATATTTTATATAAATGAAATTATACAATAAGTGACATCTTATGTCTGGTTTCATTCATTTAGCATAATGTTCTCAAGTTTCATTCACATTGTAGTGTATCAGTATTTCAATCCTTTTTATGTCTATTCCATTGTATCTATATACCTTAGTTTGTTTATCCATTCATCTGTTGATGGACATTTGAGCTGTTTTCACTTTTTAGCTATTGTGAACAGTTGCTGGGAACGTGTATATACACGTATTTGTTTGAGTGACTGTTTTTAATTCTATGGTAATTCTATGTTTAACTTTTTGAGGCATCACCAAATTGTTTTCCACAGCAGCTGCACCACTTCACATTCTCACCAGTAAAGTCTAAGGGTTCCAATTTCTCTATATCCTCTTCAAGCCTTGTTACCTTCCAAGTTGTTTTTTTTTTGTTTTGTTTTGTTTTTGTTTTTTTTGCTTTTTGAGAGAGAGGGGGAGAGAATGTGCACAGGATGGGGTGTGGGAGGGGCAGAGGGAGAGAAAGTGTATTAAGAAGGCTCCACACCCAGCCTGGAACCCAATACAGGGCTCGATGTCATAACCCTGGGAGGATGACCTGAGTGGAAATCCAGAGCCTGACATTTAACCAACTGAGCCACCCAGGAGCCCAGTTATTTTCCACTTTTAAAAAATTATAGCCATCTTAGTATGAAGTGGTGAAGTGTTACCTAATTGTGGTTTTGATTTGTATTTCCTGAATGATTAATGGTGTTGAATGTATTTTCTTTGGGGAAATGTATATTAAAATCCTTTGCCCATTTTATAAGTTAACTGTCTTTTTGTTACTGAGTTGTAAAAGTTTTATATGTGTATATATATTTATATATATACATACATTTATATATATGTGTGTGTGTATATATATATATATATATATTCTGGATAGTAGACTCTGATCAGATGCATGATTTGCAAATATTTTCTCCCATTTTATGGGTTGTCTTTTCAATATCTTGATGATGTCCTTTGAAGCACAATCTATTTTTTCTTTTGTTGTTTGTACTTACAGTGCCATATCTAAGTATCGGTTGCCAAATCCAAGGTTGTAAAGATTTATGTTTTCTTCTAAGAGTTCTGTGGTTTTAGCTCTCCTATTTAGATTCTCCTCCATTTGAATTGGTCATTGTATATGGGGTGAGGTACAGGTCCAACTTCATTCTTTTGTGTGTGGGTATCCAGTTGTCCCAGCATGTAACATAAGGGACTATTCTTCCCCCACTGAATGATCTTGGCACCCTTGTTGAAAATCAGTCAGCCATGGATATATGGGTTTATTTCTGGACTCTCAATTCTATTCTATTTATCTATCTGTCCTTATGCCAATACCACACTATTTTTAAAAATATTTTATTTATTTATTTGAGAGAGAGAGTGAGGAGAAGGAACAGAGGGAGATGGAGATGCAGACTCCCTGCCAAGCAGGGAGACTGGTGCAGGACTTGATCCTAGGACCCTGGGATCATGACCCAAGCCAATGGCAGACGGTTAACCAACTGAGCCACCTAGGTGCCCCAGTACCACACTATTTTGATTACTATTGATTTGTAAGTTATGGAGTCTGGAAGTGTTCATCTTTTAACTTTATTCTTATTTTTCAATATTCTTTTGGCACAAATAGTTTTTTCCTTGCACCTGAGACTGTCTTATTTCTTTGCATATCCTCTTCTCCATCCTTTGTAGCACTTAAATAACCATGTGCCCTAGGATGCTCATTTCTTCAGGTTTTCATCTTTTTTCATAGCCACAAAAAAAAGTTTCCAGGGAGAAGTTAGGGTTTGCTATGATTTTATGATGTGAATACCTCTAAGACTGGTATAGAATTTGATGAAATCATAATAGGGAGCCAAAATCTGGCACAGCCTCCTTCTGTGACCCATTCAGCTGGGACTTCCATACAGCATTTTGCAATGATCCACTTAACTTATCAGTGATTGATCTGTAAGCAGTGGAAACATGAGGAAGGCACTCCTAGTATTTAATACTGCTCCTGGCCTTCAGTAAAAGCTAACTATGCCTACTTAGTATGTTACTGAATAAAGAAATCCCTGACCAGAACAGTTTTTAAATTGTGATACATGTTTGATCTAAACCAATAGGCAAAATGCCATCAAAGCAAACCCTGCATGGAAGGCTGGTGGTAAAAAGTGGAAACGTTTATTTTGCAATTGACTAAAGCTAAGGAAGACTTTTCTGAATATTTTATTTGGCACCTCCGTGTAGTCCATGCAGACCACTATGCTAACCACCCTCCCTGAAGGTTAGGGGCCCATTGAAATCCATTCCATTTGTTAGGGAAATTATGCCTACCTGTGGTTTGGAGGACATGTTTACCTACAATTGTTGTCTGAATTATAGTAGCGCTTATAGCTGGTGAGTTCCTCAGTGCCTTACACAGAATGACGATCTCATACCCACATATCTACAAATGCGTCTAAGTTACACATAGAGGAGCTATCGATAATTCATTTGTGTTGTAACTATGTTGTTTATTTTTTTTATTTTTAAAAGATTTTATTTACTTACCTGACAGAGAGATCACAGATAGGCAGAGAGGCAGGGGGAAGCAGGCACCCTGCTGAGCAGAGTGCCCAATGTGGGGCTTGATCCCAGGACTCTGGGATCATGACCCGAGCTGAAGGCAGAGGCTTAACCCACTGAGCCACCCAGTTGCCCCTGTTGTTTATTTTTTTTAACCACTATGTTTTTCATGAAATTTTAGGACTTAGACAACTGGTTATCTATTTTAGAGAAGAGTAATACATATGTTAGCATTGCTCCCTCCACTACTTGGAGTAACTGGCATTCTTGCTTTCCAAAGTTTTAGTTTTTTTATTATAATAGAAACAGAAAGTTGCCTGGGTGCCTCAGTCAGTTAAACATTTACCTTCAGCTCAGGTCATGATCTCTGGGTTCTGGGATAGAGCCCTGCATCAGGTTTCCTGCCCAGTGGGGGAGTCTGCTTCTCTCTCTCTTTCCCCCTCTGTATCCCCACTGCTTGTTCTCTCTCTCTCTCTCAAATAAATAAAATTCTTTAAAAAATATAATAGAAACAAAATATTGCAGAAATATTTTATTAAAAATAAAATCTTTTGTTGTACTTCTGCATCCTTGATGCCAGGTTTGATCGGTCTCTCTTGCTTTGGCATGCTATTTCAGTAACAGGAATAACTGGATGAAATACTGCAGGCACATTGCATTTAGCCTGAAGGTTGACTATTAGTAAGTGAAAAGGTATTTGTCTTTCCCTTCCATCTTATAGATGAGTTTTTAGTGATCCAAATCTATCTGTCCTGTCCAAGTGAAGCTGGAAACAAAGCAAGAATAAATAGTTCTTGGTCACGCCCTAAGTGAAATGCCATACCTACCATTGAGGCCTGTAACCTGATTTCACTCCATTGTGTTGAGAAAAAGATCAAATATGGGCCAGCTGTTCCAAAGCAGGGTTTGTTTTCATTGTTTCAATCATTTTCTTACTTATTTTTGTGAGTAGGAGGCTATGGTATAATTCAGTTAGGAGATAGTCTAAGCAGATTAAGGAAGATTTACAAAGTCCCCGGTAGACTGAGGAGTGTGTGAGAATTCTTACATCTTGGTTTCCCTATACGCAGGTTTGTTTGAAGATGTCTGACTCATTGAAAAGCTCTATCTGAAGATACACCTGTGGTCTTCATATATTCAAAAGGCACACCCCCTTGCCTTGACACTGGGAATGAGGTCATAGTGAATGTTCATGCCACACCACCTGTGTACCCTTGCCTGCCCTTTCGTCATGTCTTAATGTAGGGACACCGTTGCTGGTATGGTCTAGGATGGCTAGGTATGGATTGCACAAACAACCCGGAGTCAGGGCTAGTCCAAGGTAAGGTGGGAAGTAGGCTGAATTTGTCTTTGCAGCTCAGCTTTGCTATCCTTTCCCAAGACCTGCCCTACTTGTGACTGTCCTCTGCACTCTCCTTGCTGTTCCTATACTTTGTGTTTTAGCACCCCACTGAGAGAGTTCTCGCAGAACCACACCCAGCACACGGGGCCTTTCTTGTTCTGTTTCGTGTTTGCCTGTACCTGTGTCCCACACTCTGGTTGACTAGTTCTTGATAAGGCGATAATAGGTTCAGTAATAGGTTCCAGTGGCCAGTGAGACAGTATTTGAGAGAACCACAGAACCTTGTGACTGGATGAAGGCTCAGCATTGCATTGTGGGTGGGAGACTCCTTTTGAAGTTGACCTGCCAGTTGCTCACCCTGACAGTTAACATCTGTGAGCTAGTTGTGAGCTAGTTGTTTTTCCTATCTGAACTTTGCTTTCTTCCTCTGTAAAATGAGGGTTATAACCTTTCCTTTTGAGGGGAAGTGGTCTGGGTTACATGGGATATGTACAGAACTCATGGGGCATAGTGGCAAGCATATAGTATTAGGTAAGCAATAAGAGTTCCCTTGCAAAAAATGAAAAAATAGGGTGGAGTGAAAGGAATACAGAAGTCATCTCATCTGTCCTCTTGGAGAAACATATCCGCTGTAACCTAGTGAAGCGATTCCAGATGTAGAGGCAGAAATATGTATCTGAGCTCTTTGATTCAGGGCTGTGGGCTGTACCCATCCTCAGGGCCAGTCCTTGTTCAAGTCTGATCTTGCTACTGTATGATCCCGTGATAGCATCTTTGGACCTGAAGACCCAACGTGATCCTGAAAGGGACCTGCTTCCCACAGATACGCAGCCAACCACCTGGACACCAGATTTGTTTTCAATATTAGCAACCCTGATGTTTTAAAAATACCTTTGAGGTTGTTTGCAATCCATTTTGTATGGTTTTCTCCTCTCCTGACAGGGCCTCTTTTTCTCTCTCCACACCCACCTCTTGGCCACCCTCTCATCCCGGCAGCTGCAGGGAAGATTTCTCTCCAGCTGTCTATCAAGTCTTCAAAAGCCAGCCGGAATGTAATTGTAATCTATTTTTCCGCTCCTCAATAGTAGTGGGTGAAAAACACACACACGCACACAGCTCAAAATTGCAAGGAAACGGGAGCCAGAGCTGCCTCGTGACTCACACAGAGCCCTGCATGGATAATTACTGCCATTCATTACTGGCCCAGGAAAGAAAACAAGGGTCCAATTGGGTTTTAGTGAACCAGAAGCCTGACGGATAAGAGGGAAGAAGGGGCCTGTGCTCCCTCCCTACTGCCTCCCCCCTCTGATAACCCCTCATCCAGTTCATTCTCATGTACCATTCTCAGAAAAATAACATCCTGCTGGCAGTTCCCCTCCCAACTCACATCTTTTATTATGCTTATTTAATATGCAGTTTAAAATTGGTATTGGGGCCAGATTTTGCCAAGCACTTCTCCCCAAAAGGCCTCAATAACCTTGAGCCAGGACCTGACTTGCCCATTTTCCCGGTTGAGGGTTAAATAGGTTCTATTTCATTAATTCATCCAACCAACAGTTGTCATGAATTCACCACAGAGTGCTAGATTCTGAGGGAAATGAAGCTGCATTCCTCCTGATGAAGTGTTTTTCCTTCCCTGCTTTAAACCTGCCTAGTAACATCTCTTGCAGACAGGTAGTGATGCCATTTACTGGCTCCCAGTCAGTGCATTCTTTCCTTCCCTTAAATTCCTTTAGTTATACTGTTCTGTCTTGGAATCTTTCACTGGATTTTTAACTTATGGAGAACAGAGAATACAGCCAAGAAAAGGGAATACACACACACACACACACACACACACACACACACACACAGAATATGTCAACATCAGCTCTGAGCACAGAGTTTTATATATTGCTAGGTATTGTTTGTAGGCACTCAAGCAGCATGGGATGAATGAATGAATGAATGTTCAAGTAAGGAACAATGTATTTAAAGCTAAATGTCTTGGGATGGCTGTGGCGAGAGGCAAGTCCTAAGAGAAGAGTAAGATTTTAGTTAGTTGATAGAGATAGGAAGTTCTTCTACAATGGGAGTCCTTGTGGGTACCTGGCTTACTCAGTTTGGAAGAGCCTGCAACTCTTGATCTCAGGGTCTCGAGTTTGAGCCCTATGTCACATGTAGAGATTACTTTAGATAGGTGAATAGATAGATAGATGGAAAGAAAGATTGATTTAGAATGGGAAGTGCTGGAGGAAAAGCGTCTCCTGCTGGAAGTAAATCTCTGGAAATAGAATGTGTTTAAAAAAAAAAAAAAAGAACACACTAAGACTCCATTAATCAGCATTATTCAGTTTTGTCCACAATTATGCTCCTTAAGGGTGGTTGACTGATATCCATGTATTTCATTTAGCATCAGCCATTCCTTATAGGAGCTCATTAACTGTGTGGAATTTGTATTAGGTGGTTAAGGCCTTGAGTGATATTTTCAGTGCAGTCAGGTTTTACTTCACATCATACACATCTTGCCACTGTTCTGTTGTTATTTTTTGTTCTCAAGATTCTTAAACAGCACACAATGTCTCAGCTCTTTTACTTTTGAACAGACTGAAGTTATAGGAATCAGAGGCAGCATGTAACTTATGATTCATGGGAATCTGCTTTATTTTATAGACAGAATCATTATTAATTGTCATTGAATTTTTAGGTGGAATAATTTTCCAAGTATTCCATACTGGGAACCCCAGGTGTTACAACCTTCAAAACTCTAACCATACATGCACATGTTTACACATACACACACACACACATATTTGTGTGGGGGGGTATAAATAATAATGAGGTGTATCTAATTTAAAGTTGATTATTTGAATTTAGGTGTACTAATCCATTGAACTCTTTACCAGTTGCTACTAAACCAAATTATTCCCCGGAAAATCAACTGAAATTCTTCACATGATCTCTAAGTGGATCAGTTACTCTTCCAAAGAGCTTTTTTGTTGTTGTTGATCCCAAGAACAATCTTCTCTAACTGCATCTTCTGAATACTCACATAATCTTTATTCTAAAATCCAAAAAGGTTTATCTTGTCTACACACCTGTATCTGAGCGGCAATTATCTTAGAAAATTGTATTTTGATTTGTAATGATCTATAGAGGATACCATACCACCTCTCTTGGTAGCTTATTGCCATTCCTAATAATCTAGATAGTCATCAGATATTTCCTGATGTGCAGTCCACATCTCTCCTGCTGCTTTGGCTTATTCCATTTGATTGTTATGATACTGATGTTATCCTGTTCATGGTCCTTTTCTTGAGGCCAGGCAATCACAGCATTTGTAACTGAGTCGATAGTTACGGTTATATTCCGGTTTCCTTAAGTGCCTCCATCTTGAGCAGCCCTCTGAGTCCCAATTTTTGTAATGTGGCTGAGGAGCTGTGAGAATTCCATCTGTTTGCAAGAATGGGGCCATACACTTAACTCTGAAGATGGCACTACTCATCCAAATCAAGACTGGAGACTTAGAGAAGCTTGGTTGCACAGCTAGGTTGACCCTCACTTTGTAGGGAGATGTGATTATTTGAGAGTAATTGATTGGAAAGATGAGCCTAGCATGGCATTTATATAGCATTTTTGTTTATTGAGTATAATTGCTATACTCAGCTTTGTATAAAGCATGGGAGTAATAAGATCAAATTAAGGAAAGCTACTTAGCTGGAATAGCAGGGAAGTTCCCTAATGAAGAGATCTGATAGACCATGGAATAGTCTTCCCCAGGAAGGCTGGTCTCATTGAGATGTGGTTACTTACCATGGAACTAAATTGTCCCCCACTGGATGCATCTCAGGCCCTTTTCATTTTGGTTTGTGACTTTGATTCAATTGAAAAAGTCTCACATCTGTTGTTGACTACCAAATGTTATGCCTCTCAAATTCTAGTTGTGGCATAATCATCTAGTGAGCTTTTAAATGTGGATTCTTCTGCCCCATTCTCAAAGATTCTTTTTCATCAGGTCTCTGTGTTATCTTGGAATCTTCATGTTTACCACATTTCCTGGATGATTCTGATGTACATGTGTTGTAAACTCCATTTTGAAAACCAAAGAGCTAGGGCCATTGTGGGAAGATTCCCAGTCTTATATTATGTACACCTGTGAATTTTTATTTGTTCCTTATCCTCGTTCTAATAGTCCACTTTGTCCTATCAACAGGGTTCTTTTTTACTTGCAGAGATCATGTTTGGTGGACAAAATGTTTGGTGAAAGGCTAGAGGTTGCTCAAAGATGTGTTCTGCTCCAAAGAGCCCCCAGCCTCACACAATCTGGCCTTCCCTCTCTTTCCTGTGAGGCAGCTTGGTGCGGGGCACCATTTCCCAAAGTTCTATGGCATATTAACAGTTACTAGAAAAAAAAAAGGGTTGGTGCGGATTGGAGTCTGATGATATCTAGTCCCTATAAGCATGAGAATCAAGGTCCAGGCCTTCCGGAGAGGGGGCTAGAAAAATCTGTGTCATGTGCTACAGTTCTCACCAAGTGGGCAGAGCATTAGCCCAGTGGTGTAACTATAGTGTAATTTTAGAGAAACCCAAATATACCAAGGGAACAAACATAGTGGAATTAGAACTTGGGAAGAATAATTAAAGGGATCACCTACTTGGGGCTTATTACTCTTATACTAGATTTCAGACTTGCAGTACAAAACTAATTCCAGACCATATCCCCTACTGATGACCAAATTCCTACATCAGCAGTAGTAATAATAGCAAAGAGTTATTGGGTGCTCACATTATGGCAGGCTCTGTTCTGATCATTTTATATATATTATCTTAATTCTCATACTGCATTCACTACAGAGTAGGAACTATTAGTATATCTATTTTATAGATGAGAAATTCAAGATAGAGAGGAGTCAAGTGATAATGCCTAAGGTCACACAGCTAATAAATGGTGGTCTATAGACTTGAATTCATGAAGCTTGACTCCAAAGCTATGTTTTTTCCACTATGCTAGGCTGCCTCTATTCCACCACAAGGACAGTATGAAGTATAATAATTGAAATGACAAAGTCACTGGAACTCAGCATATTTAATATGGTAAAAGAAAGTATCAGTAAACCTGAAACTAGGTCAGTAGAAATTAACTAGTCTGGATAACACAGAAAAAAAAGAACCAAAGAAAAATGAAAAGGGCTGCAGAGACCTGTGGGATACCATCATAAATTTCAGCAGACACATAAAGGGAATCCAGGAAGGAAGTAAAAGAGATAAGGGTCCAGAGAAAGTATTTGAGAAATAATGGGTGAAAACATCTCAACTTTGATGAAAAACATTAGTATAAAACAAAAGCTCAATAAACCCAAAGTAAGATAAATACCTATACACATCATAATCAGTCTGTTAAAGATGAAGACAAAATCTTGAAATCAGCAGGGGAAAAATAACTGACAATGTACAGAGGAGCATCAGTATGGTTTATGGCCAACTTATCACCTCACTTGATCTGGCCTTGGTAATCAGAGGACAATGGAATGACATATTCAAAGTGCTGGAAAAAATTGTCAACCAATAATCTTGTATCTAGCAAACCTATCCTTCAAAAATGAAGGCAAAATAAAGGCAATCCTAAATAAAGACTGAGAGAATTTGTTGTTAGCTAACTTACCTTATAAGAAATACTAAAGGTTGTCCTTTAGGCTGAGAGGAAATGATAACAGATGATAACTGAAGTCCACAGCAAGAAATAAAGAGCTGAAGAAATGGTGAACATTTGAGTTACTATGAAAGACTCCTTAAATACATTTTTCTCATTTTCTCTCAACTTCATTGAAGAGAAAAGATTTTATGAAGCAATAGTTATAGCACTGTATTCTTAATATTAGACAATACTGAATCCAGGACCCAAACTATTAAATTAGTCTAAGAAGGGCACTTTTTAATAAATGATATTTTAAATGAAGATACAAAAAGTATATTTATGGCATCATGCTCATAAAGCAGGAACTACAAACTACATAAATTACTAGAAGATATACAGGGCTGCAGAAGTTATTTATTGAGCCTCTTTCAATCCATGACAGACACAATACATAAAAAATAAGTGATGGTATAAGTTTTTGTGACAGTTTCAGAGGCACTTGAAAAGGGCATTCTCTATTTGTAAGGGACAAGTTTTGATCTATATATTTTTATATGAGAGTAATATATACTTGTATTACATATGTTATATAAATGTACTATACATATATACTTATTTAATAGATATATATTTATTTTTGTCTCTCTAAAAAAAATCTACTTGGAAATTGAAGAATATATTAGAACATATTATCAAAACACTGTATATCAGAATTAAGGGGAAATAGTTAAAGCAGGGATTAGAGGCAAATTCATAGCCCTAAATACTTATATTAATAACCAAGAAAGAATGAAAGTAAATGAATAAGGCTTCCCATCCAAGAAATTAAAAAAAAAATTAAACCTAAGTAGAAAAAAGTAATAAAATAGAAGTGGAAGTTAATGAAGTAAAATATAGGAAGCAGAACGAATATATAAGTCATGAGCTTTTTTTTTTTTTGATAAAAATAACAAAATAGATGACTTGTTATCTAATCACAAAAAAAAAAAACATAAACAACTTTAAAAAGAGGTAAGTAACCACAGACACAGAAGTAATTAAAAGAATCATGGGAAACTCCTTCACTTAATTCATTGCAAATAAACTTGACACCTGAACAAAATGGGTTGTTTATGCCTACAAAAACAAAATGGGTTGTTTATGCCTACAAAAACATATGCCTACAAAAACAATTCATTGCAAATAAACTTGACACCTGAACAAAATGGGTTGTTTATGCCTACAAAAACATATATATATATATATATAGTAGGCATATATAATTTAGTAAAAGACAGGACAGGAGGCAAACAAGAACACAGCATTATCCTCTAGTCACCACTAGGATGAAATGAGAGCTTTCTTCTGGCATGGTCTGAGAACTTAAGAGAGGGCAGTCAAATGGGCATTGTGTTTACTCAATGAATTTCTGATGTGTTTATTCATCTTCATCTGTAGTAATATGCAATAGTCTGTTATAACCTCCCATTTGCTGAATATGCTTATGTAAATATATCTGCTGGCATTTAATGTTCTTGCTAGAAGAGTAGCAGAACTATGATAGTATCACACAGACCCTCACCCACACCCACCGCAGGAAGGGACAACAGAATGACTTTAAAAAAGGAAACTGTGAAATAAATACAGATTCACTCATCAGTATGTCTCCAGCATCCCTCCTCCATATTTCTGTCTCTTCAAAGGTTGCTAGGCAACCCAGGAGAAAAATAGCCAAAGCCCTTGTAAAGAGAAGACATGCTTACAATGTCAGAAAAATAAATGTGGGCTTGCTTACTTGGGCTTGCTCACAAACTGCCAGGACTTGAGACATAATTCATTCAGTAGCAATGATTGTAATTGATTTTGAGGATGGTGAAAACAATTGACCATAATCTACCCAGAGGAGACATGACTCAAACCACCCAAGTGTGAGAGAGGGTGCTGCTCTGGTGGTACCTTTTGCCCTTGAAAAGGGATAAATGTTCAGTGGTTCCTGCTGGGACCAGTCTTTGCCTAAGTCTGATTCCATTCTTGCAGTTAGCACAGTCTTTCTGAAACCTCTTAGAGCTCACAATTGTTAACACCCAAACCTCCTTAGGAACTGCTGCTTTATCTCCCCTGGCATTTGGTATATTAAGTGGAGCCTGCTTCTGTGGGCATTGGCATGCATATTGTCTCTGGTGGCCCAGGCTCAGATTGCTCTAAGGAACTGCACAGCCTTCCTACCTGGTGTGTATGCCAGGGTCTGCTCACAGTGACAGGTGTTGATATTCAGCTGTTAATTTCCCCCATTAGAGACAATGTGGTAGGATCTGATGATACAATCTGTTCGTCTTAGGTCTGCCCTGGTTTTTCCTATCTAGAATATATTGCTAACTTTATTGAAACAATAAAAGAAGGGATAGATTTGCAGTCTGCCCTTTAAATGATTTTGCTTTGCTAGGGAAAAAAAATCCATAGCAGTCAATTTCTTTTTGTCTATTATAAATTTATTAACAGTGTGTCGTAATTAGGTGCATGGCTTTGCCTCAGAGGACAAATGGTGCTTCTTGAACTGTGACATTAGTCTGATTGTGGTAAAATGACCCATTTGGTTTTACCAGCTGTGACTTTGGAGGGAGCTGAATGACAGAGGATGCATAAAACTCAACAGATGAAAACATTCCCAGCTCATACTCCCTATTACTGATCCTTCTGCATCCCAAACAAAATATTCTTTGGACTTGCTCACTAATGTCTTGGTGATCTGAAGAGTACTATGCTTGAGCTGGCTTATCAAATTAGGCCCCTTTTCTCCCATTAATATGATATAAATTGCTCTGGCAGACTCTAAAGATGTTGTGTTGTCTAATTAACCAAAAGGAATTCCTAAGTGGGGAAGCAGGACACGCAAAGGTTGCAGTTGTGCTCTTTGGGATCAGGCAGCCTGCACTGAAAACTGTCTAGCTTCCCTAAGCCTTGGTTTATCTAGGAAGCAATTGTGTAACATTTTTCACAGAGTATATGTGAGGGTTAAATGAGTAAATTTTTAGCACAGTGCTTATACATAATAAGTGCTCAAGAAATTAAGGATAAAGACCATAAAAATACTATTGGACTCTATGCAAAAATAATCCAGCTGAAGGAAAGTCATGGGTTCCTGGCTGGCTTGAGAGAATGGGGGGAAAAATAGTTTCCTACCTATCACTTATGTGGGTAGGAAAGGGGGCCCAGAAGAAAAAGGAGTTCCCCTCTATGGCCATTATCCTGGCCATTATCCAAAAAGAATTTTGAACCATGCTGACTTTCATTAATTCTTTTCTAAGAGAAATCTAAGAGGCAGAGTCCAGAAAGAATAAAATCAGGTGTCATACTACCAGGCTCTAAAGTTTGTAAGCTTACACAAAATTGAGACCATAGAAATGGAAAATCACAAAGAGATTAAGTCTGTGGTTGTGGTCCTATCTGCTCACTGGTCCTTGTTTTGGGTGCCTTTTTCTAAGTTTTTATTCTTGTCTTGCCATTTACCCCAAGTAAAGGTTTGGCCAATAAAGGTTTACAATAAGATGTTTTCCAGAACATTCCCATTTCAATAAGGAGCTTCTGGGATAGAAAACAGTGAGTCTTAATGAGGAAATTTCATGCACCATAACAAAACAGATTTTTTAAGTGGGGGAAGAAGGTTTCCATTATCTCTTCATTACCTCTGAAATATATCTAGCAAGTGCACCTAATGTTGGAGGATACTGGACTCATTCAGTTGATGATGGCTGGAAGTAGTCTATTGCAAGCCTGAAATAGAAATTTCCTGAAGAATTTTAGTTTCATCTAAAAATAAAAAAGAACACTGTAACACTCCAGCATCTCTCTGTTTTCCCATTCACTTCCTTCCTGCACCCGTTATTAATTCAGTGCTTTTCTGACTCTATCCTTCTTTGTCTTGCTTTGTGATACTGGAGTAGATGCCATAAACATTCCTCCTTTGCCATATGGCAGATATTAGGCTTTGTCAGTAGAGGGCACTGGAAAGCCACTGCAGGAGGAAAGGGACCTCTTTCTGGTTTTGGTATACTTTTTTCTTCTTGTTTCTATGGCTTTTGGGGCACCCAGTGGTGTTCACTCTACAGCGAGTTTTACCAGTACTCACTGAGCAGCTTCCCACTTAAGTGTCAAAGGCATCCGGGCAGGTGGTTTCCTGTTTGCCAGCGCTGGCTTGTCTTACCTCAGAGAACTTCAGCACATGTGGGTCATGGTCGCATCCTTTCCAGAGAGGTCTGGATCTCAGTCTTGGTTTTGGGTCAGGGCCTCTTCTAAATTAGTTTCTTCCTTGGGTATTCTGTCTCAGCTAGAGGTAGTAGCTCTTTTCCAATATCTGCTCTTCTTATACTTGTTAGATTTCTCTATTCCTCTGTATCGAATCTCCTATTATAAGTAAATAATTATTTATATTAAAATTTCCCTGTTCAAATTAATAATGTTTTTTCTGCCTTCTGATTGGACCTAAACTAATAGATCCTCGAGGATCAGGTGTGATATACACAGATGGTGAGTTTGGGGAGGCATATCCTAGCTCCTTTCACTTCTCCCTTCTTATCACCAAAAAATATAAAAAATAAAAAGATACTTCAGGAAAGAACAGCATGTCTAGCATGTCTGTTTAGCATTGCCTATCCCTTGGCCCACTACCCTGTCCGTGTGACTTTCATGCCACTGTATAAAGCTCTTCTTTCCTAAAATGTCACCCTAATTGGGGAGTGACTTTGTATCTCCCGAATCCTTAGACATACTGTAATATTCACCTTCAGTGAGTGGGTTCTGTTCCCACAGAACCCACATAAATAGTCCAGAATTTGATGATGGGAAAACATTTAGAGAATGACCTGATGTATTCAAAACACATCTCTTTTCAATCATGAATTAACAGGTAATGCATTTAAAACTGTGTGAGAAAAATAGACTTGTGACTTCGACTCTGTGCATGGAAAAGGAGAAAAAGGGTCATTAGCCAGCCCTTGGGCAAGATCTGTTTCCCTGATACATTAGACGTTAGCAGTGGGATTTGATGGCATTGCTGAGTTCTTGTTGAAGGAGGAAATTGAAGAACCAGGTGTCAGCAGATGATCACATTGGCTCAGACAGTGTGCCACACACCACTTGTCCCCTCCATCATCTCTATTGACATGGCACCTTTTATTGCCCTTGACTTTCTCCTGCGCTCAGCATGCATAGTTGAGTTGCTTCTGTGTACTATGTGTTTGCATAGGAGAGTACAGTGGAGAGAAAGGTACCCCAATATGTTTTAGAGAGAATGAGAAAATGCAACTTTTATGAACATTTGAAATGTCAGTGTAGTGGCCAAAGAATAATAAAGCTCTGTAACACACCCAAGATCAAACATAGGCCTGGGGTAGTTACCCTTGACATGGGGAATGTGATGTAGTCTTGAGATTCTGAAATGACCTTTGAAACAGATTCTTCAGGGCTGAAATGCCGGAGGAAGTGAACATCTTGTCACTTACTGGTGGTAAATAGTTAAGAAGGGGTTTGTTACGAGCCCTGTGATTTGACGTGGTAACTTTATATTTTAAGGATTATAGCTTAACATTGCAGATGGTGTTATTTTAGGGACAGGGTCAAATTTGGTTATTAAGAATCAGAATCAGGGGTGCCTGGGTGGCTCAGACAGTTGAGTGTCTGCCTTTGCTTAGGTCACGATCTTAGAGTCTCAGGATTGAGCCCTACATCGAGCTCCCTGCTCAGTGGGGAGTTTGCTTCTCACTCTGATCCTCTGACCTTACCCCCTCTCATGCTCTCATTCACTCTCTCTCAAATAAATAAATAAATTTAAAAAAAAAGAAAAAGAATCAGAATCAGGGATGCTTGGGTGGCTCAGTTGGTTAAGCGTCTGATTTTTTATTTTGGCTCTGGTCATGATCTCACAGTTGTGAGAATGAGCCTCTTGTCATGCTCTGCATTGGGTGTAGAGTCTGCTTAATATTTTCTCTTTCCCTCTGCCTCCCTCCCCAGCACCCTGGCCCTGGCTTGTGTTCTCTCTCTCTCTCTTTCTCTCTCTCTCAGAAACAAACAAAAACCATAAAAAAACCTCAGGTTTAGCCATTTCTTCAAGTCTGCATTTCCTTATAAAGGCTACCATGTCATGTAAAACTTCTTTTAAATAAATTTGTATGCTTTTTTCTAATTAATCTGTTCCTTGTTACAGAGGTCCCAGTTGGGAACCTAAAGGGTAAAGGAAAAGATGCTTTTCTTCTTCTACGTTTATTTCCTACCAGACACCTCATCTAGTGTTCTCCTTGCAGACCTCTTCCTCTCCTTTTCCCTACTTCAAAGAATTGACCCTGATAGGAAGATGACTTTAAGGTGCAGCACTTAGCATGGATGTCTTTTTCAACTGCCTTTCATATTTACTGAGGTGCGGTGTATAGCATTGTGATTCTGATTTTTTTTAAGGTTTTATTTATTTATTTGAGAGAGAGAGACATAGCGAGAGAGGGAACCCAAGCAGGGGAGTGGGAGAGGGAGAAGCAGGCTTCTTGTTGAGCAGGGAGCCTGATGTGGGGCTTGATCCCAGGACCTTGGGATCATGGCCTGAGCCATGCTTAGTTAAGCAAATGCTTAACCACTGAGCCACCGAGTCACCCTGTGATTCTGATTTCTGTGTCATTTTCATATCCTCTATTTTCTGATTTTAAAGAAATATCTTCAACTATTTAATTTTTTCAAATGATTCTTCTTTAGCAGATTTATAGCATATATATTTTGAATAAATCTTGGTCTGTGCCCCATATGTCAAGGTAACTATCCTGAGATACTCACTGTTCAATCTATATAGCAAATTCTTGCAAGTTGCAGAATGGAACCCAGCAGCAGGGTTCAAAGCCTGACACTGGTGGAGCTCACCAATTCAGAGTTCCCATTCACAGTGTGTTCTATGGAATGGTGACTTAGGGGTACTCTCCACAGCCTGCAGGGCCTTTTTGTGGTCACTTACTCCTCAGCTCTCCTCAGCTCTGGAATTGCTTACTGGGCCACCTTGAGAAGATGAGTCAATCTGTGCCTACTCTTTTCTGCATTTAAATTACATAGTAAGATCCTAAATGTTCAGTGACAAGTGTTCGGTGTTTGTCACCTAAGAAACCTTTTAAAAGTTAGAAATCACATATGACATGTGGCATGTGTAAACCATTTCAGCCTTCGTTCTAGGAGTGAAAAAAATAGAAACCGTCTGAATATCAGGAAGTAAATGGATAAACTATAGTATGCCTATATTGTGGAATACTATTTAGGTATCAAGTTGTCATGGGATGATCTTTAAGCCATGTTATTGAATAGAAAGTAGAAGTACCAGGACACTTATATGTGGCATTTAATCCCATTTCTACCATCCCAACTATGTGTATCACAAAATTTATATTGTATTTATTATATACTCATTGCACAGCAGAACAGTCTATATGCATTTATTGAAAATACTAAAAACCCATATAAAATGGTTTAAAAGATTACAAGCCACACTGATACAGGCGAGACTCTGGGATTAGAGGTGGTAGCAAAGAGGTATTTTGCTTTTAGCTTCCTGTTGAAAACATGCAGGATGAGATGCCCCAGAATGTGCCACTTTGGCATTAAGATTACTTTGTGTTAAAGGTAATCAAAACCCAGTAGATGCAGCAAAAGCTCTCTGCCTCTCCCTCAACTGCCTCAGTTTACATTGGGAAGGAGAGACTGGACCAGGAAGAGAGTTATGAATAGATACTCTCCTTTATCTAAAAAATGATCTGCATAATAGGGCAAACCTTTGTTTTTCTAAACATTTCCTTTCACCTCCTTGCTAATGGTCTTTCTCCTCTTTGTGTTCTCAGGCCGCTATCCCTCTCCTTAGCTCTCAGAAGCTTCATGTTGCTTCATTGTCTTTGGAACTCCATGTTGGGTTTGATTCCCCATGCATATGCTATTAAACTGGACTTTCCTTCTTAGTCTCTCTCATGTCAGTTTGATTCTAAATCCAGCTAGAAGGACCATACGGCCGAGGAAGGTCTTCTGCCCTGACACTATTCCTGCGCTGGGGAATTTTCTATATTAAGATGGTGTCATATATTGTGAATGAGCATGAAAAATTTTAAGTAATTGATTCTGAACAATTAAGTTGTGCCCTAGAGAGAAGAGCAACTTTGGCTAGAGCTAGGTGGTGATAACTTAGGGACGAGACATAGATACACACCTATCCATTCAACCTCATTAATGAATCTACCAATTGTAGATCAGGATGACAGCTCTGCTGCTGTGGTTAATACTCTCAGAACAGTTAATTGTGCTCAGCTTCTTACTTTATTGCTTTTATGAGTAAATAAATAGAATACCATTGGAACACACCCAAGAGTTTATTTAACTGCATGTTAATGATTACTTATTAGTTATTATACTAATGTGTCTTCCTCTTCATATTCTCCTTTTTGTTCCTTAACACCCTTCTCCCCTCAACTGGTGTATGTACCTTGTAGGACCTGCCTTAAAATTCACAGCTTCCAGGAAGCTTTTCTTAATTAACTCAGTCTTATTGAGAAATTTTTTACTCAGCATCTCTTTGGTGAGTGTGCTTTTGTGTTTGAGGACTTCATTTTGCACCTTCTACAGGTGTTGCTTGCTAATTGTTTTTCTGTCATTTTTTGCATGTATGTTCTCTTCATCTCCCAGTGTAATGGACTCTTCGTGAAATAAAATACAGGAAACAGTGAGGAGTATGGATATCGAGATAGAAATACTTGTTTAAAACCTGACCTGCCCACGTTTTGTTAGATGTTTTTAAGAAAATTTCTTCTTTTAAGCTGCATTTTCCCCACCTGTGTAACTGGAGTAATAATTTCTATTTCATAGGATTGTTTGGCAAGGAGATTGGTGGTAGTTAGCACTCAACATGTGGTAGTTATTAGTATTGATCTCCTCTTATCTCCAACCCACCATGCATATGTGTATAAATTGGTCCTGACATTAGATAGTGTCTGTGATGAGATTTTAATCATGATTTATTTCCTCCTTTTGGTCAGATATGTTCAAAGATCTGGGGACAATCAGGGTTCAGAAGAATAAAGATGAGGCTTGTATTGTCAAATCCAACCTAAAGCACCACCCAAGGGGATTCCTTTGTTCCTCAAATCCTGCTTATATGAATAATTTAGTTAGAATTTGCTCACACCCAAAGGAGCTGTTTCACTTTGTCTAATTTTACGCCACTTTGGGGACCAAGTCATATTTTGTCCTGGCATCATTTCTTGGCTTACTTACAATAAATGGATATTTGTGTGCATTCATTCATGTAGTCATTCATTCAGCAAAAATTTATAGAGTGCTGCTATGCTGAGTACTAAAGAAACACATGAAGCATGAGTAGAAGCATGAGTAGAGGCATGTCCACCAGGTGGACAAATTGGGGATAGCACTCTGAACTGAAGGTATAGCATATGCAAAGGCCCTGAGGCATGAAATAACAGGACCTGCTTTAGGAGCTACAAGTACTGTGCAATACAGTACTGAAGCATCAGGTGCACACGGGGAAGTGGTTTGAGATGAGACTGGTTAGATGGACAGGGAAAGCCATTTGTATATCAGGCAGAGGGGTTGAAATTTTATCATGCTGGCAGTGTGGATCTACTGAAGAATTTTGAACAAGAAAATAACAAGGTCAGATTTGTATGTTATAAAGAAATTCTAGCTGCCAAGTGAAAGATGGATTAGAGGGAGATGAGGATAGAGGCAGGGAGAAAAATAAGGAGGATATTGGAGTAGTCTGGGTATGAGATGATAAGTGACTGAATTAGGACATGAAAGAGGGGATGAGGTGATTAGAAAGGAATTTAGGGAGTAGAGTTGATAGGACTTGGTACTTGATTGATGTATTAGTTTTATATTGGTGTCATAACAGATTACCACAAATTTAGAAGCTTAACATAGCACAAATTTATTATCTTCTAGTTCTATAAGTTAGAAATCTGACGTAGATCTCACGAGGCTAAAATCAAGAGTGTTGGCAGGGCTGTACCTTTTTCTGGAGGCTCTAAGGGAAAATTTGGTTTCCTTATTCATTCCTGTTGTTAGAAGAATTCAGTTCCTCACATTTATAGAATTGAGGTTCCTGTTTCTTTGCTGAGTATCAACAGAGGCCTGTTCCCATCTTTCAGAGGCCACGTGCATTCTTTGGCACCTGACACCCTTTCCTTGCCTTCAAAGCCAGCAATGGCAAATAGAGTCCCTTTCACTTTTCAAATCTCTCCTGCCCCTTCTTTCTGCCTCTCTTTTCTGCTTTAAATAAGTAGAGATTGGGGCACCTGGGTGGCTCAGTTGGGCATCTGACTCTTGATTTCAGCTTAGGTTGTGGTCTTGGGGACATAAGATCGAGCCCCATGTCATGCTCCTCACTCAGTGGGGAATCTGCTGGAGATTCTTTCCCTCTGCCCCTCCCCACAGTGCTCCTGCTCTTTCTCTCAAATGAGTAAATAAATCTTAAAAAAAAGCCACACAAAAAACAAAACAAAAACTAAAGGACTAGAGTTTAAATTGAGTCCATCCAGATAATTTAAGGTATTCCTTCATGTCCTTAACCTTAACCACATCGGCAAAGTCCCTTTTCAGTGGAAGGTAGAGTATTCATAGGTTCTGGGCATTAGAATGTGGACTTCTTTGGGGAGCCATTTTTCTGCCTTCTCCAATTGGATGTGGGGTTATGAGAGAGGGTAGAACCCAAGTTTCTGACTCCAACAACCAAGTGGAATGCAGACTTAGGGGAAGAAGAGAAGTTTGGTTTTGAACATGCTGACTTTGAGGTGCCCCTAGGAAATAAAAATGGATTATCTAGAAAGTAGTTGGATGCACTAACTGAAAGAGGAGAAGTCAAGGCAGGAGATAGCGATTAGGGAGCCACTGACATGTAGTGAGCTCTCAATTAATGTGGAAAATGGGAAGAGAATAGGGCCAAGAACAGAATGCTGGGGCCAATAATATTCTAGACACACCAGAGAGAGAAGCACTCAATAAAGGAACTCAAGAACAGCCTACCGGGTCTCAGTTTCTTTGTGACACATTTCTTCCTTTCTCCTCTCCCTGGCATGTTTTCTCCTCATTCCCTGGTTTTCTGCCTACTCATAGTTTCTGCTTCCTAAAACTTTAGTGTGTTCATTATGCTCTGTGACATCTCCCATCTTCCCTGTCGTCATGGATCTCTTAGCTTCAGCTCTATTTCTAAACTCCTTCATTTTTTTGTTAGTTTTGTGTTTGTTTTTTTTTCAGTTCAAGGTGGGGAAAAAACCTAGAGAGAATCACATTGACCCAGATTATCATTTTGCATCATGCCCTGGCATAGGCCAATGGTTTAAATGGGGATTGGCTACCCAAAGGCCAGGTGCTTGCTCCAGCCACCTCCTTCTCCATTTCAGGAACTAGAATGAATTCAGTGCAGCTGTTCAGAAAAGCAGTTTATTAGGCTTTGGGAGAAGAAGGTTAACTTGATTCCCATTGTGTTTGCTGGACCCAGGTAAAAAATGGGTAAATAATAGGTTCAGGACTCTCTTTAAGATCACCCCATTGCTCCTAGTCTCATTGAGCCCTAATACTGTCTGTGTGCAGCAGATCATCTTTATAGAAATTGAACTTGGGGTCCAAATCACAGGAGTAAAATCCAGGCAGGCAAAACTCAGATCAAATACAGGTTTCCCTGCTACCTGAAAAATAGAGTGTTCCTATGAAATCTTTTTTGAGCCAAAATAACGTAAAACGAAGAAGCAATTGCCATTAATTTATACAGAAAAATTTTTGAGCATTCCAAGACCAAAGGCTTTTCTGATGCCTTAGGACACATATTGGTAACGGACACACAACATAAATCGAGACAAAGTGCAGATGTTCCCAGACAGGATTCAAGGCTATGACAGCGTGATGCTGAGAAGTTGAGTGTAGTTCCGAGGAAAAGAGCTTGGTGGGACCTCTTTCATTGCTTGGGCTTTGCACTCTCCCTATAATGGCTTGCTGCAAAACAAACACTGACCACTATTTTTGCTTTTTGCCTTTTTTCAAAAAACAAAATGTATGTTTATAAACATTATCCAAATGAGAGCTGGTTATTTAGATTCACAGTCCTTCCGGCCACTCACCATTCATCCATTCTGCAGGCTCTTGGCATCCATACATGTAAGTGGGGGGTGCCTGCTTGTCTCTGAATCACAGCTACGTGCACTGACTCTCCCATCGCACTGAACATGAAGCATCTCTCCTTTTGGAGAGAGACCTGCTAGGCAGGGTTGCAGCTTGCATTTGTGGTACTAATAGCCAAAAAGGTACTACTGTTACTTTTTGGTGCTCCTTCTGGATGGCAAGAGAACTGGAATTTATATTGCTATTGCAAAGTACCATAAAGCCTTTCAAATTCCTTTTAGTTTTCTTTACACACAAATAACCGTCTTTCACAAGATCTCTATTTACTGAACCTGAGTATGATAGATCGACTCCAGGAAAGACAGAGCACCTACCTACAAGGTCTAATAAGCTGTTCTGAAACCAAATTCCTATGATGCTGGAGCTTCCAAGAAGTTTCCTTGTGTGGGATTCATGTGAGGCCACCAGGGATTGGTGATGGTCTGAGTGAGTGGTGATCTCCTGCTCTCTCCTCTATGCTCTGCTGCAGAGGTTCAGGCTAGCTCAGGAACCCATTGCCCCAGCCTGTAGTTCCTGCTGATAACCAGATTGAAAACAGGAAAGTGCAGTGTTCTCTACACAGGAGTGGATGCTTGCCATCCATTTCTCCAGTGGACTCTTGCTGGGTCACTCTTTAATTGCAACAGAGGGCTGTCCCTTCATGCTCAGCTGGCCAGTGTTGAGCCTACTAAGATTGTTTTAACGAAGTCTGTTTATTCTGTCTGCAAGTGACTTCTTGGTCATGGTTAATTGCTTTAGGGTGAATTAACTCTATTAGATAGTAAATTGCTTAAGCATGTCTTCTCTGTGGAACTGACCTCAGTGAGAACAGAAGGAGAAAACCTAAGAAGAGCAAGGAAAGTTCAAGTTCTGGAAAGGGCTCTAAGAGAGGATGTAGGATAACCTCACTGAGAGAGCTCACACTGAGGCCCACAGGTGGGACCTCAAAGAGCTGGAGTCAGTAAGAACAGATCAGTTCAAATAAGCCCAGAAGCAGAAGTTATATGATGGTATTTTTATTATTTAAAAAATATAAGGGAAAGATAAAGGCAAATATTGTTGAATAAAATGAATGAGATAGAGGCAGCCTCCGAAATAACTGAAGGGCAACCTTGAGCTGCTTATTCTTTCTAGCTGGGCACACAAATAATTTTCCTTTGGGTCTTTGAATCAGAAGATCTGAAAGGTAATTAAATTCTAATGCGTAACAGAGAAGTCATATATTTCTTTCTTATCACTCTTCCTTCCCTCCTGTTCTCTCTCTCTAGATCCAGAAGAATCCTAGAGTCTAGCCTCAAAAAATTACTCATATTCTTTGAACTTCCCAGACTTTTTTATACTTCTGTGACTTGGCACATGTTGTTTTCTAAGCTTGTTGTGGCTTCCCTCTTCTCTGTCTTGAAAAATCCATCCTAATCTTAAGGGGTCTGTTTAAGCTCATCTTCTTCAGAAAGTCTTCTGGGACTTACCAGATTGGGTAATTTTTTCCCTTAATTATGCTCCCACATATCTTTGTGTATTTCTATATCATTTATCAACTTATGTTCTCATCATGTGATAGGATAATACTCTGAACTATTATTGGCTCACTTATGATTAATTGCATTATAACAATGGCCTAAAAATGATGGACATTTATTTCTCTCCTGGTAAGGAAGACTAATGGGAAGCAGTCTAGAGCTTGTACAACAGCTTGCCATGTCCTCATGAATCCAGTTTTCTACCTATCTTCTTTGCCATACTCCACTTAATAGCTCTCATTTTCAAGTTTACCTCATGTCCAAAATAGCTGCTCAAGCTCCAGCCATCACATCCATACTCCAGGAAGCAGTAAGAGAGAAGAAGGAAGATGGCGTATCTCCCCTCTTTTAAGAAGGGTTCCTAGAAACACCACTGAACAGTTTTATCATTGGCCAGAACTTAGTCACATGGACATATCTAGCTGCAAGAAACTCAGGAAAATGTAGTCTTTATATGGCAGCATTGTGTCAGAATAAAAACTGTACTTAAAAAAATGAGAAGAGACTGGGTATTGAGAGGCAAATTGTAATAACATTATCTGATACTTTTAAAAAATTTCTGTCATTCTCACTGCTTCCCATTCTTCCACCTATTGAAACTAAGCAATCTATGGCTTTAGGAAGCAGTTAGAACCCAGATGAAAGCAAAGATAACATATGTAATGTGTTTAAGGTTTACAGTCATATTTTAGACATTCAGAAACGTAAGTTTCTCTGTTTGGTGTGCTTGATTTGCTCAGAAGCCTCCTACTTCCATTTATGGCCAGGAAAAAAAGCGCTTACCAATTAAAAGTAATGTCAGTTCTGTTTTAAAATTTAATCTCTGGGTAAATACTAAGCCAAATGCAGGGCCCTTACCTTCCCCTTATCCTGCCTTCTCACCTGCCTTCTCAGAAGTTGCCTGGTTACCAGAGTCTTTCTGCAACTCTCTAGTTCTCTTGAACCTCCAGTACTTAGTTATGTTATTTGTCTGTCACCCTCTCTACCCAGGGACCCCATAGGGTCTGGAACACTGCCTGAGCTGTTTTGCTTTCTCCAGTGCTTATTGCAGAAGTTGACATACAGGAGGAAATAGTTAAAAATTTGACTAACGAATGTATGAGTGTACTTTAAATGCATCACATAATTAATTCGTGTGGTAGTATAATGATCTGAAAATCCTTGTAAAATTTCTCTAAAGCCCCTAGCACTAGGTTTATAGCTTTCTTTCTTATGGCCTTAATAATACTCAGCTCTCAGTTATAGTGGTCATTTGCTTGCCTTGCCCCTCATTAGTGTCTTCTTGGAGAACGGTCCTGATCTGTGTAACTCTCACAGCTCCTGGAGAAAGTCATGGACATAGTAGGCCTTTAATCAGTGAAAATGAAGGACTAAATGAATAGGGGCTGGCACTTTGTAATTTATCACTAATGAATGACTCCCACCCAGGAAGAAACAATGGATTTTATCAGAGCTATTTAGAACAATATCAGTAAAGAGAAGTTGATATTTTGCCTTTAATTAAACACTGTTTTTTTTTTTGATAAGAAAAAAATTGCTTTTGTTTTTCAGAAATCCTCCACCTACTTTACTTCATCCAGAAGAATGGTGTGAGGAGTTCAACCACTTTATTTCACAGTGAGTATTTCTTCCACTAAAAATTGCTTATCCAGCAAGGCCTTGAACAGTGATTGGAAATCCAAGCTGTGGAATTTACTTGGCAGTAGAAGTCGTTATGGCTTTTAGCACGTTATGACACAGAATTTGTTCCAGCAAATGATAGAAGATGCTTCTGTAGGATTTGAAAAATAGGGAGTTCCATTTGACTTTTGACTATAATCAGACCTGATTCTATGGGTCACATTTATCTGAGAATCTACTCACATTTATCTAGTCTATTTGTCCTGGGGCAAATACTGCCAGTGGCCTTTTTAATGAGGGAGGACACTCAACATCTGAAACTGTGATGTGCACACTAGGCCCAGGGAAGAGACAGAGGGTGGCAGCCTTCAACTGGGGTCTTAAAGCTTGGAAGTTGGGCTTTGCTCTAGGATCCGTGGGGTGGGAACACAGCTCCAGTTGCCAAGATGCTTGAGCGGGCACAGTGGGATCTCTGGCCTGAGGAACCAAGGTGAACAGACCCAGCCAAGGCTCAAGGTGGGGAGAACAAGATGAAAACCCAAGTGATGGGTGGCATGTCCAATGGGAGCTATGTTACCAGAAGCTAGGCAAGACAGAATGGGACAAAGACAGGAGCAAAACCAATAGTAACACCAACAGGATGGTGACTCAGTTCTGGGAATATGAGCTTCTGGCCTGGGCCCTGGTCTGGTAGAAGACCACACAGATCTGGGGAAGATGCTAGAGGAGACTGTGTGACCCCAGGCTAGGGGCCTGATGAACTGTGTGGGCAGAAATCCAGATGAGGCATTACAAGGCATATCCAGGTACAGGGACTGGGAAGAGGTGTGCTCAGAATTTAGTAGATCAAACAAGGTGTTCAGAGGTCATGGGAGGAGAAGAGAAGTGCCCAAAATAGCTCATCAACAGTACATAGGGAAGGGTCAACACAAATTGCTCTAACTTAAGCTTATGGGTAGACTTAGTTTCCTTAGAAAAGCAGGGCAATGAAAGAAATGGAGTCCCTTGATTATCTTCCTTACTCTCATCATACAGATCAGTAATTCCTTATCCACAATTCTAGAATCCAAAAAGCTCTGAGAAATGAAAGCGTTTTTTTTTGTTTTTTTTTTTTTTGTACTTGACTCATTTAGCTACAGGCCCTGGCCTTATGTGAACTGATTTGGTGGCAACACATGACCTAAACTGAAGTGAAACTATTTATAGTCATTATTTATCTCACTCGGTGTGAATATTCATGTGAATTGTTGCAGATTTATTAATGTGTTTGATTATAGTGTGCTGCCCCAGATCCTGCTGGGGAATGTTATGTAACATACAGTAAATGCACTGGTTTATATTTCTAAAATTTTATAAAATTCTGAATTTCAAAATATGTTTGACCCCAAGGATTAGTAGAAAGAGTTGTAATCCTATATTTAATTTTTGTTTCAAGTGCATCATAGTTCACAGTCCCTAAAATTGTTTGCTTGTCCAGCCCCTCCTGGACTTGTTCCATCTTTCTCAGTACTCCAAGAACTCTACCAAGCAAGGCTGTATTGGAATGTGACCATGAAATTCAAGGCCAGGGCATTTCCTCACCCCTCCAGTCCCCACTCTGGTGTTTCTACAAAGCCTGAAGAATGCAGAAGCAGTCACAGCTCAAAGTGGCAATGTCAGGCAATAGTGAGAGGAGCAACAGATAGAGCAAGAGGGATGATGCTCACGTAGGAGCAGAGGATGAGGCACCTCCTGGGATATGGGAGCCAAAGAGGGAGGTGGAGAGAACTGGAGAACTCAAGACATGCTGGTAGCTGGGAATACACCCCAGGGAGAGAAATCCAGGGCCTCTGGGTTCCAGTGATTTTGCTAGCAAAGGCTGGATTTAAAGAGTTTTCCTTTTTGTTCCATTGCTGCATACAGATTCCCTTGATCGACCTTCTTGAAGCTGTTGGCCTAGAAAAATCCATTACATATTCACAAATATGCCTTCCTATACCAAGTTCTTTCGATGCTTCTAAAATGTGACTTGACTCACCAAATTTTATCTTCTATATATATTTTCAAGTGTATATTCATGTTCTTAAACCAAGCATGGTATTGCTTAAATGGATTTGGGAATAAAGGTACATACTTGATGTTGGGGTTGGGACTCTCAGGGTTAAACAGTGTGGAAATACCTTCCAACTATTGATTTATCTTTGTGGCAGGATCCTATTATATGCCCATTTAAATATGCTTGTTTTTCCCAACATTGAGAACTGCAGATGCACTCATTCTGATTTGCTTTAGACTTAGAGGATCTTGATATGAGAATGGAAGACAGAACACAAAAATCGATGCCTTTAGTATGCATACTATCGGGGCAAAACAAAAGCATCTTGTTGAAATGGCAGGAGAGGGAGAGTCTGAAAACGTTCTTATGAACCAGTGAAGGTAAATAGAAATCAAGTGATTTGTGTGCCTTACCACTAATTTAAGATATGGAAAAGTGTCCTCAGTCTTCTGTTTACTTAATGAATTGCCCTTAATGGTTTTATTAGTGAAAATATTCTGTATTATAGTTGTTCATAGATTCTTTCCTGACTTGAGCTCCCAATCCTGCTTTCCCCATACCATCTTAAATTCCTCAGCCATGAGTTCTTTCTTTTTTTGTTTTTTTTAAACAATTTTTTTTTGTTAAAGATTTTATCTATTTACCTGACAGAGAGAGAGAGATCACAAGTAGGCAGAGAGACAGGCAGAGAGAGGGGGGAAGCAGGCTCCCCGCTGAGCAGAGAGCCCGATGCGGGACTTGATCCCAGGACTCTGGGATCATGACCTGAGCCGAAGGCAGAGGCTTAACCCACTGAGCCACCCAGGCGCCCCATGAGTTCTTTTTTTACAAGATTTTTAGGAATATGAGTCTCAAGATTAGTGACTAATTATTATATTTTGTATCTTTAGGTAGAAACCTGCCCACTATTCCCAAATAATAACCTTTGGTTACATAGGTGAGCCTGCATACCCCAGGCTGTCATTACCCTACCAATTGAGTTTGACTTTACTATTTCATTCTGTTTATTCAAATCTCTAATGAAATACAAACAATGACACTCACTGGGTTAGAAATGTCTATTTAAAGAGAGCCTTGGTTTGCTTTTATACTTATCTTGCTCATATTGGGTGAGAACTGGGAGCAGGATAGAGGATTAAGGCCTTCAGATTATAAACTTCTCATTATTGGTGGGACTGGGGTGGGGAAGATGATTTTCTGGTAATTTCAGGAAAGGTGTTTTTAGCTGGAATTTTTCAGATAATTGTTTCAATTCCCATTGTAGACTGAATAACAATGCATTATATTAAGGTAAATAAACGGATTCTCTCTAAAGAATAAACAGGACTAGAAATTCTTTAGCAGCTTTAAAACTCTTAATACCCTATCCCCATGCGACTGCTAAATCATAGCAGAGGTGAGTCAATAATCTTGATCTTTTTTGGTCCACGTTGGTCACCACTTACCAAGGACCTGTATGACTTCTCATTGATTGGTGTGGTGGTCCAAAGGGATTGACCTGGCTGTAGCCTACTGATCATAGCTGTGTAGACAGGGGACAGGATGTGTGTGTGTGAGCGAGAGACAGAGAGAGAGAGAGAGAGAGAGAGAGAGTGTGTGTGTGTGTGTGTGTGTGTGTATGAGAGGGGGAATGAATATGAATGTACAAGAGGTGGGGGGGGCAGGACATGAGTGCTAGGAGATGGCTTGGTGTTTTTTAGGTTTCCAGTCTTTTTAATTTGGAGACACTAGGAGAGATTTTAAGAAGGTGGCAAATCTTATCAGTAAACATGTTTTGTGGTTTAAAAAAAAAAAAAGAAAAGAAACATCAGTTTGGTCCTGAACCTTTGGTCGTTAGTGATAATTGACTCATTTATATGTGTTAGTTATGCATTTGTCAAAGCATGACTCCTGACAGCATAGTTATGATAAATTAAACATGATCCTCACATAAATTCTGCATTGCTTTTTATCCATATGCTAGGACCCTGCCTGGTGTTTTTGGTCACCCATGTAATGTGTGGTTGACTTTGTAGAGATTTCATTATCAGCCCTTTCCCCTATGGCTAAAGCTATTTGCATAACAAGTTTATCTGGTTCAGGTTTCAGCCAGACTTCTGTTTTGTCAGGAGGCTCCATTCAGAAGTAGCCTTTTGACAAGATGACAGTAATTTTCCTTTTCCAGCTTCACCTTCATCCCAAAGGATATCACTTTTTTTTTCAATTCAAACTAATTTCATGTCTTTGACTAAACTATAATACTTCCCCAACCATTGTCTAAAAGGTATCTGTGAACTATGCTTTTTCATTTTGTGTCTAAAATTTGGGGGTTTTATTAGGAATTAGTTTTAGGACTTTATCATCAGCTCCTGAGCTGATTGGAGAGACAATAAAGAAGGATTTCTCTGAGGCAAGAGTGAATCTACCAGGAGCACCAAGGCGTCTCAGTTTAGGATTTAGTGATGACTCACACTATATGGTCTCCAGCACACACTGCTTCCTTGGGTTGGCTGGCTTGAGCAGCTAAGCATGCAGGTGTGTCCGTATCCCAAGGTGAGCTTTGCGGCTGATCCTTACCATTTAGTCATGTAATGAAGAGGCGGCCTTTTCTATCCCTCCAAATGACATTCATGTGGCTACAAGCAGTTGTATTGCATGTTAACAAGGTGCGATCACTCTGAGCTACAAAACCGCTAGAACTAATGCACATTTGCATACATTTATTCCTTAAAAATGGAAACTGAGAGCTGGAACATTTGCTTTTCCCTAGGCCTGAATGCTTATAAAGGTAATCATTTATTTTGGGGTGGTTGCTCCCTTCACATTGATTGTATTTCCTTCGAGGCAACCACTCTTAGCTCTTCTCCATTCCCTATTATGTGTCAAGGCAGCTTTATTCCATATGGTTTTTATAATGTCCATGAATAACACACTTGGAATGATAAATATCCTAAATCAGTTTATTGATTAAGCTCCACAAATATTCTTGGCTTTTTAAGTCTTGTTAGATTCGGGTGGCCATGCAAAGGGTTAATACTTCCTGGAGTGGAAGGATACAATAACCTTTATTTACATTACTTTACAAATTGGTAATTTTAATTAAAATGAGCAGTGGTATCTCCAGTGACAGACTCTCTCCATTTTAGATTTATTTAGCCAATGATTAGCTATTATGGCTTCTTGAATTAATTAGCATCTCTTGAGCTACAGGGAATTAGTGAATTAATAAAAACTCACATAGAAGCACAAAATTTAAAAAATTCCAATTTAAAGCACCCCCAAATCCTTCTCTCTTCTCTTAACATATATTGATCAATATACTTACAAATGCAACCCAACTTCTTTCTCATCTTGAGAAATTGTTTTTTTTTCCCCCCTCTTCATGAAAAGAACAGATAAAGCTGTGTGTTTCAAGGTTATGTTTCCCTGAAGAATGTCTAATTTAGATTACCTAATAGATCATCTAAAGGCACCAAGGGCCTGATTTGATCCCCCTTAGACCCTACTTAGAAACTCAGCCAGTAAAATCTGATTTTCTCATGATGTAAACCAAAAAGTGGTTCAATGTGATTTGGAGTTTGGAACATGGTACAGTGTCCACATATATCTGAAATATACTGTTTTCGTAGAAACCTTAGCAATGAGGGTTTTAGCCTTATCTGAAAGAAGGAAGAGGCAGAGTACCTGGGTGGCTCAGTTGGTTAAGCGACTGTCTTTGGCTCAGGTCATGATCCTGGAGTCCCAGGATGGAATCCCAGGATTGAATCCTGCATGGAGCTCCCTGTTCATCAGGGAGTTTGCTTCTCCCTCTGACCTTCCCCCTCTCATACTCTCTCTCTCTTTCATTCCCTTCCTCTCAAATAAATAAATAAAATCTTAAAAAAAAAAAAAAAAAGAAGAAGAAGAAGAAGAAGAAGCAAGAGGCATAGTAAAGTGGGTAATCCAGACTCTAGGCAGCATATTCTCTTTGTCTCCCAACAAACTCTGGGTTTGGGTCTTGCAAGAAATCAGATCTGTAGCATATGTTGTAGATTTCACATTATTGCTTATAGCCCATTATGTCAGGTGACTTTTAGATAGGGTTATCCTAGGTGATATTCTGTTCCATTTACCTCATACTGGTTTTTCTTTCTTTCTTCTTTTTTTAAATTCATACTAAAATTTCATAATATAAATCAAAGAGAGTCTACAGTTGAAGTCAACAGAAGTGATGGTGAGCTCTGTGTTTTGTGTCCATGCATAAGGTGTGGGTTTGGGGCTGGGGTGGTGGGCATGACCCATACCTCTGCCCATAGCTTGTTCCCCCCCTCCCTCCCCCAGAGCACTACCTGGTTCATCAAGAAAAGCATTGTGTGCATTCAGCTGTGTCACTTACTAGATGTGCCCCTCTAGGGAACGTATTTAATCTCTCTGACCCTTAGTCCTCATTTGTCAATCTGGGAGAGGGAAGACCTGACTCATAGGGTTATTGTAAGGATTAAATTATATAATGTGTCTGTAGAACCTGGCAAATAACTATTACTCATGCTAGGCTCTGTTCTTTACATGTCATGAAATGAAGGTAATTCTCATAGTCCTATGAGGCAGTTCTAATACCTCCATTTTATAGAAAATTGACCTAGAAAGAGGTCAAGAGTTCTAAGACCACAGTTAATAAGTAGGGGAGCTGGGATGTGAACCCCAAAAAACTTGTTTCAGCGTTCATAATCAACAATAGTTATTATTTTTATTATTCTTTGCATTTGGTCTGTGCCACTATTCTGAAATTGGTTTTTGAAAGTGTCACTGGCTCGCTCTCCTTTCAGGACCATCATGGTCTGTGTAGCTGACTCCATTCCTTGGTATGTCTTCTCACAAGACCGTCAGATCTAGGAATTCCTGGCCAAGAAACAAAAGTGGAATTATCCCATTCCCCAGTGGTTTCAAATGAAAACTTATACTAAAATCAGGTACAATTCCAAGAGGAGATATTAGAAAAGAATGAAGCTGGATCTGTAAGGAATACCACATGAGATGCCACATATATTTATGTTGTGGCAAAGTCACTAGCAGCTTACTATATCAAACTACAAACATCACTGCTATCTGCACACTTGGACATGTTTTACTGGGAAAATTCTTTCTTTCTTTGTTTTTTTGCTTCTGTACTAGTAGTTTTAGTAATAAATAAGAGACACTTTTGTTCTGAAAAATAAGTGTCAATGACCTTCTCATTTTTAATACCTCTGGAGTATTTCAGTCTGCTGTCCACCTTCTCTTTATTGAAGTTTCAGCTCACTAACTTCTACAGCTCTGGCACAACACACACACACATACTCCTCCACTCCCTTCTGAACAGCAACCGTACCACCCCTTCAAACTCAACCTGAGAGAATCTTCTCCAGCAGGAGTCAAAATAGGAGTACCTGGCATGTACACTTATCTTCTCATGTTTGCCCCAGGAACAGTCCTACTTCCCCCACCTATCCCAGGGCACATCTTGTTCAGGCTCAATGCCTCTGTCTCTGCTGTCAGCCAGCACACAGATTTCTTCATGGGGAAGGAACAGGGGGACAGGAAATGGATGCCTGCATCGTGGGAGGCAGAACCCATAGTGCTTGGTAACTAATGATGGGAGGAGACAGGTGCTACAGGAAAGGAACAGTTGAACGTGGGGACGCCAGTATTTTTGTTTGGGAAAGGGATTTTTTAGAGAATATATGTTGGAGAGATTAAGAGCACTAGACCTAAAGTCAGATTGTATTCTAGCATTGCCACTTAGATTAAAAAAAAAAAATTTATTTATTTGAGAGAAGAGCGAACACACAAGCAGGGGGAGGGGCAGAGGAAGAGGCAAACTCCTTGTTGAGCAGGGACCCCAATGCGGGACTGGATCCCAGGACTCTGAGATCATAACTTGAGCCAAAGGCAGATGCTTAACTGACTGAGCCATCCAGACACCGCTACTTAGATTTTTTGCCTTGGACAAATCACTTAATGTTTCTGAGCCTCAATGTCCTCATCTGTAAAATAGGAGTACTAATATTTATATAATAACCACTTGGGATTAAGACAAATTCTGCTGTAATAGAAAATCCCAAATAACAATGGCTTAAATAAGGTAAGTTTTTATTTTCATTTCTTATGAAATAATCTGAGAGGCCGTGTAGGCACTGCTCTCATGCTACCCCATTAAGTGTGATTTCCATTCCCAAGGGCACCTCATGGGCCAAGATGGCCACTATAGCTCCAACACTTACCTACTTATTACAGCCAGCTGGAAGGAGAGAAAAATGAAAGTTTCCTTACTTTAAGAAGACTTTCTGGCAGTTTCATGCAGCATATCATTAGCTACAACTCAATCACATGGCCACACCTAGCTACAAAGGAAGCTAAGAATTGTAGTCTTCTAACAGGGCAGCCCTGGTCTCAGGATAGTACCAGCATGATGTCCTTAAGTAGAATGAAGAGTGTATAGATGGGTTACAGCCTGTAATCATTCTACCTTATAGAGTGTTGCAAGAATTAAGTGAGATGTAGAGGGAGAGCTCAACAAATGTGAGTGATAATGATGACTATTATAACTAAATAGTGGTATCAGCAAAAGAGATGTGAGAGTCAGGAAGGAGAGCCAGTAGGGTCTGCAAGGTGATGAGTCACAACAGAGTGGTCATGAGAAGGGGCAATCATGATCCCCACTGAGGCTGATCTAGGGCCTGAGAGGGATGGGGAAAGTAAGGATAAGGTGGGAATATGAGGTGGTCAGGTTGACACCTTTCCTGGATCTTCTCTTAAAAGCTGTGATCTTCTTCTCATTCAGTACTAAGCTCCCAGGTTTCTGCCTGCTCCTCCCTTCCCTGCCTACTGTAGTTTTCACTGTGGAATTTCCACAGGCTCTACTACGGAAGGAAATCTGACTCTGGGTCAGTAAGACTTTTAATTAAAAATGGAAATGAAGGCTCATGTCACCAGTACTACGTTCTTCCAGCCCACTGATGATTTCTAGCAGGGATAAAAATAACAGACATAGCCTGTTGGCACTGATGAGGAAAGGGCTGTTTGTGTGTGTGTGTGTGTGTGTGTGTGTGTGTGTGTGTGTTAATAGATTCAAAGTTTATAACAGTGATATTAAATATAATGAGGTATCATAGATTCTCTTGGTCTTCCATCTCCTTTTGGGTATGTGTCCAGCTTCCAGCTGACCTTCTAGTATTGTAATTCAGAATCTCCTAAGGAAATAAAGAACCTCATCAAATACATGCTATAGGTATCATACCAGGTCAGTGAGTTGGGTGGAAATCCTGTATTGACTTTTAAAAAAGACTTAAAAAAAAAAAAAAAGAGCACGAGAGAGAGAGAGAGAGAGAGAGAGAGAGAAGAGGAGGGCGGGGAGATCAAGCATGTGCACACTCATCAGCTGGGGGTGGGGCAGAGGGAGAGTAAGAAGCAGACTCTCCACTGAGCAGGGAGCTGGATGTGGGGCTTGATTAAGGATACTGGGGTCATGTCCTGAGCCAAAAGCATATGCTTAACTGACTGAGCCACCCAGGTACCCCTCCATAATTGATTTTTAATGTGAAGGACGATTGAATGATTTTGAAAGAAGAATTTTCTTTAAAAGGCTATATTTTAGTGAATAGTGGGAATTCTTATCTTTAAGGGAAGCCCAAAGCTTAAACACTTGGGCTCAAGCGGTGCTACTCATACATGTACAGAATTCTTGGCTTTGCTCAACCCATGTTATGGGTTGAATTATGTCCCTTAAAACTCCATATGTGGAAGTCCTAACCCTTAATATCTCAGAATGTGACCTTATTTGGAAATAAGGTTATTTCAGATATAATGCATTAGAATGAGATCATATTGGAGTAGGATGGGCCTCTAAACTAGTATAACTGGTATCTTTATAAAAGGGGAAATTTGGATGCAGATATGCACACAGACAGAATGCCATGTGAATATTGGAGTTAGGCTGCCATAAGCCAAGAGACAACCCAAAGCTAGGAGAGAGGCCTGGACCAAATCCTTCGTTAGCACCTTTGGGGGAGCATTGCCCTACAGACATTGAGTCTTGATCTCAGACTTCCAGCCTCCGGAGCTATGGGACAATGAATACCTCGAGTTTAAGCTACTCAGTTGGTGGTAACTTGTTACAGCAGCCCTAGGAAACCAGTACAGTCCATGACTTGGTGGTTACAGGATACCTCATTTGATTTCTCCAAGCCTCTGCTTCCTTAGCTGTGGGTGAGGATAGCAGTGTCCCCCGATCTACCAGTAAGGATCAAATGTAAAAAATTTTAATACAGTGGAACATCATCATAAAGTCAAGTATTAGTAGTATACCATAAAGCCATAGCATTTTCTTCCTTATTTGCTTCCTTCCTTTTTCCCTTCCTTCTTCCCTTCTGTTTTATTTTTTTAAATATGTCTCAAATGTTAAAGGTTTATATGAAATTCTTCCCAAGCCTCCTGCCCAATAGTGAAGGAGGGGTATTTCTATAATCATCAATGTTTGCTGGCCTTCAAGAATCAAATTCATATTCAGTGCTAAGACTTCTTTGTCATATGTGCCTGTCTGAGAGAAACAAATTACATAAAAAGAGAGGGTAGATTGGTGTCATCTTGTATCCCCAAGACTGACCACCTGATTGCCTTCATAGAATGCTGTGTTAGAAGGATTCTGAGGCTATGTCCAGGATAGAGGATCATGATCACTTAGTGATATTTTCTATGACCCTAAACTGGAGTAACTGTATAAAGGTAGCTTATACCTTTGTGGTCCTAGAATCCACTTTTCTTTTTAATTATAACCAAGTTCTCTGTGAAAATCTTTGTTCATGGCAAAACTCATTTAGCCAAAGAAAGCTTACATTCAACCAAATCAAGTATAGCCTAAAAGATAACTGAGAGTTAAAATTAAAGTAGTTGAATAAATCTAGGGTTGTCTGTTTGAAGGGTACAGATAATATTAACAGTAAGATTTATTTAAAGCTTGCCATGTATCAGACGTGGAGAAATGCACTTTACATGCATTATTTCAGTGATTGTAACTGCTGTCCTCTTAGGTTACTGCTCAAGGTGAACCTTTTAGAAAAAAAGTGACTGTCCTGATATTTCACAGCTAGAAACTGACAGCTAGGATTCAGACCCAGGTCTGTATTATAGTCCAAGACTTGTTCTCAAGCTCATGATGCTCTGGGTTTGTGTGTGTGCGTGTGTGTGTGTGTGTGTATGTGTGTTTAGGTGAAATTTACATCAATATTGACCATTTAAAGGGAACAATTAAATGTTATTTAGTACATTCAGTGTGTTGTACAACCACCCTAATCTAATTCCAAAACATTTTAATCACTCCCAAAAAAGCCCTATTCCATTTGAGCAGTTATTCTCTGTTTCCCCCACCCCTCTAGCCCCTGAAAAACACTAATCTGCTTCCCGACTCTGTGGATTTACCTATTCAGTATATTTCATATAAATGGAACCATACAGTAGGTGGCTTTTGGTGTTTGTCTTTCACTTAACATAATGTGTGGAGGTTCATCTGTGTTGTAGCATGTGTAAGTATTTCATTCCTTTTTATGGCTAATTACTCTGTATCTTTGAGGAAGAATGTCAGAATTTACTCCATCACGCTCTACCACTTGGAGCTATGAAGAGGATCCAAGTTTGGTTGCTCAGATATCTTTAACAGTTTTCCCTGTCAGACCCCCACATCATATCATAGGTGACCATACTATTGTAAAGCCTTCTTCTTCCCCTATACCCACATAAGTAAGGGTATTTGGATATGGTCTTCTGTTCCTCTTGATATCTGGAGCCAGAGCACCCAGAGGTTCTAGGAGTAGGAGCACTGGTTACAGCTACATATGTTGTTTCCCCAATCTCCCAATTTACAGTGGTAGTTTGCTATCTGGCTTCTTTTGGATGCCCAGAACATTTCATCATACAGGTGTCTGGTGTTCTTGGATGATGATTCAGCTCTTACTGCAACTAGAGCAAAAGCTTCCATTTTACTATTTATGATTCTGTGACCATAGTCATTGTGAACCATCCTCCACAAAACAGAATGATCTTTTCGAAAGCCAAACTGATCAAGTCATGCCCTACTTGTAATCATGCTGTTGCTCTCCATTGCTTATGAGACACACACAAAGCCTTTAATAACACACAAGGTCACTCAGTATATGGACTCTATATATGCAATAGTATTCTCTCCTTACTTGCTTTACATTCTAGGAAAATTGAGTAAGTGGTGCTTCCCTTTAATTTCCCAGGAAGATTCAAAGGTCCTTTCCCTCATTCTTGTGTATCAGCATGGCACCTTTCACAAATATTCATAGCAAGGGGGGCAGAGAGGAATGGGTCAAGCCATCCTGAAATTTTTGTTCATCATTTTCCCCACTCAACCCGTGAATTCCTTGAAAGCAGAAAGTGTATCTTACTTGCTGTTATCCCCAATGTGGGGCACAGTTTTTAGCACATGGCATGTGTTCCATAAACATCAGCTCCTTTTGAAGAACCAAAAATTATAGAGAGGAGGCAATACTTCAAAATCATACACATCATATGATGGACTTGGGTTAGAAGTTCAGTGTCAGGACTCATGGTCTTTGTAAACTTTTTATACCTGCAAACATAATATTAAGGAAAAGAGTGTGAGGTGAAAAGAGTGATCCATGCACTCCCCAACACATTTTCCCAAACCAAAACTAAAAGTTCAACCATCAGAAACATGACAGGTTTGTTAAAAGTGGACAAAAAAAGAAAGGAAAAAAGAAAAAAAGGTTTGTTGAAAGTGTAGCCATAGTTAGCTATGGATTCTTTTTTTTTGGGTTGCTTTGAATAAATGAAAATGATGTCAAAACAAATCTTCCCTGGCAATCTCAGTGGTTATTCCTTTCCAATGGCTTCTGCCTATTCCACTCCATTTCCCCCCGACTGACTCCCTGCCACCCCACTTTTCCTATTTTCCACCACCATGTACTCCATCACCAGGCTCAGAATTCCAGAGAAAGGTTGAAGAGGAGCCATTTCTGAGTCCAGGATTAAGATAAAGAGCTATGTTTGGGGTGCCTAGGTGGCTCAGTGGGTTGAAGCCTCTGCCTTTGGCTCAGGTCATGGTCTCAGGGTCCTGGGATCGAGCCCCACATCAGACTCTTTGCTCCGTGGAGAACCTGCTCCCTCCTCTCTCTCTGCCTGCCTCTCTGACTACTTATAGTCTCTATCAAATAAATAAATAAAATCTTTAAAAAAAAAGATAAAAAGCTATGTCTGCGTGGCTCATGATGTTTCAGGACCACGGCCAGTGACATGATAGCCTACTGGGCGTGCAGTTTCCTTCTAACATAAACATTGCCATGCTGAGGCTACCTTAAGGGAGTAAGTATGTAGGCGTGATGGGTAAGAAGCAAGAAGTGGGGAATTTTGAAGCCTATGAACTAGACTTTGTTTCCTCTCTATAAAATAAGAGCCAGGTCATATCTCCTAGATGTTAATCTTGGTCATATACATTATTAATACATTCTTCAGAGCAGTAGATATTACCAAAGAAACAATTTAGGAGGGCAGTAAGCAGAAGAAATTATTGGATAATTTTGAGTTGAAGGATTTTTGTCTTTGTTTCTATGCACAAATTTCGGTGAAAGGGAATCTTTAACTTTATACTTTTCCAAAAAATGTAACAAAGGCATATAAAAAAGAAAGACCAAAAATATTACTAGGGAAGGAAGGAAGGAATCTAAATATTGAGACAGATGAGAATGGAACAAGAACACAAAATGCTCAGCTGAGTGGAAGCCATAAGTCTGCTGGGATCAGAAGCAAGCAGTGATGGCTTTAAGTTTGGCTCCTCTGGGTAAAAGGACTAAGAGAGCTCCAAGCAAGATAGTGTCCAGAATTGGACTCCTGCCTAAAGCCAGTGGGTGGTGTAGTTCTTATAGGCTGATAAAAAGAAGCTGAGGAAGAAAATGGGATAAGGGAGAGGTCATATGATGCTGTGCTCTAACTATAGCAGTTTCCTCTGTGTGTTCTCCAGCAGCTGGGGAATTGCTGACCATTACCCAGGACTATGGCTCTTAGCCAGCTTCTGGCTAAGAGTGGTAGGATATATAAGCAGCTAGACCCTCTGCTGCCACAATGATGAGCTCTTCCATATACCTAATAAAACCTTGGGACAGGAGCACAAAATGGCATTCTAAAACCTGGCTCTGGGCTAGAGACTTAGGGATCCAAGAAGACACAACCCTAAAGTCAATACATTAAGAGGATGAGCACAGAAAGAAAGTGAGAGGGAAAAATTCTCCTCCTCAAAGTGAGCCTGCCAACTGAAATTTCAAAACACATGAAGAGGCTAAGAAAGGCTAAGCTAAGAAAGACAACTATTCACCACAACAAATGAAGCATAAATTCATTTGAAATGAAATAGTTTCATAGAGCACTCTGAACGGTAAAATAAGTAACTTTTAACCATAAAAAGGAAAATGATTTGGGATAAAATCTAAACAATCAGAGTTCAAGGAGGGGCAGTGTTCAGTTCATGGTTAAGGCATGCATAGATTTTTGTGCTCAAGAAGAGGACAGAACTACTGGAAAGTTTATAGTTAAGTAGGTATTTTAAACATGCAGGATAATGACTAAAACTATAGGAAAATAACGCCTAGTTTCTAAAACAACAGAAGGAAAAAAAGGATCTAATAGAAAACTGTCAATCCAACAGAAGGTAGAAAATGAAGGGGGAAAAAAAAGAATTAGAGGGGAAAGGTGGTAAAAAGAGATTTGTACTGGTATCACAGTGCTTTTGAATTATCAGTTTTCCCCAAGATCTCTAGTCCACGAGCATTGATATTTAACAACTGGCTGAATAGGGCTGGGAGGCTGATTCATATCATTTACTGATTTTGTGGTGTAAATAGCCCCACCATAGCCAATTTCAGGCTACCAATGTAACATCAATCAGATCACAAAGTTCCTGAAAATGTAACAATAATATCTAGGGAACTTGTGTATGTTGGCCCTAGCACACTGCTATTTGGGATAGACAGGACTTCTCTATGGTCTTCATTCTGCATATAATTTTTTATAAGATTTTATTTATATATTAGAGAGATCACAAGTAGGCAGAGAGGCAGGCAGAGAGAGAAGAGAAAGCAGTCTCCCTGCTGAGCAGAGAGCCCAATGTGGGGCTTGATCCCAGGACCCTGAGGTCATGACCTGAGCGAAGGCAGAGCCTCAACCCACTGAGCCACCCAGGTGCCCCGAATTTTTGACAATAAAATAAAAATTAAGAAAACCATTTACTGCATTTTGCTTCTTTAACTGAAACCATATGGAAATTTATTGGGAAAACAGGAGTTGGTGGCATTGTGTTATTAGAGTATTTATCTTACAGTTGTGGAAGGCTAGTAATTTATGATCCTTGCTTGCCAAGCCAGATCAATACAGAGATAAATGTCCTCAGCACAACAGAATTTATATCCTCCACATTATAATTGACCACTGTGTCATACATTCAATCATTCATCTCATTATCTTATATAATGAGCAGAAGTCCCAATATGTATGTGATTTATTAATATACACTACTGTGAAACCCAGGACTGATCTATCTTGTTACCTGTCCTTGGCAACATAGTATACAGTTGTCTTCCTCTGGCAGTAGGATACCACAAGGAGGATTAACCACCCCCTTTTCTTTCTTTTTTTTAACACAAGACATCTGTTTAATTAGAATAGATAGGGGAAATGCCTGACCTGACATTATTCCCTCTCTTCCTTTTTTTTCTTTTCCCTTCCTTCTAATTGTGGGTTCCTAATCCTCTTCTTTTTTCTTTTTCCTTTCCTTATTTCCCCTTTCCTTTCCTTTTTACCCTTTCCTTTTTTCCTTTCCCCCTTTCTTTTCTCTTTCCTTTCCCCTTTCCTTTCCTTTCTCTTCTCCTCTCCTCTCTTTCGTTCTCTTCTTTCTGTCTTTTTTTCCCCAGAGCACAAGTGGCTTGTCACAGAGTGGGGTTGTTGGTAAATGGTACTGAAAAGACCTTTCATGTTACTGATTTATGACATGAGTATATTTGGCAACACAAGTCATTCCACATCACCTATCTATGCATGTCACTGAGTTACAGTGACTTGAAGCTCAGGACACATGATAGCAGGGAAGTAGTGTATTCCCAGGAGAGAGAGTGAACAGGGAAAATGGAAAAGGAAAACAGAAAACTTATCACTTAGAAAATTATGTATGGAGTTAGTTCACTAATAGTGGGAGTAGGAGACATCCCAACCCCCACCCCTTTCTTTCTCAACCCCTGGGAACATTTGCTTTGCAAGGGTTAATCAGGGGACCTATTATTCAGCAAATTAAAGGCTTGGCTGCCTGAGAGTTCCTTTCAGAAAGGATTAGGATCTCTGATGAGGCTTTGATGTAATAGATGGAGCTGTTCTGCTCCTTCATGTTAATGGAAAAGTGTTAAGGACTCCCTAGGCTCTTTTTGGCAGTTGGTGTCTTTACTCATTCCCTTGCCTAAAAAAGAAAAATATTTTATCTTACAAAAATTTAGTGCTTGAACAAGGCACTGGATTGACATCCCTAGGGGGTGAAGTGTTCATTTCTTGGCCTAAAAGCACAAAGGCTCACACTAACTGGCTTCCTTGGGTGGCCACTTCCTCAGGAAGAACCTTCTCTCCAAAGTGCAACAGAAACAATCATTTAGGTCTTAGAGTTCATTGCCCTTTGAAGCATTTCTTTTTCTTTTTTTTTTGCTCAGAAGTTGGGCAGAGAGATGGCAGGTGACAGGCATGGTGATGGTTTGTGTTCTCAGGCAAACAAACCGAGGCTGCTGATAGGTATGCAAAATCCTGACTTGTATGACATTTATAGCTACTTATTATCTGACAGTATTTTCTCCAGGCTTTTCAATAATGGTTAGGTTATTAATGAAAATCTGACCTAGTTTATTTTCCACAATTTGATTTCATACCATCAATAATATTCATAAAATTGGCAATCAGCCAGTGTTTAGTCTATCTAAGTCTTTACCAAAAAAAAACCCACACATTGAGGGGTGTTAAATGTGAGCAGACATGATGTCAACCAGACTGTTCAAACTCTTGGCCATTATTGTTCCTCTCAATCTAATCTTCCTCCTGTCTCCGCCTCCACCATATATTGTGGCCTGAAATCTTAGTTGGAAGCATTATTGTTGTCATTTAAAAAGTAAATTTGATGGTCCTATTGTTTCCATGCCCACTTGTGCAAAGCTTCAGTCCTCTTCTTGCCTTCTTTCAAACCTCACCTGTGGGATTAAATTGCTTCCTCCTTTAGGTTGGTTTTCATTCATGGGCTAAAATTTTCAGCAATTTTCTTTCTGTTCTTGGCAATGAATAGTTCAGTTGACCTTTGAACGGGGGAGGGGGTAGAGGCACCAATTCCCCACACAGCTGAAAATCTGCAAATAACTTTTGATACCCAGAAACACTACTAATAGCCTACTGTTGACTGGAAGCCTTACTATTAACATAAATAGTCTATTAACACATATATTGTGTTATACGTATTATATACTGTATACTAACAATACTAACAATACAGTAAGAGGAAAACATATTTAAAATATAAGGAAGAGGAAATACATATACAATCTTATGCTGCATTTATTGAAAAAAATCCACATATAACTGGACCTATGGAGTTCAAACCCATGTTGTTCAGTGGTCAACTGCCTTTCCTTGATGGATGCCAGCATGTGGGCACTGCATTTAGCATTTTAATAATCAAGAACGCTGACTAAAAATTTACCAAGTTGCTGGTAGATTTAGCTCTGGATTAAGATCAGAGGGTTCTTAAGAGGCAAAGAATCTATACTCAGAAAACTTTGAAGTACTCATGAAAGAAATTGAGGAAGACACAAAGAAATGGAAAAATGTTCCATGCTCATGGATTGGAAGAACAACTATTGTGAAAATGTCTATGATACCTAAAGTAATCTACACGTTTAATGCAATCCCTATCAAAATCCCATCCATTTTTTTCAAAGAAATGGAACAAATAATCCTAAAATTTATATGGAACCAGAAAAGACCTCAAGTAGCCAGAGGAATGTTGAAAAAGAAAGCCAAAGTTGGTGGCATCACAATTCCAGACTTCAAGCTCTATTACAAAGCTGTCATCATCAAGACAGCATGGTACTGTCACAAAAACAGACACATAGATCAATGGAAGAGAATAGAGAGCCCAGAAATGGATCCTCAACTCTGTGGTCAACTAATCTTCGACAAAGCAGGAAAGAGTGTCCAATGGAAAAAAGAGTCTCTTCAACAAATAGTGTTGGGAAAATTGGACAGCCACATGCAGAAAAATGAAACTGGACCATATCCTTATACCACACACGAAAACAGACTCAAAATGGATGAAGGACCTCAATGTGAGAAAGGAATCCATCAAAATCCTTGAGGAGAATACAGGCAGCAACTTCTTTCTAGAAACATCGCCAAAGGCAAGGGAAGCAAAAATGAACTATTGGGACTTCATCAAGATCAAAAGCTTTTGCACAGCAAAGGAAACAGTAAACAAAACCAAAAGACAACTGACAGAATGGGAGAAGATATTTGCAAACTGACATATCAGATAAAGGGCTAGTATCCAAAATCTATAAAGAACTCATCAAACTCAACACCCAAAGAACAAATAATCCAATCAAGAAATGGCCAGAGGACATGAACAGACATTTCTGCAAAGAAAACATCCATATGGCCAACAGACACGTGAAAAAATGCTCCACATCACTTGGCATCAGGTAGATACAAATCAAAACCACAGTGAGATACCACCTCACACCAGTCAGAATGGCTAAAATTAACAAGTCAGTAAACGACAGATGCTGGTGAGGATGCAGAGAAAGGGGAACCCTCCTACACTGTTGGTGGGAATGCAAGCTGGTGCACTCTGGAAAACAGCATGGAGGTTCCTCAAAAAGTTGAAAATAGAGCTACCCTACGACCCAGCAATCACACTACTGGGTATTTACCCTAAAGATACAAATGCAGTGATCTGAAGGGGCACATGCTCCTGAAAGTTTATAGCAGCAGTGTCCATGATACCAAACTATGGAAAGAACATAGCTGTCCATCAAGAGATGAATGGATAAAGAAGATTCGGTATATATATATATATATATATACACATATATATATACAGTGGAATACTATGCAGCCATCAAAGGAATGACATCTTGCCTTTTGCAATGCCGTGGCTGGAACTAGAGGGTATTAGGCTGAGTGAAATAAGTCATTCAGAGAAAGATAATTATCATATGATCTCCCTGATATGAAGAATTTGAGAGGCAATGTGGAGGGTTTGAGGGGGAGGGAAGGAAAAAATGAAACAAGATGGGATCGGGAGAAAGACAAACCATAAGAGACTCTTAATCTCACAAAACAAACTGAAGGTTGCTGGGGGGAGGAGGGTAGGGAGAGGGTGGTTGGGTTATGGACATTGGGGAGGGTATGTGCTGTGGTGAGTGCTGTGAAGTGTGTAAACCTGGTGATTCACAGACCTGTTCCCCTGGGGCTAATAATACATTACATGTCAATAGAAAATTATAAAATTAAAAAAAAAAAGATCAGAGGATTCTGTGCCTCTTTTCATTGGCCACCCAGGGAGAATTTTTTTTAATAGTTCTTTGATAGAAGACATCAGTTGGGATTGAAGAGTGTTATACAATAAAGCTATATGAAACTCATGGCTGTGCTTACTGGAGGGAAATAGTATTCATTATGTTATATAGAGTCATTTCTATGAAAACCCAGGGAAACTATATCTCTAGTCTCCCTGCCAGTCATCATTATCATATCTTCATGGTTCTACAAACAGTAGTCTCTTTTTATATCATGGATTTTAAGAAATGCAGAACAGGGGCTCCTGGGTTGCTCAGTTGGTTGGGCATCCGACTCTCAATTTTGGCTTGATTTCAGCTTGGGTCTTGATCTCAGGGTGGTAAGATGGAGCCCAACATTGGGCTTCAGGCTCGGTGCAGAGCTTTGTCCCTTTCCCTCCTCCTCCGCCCCTCTCCCTGCTCCTGCATGCACTCTTTCTCTCTCAAATAAATACATAAAATCTTAAAAATATATATATATAGAATAGATTGCTTTTTCCCATTCATGTTTGGCTGCTAGAGAGCCCAGAGCCAAATTTGTGGCCACTTTTACCAAAGTAATTCACTTGGTATTCTAATTTCTATTTTTGTTCCCTAATTTCTCCTTTATTTCATTTTTCTTGTCTGCTTATGATTATTTTTTATCTTGTCTTATGGCATATACCTTAAGCATGCGTTGTTGTAGGATGACTTAAATTATTTCTAGAACAAGATGAAGTTTTAAAAATCAATTGTATACACTGATATAAATGTAAATTTATATCAGTGTATGTAAATGTATGTAGAATGTATGTGTATGTAGAATGTAAAGTGAAGCAGCCACTTTAGAAAGCAGTCTTGCAGTTCCTCAAGAGGTTAAACATAAAATTACTGTATGATCCAGTAATTCTACTCCTGGGTATATATACCCAGGAGAAATGAAAACATATGTCCACATAAGAACGAGTATGCAAATGTTCATAGCAGCATTATACATAATAGCTTAAAAGTAGAATTAACCAAATGCCCATCAGCTGATGAATGGATAAACAAATATGATATATCCATATAATGGAGCATTATTTAGCAAAAAAAAAAAAAGGATGCAGTATTGGTCCATGCTGCAACATGGATGAACTTTGAAAGCATTATGCTAAGTAAATGAAGCAAGTCATGGAAGACCACATATATAACATGAAATATCCAGATTTGGCAAATCCATAGAAACAGAAAGTAGATTGGTAGTTGCCTGGAACTGAGAAGGTTGAGGAGAAATGGGGAGTGACTGCTAATGGATACAGGGTTTCTTTTGGGAGTCATCAAAATAGTCAGAAAATTGATTATGGTAATAGTTATAGAACTATATAAATATACTAAGCTTTTGCTTTAAAAGGGTAAATTGTATTGTATATGAATTATATCACATTAAAGCTATTGTAAAAGTCATCTGCAGTAATTAATCAACTATGAATTTTATGGAATAGTTTTTGCTGTTTTTTTTATACTTTTCATTTTCACTTAGTGCCAGACAGACACATAAAAGTTAAGCCAACTTATTTTCAGCAGAATCTGTAGACTTGCTTGAGATTGCAAATCTCTAAGAATAAGGATGTTCATCTTCAAACAGTGTGATTCCTCTCCATATTACCTAGTTCGGTTTATTTGATCCACTGGGCAAAGTCTGTGTTCAGCAGCAGATTCCAAGCCTGGGAGCACAAATGCTGTTCTTTTATTTCTATTCCTTTTTGTCTCTACCTTGTGTATGTGTACTCTATCTCCTCTCCTTTGTCATCTTACTCTACGTGGCAGTGAAAATAAATGAGCAAGAGTGGTCAGAGAAGAGGATGAATAAGAGATGTAGCATCACTTCAGGCACAGAAAGAGAATGTTTCAAGAAGGTGGGGCAGGTCAACAGAGGCCATCAATGACAGCTTGGATGCGGCTGAGTAGAATGAAAAGTAATAAGAGACCATTGAATCAGTAACATAAAGACCTGGGTTCCCCCAAGAGAGATTACATTTGGGCAATGAAGATAAAAAGTAGATTATTATGTTGACCAAGGTTTAGCTGCAATTACGTCCTATAAATTTAAATTTAAGTTGGTCAAAGGTTCTACCAGTGGCCCCTTCTTTTTTCTTTATACACTCCTGACTTGTCTTCAAGTTTCACAGCTATAATCAACACCTTCCCCTTCCCATTTCCTCAGTTCAGACTGTATGCTTCCTAAAGGGCCACCCTCTTTTCCTCCCTCTGATTTACTCTATAATGTGTTGCCTGTTCATTATCTAAAGCAAAGATCTAATTGAGTTATCTCCCACCTCAAAAAAACCAGTTCAGTGATCTTAAGAAAGAAAACTCAAGTTTACCAGCATGGCCTTCTAGGGTCTGGAAAATATGTTCCTAGCCAGATTTTCACCCCCATTTCTATTACAATCGCAATATTCTGTTATGCTTTGTCTCCATATGAGCCATGCATTTTACCAATGGGCTTCTATTCCTACTGTACCTTCCACTGGGAATGCCCCTCTCCTACTCTTCTGTCAGTATCCCTTTCACTTTTAAGAACCAAGATTCAGTTCTCACATGAAACACCTGTTCTTCTGCCTAGAGTTGTTTACTTTGAGCTACTCTAGTACTTATCCATCTCAGGCTTTATTATTATTTATGTTCATATATATTTTACTACTTGTTTACAAATTCCATAAAAACTAGCATCTCACTCTAGGCATCTTTTCCCCACAAGCACTTGGTAGAGTGCCATTCACAGTAAATACGTAGTAAGTGTGAATGAATCAGTGAGTTCAGTTCCACCTGGTTCACTAAATATTTCATGTGTGTAAGTTTTATATTACCCTGGAAGATATGTTTCGTATGGAAGCATATAATATCTTTTGTTTGTTTTGTAGTCTCCTAGCTTCCACCCCAGTCCTAGGTAGTCCTGAATTTGTAATAGTCACTCACTATAGTATAGAACTGGTTGTTTATTTCTCATAGGGGATGGTTGGGTACTGTCCATTGCTTCCCCTAGTAGGGGAAAAATGCATACAAATGGGAATTAGGGATTTAATTCTGGGCAGGGTAGCAAATAGGATCAAGGGAAGGATTAGAATTAATAATCTCCCAGCATTTAAGCCTGGACTACGAAAAAGACCATAACTGTTTATCAAAGTGGTAACTGATTTTTAAATCAAAGGTAGTAGCCAGACATTCAAAAACAGGAGTGCCTACGGGATTGAACTTGAAAATGCCAGAGTTCTTTGCTTTTGTTGAATTGTCAGACCCTCAAAGTCCCCTCTTCCCCCAGAACTTTCTAAGTTTTGATTAGGACATCCATCAGACAGTTTTGTCTGCAATGGTGGGAATTGCATTGAGAAAAAGTAGCTAATTTATGGACACAGTATTATTCAAGTCTAACTCAAGGAGCCATTGCACATAAACATTTATTTTTATAGCACTCATGCTACTTGGAATTGGGCATGCCATGGCTGTCTTCCCCCAATGGATTGACTTACCATTATCCCCAGCACCCCAATGGCTGGCCGGTATGGCTGGCACTTACTGGCACTTACTGAATGCTCACTGTGCCAGGCACTGTACGTGGATTATCTCATTTACTCCCCATGACAACATTATTACTGCTTTACAGGTGAAGACACTGAGGCTTAGAGAATTTGGTTAACTTGCCTATTAACACATATCCATAAAAAGTAGAGTTAAGTTTGACCTCAATGTCTGGCTTTTAACCTTTTTATGTTACCGCCCCAACAGTAGGCACCAAATATTTTTTCTGTATGAGTGAGTACATTCGCCATGCTTGAGAGAATCATGGGTTTGGAGATTAAGGACATCATTACTTAAATAAACCAACGTACTATTTTAAATATTTAAGACTGGTAATATTTAATATATAACAATATCATATGCTACATGAATGTATATTATGATAATAATTAACTTAAAGATTACTATCTTTTTAAATGGACTTGCCAACACCTAGATTGTTTTGCCCTGACTCACTCACATGTTCCATGACCACTTCCTCTAAATTCAGCCCTCACTTCCCTCTTGGATTACTCCTCATCTTCCTGGAGTGCTTCAGGCAAATATTTCTTTAATTTTCACCTGAAGCGGAGACCTTTCAAAGAAACGAAGGCCAGTGCCTGGTTTACTGGCTCAGTCTTGGGCTGACCTGCAGCCAATCTCAGCCCCTTATAGAGGCCCCAAAGGCAGTGGTGTGGCTGCTAGAGGAGAGACTCAGTAGCACTTGCAGGAACAGCGAAGACCCAAACCCTTGAGACTGGCAGCTCTGCAACCTGAGAGTGGGAGCCATCCCAGGATTCCCATCACCTGGAGATGACTTTCCCAACGCTTTGAAGCAGAGGGTGGGATTTGAACAGATTAACAGTCCAATAAGCAAGTCGCTGAGCTGTGCAATGATGTAGCAGTTCATTTTTTTGGAGGAAACCTGACTGAACTATATGGCTAGAGTTGCCTGGAAAAATATTTAATTGCAATGTGCTTTTCACAACCAAAGAAGAATGAAACAAAACCAGAACAAGAAGGTGGTGACTTGGGGCCACTGGTTACAGTTCTTAAGACTGCCTTGGTTGTAGGACACAAGTATCAGGACCTTTCTTGGCTATGGCATGTCCAGGGGAGGTCATAATCATCTTCGTTTTCTGCAGCTGCCATATGATTCTTCGGAAGCACAGATTAAACAGTAGGAATGTCAGTAATGACTATCATAAAACCAGCACTTCCCCTGTCACCTATTCCATTGGCTTCTTGTGGACAGACTTTGTGTGCCCCGAACTCCATCTAGACTTGATCTTTGCCTTTGGCCTGGTTCCACTTGGCCTTTCTCCTCACTTCACCTCTTTGCTTGGCACTTTTACTCCTTTTTCCTCCTCTGCCATTAATTCTGCCCATTGTCCATAGTATATATTGTCTCCCTCCATGCCTTCCAGCTGTGACTCCGATCTAGTGCCCCAGACAAGCAGTACTTGAGGATTCTGTCTTTTGGCTTCCACCCATCCTGTGCTTTTTCTCTGGTTGCCTTCTTCACCTTTGAGCTTTCTCTGGGTGAGAAAAACTGTTTCTTCTCTGTCTCCAGCCTCAGGTTCCAGGAAATGCAGTGTTGGACATATGGTGCTGCTCGCTTTGCCAGAAGCTTGGGCTGACTTGTTGACTTTCTGAGCCTACATCTGGGTTCTCCTTGCCCTGGTATCTCTAGCAAGGTGCAGCTGCCCTGTTGTCCTATAGCCTGTTGTCTCTCTCTGACTTTGCCACACAAAATCTGCACCTCTTAGCCCATCTCAAAAGCAGACTTAGCTTCCTGTTCTAAAACCCTCTGTCCTATCTTCTCAGGGCTTTTTTCCTTTTAGCGAATACTGTTTCTCTCCAATTAATAGCTACAGACCTCCCTCAGTGACTAAAGTGAAGGCAATTCTGGTTCCCACTTATCTGTTTCAGGTTAGGAGCCCACTTTCTCACCCCAGGTGTGAAGTTAACATGCCATTCCAATCTTGCCAGCACGACTTTAAAACGCAACACGTGTAGTATTTGTCAACTTCATGAAAATTGAAATGCAGTTAAATAGTCACCAAATGGAGAGGTGATGTTTCACTGAAATAACATATGCATCGTCAAGTTGCTTAGCCTGACTTCTTTGGAGGCATTAGTCATCTTGGGAGAATGCCTGTGTTTGTCATAGTCCTGTCTTCCAGAATGGAAATTTCCTTCCAAGACAGAGCACCACAGGCTCCAATATTTAACCTATAATTAGTATATCCCCTAGAGGATTTTCTCCTTTGGATGCAGAGGCCTCTTTGTCACTCAGGCTTCTGTCTGAGGATGATAGGAACCGCAGGGCAGCAAGATGTATCACGGGGCAGGCAAACATTTGCTCAGATCAAAAATGTTTAGATATTCTGTACCAAAGCAAATATTTCACAATCGAAAACTGCAAGAAAACAGCAGAAAGCGTAACAGAATATTAAAAAAGAAATGCGAAGAGACATAAATCCCAAGTTCTGATCTAGTTTTGCATGGAATAAGATTGCTTTACGCTTCTGCTTTCCTCAACCAGTTCACCAGTATTTTTAGTTTTTGACTTTTTAGCTGCTCTTTATCAAGTGTGTTTTACTCATTTAAACATCTGCCTGGGACTCTTGATAAATAGCTTCCTCTTGCAGGCATCTGATTTTTTGGTTATGAAATGGCAGTTTGCAGCAACAAGGCAGCTGTGTCTTGACAGTGTTATTGTTCGGGAATGGAAAGAACACTGGCTGCGTGGGCTCTGGAGTGCAATGCATGAGCCCGACCTTGTTTCTAGCTAGGAAACATCTTTTGGCCTGTCTCTGGCAGAGGCTGCGCTGGGAGATCCCAGCAAATGGCTGCAGCAACCCGTGTTTAATGTGGTGACACTAATGAATTCTGAGAATTAATCTTCAGCCAAGAAAGTATGATGGAAGGTACTAGAATTTCAAATTAGGTAATGGATTGGTTTCCTTCAAGACTGGAATTTGCTTCCTTTTCCGTCTGGTGGACTTTTCTTTTCTATTCAAACTACCCACTATGGCCTTATAAATCCAGGAAATATATCTTATGGTAGTTAAATTTTTTTTTAAGATTTTATTTATTTATTTGACAGAGAGAGACCACAAGTAGGCAGAGAGGCAGGCAGAGAGAGAGGGGGAAGCAGGCTCCCTGCTGAGCAGAGAGAGCCCGATGTGGTGCTCGATCCCAGGACCCTAAGATGATGACCTGAGCTGAAGGCAGAGGCTTTAATCCACTGAGCCACCCAGGTGCCCCGGTAGTTTAAAATTTTTAATTTATTTGTTTTGTTCTGCCTTTTTTTAAAATTAATTATTTTATTTTATTTTATTTTATTTTTTATAAACATATATTTTTATCCCCAGGGGTACAGGTCTGTGAATCGCCAGGTTTACACACTTCACAGCACATACCCTCCCCAATGTCCATAACCCCCCCCAACCCGCCTCCCCCCATCAATCCTCAGTTTGTTTTGTGAGATTAAGAGTCACTTATGGTTTGTCTTCCTCCCAGTCCCATCTTGTTTGTTCTGCCTTTTAACATAGAGATAACCACACCTAAATCCAGATTTTTAAAAATGATTAAAAACCATCTAGGAGTGAAAGAATTATTTAAGACTTTGGAAAAAAGTAGTATCCCTAAATCTAGTCCTTGTTTAGTTTTTTTTTTCCCAGGGTTAAGGACTCTGGAAAGAACTGAACTTGGGAAATGTATTTCCTCAGCTTGAGATACTGACTTCTACAGAAACAGCAGCCTATAGGTGTCTCAAATGTGCTGTTGACAATCAGGACTTTGTGTGTTTCCCCTCTGTCAACTGAGATGAGGACTCTGCCACCCATTGTGAGGGTCTAGTACTGATTTCTCACAACAACCTTTCAAAGGATATCATTTGGAGGGCTCTGCATTGATGCAAAAAAGAGTTAGTGGACAAGTCAGTTTGAAAAGATCAAGCTATTTTCTTTACCCCAGAAGTTCTAAGAACATTTAATATGCACATGTACATTATAAGACTCCAGACTTAACTTGTTTAGACAATCACCGATGTTTCTCAGACCTTTTTGACCAGAACACTAGTTTCATTTTTTCAGTGGAATGTGTTATGTGTCTAGTGTGTCATCCAATTCACCTCACACTGGCTGGACCCTCTTTCCGATCCAGAGGTCAACATTCTGTGCATTTGTTTATAAAAACTGCTCAGTCCCTGGCTGGGAGAAAATATTCTGCATCTGGAATTTGCAGTTCCTGGTTTAAAAAGCAATCCTGAAATGAATAAGCATATTATCACTCCTTAGTTTTCAATGTTTGTTCTCCAAGTCAAGTTGAAGGATTCTACCATGTTTTCATGAAGGACGTGGAAGCTGTCAGGTGTTCTTATGGACCCCAGTAGTTGGTTCTATCTTAATCCACTAAATCCCTGCCTGGATGGGGAATAAGACAAAAATGACAAGCTGAAAAATGTAAACAGTATGGGTTTGGAGTCTTAAGCAATAAAGAATATACTCTAGTTAAATTTGGAAAAGGGACTAAAGCAAAGAATTATTGTTAGGCTTTTAAAGGAGTCAGCTTAGGGGGCACAGGGGGATGTTCTGGTGGCCTTCTGAGTTCCTGGCTACACAGCTTGCCCAGTCTGGCTTCTTGCCTCGCCCATCCAGTTTATCAACTTTGAAATGTCTTCTACCTCTTCAACAACTGAGTTCCGTTTAGTCCCAAAAACATCCTCTCGAGTCGGCTTCACTTCTCACCTCCTCCACTAAGGCCTCCCTGACTGATGCTCCCCGCCCCACCTACTGTTCTGTGCTGTTGCATCTGTGCCATTTTAAACAGCATAGTGCAGAGGAGGAAAGGTTCTCCCATGGGAATTGGAGAAGTGGCCTCATCTCTGTCAGGACTTGATCTGAACTTCTTCACCTCGTGGAAAAGGGGGTTAGAATAGAAAATTTCAGCCCCTTAGCTCAAAACCCTATACTTTTGTGTGATTATTTATTATTCTGATTATAGACGCAAAGCCTGGCTTTTGCTGTTTCCTGTGTTCCTCTTTTGCATCCATCTTTCCAATTAGATTGTAGATCCTTGAGGAAAACGGTCTTGATTCTTTATGAATTAATTAATTTTGGCTAATTATGGCTGTGTAATAAATGTTTGCCAAACAAATGAAATGATATATGACTCCAGTGACCTAGTAATGTGTGACTTTCAGCCATATCTGTTCCTAAGGTAGTACTGTCCTCTATCAGTAAAACACTAGTTCCATTTCAGTCTGGCTGTTTGCTCCCCATGAGAGAAAAGTATGCAGAAGTGTTTTAGAATAAGGCTATATCCTCAAGGTCTTTATGCCCTTCTCCTAAAAATCCTCTAGTGCAGCTGGATATGTCACAACTCTGTTTAGCATTCTTCCCATATACACTCATTTTCAGTTTTGCTGATCCAATGATATGACATTCAGCCCACTCAGGTCTTACTGAGAGAACTAACAAATCCTTTTGAACATTACTTCCACAGAGTAGAATATCTACCATCTTCATTTTGGGGATCTTCAAGAGATAGTAGATTCACTTGTTAGTTTCTTTTCTGTCTGATTATCTCACTTCATGATTTAGTTGCCATTTCTTACTCCCTCTGTGATATAGAGTGAGTTCCTCTTCAAAATACCAAATGACCCAGCAACCTTATTGGCAGCCTTTCTCCCCCCAGCTGGATGCTGAAATTATGAAGCAAGATACAACACCTTTAATTATCCCCAGACTCCAGTAGAGACCTATTTTCATAAAACTGCACTCTGGGTTTCTTGGCCTCTTGTCAAACCTTATCCAAAGAGCTTTAGTTATTGAAGTACCAGAAGGACCTTATTTCTAGGCCTCATCTGGAATGTCTCCCAAGGCCTCTAACCTGTGGAGGAAAGTAGAGGAAGTTCCATCCCAATTTCTCATTCACATGCTCTGAATTTTTATTAATGGACATGGCTCCCACTCTCAGTATCAGTCTTGAGTTTACTCATTTGAAGTGTTGTCAGTAGAAAGCAGGAGGTCGAGGGCTACTTTAGTTCTGTTCAAGGCAAGAAAGACATAGTGTTACCTGCCCCAGATCACTGGGCAGGCTTGATTCCTGGACTTCCGCCCAATGCATGCCCTCCAGGGCTGTAGGGGGCATGTGAAGTCACCATGTGCATCTGTCTGCAGTAGGAACTCTCAGAGGACACAGACTGTTTTGCATTTTAGGAGTCTTCATCTACCATCCCTCCAGCTAGAAGGACAGGGCCACTACACCTGTACTATTTACCATAAAACTACCAGGCGGTTCCTTATTTTCCAGGTGCTTAGGGAAACCGCGTTTATTTTCCTTTGGTAGTCACATACACATGTACAGATGAATATACATGGAATCCAGGGAAGACTGCTAATATAAAGACAGGAACATAGTATTTTTTAAAAGATTTTAGATACTTATTTGACAGAGAGAGACACAGAGAGAGGGAACACAAGCAGGGGAATTGGAAGAGGGAGAAGCAGACTCCCCCGTCAAGCAGGGAGGCCGACACACTGGGCTTGGTCCCAAGACTCTGGGATCATGATCCAAGCCGAAGGCAGACACCCAACCGACTGAGCCACCCAGGCATGAACATAATAGTATTTTTTTAAGAATGTGCACTTATTTATTTTTGGTGGGAAAAATAATAGATTATACCAAAGTCCCCTGAACCCATAAAAGTCATGTGATTGATTTCTTCCCATGGCAAGGCAGAGGTGGTATTTATAGTCATGCAGGCAGCAGAATGGAGATAATCTAGGTTCTTTTGCCTTTTCTAACTGAAAGCTCCAGTTCCAATAGATAGGAAATCCCTTGCATCCATCCTAAACTGACTGACTAGGAAATTTACCTTCAGGACTAGGAGGTGAGGGATATGAAAGTGGTTTGAAATTTAAACTGCAAAGGTTAAAGCCATTTTGTAAATCCAACAGTTAAGGATTGTTTTAAGAACTCTGCTTAAATGTTTGAGAAGATGTTCAAAATGACGCTGATTTTTTTTTTTTTAAACCATTTGTGAGTGCATTTCTTTATTTAAAATATGTTGTGTTTTAGATGTTGCTGGTATATCACTGTTGGGGAAACTGGAAACGTTTGTTTCAGAGTGGGCAGAATGGCATTTAGCATTTATCCTAAGCTTCCAAAATGAACTAAAGGCTGATAGCTTAAAAGGGCAGTTGTTGAAATTTCTTTCTCCTATCAAGGGCAGCTACTCAGAATGGAAAAGCAATGGTAATTGGACGGGTATTCATCAGATTCCATTTCACTAGAAATTTCCTTGTATCAGAATCATCTTGGGTAACATAGGGCATACAGCAAAATATACTAAATCATTGTTTTCTTTGAAAAGGGCATTTGAATCTGAAACGGAAAGTAGTTACACCAGTGTGGTTTTAACCAATTAACCACAGAGGAATTTAAATGCAACCCAATTTTTACCATTTTCAATGGTCTTTTTGTTCCCTGTTTGCATAATTCCATTCCAGTTCACCTGAATTATATTGTAGTCACTTCCTGTTCTGAGGTTTTTCTGCTTCAGAAAACATTAGAAATCAAGGTGTTGGAGTTTCTCTGTGACGGTTTCTTTATGATTAGTTTCTTTCCTTGCAAACTCCTGAATTCATTTTCCCTACCATCAAATGGTGGACATTTCATCTATTAGGATTTTTTTTGAGTGACAGCATATGTTTTTATATATGTTTATATGTTTCTAAAGTATATAAACTTACCAACTTGGCTCCATTGTAAACATTTTTCTGTAGTGAAAGTTCAGACAGAAAATTCAGTCTGATCAGTCTTTTTTTTCAGTGTTTTGAGTATTTCACATTCAGTTGATGGCAAAAATTTACTGTTTTCAACATGGATTTAACCCAAACTAAAATAGATTTCTGATGTAATTAATTTGACCAGCAGAGAATTATTATTTTTTTTACCCTCTGATACATATGAATAAAGAAAGAGCTGTGTCAGGTTAGTGATCAGGTTTTATAAATGAGCTTTTTTGCCTTGTCTCTCTCATATTGGCAGGGGGACCAGGTATCTAAAATTGTACTTTGGATTGTTTGTTGGTTTTTGCAAACAGGTGTCTTATTAAGGATTTTGAAAGGCGGCCTTCTGTCACACATCTCCTCGACCACCCATTTATTAAAGGAGCCCACGGGAAGGTTTTATTTCTGCAAAAACAGCTGGCCAAGGTCCTCCAAGACCAGAAGCATCTAAACCCTGTTGTTAAAACCAGGTATGGTAGATGGCGTCTTCCTACTTGTTCTCTCTGGTTATTTGTAAAAATGGCATGTCATGTGTTTTGATTTGCTCAGCATTAGTGCTGGTAATTATCACATCCCTGCCTTTTTGAGAGTTTCATTTACATGACATTAAGTACTCCATACTCAGTGGATGAGATCAGAAGAGCTTTAGAAACAAGCTGTCTGTTTGTGCTCTTATGGCTAATATCTCTCAACTGTGGCTGAAATCCCACTCTGCCCTCATGTTCTAGTTAAAAACCAACATGCATCTATATTTATATTTAATAAATGTCGGAATTTTTTCAAACCAATAACGGTAGCTGTATGAAAACAGCCACGGCTGAGTTCTTGTGAGAAATCTTTACTTAGCTGTTGCTGATTAAAAAGCAGAAATGTAAGCTGTAACGTGATTTTGGAAAGATTACAAGTTAAACACAGAGGATTTTTCTCTAATGTGCTCTGAGATCCGATTTAGTTAAAAATTCCTTAGAGGCAATTTAGTATTTTTTAATGATCCCCCCGCCCCCACAACATAGGCCAGTATCTGTGCTATCCAAAACAACTGTGTTTCTCCCTCCCTGCCCCATTTTTCTAAAGGGTAGATTTAAAGAAATAAATGTTTTCAGTTTCTTAAAATGGTATTTTGTGGCAGTCTCTAAGAAATAGATCTTTGGTTTCTGTCCAGAGGGTGGCAGAATTTCTCTTTAAAAAAATTTTTTTTTAAATGCAAATAAACTTGCTTCCCAGCTCAGCAATTATTTGGTTTTATAAAACTGGACAGGATGCAGATAAGCTCTAATGCATTATTATTAAAGGAACATTTGAAGGACTGGAGATAAAATATCACTAGTCACAAGGAAATATTCGTGTATTCTGCAGAGCACTGTTTACAAATCAAAAAAAGCATGGGAACTCTTGGACCTGGAGGCATAGTTTCAAGGTGACTATATCTTGCTGATTTTCTTTACCACCACCAAGTTTCCTTTCGGATAGCTCAAAACAAATTTTTTCCTACTCTTTCCCCCTTCCCCCTCTCATTTGTGTTTCTATGGCTTGCCCATAGGGTAGAGAAATTCTTGTAACTTGGTACCTTTTTGAAGAACACTCTTGAACTTGTGTTTAAGCCCCAGGGAACTAAAATCCCTTTTCTTCCCCTGTTTTTCTTCCTGTACACCAGCCACTGTCCCAAAACCACACACCACTCCCCTAGGACAGACAGCACTAGCACCACAAATGAAGAGGAAATCAAATCAAACAAACCAAGCCAAAAAACAGACCCAGCATTTAAATGCTCTAAATTGAATCAGTCTTCTCCTCCTTTTCTCTTATGTTCTGAAATCTGCTGCAGAACAATTTCCAAGACTTAGGTTGCAAAGTTATCCACTTTTTCACATTTGCCTGATTTTGCCTGTCCAGATGTATATTCTCTTTTTAAAGATGTTCCTTCTTTTAGCATTAAAAATCAGACTCCAGTCTCTCTCACCCAGTTTCTCTCATTTCTCTTTATCTTTAAACTTCTTTGCTATCAGAAGCCTTATTTGGTGGCAAAGGCTTCTTACAGGGGCTTTGCAATCTTCAGTTTCACTCAGGACTTTGTGTTTCTTCCAAAGTCATTAAACACACACACACACAAAACCATTGGTGCCTGGCTGGCTCAGTAAGTGGAGCATTGCGCAATTCTTGATCTTGGGGTCATGAGTTAGAGACTACTTTGGGTGTAGAGATTACTAAATAAGTAAATAAATAATAAACCCACAACCTCACAAATAAGAATCAAAACTTTAAACAGCCCTCTCCTTAAGAGGTAGGAAAATTAATTCTAAAGGAAACACAGTACCTGTAACTGACTGTTAATCTGCCACCTGTCCCACGTTGTTACGTCCTTGTAGCAACTGGCAAGGGGTTGGCTACATAGGTGTTTTTTAAGCCCATCCAGAAAAGCTCTCCAATATCATTTGATGCTGGTGACTGAGTATATCTGAAGTTGTGAGTTTGTAAGAGAAGGTGGGGCAAAGAAAGAAGATTTGAGGCAAGTACATAGATGAGTGAGGCAGATGCCCACCTCCCACTTTTTTGTGCAGTTACCATTGCCTGGCAGGCAGCGTGGTGTGGTGGTTGAAGCCACTGGCCTGCCAGGGTTAAACCCCAGCTTAGCTACTCAGGGACAAGTTGTTACATTGGTCTGTTCAGAGGTTTCATCATCTTTAACATGGTGGTTCTTTTGAGGGTCAAGTGAGTCCGTATATAAAAAAATAAGTAGAATAGCTCTTGATACAGAGTTAACCGTCACAGTGTTATCTGTGGTAGAAGTAGCATACCGGGGTTTGTTTAATTCAGAGCCCTTCATTTCTGTTAAATACTACCTACCGCTTAGCCTTAATTTGTATACATTCATCTCTATTTATCATAGAACATCATAAAAATAAATAGTACTGAGCTACTGAATGTTAAAAACATCAATTTCTATCTCATTTAAAATATAGTTTATTCATTTATTCATTCAAGAGACATTTGTATATGTGCATGTGTCAGGCTGTCTGCTGAACAGAGGGACTACAAAGGCAAATCAGATACAGTTCCTGATAAAGAACTCATAGGCCAGTGTGTGAAATGGACAAGAATCAGATGAGGACATTTCAACATGAAAAGTACCTGGATAAAGGGATTCTGGGATACTTCCCAGAATACCCCGAAGGAAAAGACCCCTGGAACTGGTGGGAAGATGATCCTTGAAACATCCTGAAGAACAAATAGAAGAGTTGAAGGAGATTATTCTAGGTAGAGGGGAATAATGAGCAATGAGCAAAGGGCAAAGGCACGGAGGCTGGAGAGAGCTTAAGGAATTTGGTGAACACTTAGTGTTGGCTTTGCTGGAGCTTGGCATGGAACAGGGGGTGGGAGAACCAAGGCAGACGGGGGCCAGGTCATGATGGGCCAGAGAGCTTGGATTTGTTTCTTAGGCACTCAGAAGCCACTGAAGGTTTTTAAGCAGGCGTGTGCTCCAGGAAGGTCATTCTGATTGCAGTGTAGAGAATAGATTGAAGCTGGTCAAGGCAGGAGCCAGAGAGACATGTGAGCAGATTATGGCAATTGCAAATAACAGAAGATATTGAGAAGTGTTACCCCAACTGGGCAGCCTCTCTACCATGATTAAGACTGCAATCAAACAGAAATTATAAGACACTAAGAGACAGAGATCAGTAAAGAGATTTTGCTTCCTCTTCCTAACCTACCAAATGCAATGCCAAGTATTTCCAGATATTACATAAAGTCTCCAGCTTTCTGTAAGGGTTATGCAGTATTCCAGACAGCCCTGGGTCCCCCAGCTGGAAAGACTTGTTTAGTTTTGAGAACTAAATACAGAGAAATGAGACGTACAGGCTTCAGGGAAAATTGTCTTACTGTTCCTGCAAAGTCAGGGAATGTTCTGTGAACTTTAGTATTTTCTCTATGCGAGAGAGAAGTTAATGGTTTGAAGGGGAAGAAGATAAGTTCTTAAAGGATGGGGCAAACTTGGACAGGTGAAGGGGAGGATCTTATATAGAGAAGCAAGAGGAAGTGGGAACAAGGGCTTAAGAGGAGGGTTGACCTTAGAGAGAACGTCTAGGTTGGGAAAGACACAGAAAGGTTAGATGAAGCTATCCAGAAAATATGAGAGGTGAAGGTGGGGATAGGGAGAGGGGGTCCTATAAGGCACCTTCTGGTGAATGGCTTTTGTCTTTCAAAAAAAATTAAGGTGGTTTCAAAGTTGGGAGTGGGCTGTGGACACCAGGAAAATGTTAACTCTTTAAAATAGCCCCCAAGAGGAATATTATAAAGGGTCCCCTAAAGATGGACATGATGATTGCTCAGTAGCACAGAAAACCCAGGAGGAACTTAACTGAATAACATTCCATTGTAGTGAAGTTAGTCACTGTTTAACATAATGCATGTAGAGCATTCAGGAGAGCATTCAGCACCAGAACCTCTCAAAAAAGGTACCATCACCACCACTGCCTTTCCTGTCTATTATCTCTAGAAATTCTTAGCAATGAGGGGCAGGAGTAGAGAGAGCAGATATTCTGGTCTTCCGACTGGATACTAGCTTGACAGACATGATGGGTGGACAAGGGAGCAGGGGAATAAGGATGAGTAGGAGAGTATCCTTGGGGTCTTTTTGGAATTTGGAAGAAAGTGAAGTCAGAAGTGGCTTTCTAACTTTTGAGGCCTGGTCTGGGTCAAGAGACTGGCAGTTGCAGTGCTGAAAAAGAGCAGATTCCATGAATGGATGATGAGAAAGGAATTGTAGAACTGAGATTTTGGGAACTTTTTTTTTTTTTTAAGATTTTTAAAATTTATTTGATAAAGAGAGAGACACAGCAAGAGAGGAAACACAAGCAGGGAGAGTGGGAGAGGAAGAAGTAGGCTTCTTGCAGAGTGGAGAGCCCAGTGCAAGGCTCAATCCCAGAACCCTGGAATCAAGACCTGAACCGAAGGCAGGTGCTTAACAACTGAGCTACCCAGGGGCCCGATTTTTTTTTTTAAGGGAACTTTTGAGAAATAACTGGGAACTAGTCATGTCTGAACTTGTGGACAAATTCAGTGGCACTAGAAATCAAAGTTGTTAAGAGAGTTGACAAGTTGAGGAACCCTGAGTTCAGCATGTGGGAAGAATTAACAAAGTGATTGGTGGGGGGTAGGGAAACCAAAAACTGACACCAGGGGAATGGATAGAGAGAATGAAAAATGGGGGTCAAGTGCTGGAGGAGATGATATATAAGGATGATGTGACATTTTTAAAAGGGCCAGATTGGTTTGGGAGAAGCACGGCTGAGAAATGCAGAGGGGAGTAGGGAGGATGCCCCTTCCCCTACCTTTTCACCATGAGTAGGTGGGAAATGAAGCTGGGGCAAGAGTGTTACAGGGCAGTGGTCTACTTCAGTTCTGTAGAGGTAAGTGTTCAAGGGCCAAGCTAGGGATCACTGGAGCTTATTCACTATAGAGCAGGAGCTGCAGTGTGCCTGAAGAAGGGCTTGAATGCTGAGGCCCCATCTCCCTTCTCCTCGAACTAAGCATTCTTCTGAGTGGTCTAGTTGTGTGGAAAGTGAGGCCGTGATCCATTTCCCTTTCACGTTATGTATGTGAGGCAGCTGTGGAGAGCACCATTGTGTTGAAATTTGATACTCATTTCCTAATGCTGATTAAGGTGTATGAGTATAACTGTTGGAATTTAAGTTTCTCCAGTAATTTATAATTTTGCCATAGCATACATTTGATTCAGGTATGGTAGAGAAATTATAAAACTAAGGCTTACTGTCTCAAAGGAGGTTAAAAAGTCCTAAAATCCTGTAAACAGTAGTTGGGAGCTATCTTTTTTTTACTTACTTGTCTGGGGTGCTTTTAAACAATTTGGCCATTTCCTTTACATCAGCTTCCATTTCCTTGGTCTTCAACAGGACTTTTCCCCCAAACCAGTTTTATAAATCCCTGACTTCATCAGTATAAGCTAGTATCTTATATTATCATTAACGTTCAGAGAAGTAGACATGAAAATATGTTTTGTTTTAATTACCTCACAAGAATTAGTGGGAAAAGAGCAAAACTACTGTCTGGAATGTGAGTAGAGGTAGGGAAGGTGCTGGGTTGACTGTGCTGTGATTGCCTCCTACTTCCCAGTCTCCTATTGTGGGCTCAACGGCAATCCTTAGTAAAATTACAAGATCCAGCATGTCCTTCCCCTGAGGGGGCTTGGGACTGACCGAAACCACAAATGTTAAATCCTCAAATGCCAGGGGGCTATTTTAAGTATTACTTGGTAGAAGAATTAAGTTGCTGGTTGTTTTCTGCTCTGTTTAATGGATTTTTATTCTACCCTTGCAATTTGCCTGAGGCTGATTAAAATGATGACCTCAGTTTTTCTGATTTTCTTTTCAACCTGCAGCAGTGACCTTTAAAAACAGATTCTCACTGTTTAACTGTCTAGCCTTCCCCAGTAAGCCTTGCTCACTCACTTCCTCTCTTACCTGCAAACGTGCACACACATCCACGTCCACCATGTTACATACACTCATGAGTATAAGTGAATGACTTCTAAATGATTAGTTTATCAAGTGCTGAGAATGCTTGACATAGGAGGTGAAGGATCTTTCGGTGGCCATGACAGAAAGATCTGCCCTCCTAACAGACACAAAATAAATCCACACCAATAGAAGTAGTATCTGCTGTCTATCTGTGTGTCTGTAACTGAATGAATAGATCAATACTTAATTTTTTGGTATTGTCACTGATTCTTGCTGCCTAGAGAAGGTGAGTATATCACATTCTGTTTGATATGATTGATGATAAGACGCTAATTGATTGGAATTCTGGCCCAAACCGTGCTTTGATGAAAAGATAGGGAGATATTATAATAATTTCTCCCCAAACAATTCTGTTCTTTTAGTCTGTGTATTGTAATGTTTGTTGGATAGATACAAACTTACGTTTTAGGTCAAGATAGAGCTCATGTAGTAGTTAAAGTTATCTAGGTGGTATCTCTATCTATACTTGACTCTCGGTAAAATGGTATCACACCTAGATGGTCTGCTATTGTTTTTCTCATTCTAGGTCCATGATTATATAGTTAGAGTCAAATAGAAGTTTTTCTTTCATCAACTTTGTTATCAAAGGGTATATTGAAACGTTAATAATGATTTGGAAGAAATATAATAGTACTCTTTCTCTAGTTTTTAGTAATATTTTCTTCACTATATAGACTCCATTGAATGTGGTGATAAGGGAGTTCCTCTGATCTCTCACGTACCTCTGATCTATTCAACTTGTCAGTTTGTTCCTGAGCTCTGTCCATGGCCACAGAAGCCTTTGTCTTAGAGTCTTGAGGACCACCACCTTTGAGCCTGGACCTTTTTTCTTACTCCTTCTCTTCTCTTCCCCCTTTTTTCTCCACCATCAACAGATTTTACTTCCTTTAGTGTCTGGAATCTGATGGGAGACTTAGTCATTCTCTACTCCTTCCAGTTCCACTCTTGGATGGAGGGAGGGCTCTGAGCCTGTGTAGAGGAGCTGACAGGGAGGTATCCTTCACAGTGGTCCTGTCACAGCATGACTGTCCCCAAAATACCATCAGGCGTTTCTCAGTGCAATGTTTAATCTCTCTTACTAGCACAGCTCCTGTAATTATTAGGCTAAAACATTTTTATTTCCTTCCCATCTTGAGTTATGCTTTAGAGGGCCTCCTTTTGCTTTGTTCTTCATCGTAGTTAGAGATAAAGGAAAGAATGCACTACACCTATGTGAAGCCCTGTTTTGACCTACCTATATGGAAGTCACTGTTTCCACAGGCATAGTTGACAGATAGGAAGAGGCTAAGGGATTAAGGGATTACTTTCAGACAAAATATATAATATTTGTCAAAATCCTTCACAGGGCCAGCAACTTGAACAAAGAAATCTGTAGCCCATTGATGAGATATTAAAGAGCACGCATGCACAAATGGTTTTAACTATAAAGCTGGCATAGAGATGAAACTGTAGTGAAGTGAAGGCAGCAGTACTTCAGGAATTTATTCCAGGAGAACAATCCCCACAGTGTCTGAGCCAGTTTGGTACCCTCTACAGCTTGTTTCTCACTCATGGGCTGGGCCTAAGACATTCCAAAGTCTCTCCCATCTTCTCTGCTTGATCTGTGCCTACCTTTGTCTTACGGAACTTTCAACCTCTGCTTGTCTCACCCACTCTTCAGATCTAGTTCTTACTCTCCACCCATTTCTTTGGACTTGATGTTTCAGACTTGCCCTTGTTCCCAGCTCACCTAAGCCAGGGATTCTGACACCAGTTCCCCCTTTTCCTGATCCCTGAAACCTAAGGTCAGTCCTACTCACTATCCTGCATCCCCCACGAACTGACACTCCAGGAACCAGCCCAAGCCAGGACTTTGAGTTTCTTCCTTTCTAAGCTTTAACCCCACAAACTCCATTTATCGAGGAGGCCAGACTTGAGAGCCAACATACTTAGAGCCTCATAAAAAACAAGTAAGAATCTAGCAAAGAGCAGTGTAGACTTTCCTGGGGTTTGAAAATGACTTTTGAGTCATTAAAACTTATCCTCTTGATTTAATAGAATGCCTTTTGCTATTCATCCATCCACTTATCTATCTATCCATTTCTCTGAGCTTTGAAACATTCAATTCAATACCTTGTAGTTGGAAGTTCATAATTTTCACATTAAGGAATTCTTCAGCAAAGATTGATAATATATGCTATTCTCAAGTAAGGCACTAGATGGAGCATGTGAATTTAAAGGAAATGTAAGCTGGTAATTGCCAGTGACAACAAATAATTTAATGAAAGAAAACTAAAAAAATTAAACCAAGTTATTTTTATTAATTTCAACTAAAAATGAATAAATGTTACATACACTCATGAGTGTAAGTGAATATATTTTTTAGTAATATTTTTTATGAGTGTATGTAAAGTCTAGGATAATTTTTAAAAAACAGATAAAAGCTGGAATAAGTAATTTTTTTTTTTTTTGTCTTCAGTAGACTCTACAAACCCCATAGCCAGAGGAAAATGAAGTAGGTGAGAGCACTAGTTGGGGAAAGTAGAGATGGGGCTAAGAGATTTTTTTTTTTTTTTGCTGGTTGAGAAAATGAAGTGATTTTGATAGAGTGGAAATACCTTTCATCAACATCAGCTTCTAGATTGCCAGCTTCAATTTTGGAAGCAAACAAGTCTAAGCAATTTGATTGCCAACAAGCATGGGGAGAGGTGATACATGGCTAATCACAGAGGGTAAAATCTTTCCAAAGTTGTTTATAAAATATTATAAGGGGAAGGTTCTTATGAGAATCAAGCTCAGATTTGCAGACAGCATCTGCACGGTTCCTGGAGATTAAATCTGTGTTGGCAGATAGACAATCTTCTGCAGGGTTCAAAAGATGACAGTTTCGATCCTGGTGGTATATTGCATTGTACATGTTCACCTTGAAAGTCACAGCTTTCTCTAGAGTTTATTTATTTGTGATATTGCAAGTGAGGTTTTGTCAGTATTTCCATTTTTGGTTGGCTGTAAAAATGTCATCCAGAATGAAGCCTGACATCCCTGTATGTCGTTTGGGCTGCCTTTAAGTTCAGGTCAGGAGTTACTGGAGGAAAAAAATAATCCATGGGAAACTTGCCATTGATTCAGTAGTATTTCAGATTTTGATTTCCCCAGTCTTCCTGTTACTGTTTACTTCTCAAAGTCCCATGCATTCTCTCTAAGGCATTTAGTTGCATTCAGTAGGGAGGCAGACTGGAGAGAGTTTACTCCATTTTGACTGGAACCAGATCTGTGGATGATTTTTTAATTCCTCATTTTCATTGTTGAAGATGTATAGAATAAACTCCAACTTAGCCTATTTCATACAGTTGTAGGATAGGGATTTAGAAAGGGGGTAAGGTAACCATATTTAATATGAGAATTTAATTATTTTTTTAAATGTATATTACATTTCATGTTGAGCTTCAAGGGAAAGAATGCTTAAGTTTTACATGAAGAGGATTTGGCCAGAAATAGGCACCCTCCTGCTGTTTTATTTAGCGAAGTGCCTAGCTAGAAGTAAGCAGCTCTGAGTTTTAGTAAAAATTTGTATTTCAGTTCAATCTGATTTCTCTTTGACATCACTAATATGTTAGGATACAAATGAACAAACCCTTCTGTTTAATAATTTTTAAAATTCTTGGTTATAAATTTGATTTTATTAAGTAAAATTAAGCTTTATCTATCTTGGATCTCTATATGGATTAGCAGCAAAACCGGCTCTAGCACTCGAAATGACTAATACCACACTTCAGATATCCCTTCTTCAAATCTGTCAGTGATGTGAATTAGGAAGTAAAATTTAATAGGCAGGAAGAGGAAAAAAAATCAGTGTTTTCTTTGTCCATTTCCTTCACATTATGAAGTCAGGATTCAATATGTAGAGCTGTTGAATTTACTTCTTCCTTTTTACCGCCTGTGAAACGCATGTAGCAAGGGACAGAGTGTACAGCGGGATGCTATGATGCCCACCTGGCACATACAGCAACATGTTGAGTCAGACTAGCTTCTGGGACCTGGCAAAATAAAATTGTATCTTGTATCCTATGAGCATAGCAGGTGACAGCGAAGGACCATGCAGTGATGCTTCGGAACTGACAGTGCCTGGAAGGGATCTTACACATGATTTTGTTCAGTTATTGGTATTCCAAGTAATATGTAGACTAGTGCAAATTGTTGATTCCAAGTTTTTTTTTTTTTTAAGATTTTACTTATTTATTTGACAGGTAGAGATCACAAGTAGGCAGAGAGGCAGGCAGAGAGAGAGAAAGGGAAGCAGGCTCCCTGCTGAGCAGAGAACCCGATGCGGGACTCGATCCCAGGACCCCGAGATCATGACCTGAGCCAAAGGCCTGAGCCAAAGGCAGCGGCTTAACCCACTGAGCCACCCAGGCGCCCCTGATTCCAAGTTTTGACAATACTTGGTACATGTTTTCAACTCTTTTGCATTTTTATATCCACGACCATATTGCTTTCACAGCCCCCCTCTGAGATAGACAGTTGTGAGAGGTTCTGTTTATAGATGAAGAAAACTGAGATGCAGGCTGATTGCTCAGTGGCCCACGCATTCCTCAGAACCCTGAGATGAGGACCCAGAGCTTTTAACTTCTAAGCTGCTGCTTTCCCCCTACACCACACTGACTAGTGATACCTTTATGAAGGAATTACAGGAAGGCCTACTTTGACTTGAACTGATTTTATACCTTAAAGAACTATATTTTGGTATGCCAAAGGGGATTGGCATTGTTTGCCAACCAAGTTTTTTGTTTTTTATTTTTGCCAACCAGGTTTTTTAAATGCTTGTGGAGTAAAGCCCCCAAGAGAAAAATCTCACATACATAGACAAGGGGATACATATAAAGATATTCAGTGTTGCTTTATTTAAATAGCAAAAATCGGAATTAATCTAAGTGTTGATGATCATAGGACTGAGTAAATAAATTGGTATATATTTATATAACGTAACATTACCCAGTGATTGAAGTGACCGAAATACGTATATGTATATAGTTTAAAAAATCATAATGTTGAGTGGGAGAAAACAATTTTGCAGAATGAAACAGTATATCATTTTTATAAGCAACATACAGAATATGTATATGGCTCACGTGTATGACCAGTATTTTAAAAACAGACTGGAAGGATACCCACCAAATAGTCGTCATTCAGGAAAGGGGAGTGGGATGAAACGTGGGTAACAGAGATTTCAAATAAATAAGGTAAAATGTAAACATTTTTTATTTATTGATATTTGCTTGCTTATTCTCTCAGTTTTAAATATTTTTCATAAAGTTGGGGTCGATGCTGGTGGATAGCACGAGGGGACCTCAAGGGCAGTATCTGGGTGAGGACTATATTCCTCCCAATGAGCAGAAAGAACATGAGATACTTATTTCTGGAAAAACTGTGGTTGGCATTTAAGAAGAACAAACAGAAGTATTAGATGGGCCCATTTGGCAATATTCCTCACTGTGGTAGAAAGGAGGCTTGAGGTCTGGAGGTCACCTTGCCCTGGATAGCTCTATAGCCACAGGGAGAGGGTCCTAGGGCTTGGGGACCTGGACTGCACTTGCTCTTTCTGTCCCCATCACTGAAGTCTCTGAGCACATGTGGGAAGATTGTGAATGAAACATTCTCGTGGTTTACATTCTGCTACAATTTTTACTATATTAATGCCAATGTTCTCTGGATAAATTTCTAGGCATGAAAGAATGCATACCAGAAGACCCTATCATGTGGAAGATGCTGAAAAATACTGCCTTGAGGATGACTTGGTCAATTTAGAGGTTCTGGATGAGGTACTAAATATTTAGTAGGCAGTTCTCACTGCTGACATTTGTTTCATGTGAATGATCTGACCTTTTTCTTGTAGACCATGTTCTCCTAAGGTCACATGAAAATTTAATTGTTTGTATAGCCTTGAGGTAAAGCTCACAGAGCATTTGGTTGCTGTGACTGTGATCCTGTGTTGTGTTCATTTATAGTCCCCCAAGTGTCCTAAATGATGAAGAGGAATTTTTTCCAATAAAGCCCTTTATATTGTAAGCCTAAATGATTTATTACATCACCAGGAATTATTTTCTGTTTTAGAGAAAGTGCAGTTTAACTCTGAAGTCAAGATAGTTGTTTGTCAAAATCTTGCCATTTGCAACGATGTGGATGGAACTAGAGGGTATTATTTTAAGTGAAATAAGTCATTCAGAGAAAGACAGTTATCATATGATCTTTCTGATATGAGGAATTTGAGAGGCAGGGCCAGTGTGGGGAGTGGATCTTAGGGGAAAAGGAAGGAAAAAATGAAACAAGACAGGACTAGGGAGGGAGGCAAACCATGAGACTCTTAATCTCAGGAAACAAACTGAGAGTTGCTGGAGGCAGGGGGATGGGAGGGATGGGGTGACTGGGTGATGGACACTGGGGAGGGTATGTGCTATGGTGAGTGCTGTGAGTTGTGTTAAGACTGATGATTCACAGACCTATACCCCTGGGGCAAATAATACATTCTATGTTAATTTAAAAAAAAGATAGTTGTTTGTTCTTCATAAAGAGTAGCTTTATTTAGGGAAATAGTGGAGGATAATACAGCTTGAGTTCTAAATTTGAAAACTGTGATAATCTCCACTTAAAGTATGCATGTTTAATAGAGCTGTTAATTGCACTGGAACTGCTTTTGCTGATTCTAACTCCAGAGACCTTTAACTACAATGCATGAATCACTAAAGTGTAACATAGAAGTGTTCAACTCCATATTCCCACTACCTAAATTTTAAGTGTAATGCTTTTAGAAAAGAAGTTACTATTTTTTCTATACTTTTATTAAACCAAATTCTAAGTAGAGCATTTTGATTCGATAAGACAAGTTCTTCGTAATAACAAATAAAACCTTGTTGGCTATCTCAATGTCCTTTAGCAAGTCCTAAGTAGGCCTTATTCTTTCAGCATATTCCTATTTTTGTTTTTCTTCTTCCAAGCCAAATATCTTCATTGAAGATCCTTAGGGTCACTGTATGATTTAAATTGCTACTTTCCTCTTTTAGAAAAAAAAATTCTTATGAGACTAAATTTGTTATTTTGAGAATTCTTTCTTAGTTAGAAATAGCGTTTACTCTCAGTACTATCTATCCTCTTCTTAGGATTCAATTATTCGTCAGTTGCAAAAGCGTTACATGGACTTGGTGATCTACACATATGTTGGAGACATCTTAATTGCCTTAAACCCTTTCCAGAATCTAAGCATATACTCTCCACAGGTAAGGGGTGCTGTAAGAGCATGTTACTCCTTAATAGGAAATTAAAAAACCACAAGGGAAAGTGAAAAGAAGGGAAAAACGAGAATAAACTGCTGCTGCTTTAGCAGTGTATACCCCAACCTGCAGAGGATAATACAACACGGATGGCATTCTTCCATTTCGTGGGTAACTTTTCAGAGCAAGATATAATGGTAATAGCAAACATCCAGTTAGTGCTTTCCACTATCTCACTTACTCCTTGTAATCTTATGAAGCAGGCATGATGATGAAAGCTGTTTGGCTGATGAGGAGACCTAGCATGGGGAAGTTAACGCCCATGCAAAAGCTCATGAAACCAGTAAGTGAAGAACTGGGATTTGAACTTATGCCTGCAGACTCCAGAGTCTGTGGCTCAATAGCCTTCCTGATGCTATAATTCCCCTAACAAGTAACAAAGCCTTGGTTTCATGGGCAACAGGTACCGGTGCATTAGATGTCATCTTTAAATTAATTTTTTTTTCCTTCAGTTTTCCAGACTTTATCATGGGGTGAAACGTGCCTCAAATCCCCCTCACATATTTGCAACAGCGGATGCTGCTTACCAGTGTATGGTTACTTTTAGCAAAGACCAGGTAAGAAGTCTCCTTCCTTCCCTGCCAACTCATCCAGTAGGACGTGTACTGTCTTCCTCTGCAGCTCTTATGTCTTCCTGAAAACTCCATTCTGGTTGCTGGTGCTGATTCAAGGAAATAGAAAATGAAACAGTAGCTCAGTGGTACAGGAATGGTGGTAAAGTTACAGCAGCCAGAGAACGTGAAAATTCTTTTGGAGTTACATGAAGCATTGGCATCATAAACACTCATCTTCCCTGATAAAATGTAAAAAGTGTTTCTACTATGAATATGAGAACCTAGAGCCAACACAAACCTGATTACATGACTACAACTGAAATAAAAACAGAATGTAGAATGACATAAATGAAATTCCTTCTTATTAAGGTCTCGGAATTTTCATGGTTTGATATTTTTTGTACGAAATATTGCGCACAGGTTAACCGATCAAGCCCCACACCATTTAGCTGGTGAGAAATTGTGGTGGATCTGGTAGAGCCTGAACAGATTTTAAATTCAATGCTAGTTAACTACAAAGATCACCCATAAAGCTTCCCTTTCTGGGGGAAACTTCAACTCAAGGTGGTGATATATCCAACCTTAACCCTTCCTTTACTTTCACTATGTATATTTTCGTTTGTGTCTTTAGTCTGTTTGAAATACAAGTAATAAGGTGGGTAAGAAATTTTCTCGAGAGAGTTACTGTGTGTAAATTTTCTGACATCTGTGAAGTCCCAGCTTTGGGTTTGTTAAGGAATAGATGAAACTAAACAGCGCGAGTTACAGAATAGTCTATGGATTCACTTTCAGGTTAGAAACTTGGCTTCTCTGCATTCCGACCTTTCCCAAAGACTTGTGTAGTGTCCGTAGATTTCATAGAAAGGGAGTCAGTGGAGAGAGACACATGTATTTCTAAATTTGAGAAGTTTTCCCATTAGGTTTTTTCTGACACTGAAGGTTGTGTCTTTTCCAGCACAAACCGGTTCTTCGATTTTCCAACAGCAATTGGATGCCCAACAGTTTGATTCATTCAATTCTGATACTCATTTCCCAGAGTTAGCACAGATCCCTCATGGTCAGGGCTCAGTCCCAAAGACTGCCCCCATCTCAGAAGCCAGCCACAAAAGGGGTACCCAGGCTACCCGTACTTCTGCGCAGCCTACAAATTCAGGGGTTTCCACAACCGCCCTCAAGTCTGACAATTCACTAGAACAACTCACAGAACTCAGGAAAACACTTTACTTAAATTTATTGGCTTAGTATAAAGGTTACAACTCAGGAACAGCCAAACGGAAGAGATTATCCAGGGCAAGATATAGGGGAGAGGGGTGGTGCAAAGCTTCCATGCCTTCTTTGGGCATGTCCCCTCCCAACCTCTCAAAGTGTTCATACCAGAAGTTTTCTGAATCTTGTCGTTTAAGAATTTTTATGACTCAGTCAATCTCTAGTCCCTCTCACCTTCCTAGAAGTTGGGGTGATAGGGCTGAAAGTTTCTACTCTCTCATCGTGTATTTGGTCTTTTTGGTGACCAGCACCCACTGGGAAGCTATCTTGGGCCCTACGTTGAACCACCTGGGTAGCAGTTAGGTTTGGTTGAAAGGGACTTTTTTTGTGACTAACAAAAGATGGTCCTACTGCTGCTATGATTCAGGAAGTTCCAAGGGTCTTAGGAGCTCTGTGCCAGGAACCAGAGACAGAGACCAAATATATGTTTTTTTTTATTATACCACACCCACCAATCTTCTTGATACATAAAGAGCCCCTAGGAGTGAACCAGACAAACAGGCAAAGGATATGGGCTGTTCACAAAAAAGAAAATATGAATAACTTTAAACATATGAAAAGATCTCAGCCTCACTCATAATAAAATAAATGCAAGTTAAAACTCACTTGGTCTTGAGACCAAAACTGTTCTCTTACGTTTTCGATTGGCAAAAACCCAACATTCCCTATTAGTGAGGCTGTAGGAGAACAGGCACTTTCGGGGATTGGTCCAGTCCTTAGGAAAGCAATTTGGTACTACCTATCCTATTTATAAATGTATTTATCCTTGACTTCAGCAACTCATTTCTAGGAATTTATTCTATAGAAGAGCCTGCATGTAAATATAATGCCCTAAGTATAGGGTCATTCATTGCAGTATACTCCTTATGTACCCATCAATACGAGACTGGTTAAATTGACTCTGGTACATCCATACAATGGACCAAGCAGTGGTGAAAAGGTTGAAGAAGTTCTCAGTGTATGGAAATGGAAAGATTCCTTAAATAAATCATTCAGTGAACAAAAGGAAGGTGTACAGTGGTGGATATTATATGAAAACCATCCCTGAACATCCTGTGCTATGAATTCTTCACTCTCACTCCTTTTTCTGTGTCAGTGCATTGTCATCAGTGGAGAAAGTGGCTCTGGGAAGACAGAAAGTGCCCACCTGATTGTTCAGCATTTGACTTTCTTGGGAAAGGTATCGACCACCTGTTTTATGTGTCATGGCTAGAATCCTTGCCAGTGTAACTGCATATTTTATAAATGATGGAACTACTGGTTTTTATTGGTTGTTATGTAAGAACCTTCCATCTTTATTATGTTTACTTCCTGATAGCAAGGCCTCTTAAGATGTCAGCATGCCATCCCTCTTTCACGTAGTGAGGAAAATAATGCCAGCACGAATTTACTAGATTATCAGCAATTAATTTTTTATGTTTTCAATGTAATAGAAATATTTAGCCATTAAGTAGCAAAAGTGGTTAAACACTAGGAACAGGCTCAGGGAAAGCCACTAAGGCGATTAAAGGGTTGGAAAACAGAAATCTTGAGCAAAACTTGAAGGGAATGGAAATTTTTAGCTTGGTGAAATGGACGTTGAAGGAATGACTTAAAAATAGCGTAGCAGTTTCTTAGAATTAGTGTATTATGAGACTAAGAATTTAAGGAGTATTTTCTACAAATGAGGTTTATTGAACGTTATAATGGATGACAGAGAAAAGTTATGGGATCTCTCTATTTAAAACTCTTTCTAAACTGTTTATGCATTTTATCTGTCAAGGATTTTAAGTGAAGTGAGACTGGATGTAAAAATTGAAAACCTAATCTAGCCCCATCTGATACCTGTGCACCTGGGGAGTTGCTCGTCTGAGAAAACAGTGCTGGTGGTTGATGCTAATTTCCCCAAGTGAAGGTCTTCCCAAAAGGATAATGTGAATTTGCGGGGGGCAAGAGGGGGTGCCTGGCAATTTTGCTAAGATCATATTTCAGGAAGCTCCTCTTGACTGTTGTCTGTTTGGCACAGGCCAATAATCAGACCTTGAGAGAGAAAATTCTGCAAGTCAACTCCCTGGTGGAAGCCTTTGGAAATGCGTGCACTGCCATCAATGACAATTCCAGCCGTTTTGGAAAATATCTGGAAATGATGTTTACACCAACCGGAGCTGTGATGGGGGCAAGAATCTCTGAGTATCTCCTTGAAAAATCCAGAGTTATAAAACAGGCAGTGTAGGTGCATGATTTTTTCACTCTGTTTTTGCTCTGCAAGATAGACCAGGAGGCTTTGGTCATCTTAATGGCCCCGTTTCACCTTTTTCTTAGCATCCATGCCCCCCAACCCACCCCCAGGCTTTCCAAGAACAAGGAATTATTTAAGCAAAGGATAAGTGATAATTTTTAACCTAAAAGATATTTGCAGACCAAGTACAAGGGTTGGGGTGGGAGTACTTTGGAATTAGTATGCCCATTTTTTGGTTATGCCAGGGAGAATTTAAAACATTGTGAACACTTCTAAAAATCCTTAGGTACCAGGGCACCTGGGTCGCACAGCTGGTTGAACATTCAGCTCAGGTCACGATCTCAGAGTTGTGAGATCAAGCCCTGCTTTGGGCTCCACACTTGGTATGGAATCTGCTTGAGATTCTCTCTCTCTCTCTCCCTCTCTCCCTCCCCTGCCCCCATTCTCCCTCTCAAATAAGTAAATACATCTTCAGGAAAAATCACTAGATACCTTAAAATTGAACTATTAAAAAAAGCATTGGTCATATTCCACATACTACTTTTTTTCCCTAGATTGAAAAGGAAAAAAAAAAATGATTTTGTTTTAAGAAGAGCTCAGTCAGTTAAGTGTCTGCCTTAGGCTCAGGTCATGATCTCGGGGTCCTGGGATTGAGCCCTGCATCAGGCTCCCTGCTTAGTGGGGAGCCTACTTCTCCCTCTCTTTCTGCTGCTCCCCGTGTTTGTGCTCTCTCTCTCGCTGTCTCTGTCAAATAAATAAATAACATCTTCAAGAAAAATAAAGGCAGTAGGAAGCCATTTAATGTTTTCAAGCAGAGGAGTCACAAAACCCAAGTTGCATTTCCAATGACTGCTCTGGCTTCAGTGGGGAGAATGGATTGGAGATGCAGTAGGGATCCTGTTGAGACCATTAGGAGGCTGTCTGTTGCCAGATCCCTGTGAGGCAGAATGTTGGCCTGGACTGAAAGCATAGCAGTGGAGAGAGGTGGAGAGAAGTCGATGAATCTGAGAGCTACTGTGCAAGGACAGTCCACAGCACTTGTTCTGGGGTCAGAACTCAAGTGTCCTCCTCTGTCATACATTTGCAGTTTCCTCACAAAATAGGGCTGGCGTGCAAATTAAACAAATGAACAAAAAGACAGAGTGAGAGTTATTTTAGCTTCCTTATGGCTTCTTGATTAATTTTTATGATGTCCCTTCCTTCTTTCTCCCCAAATTAGGGTGATTTTAAAGTTTATGGAGCTACCTCTGACATAATGGAAAATACAGTTTTCTGGGTACAAATGTAAAGTGGTCTTTTGCAAAGATAATATGAAGAGGGTTCCAATCACAGCTATGTCATTTGTTGTATATGTCACTTAATACAGTATCCTTATACCTTACTTTCCTTATATGCAAAAAGGGCATAATAAAATCACCCATACAGAGCTATTATGAGAATCAAATGAGATATATGATTTATACCAAACATAGAATTTGAAACATAATAGGTATCTAATATACCATAACATTATGATTATTAAATTTATTCAATACGACAGCAGTGCTGAGGTAAAATAGACTGAAGTTATTGGATGAGGGAAGAAAATAGGGCTTGTGAAGGTCCTGTTTCACCTAAGCTTTCTTGTCTGCTCCCTTCCAGGCACATGCAGGATTTCCCTTTTAGGTATGCTGCGGTTGGATGTGGTCATATGACCAGTTCTAGCAAATGAGCGTTTAATGGCAAGACCCTCGGCAAAGTGCGAGATGGTGGCTGCTTCATAAGCCTGGGCCCATGAGTGACTATGATGAGCACAGCCCCCTTCCCTTTGCTGGCCTTCAGTGGACATGTACTCTGAGCAAGAAGTGACCTTCTGTTAAGCCATTAACATTTTTGGGATGTTTGTTATTGCAACCAAACCTAGCCAAACCAGATATATACAGGGAAGAAAACCAAATTGAATTTATGCTAGGGGTGGATATTGGTAGGCAATGTTCAGAAGAATTGAGAACTAGAAATATCTGCAAAAAAAAAACTATAAGAAGGCAAGACCAATATGGGTCAGCCAAAGCCAGCATGTTGTTATCAGAGCTTAAAAAATAAGTGGCATTTGTACCAGGCATACTGATTCATAAAGCTCTAAAAGGGCTTTATCATCTCTGTGAATAGATGTATAGTTACTAGATGCTCAAGTTAGATACCTAGGAGGCAGAATCCAGATCCCTTTCCCTCACTGCCTTCATTCATTCTCTCAGAATGTTCTTTTACTTATTCCTCAAAATAGACCTTTAAGCTTACCCTTGTTCCCCATCATCAGTATCATCGCTACCTATCCAAGTCACTTGCTGTCTCACCTGGACCTCCTGATTGGTCTCCTTGTATCCATCGTGGCTTTTTATAGTCTAGTTTTCATCCTGCAGCTAGAAGGTACTTTTTTCAACATGGATCTACTCATGCCATATACTTACAGTGCAATGTCGGTCCAGTTTAAAATGCTTCAAAGAATTCTAACTGCCTAATTAATAAGGTCCTCATTATGGCCTAATAAGGCTTGGTGTGGGCTGGCCCTGCCCAACTGCCCACCCCCTTCTCACTAGCTTTATTTTTTTTTTTTTTAATTTGTTCTATGTGGGTATCATGCTCAGAGCCCTTGTGTATATGTTGCTCCCTGTCTTTGGAATGCTTTCTCCCTTTTTTCTGTAGCTCTTTCCAGGCCCTTCTCATGTTTCAGTGTTTGGCTTAAGTGTTATTTCCTTAGAGAGTCCTTCTCCTGACTTGACAAAAGTAGGCCTAATCCCCCAACACTGTTCTTCGTCTCAGCCTTTTGTTTCAAAGCCCTCATCACAGGTTTCCTTGTTTCCTCAAACTCTGTCACTAGAAGGAAAGCTCCAGAAAGTATGAAATCTCCTAGTCTTGTATTCCTGGCACCATGGTGCCATCCCACCATGATTGGCACTTGGTAAATTTATTAGTTGAGGGAACAAATGAGTACGAAATGGCAAGCAGAGGCATCTAGAATATAGGACAGGAGTAAGAATACAGGAGAAGAGCTTTGATACAATAAATGACCAAAGGAAGACCAGAATACCTAGGAGAAACTGAAGGGAAGAGTGGGGCCCATGTCACAGAAGAGAACAAGGAAAAGAAACAAGATTTCTTTCCATAGAGCTAAGTTGGCCAAGGTGAGGATTTGCCAAATCCTAGGGATATAAACAAAAGAGACTGTCCTCCAGAGGAAGGAAAGGGACCCAGAGCAGGGCTTTTTCAAACTGTCTATGCCAAAGGACCAGTTTAAAATTTCTCAATCCATTGTGAACTAATACCTTGTAAAACATAATGGAAATGAATTATCCAAAAAATTATTATACTCATGGATGTCATGGCAATGTCGCATGGTATAAAATATCTAGACATGTACACTGACAGCAATCCACAGACCACACTTAGAGTAACACAGATCTGAAAGGACCTTGGCCATGATGGCTAAAAGAGGGTGGACAGCAGGAGACCAGGGGACTGGTGCATGCCACTTTGAAAGAATATAGCTTTGAAAGAGTGGAGATCTCAGTTCTGGGACCAATTCTGCTCCTAACTTGCCATAGGACTGGAGACCCACTTCTTTCTGGGGCCCCAGTAAAATAGGGAGATTGGCTGATAGCTCTCTAAGCTGGATAATAGTTGTCTCTTAAACAATGTGGACTACAAATGGAAAGTAAGTGGCACAGAGGCATAGTCATTTGGGCTGTACTAGAAAGATCTCTAAACATGTGTAACCTGAGCTGTTATATATGAATGTTCCATTCTCTGAAACCTCCTTCTGTGTAAAGATAAGTGTGTTTAATAATGTGACACTGTGACAATTACTATACTAATCCTATCACTATTCCTATGCTATAATTGGGTTGTGGCCTATTTAATTTGCATATTTGGAAATGTAAATTTGCCACAGGATAATATTTTTCATAGAACAGAAATGGTATAAATTACTTGAAGCGCAGAAGCAGAATATGTTATTAATAATATCCCCTCCCCCCTTTTTCAGGGGAGAGAAAAATTTTCACATATTTTACTACATTTATGCTGGTCTTTATCACCAGAAGAAACTTTCTGAGTTCAGACTTCCTGAGGAAAAGCCTCCTAGGTAAGTGTCAGGGGTTTTAGTTGTTGATTTTTAATGAATGTGTAACTAGCATTTGAGAAAACTTAGAAATAAGTGGAACTGTTTTTCCTAACTGGATACTGATAGTCTCTTAAGTTGAAATACCCAGGATAAGATGGCGGGAACTATGTCTCACCATTTTCATTTCCGAGAAAGTTCAGAAACTTAACTATAGCCATTTTACTCAGCTGTGTGTGCCATTATTCCACTTCACTATTAGACTGAAAGGGAATTGCCCTGGCGAAGAAGGAACCCAGTGATGGCCTGGTATTCGGGGGCCATTTGCCAACACAATGCTCATTGTATTTGGTCCTACCCCATTTAGGTATATAGCCGATGAAGCTGGAAGGGTGATACATGACATAACTAACAAGGAGTCTTACAGAAGACAATTTGAAGCAATTCAGCATTGCTTCAGAATTATAGGGTTCACTGACAAGGTAAGTGATTGCCAAGAGAAAAAGAAACTCAAATGTTCATATTCTTGGATCAATGTGAGTGAAGATGTGAATGTTCTAACTTGGAGGAGGATCCTTTCTTTTCCCCCGTCATCTGATCATGTATAAGTTCTTGCTCCTCAGAATCTTCACCTGGGAGCTTGTTAGAAATGCAGACTCTCAGGGCACCTGGATGGCTCAGTCGATTAAGTGTGACTTTTGATTTCAGCTCTGGTCATGATCTTAGGCTCATGGAATCAAACCCCAAGTTGGACTCCACACTCAGCGGGGAGTTTGCTTGAGATTCTCTCTCCCTCTGCCCTTCTCTGTCCTGCATGCTCTCTCTCTCAAACAAATACATAAATCTTAAGAAAAAAAAAAAAATCAGGCTCAAAAATATAAAAGGGGGGGCGGTGCCTGGATGACTCAGTTAGTTAAATGTCTGACTCTTGATTTTGGCTCAGGTCATGATTTCAGGGTCGTGGGATCAAATCCCATGTTGGACTCCATGCTGGGTGTGGAGTCTGCTTAAGATTTTCTCTCCCTCTGCCTCTCCCTGTCCTCCCTCTCTAAAAAGAAGGAATGCAGACTTGTAGACTCCCAGGCCAATCTAAGAATGGCTGAACCAGAATCTGATTTTAAACAAGATGCACAGGTGAATATTAAAGTAGAAATACTGTCATAACCGCCTCATACCTGCAAATTGTTCCCGTTGTCACGGTTCACTATAGCTATGATAAACACCAAAGCAATACTGCCCTTTTCTTGAGTTGAGGTTGTGCCAGGCATTAAAGTGAATTGTGTAATAGAAGTATGGGGATATGTAAGTTACACCCAGCTACAGAAATATATTTATGCTAGTAGTTCCTTGTGCACCAAAACAAATTAATTTGAAGCTTTTCAACTTTCTTGCAGTCACTTCCTTCTCTGTGATACACAGATGCACATTACTACCTCTAGCTCTAAGTATTGTACTATTCTTATCTTTCTAGATACAGGCTGTCTCTATTAAATATATGCCAGGGGTGACAGAAGATATTTATAACCCTAGGTTCAAATATTATTCTGTGATACATTTATGCCATAGTTTCTGGGCTTCATGCCATCAATTTGGCAAAATACACAGATTCTTTTGCTTTTCCAACAAAGGTGGTGAATGATTAGGAGGTAGGTGAGATTGTTAAATCTTAAGGGATTAGATTACAAGACACTCCAGTTACCCTGGGACAGCCACTCTGGGTAAAGGATTGCTTCTGTAATCTAATGAGTTTGGCCAGCCCTTCCCTCCCCAGCATGGCTGATTTTAGTCATAATAATACCTTCCTTTTTTCTAAGCAGCTGTTAATTTTCTCTTTTGGCCTCCCACTGACTTTAGACTGACAGACAGTGGAAAATCCCAAAGGACAGATAAAAACAGAACTGTATTTCCCTTGGCTCCTTAGAGGAGAGCAATTAAACAGGTTCAAGCCTTATTAAAGGGCCTTTATGGTTATTAATTTATGGAGCTGGTTATTATCAAGATGCATCACCAGAAGAGTCCAAGCATGGTGGACATGGCAGTAGAGCAATTTAAAGTCACCTAGGTCATGCCAAAGTGTTCAGGGGCATACTGCCTTAAAAGGGTATAGGATAAAAGGATAGAGAGTTAGCCGTAAGGTTAATAATATTTGGCTTTCTGGGTGCCTGGGTGGCTCAGGTGGTTAAGTGTCAGACTCTTTATTTTGGTTCAGGTCATGATCTCAGGGTCATGAGATCCAGCCCCAGGTCAGGCTCCATGCTCAGTGTGGAGTCTGCTTGAGATTCTCTCCCTCTCTCTCTCTTCCTTCTGCCCCTCTTCCTGCCTGTGCGCAAGCACATTCTCTTTCTCTGAAATAAAAATCTTAAAAATATTTTGCTTTCAATGAGTGTAAAGATAGTTATAGAATACTGTGAAGAGATAGGTCCTAGCTCTAAAAGAGGGTTATAATGGCTCTTTTCTAATAATAGAAATACAGTGCAAATAGTAATCAAACAGATGCTATTTTAAGAAAACAAAATTAAAAACAAAACAAATTAAATATGTTACATATGTGTCCTTGAAGTAAGCGGTCTCTAACCCTTGTGGAAGAAAAGTGGAGTAGAAATGAATGAATGCATGAATAAATATGAAAATAAAGAAATGTAAAAAGTGGTAAACATACTTGATTTCTGTCTGATCTGGACTGTAAAATGAATAACCAGAATTTAAGTGTATATGTATGCATTTATGTCCATGTCCCATATTAATTCATACTGGAAATAAACTTATGTCAGTTAGCAACCTTGGAAACAGAAGGAAGAGGCTGGCTCATATCTCTCTAAATTTTTTGGTTATATCTTTGTCTGTGTTTCTACAGACAACCTTTTTTTTGCTGAATTCACTCAATTCACTTTATAAACTCAAAATAGTTTGGCTAAATTCAGAAAGACTCAGTAGAATGTAGTCAGGGAGCAGATGCCAAATAGCTGATGTATCAGAACCTTTTCTTAAGTTTATCTGAGGGACGTTTCTAGACAGAGCTTAAATGAACTGGTCAATTTAATCAAAATTATGGTCACCCTTCTTTCTTATAATGTCATTAGTTCCCTGCAGAAATGTTCATAGTATTACTCAGATTCTCCCAAACTCTTACAGCAAAATTTTATGAGTAACAAACCTCAGTGTGGACTCGGGAGCATGAATTTTAATTCTGGGACACCAGCCAAAAGTATCTGAAAGAACACTTGACCCTGACTTTACTGTAAAGAAGGCTCCCTGGTAGAAGGAGACTTCCACTAGCAATGATGGCTCTTTGCAGGGGATCGGGCAGGGGTGAGGGGTGGGGTGGGATTGTACCTAAAACCCTATTATGAAGATCCAGGCTTTTGGAGTCCTATTTTTTTTGAGTCAACCATATTATTTTTGCTTAATATTATGCTTGTCTTACTGGTATTTGAATTATCATAACATATTTATATTTAATACTACATGAAAACATTTTTGGTAGATTATCTGCATGATGGTCAACATTGGATATTTTCTACAGATGAAGAGGTTAAGGAGAAGGTTTTGAGATTAGGGCAGAATTTTCTCCCTTTCTTCAAGATAAATGATGAATTTGGGTGAGTATTGCTGAAGAGAACTGAAGGGTTATATGTGAAAATATACATTGGGGATTTCCAATGTCTTAATGACAGAAAATAGGACTTAGCATTGACTTTTTTTTTACACTACTTTATTGATGTGTGATTGATATACACCCCCCCAAATTTTTTAAACCAGTCATTGGCTTTCAAGATACAAATATTCTGAGCCTTTGAAAAGGAACCTGAAGATAGGTGTTGGGATAGAGCGCATAAGGGAGAAGACCCTTTAATTGGATCTAATGTACTTAGGGCAGAATTGGTTTAAAAAAAAAGAGAGAGAGACCTATAAAAAGGAAACAAGGTAAAGAGACACTGAGAGGGCAGGTCAGTTCCTAGGAAGGTGTTGGGAAACAACTACCATGAAAGGGCTGTAAACCATGCTAGGAGCAATTTCCTTAATCAGCTCCAGGCTAACAGAAAACCAAGGTGCTTTTCAATTTTCTACTTAGCCTCAACTTTATTGAAAGAATACCTAAAACAGGGAAAAGAGTGTCTCTGTTTTAAGAAAAAAGGAGGGGCACCTAAATGGCTCAGGTCTTGATCCCAGGGTCTGGGATAGAGCCCTGCTTCGGGCTCCCTACTCAACAGGGAGTTTGTTTCTCCCCCTCCTTCTGCCTGTCACTCCCCATACTTATGCACGCGCTCTCTCTCTCTCTCTCTGTCAAATAAATAAATCTTTTAAAAAAATCTTTAAAAAGAAGAAGAAGAAAGCAGCAGCAGCAGCAGCAGCAAAGACCCCACTTCTACTGATTGTTGGTGAAAACGCATTCATACTCACCAGCAATGAATTGGGAAACCAGCTAGAGGAGTCATTAATCTTCTTGATAGTATTTCCTGTCCTGAATGACATTATTTTGGTTTATCATATAGTAAGTTGGAAACCTAAGAAATAAAAAGATAGAGCATCATAGCAAGATTTGGTAGCAAAGGCAGGGATGCCAGGAAAGGCTGCATAGCTGGAGACCAGGCAAGAGGAAATAAGCAAAGTGAGGAAGGTGAAAAATCAGGCTAGTGTAGGAAGAAAAGAAGAGGCTTGATCAAGAAGTTCTGTGTGGGGGTGGTGGGGGAGGAGAGGTATAATCCCTCAGATGAACATACTACTGATTATCTTCTACCATGGGTGATGTATTGATCAAGGTAATGAGGTCTGTCATGTTAAATCCAGACGAGTCCCAGAAAACCCATTTAGTAGATGTTCTTCTTAGCCAGTCTTCAGTTGTGTGATTAAAACAGTGATTTTTGACACACAAAAAAAGACATCTTGCCTTTGATTTAGAAGGTTGAAGAACAGTATTTATCTGTAGTAGAAGCCTGGTTTAAAATCCTCATTTGTCTTTGTAGCATTATCAGGTATCCAGCAGATGTCACTATTACAGTCTGTGTTCAGTGGAAGGCTCACTTTGGGAATAGTCCTTTATCAATGGTCTAATGACAGTTCCTATTAGTTTGCTGCTATGTATAGTACTAAATCAAGTTTCTCACTTGAGTGTATTTTGTGGAAGTACTTTTCTCCATCTATAAGCATAAGATGCAGAAATTTCCTGGCTGCATATTTGTCTCACCTACAGGAAATGCATATGCTTAAATAAGTAAATACACTTTTTTTTTTTTTTACCATTAATGCTACTTATGTATTTAACTTTCAATATAAAAATAGGACTTAGATAATCTACATTTACTCACAATATGACATAAAATGCATGGAGTTTTTTTCCCCCTCACACCAATTCTCCTACAATTTGGTTCATTTCTGATACTGTCTACCTGGAGTTAACATCAGATCACACAAGTTAGGGGCTCAGTTCCACAAGATTGTCCCCACTTCCGACACTAATTGCAAGCCCTAGGGTTCACCTACTGACCAAGTGGCTATAAAATGGGAGGTTTAGAGTTCCAGGACCCCAAACTTGAGTTTAATAATTGGATAGAAGGACTCAAAGAATTTGGGAAAACAGTTTCTTAGTATTACTGGTTTATTATAAAGGATGCAACTCAGGAATAGCCAAATGGAAAAGATGCATAGGGCAAGGTAATGGGAAAGGGAGTACCACCTTCTCTCACCACTTCTCACAACCTGAAAGTATTCTGGACCTCATCGATTAGAGATTTATTCCATTACACAGGAATAAATGATTAAGTTATTGTCAGTTGGTGATTCACTCATGGAAGTCCATGGTTCAGCTAAAAATTCCAACCCACATGTGTGGTCTCTAGCAACCGGCCCCATTCCCCGAGAGTTACTTCATTGGCACAAACTCAGTTACGGTTGAGGGGCTTATTGTGAATAAGAGGATACTCCTTTAACACCTGTTACTCATAATTCCATGGGTTGTTTAGCTCTTGTGCGAGAAATCAGTATGAAGACCAAATGTATGTTTTTATTATATCACAATATCACAGATAATTTCTAGTGAGTCAGAGTATTTCCCGACCTCATTCATTAATCTGTACTCCATTATTTAACTTTAAAATGTTCAGTGTCCCTGATAACTATTTCATAAAAGCTATATTCAAAAGTGGTAAAGGAAACATCTCTTCTTTCACTTTGAAGAAAGAACATACCTGAATTTAGAACTGGTATTAGGGTAAATGGCTAAAAGTGGCTTAAAGAACAAAGAAGATCAGTGGTCCCTTATGGAAGAATTTAAAAGTGAGAGGTTCATGTTGCAGAACAACTTTGTTCCATGCAGTCATTGGTGTCAGGAATCCTAGACAACTGTGTGGGAGGCTGGGTTGTTGGGAGGTCCAGCCATCAATAATGGGAAAGAAAAAGCATGGAGGAGGCATGTTTGCTTCTGTAAGGCTGAGCTCTGAATTCGCCCACATCATCCTACTTGCTCCTTTGTTGGGAATTGAGTTCCATTGCCTAACTGCAAGGGAGCTTTAGAAATTTGTTCGTGTGCCCAGGAAAGAGGGGGTGTTGGACTTTGGTGGACAGCTAGCAATGCTAGTGGTTTGTTGGTTGGATTGACAGTGACCAAACACAGTTCTTGCTGTCCTTTTCAGGAGGTGCACTCAGTGTACAGAATTTTGGCTGGGATTTTGAATATTGGAAGCATTGAGTTTGCAGCTATTTCCTCCCAACATCAAACTGATAAAAGTGAGGTGCCCAATGTTGAAGCTTTGGAAAATGGTAATTGTTTGATATCTGTGCCCCGTGTAGCCAAATTGCATGTTTCTTTCACTTTGGTAGTTTTCATCTTGGTAGTTTCTCAAGATGCTGTGAAATATAGTGTGGGTGTTTTCACTAACTAGGATTTTCCAAAGGATGACTTGTGGAACATCAGTATTCTTTCCATAAGCTCTGCCAAAAAGAATTCCACAGCAGGTCTGGCAGTGGTGTCAACACTGCCTACTTTTGAAAATCATCTACAATTTTTTGAAAAAATGCAAGAGGTGGATCCCTGTCTGAATCCACTGTACCAGCAGCTGCAGGGGACAAGCAGGCACCTGTTTAAAGTTCTAAGGATAATAATGGTGACACAAGGAATGAGAATCCTGAATTAGAAAAAAAAATGATTTAAATAAACACCTTTTGTCTTAAACTGCAGCATCTTTCACTGCCTTTAATAAACTAAGATGCTTCATGACTCTTGAATACAGTCCCCAACTCTTTGACCAAAGACCATCTCCTCTCACTTTTTCTTATCAAACACCTGTGAAGAGCTTTCAGAACCACTTGGGAGATGCTGTATCCATCCAGATACTTCTTGGGGTTAGGGACCTGGCTTCTTTGCTTTTGCATCTGAAGTGCCTAGGCAGAGCCTGGCACATCGTAGATGTTGAGTCAGTGCTAGCTGAATGGATGGATGGATGGATGGGTGGATGGATGAGTACATTCTCTGGTGTCATCATTACCCTTTATTGCAGCTGCCTCCGTTCTCTGCATCAGCCCTGAAGAACTCCAAGAGTCCCTTATTTCATACTGTGTGGTCACCCGTGGTGAGACCATCGTCCGAGCCAATACTGTCGATAGGGCTGCGGATGTCCGAGATGCCATGTCCAAAGCGCTGTATGGGAGGCTCTTCAGTTGGATTGTCAATCGCATCAATACACTCCTGCAGCCAGACAAAAGCATATGGCAAGTTCCCTCGGGAAGCAGAGGACTTGGGAGAGCTGTCAGTGGCCCCGATATCTCTCAGGATGTGCAAGAGGAAGTGTTAGGTCCTCTCCTGAGTTTCCTTTAGTGAAGCTCTCAGGTCTTTTCCTTTGAAAGGAGAAGAGGATCCAGGAGAATGGAAGAGGCACATGACTGACAGCTATCATAGTGTAGTGTTTAAGAGAACAGGCTTATCTGGGAGCTGGGCCAACTGGGTTTGCATTTTAGCTGTATAGTTTGATTGGCTCCCATGTTCTAAGTCACAGTTTTCTCCTCTGTAAAATGAGGGTAATACTATCCTCCTCATAGTGTTGTTTCATGAAAAGTTTTAGAGCTCCGTGTCTTATAATATGATTGCTGCTGCTACTACTACCTTTTCTTTCCTAAGCGTTAGTGGTTTCTATGTTGTGGAAGAATTAACAACATCAAATTCTAGATTATTCTTCCAATTAAGCCCAAAGGGTGGGAAGGTTGAAGAATGAATGGGCAGCAGTTCTAGCCCCTTCAAACCGAGTGGTTCCTCCCTAATCTCTATATGGAGCTTCTGAGTGAGATTTTAAAGGACTCTACTGCTTAAAAAAAAAAAAAAAAAAAAAGTTGGAAATACCATTGAAAGACTGTAGGAAGGACTGGTGTAAGACACAAACTGTTTCTTCCCTTAGAGGCAGCTGAATGCTGCTTTCCACAGGTGGTTGTGTAAGTTGGTAAACGCGTGGGCCCATACATTTTCATCATCTTGAGATGAATGTTTCCTCCCCTAAAAGGCTTTTTTCTTCTCTCTCATGCAGTAGTGCAGATGATGGTATTAATGTGGGGATCTTGGATATTTTTGGATTCGAGAACTTTCAGAGAAATTCATTTGAACAGCTCTGCATAAACATCGCCAATGAGCAAATCCAGTACTATTTCAACCAGCACGTTTTTGCTCTTGAGCAGGTAACAGTGAACTCTGAAGTAATTAAACCTGATGGGGAAGGTGTCTCCAGGCTGCCCATAATTTGAAGCAGAAACCCTGTTAGGCTGACAGGTAAAAGAGTCTAAGGAAAAAACACTGGTGAGACAGTCTATCAAAATAAATAGCTGAAATTTGCCAGAGAAAAAGTCTTGATTTCTGTGGAAAGTTACATTTCCTCTCTTGAGTGGAGCTGGTGACAAGCCAGTTATTTAAATGTTGCTTCCAAACTATTTCATACATACTGTCCAAAATGCTACATTCTCTTCTACTTTATTTGACTAAAAGCATCTGTGTTGTGTCCAGAATGACACAGGTTGGACTTGAATTCAGGGCACAGATTCTTGTGTTTCCTAACTCCCAAACAGGCTTCTCCACCCTCCACCTCCTGCACACCAGATCCCACAGTAACTTGGGAGGGGGAGTGGCTCCAGGGAGGAGTAAGCTATGTTCTTGGTTTTCTCCAAATGAAAGTCTTTCCCTTATGAGGTTAATGGTAAATAAAACAGAGTGTGAAGCTCATATGCCCAAAGGCTAGGAGGCCTTCCCCTCTACCCCAGTTTCTACCCCAGCCCAAAACTTTGTCCTGTATGAAGTAGTTCAACAATGAAATATTCTGACTGAACCCTTTGCTTTAGGAGCGAAGACACACACACTGTACTGTGATTACATAAACACAAAGACATGGAGTAAAAATATCAGTATTGGCTTTATCAGTGGAACTGGATACAGCTCTATCACTCTCCTCTCCCCTCCTACCCTGCGTAAAACTCAACCTCTTTTCACTTAGCTCCTTGCATTTATTCCCTGAGGAATCTGGAGTTTTCTAGTTTTTCAGTCCGAGATGATTCCATTATAGAATGCTTTACAGAAAATTAAAGTCTGCTTTCTTCCTGGTTTAAGCCATATTTATCACCAAAATAATTTTTTTTCAGTTGCCCTTCTATTCCATGTCGGTTTCTAAATTATGACTAACTGAGTTGGTGTTTGGGAGACAGCACTGTCCCTTCTTTTGCTGCTTCAGCTGTCTGCCACAGGCTGCCTGTAGGCCAGACTTACACCCAAAGCTTCAACAGTGGGGTATGCAGAAGAGCCTTTTACTACAGTCCTAAGACAGCCTATTTCCCACATACAGTCAGCATTGCCAAACACGGAAGTGCATGCCGAAGCAGCCTGGTGCTACATAGGCCAGTTTCAGGCTGGAGAGACTCACAATCTATGTTCCTCCAGATGGAATATCAAAATGAAGGTATTGATGTTACACCTGTGGTGTATGAGGACAATCGCCCACTCCTGGACATGTTCCTCCAGAAACCCCTGGGACTGCTTGCGCTTTTGGATGAGGAAAGTCGATTTCCCCAAGCAACTGATCAGACCCTAGTTGGTAAGTGTCTCTTGGAAAAGGCATAATACTCTCAGGAGAGAACTTGATTCTTTGGTATTTTGACTTGGTATTCTGGCCCTCCCACTAGGTTGTGCAAGTAAAGAGCCTGTTTTTAATGAATTGATATCTTCAGCAGATGTCCTCATAGATTTGTGTTTTAAGGCAAACCCATCACCAAGCCCTCCTCACTTTCCTGTTGGTGCCAATATCATTTTTATACCTTCTTCTCCCTTATTTCCTATAATCAATACTTGCTTCTTGTCTTTTTCATACCCTTCTGTCATGTATCTGCTTGGATCCATCCATGTCTAGTCCAGGTTTGTATAGGAGACTCTTCTGGTCTTTGGCCTCTAGGTTCATACTTATCCGCTCTACCCTAAACATCCCAGCTGATTTAGTCTTTCTAAAACCTCCTTTTCATTAAGTTACTGTTGTCTGTAGGATGCCAATAAGACACCTCCTCCTGACATTAAAGAAGGCCCTCTACATTTTATCCCTATTCCTCTAATCATCGGTGTTCCACGCAATCTCATCCCACACTGAGATTGTGAGATATTTTGGGCAACAAAGCACCAATCTTTGCTTTCTACTATCTACTCTCAGAGCAGTCAATCCCTTCAGTTCTTAGCACAGTTCCTCACGCAGAGTAGACCCTGAGTTACAACAATAGCAAAAATTATTTATTGAGGGAGGAACAGAAAGCTCCAAGCCTTTCCCCCAGATAGAAAATTGATTGGTGGGAGAGATTCCCTTCTAGGCATTGAAATTGTCACACTTGGTGGTTTTCTTTTACCTATAAAATCATCAGAAGTTGCCACAATAAGTTCATGCCAGGTTTGCTTGACTTCCATGGGATATCTTTATGGTTCTAAAGTTAATTGACCAGAGTTCTGGTGTCATCAGTGTCCATGCTAGGAGTTCTTAGAACAAGAGATCTTAGGGCATAGCCTGACACTGAAGACAACATGAAACAACTAAGCAAAGACTTGACTGTAAGCCTGTGTCATTTTTTTCCATCGTTGTACATACAGTGTTAACCTCAGGTTGCCCTGAATATCCCTTATTCTGGGTCACTCCTGGCTCAAGGAGCACCTCTTTGTTTGAAGGAACTGACAGTTCTCATTGTAACTTGTAAACATGACAATCCACGCAGATAAATTTGAAGATAATCTACGAAGCCAATACTTCTGGAGGCCTAAGGGAGTGGAGCTGTGCTTTGGCATTCTGCACTACGCTGGGAAGGTGAGGCCAGTGTGTGTCTGTGTCAGTAAACTTGAACTGGACATGGGGTAAGTGTCCCTATTAGCCTGTCTATGCTGCTCACAAAATTGCCTGCCAACTTCCTTCTCCTTTCAATTCTTTAAGAACGCCTAATCATAATTCCCAAACTTTCTCCGTGGTTCTGCTTTCAAAAAGTCGCCCCTAGCCAAAAGCCATTTCTTGCTGGGCTGGCTGCGGTGCTGCCTTCTGCTTCTCACCTGAGCTTTGGCCTAGAAGTGACAGCTCTCCAGAGGGAAAATGTGGTGTTGCGTTCACAGTGCTGAGCCCTGAATGTGCACATTCTGAAGTCACTGGGAAATGTGCAGGGAAAAGAGGAGGGTTAATATCACAGTGTGGCTCAGTTTTTAGCACTTTCTGTGTCTACAGGGCACCAAAAATGTCTAGACAGAAAGGAAGAAAATTCCCTTCATCATCCAGATGTTAAGCTTTTTTAACACTAACCAAAATTTCCACCTTTCATTATTTATGCCTCAGTCTCATTTCAAGTTTCTGAAGCAGAGGAAGCATAAAGTGACTAATTTAGGAAATTCTCTGGTTCTGCAGCCAACAACTCATTGCTCGAGTTACTCTCAGAGGAGTCATTGAAATTATGGCTAATTTGTTCTGGTGGGGTGTGCTGAGGACCTGGGTCCAAAAAAAGGGTAGCAATTCAACAAAAGATGTTTTGGATTATATTGTTGATTCAATAGTAAGATTTATTGAAATTATCTTTTATATTCATATCATGGTATTGAAATTAATTTTATCTGACTGGAGGTTGGCTGAAAGGCATTCTAATATAAGTAAAGAGAATTGTTTTTCTTTCCACATAGTGCATAGTGTATATTTTGGATCTTTGTTAGAAATTGCACCCCATTCACTGTAGTACTGATGTCTGACCATGTATTAATGTCCTCCATGTCTGGGATACCCTAATCTATCCTGAGCCCTGCCCCCATTCCTGTCCTCTTCCTCGCACCTGCCCATCTGTCTCTATGTTCTTTTACTCCAATTTCCTATTCACCCATCTTCCAGTTCTCTCTCTTCTTTCTTGATTTTAAGGGGTGGGGGAAAGGATTGTTTTCTTTCTGGGCTTAGTGTCCTTTCCTGAATTCATTATTTCTCTGGAGTGTTCCTTAAAATTTCTGTGACCTGGATCCCTTCTGTTGTAAGAGCTGAAAATGGCTCTGCATCCCTGAGCAGTCACTCACGTGCAGTGAGTACCTTGGGGAGCTATGACAGTCTGGTGATTATGAGCAGGGAGCCCAAACTGCCTGGGTTTGGAAGTCTGCCTGCCACTTGTGAGATGTGTGACCACAGTCTGTCATGCAGTTTCTCGCTGAGTCTCTGCCCACCAGTAAAATGGAGATAGGTGCTTTATGCACATAGTGCCCAATCTGTTTTCATAGTTATTCTCACATGATATATCTTTGTTATGCCTCTTTTCTTCAAAGCACACCTGAACGAGAAGTTAAGATAAATTGGCTTGTCAGAAATTACAGTTTTTTCTTCCCTATCTCATGGTCTGGATTTAGAAGCATGGCTGTGTCATGATAAAGTCAAGATAAAGTCTCTATATGGTCAGTGAGTGACTGACCTCAGGCAGCTTGCCGGTGTCGCTGACATTGAACGACACTGGCTAGTTTGCTATTTGTCGTTTCTGTTGCAGGTATTGTATGATGCTTCTGGGGTTCTGGAGAAAAACAGAGACACGCTCCCCGCTGATGTGGTTGTGGTCCTGAGAACGTCAGAAAACCAGCTTCTGCAGCAACTCTTCTCGATTCCTTTGACCAAAACAGGTACATGGAGCCCCCTGACCTCCCTGGGCCTGACGCTTCCATAGGCACTGCTGGCGTTTCCTTGTCCGTGTTGAAATTCGGCCAGGGCTGCACTACTACCGTTTGGAACTTTAAGCAGGGGTAAAGGTCCATTTAACTAACTTCAAGAAAAGGAAAGTGATTGTGTCTTTTGCAGTGTAATCGCACAGCATCAGTGTATATGTGCTATGTACACACACACACACACAAACTTTTTCACTTTTTTTAATGTTAACTCTTAGACTTCTCATTTTCTCTGCTTGCCTCTTTTCATTCTTCCATTTATAAAACCACATGTTATCATTCATTCATGCTAAGCACTCTAGGGTGGTCTCAGTTGACCTAGAATTTTGGGGAAGATCATTCCTGTTCATGTATGATTCTAAGTGAAGGGAATGTGGGGAATCCAAAGGTCACCCAGTTGTGGGCTCTCAGAGGTCACGTGTCCCAACTCACTCCCCAGTCAGTGACCCCACCCCCCACTCTCCTAACCAACCTAGAATAGGTCCATCACTGGTCTGCATGCCTGGCTACTCATAGCCACCTTCTGCTCAATGACTTCTGTTTAGCCTCTCATTCAGTTCTTAGGATGGGAAGCAGAAAACTGGGGCCAAAGAACAGCACTTCCCTGTCTTTGCTGTTTTGCCAAATAGATTCCCATTTGGTCAAGTTCCTTTGATTTACCTGGGATCTGCTGCCTTTGGCTGAGCAGCCCACTAGGCCTTCTCACAGCTTTCCTCTCAAGGACGTTGTGTTCTGAGGGTCTGTCTGGAAACAGCTGTGGGTATGCTTTTATGAAAGTAGGAGGAGAAGCCTCTTTGTCATTGTTCATTATTTCCTTTTCTTTCTTCCCATGTCCCTCTTGAAATCATTGGCACCATGTCTAGTTTGGGGCCTTTGTATGTTAAAAGGGAGCGGCTGCCAGGTCTGATTTTTAGCAACAAGCAGAGGAATGAAAAGCTTGGCTAAGAAAAAAGCCACAGTCCACAACCTTTGCATCATCTTTACTCGGAAAGAAAGTTGAAACCAGTTCTTAACTTTCTTCAAACATGCTCCTTTAAACAAAAATAGTAGGGAGCCCATGAGAAAGCTGCCTCTGCCTTTCTTTCCATACCTCCCTTGGGCAGAGCCAGGATTTGATTCATTATCTCCTTATGAAGACCTTTACCCTCAAACCTTGGTTCTAAAGAGATGGTGCATCCTACGTTAGAGGTCAGGGTGGTAATCAAGCTTCTAAATTGTAAAACACTTATTTTTGGTTTTAATGTATTACAGCTTTGAAGGTGGGAGGATTTTATTGGACAGAAGTGGTTTCTTTTGTTTTTGCTGAAATTACAAATACTTGTTTCAGAGTGGCCAGATGTGAGCAGGGCTCCCTCACCAGACACTTAGGTCTAATCAGGAAACTTTTGTGCAGGGGCAAAGATACAGCCATCACTAATACCCCTAATACGTACACTTTGAAGTGAAATATATCCAAATGACTTGTCAGTTGGCATTTATACTCTGTCATAAATATGAGTAACGATCTGTCAAATCTGTTCACAACTCTGGAATTTCCAGTTTTTCAGCCATTGGCAAAATAAAAACAATTTCGCAGCCTGGGCCACTAGGTGGCGTGATGCAAGAAGTCAGGCTCTGCCGGCAAGCCTTGTGTTTGCCCTTGATCGCCTAAATGGGGGAGACAACAGGAACAAAGAAATAGACTCTGCTTTTTTTTTTTTTTTTTTTTTTTCCCCCTGAAAGAGCTTTCCTCCTGTCTTGTAACTTTGTGAATCTTGCCTTCAAACTGCATTCCATACCTCCTGGAGGAAACAAAAGTAAAAAAGAAGACTGGAAACAAAAATGTTTTCCTAATAAGCTTCCTTGTATTCCTGAGTCATGCATTGTGTATAATAATTTCTTTTGAAATCCTAAGCTTTATTTTCTCCACATTTTGAGTACAATTTAGAAGTGACAAAAACACATCAAAACTAATAAGCATAATTCTTTTTTCTTTTTCTGAAATTATTCATATAAAAATCCCTTCAATCAACATTTATAGAACAGCTTCTAATAATAAGACACCATTTAGGCAGCAAGGAGGAGATAAAGATAAAATGGCTTTGCCCTAAAGCAACAGTAACTTTCCTTTCCTTCACTTTCTTTCTAGAATTTATGTCCTTATGATGATATTTGCCGCCAAAATCAGTTCTAAGGAGATTGTGTATCCAGTGTTGAAGGACAGAATATTAAGATTCTAAGTTTTAAAACATCCATATTCTATATTTTTTGGTTTTAGTATATTACAGCCTTTGAAGGTGTGAAAACCTTCCTGAACAGAAATCATTCGTGCTGTTTTTACTGAAATTGCAAGTACTTGTTTCAGCACGTGTCTCTTATGAAAGCCTATGTGGGTTGTTCATCACAGCATTCTTGCTGGAAGCAAAGTCCCTCACAACCTGAGTATGCCAATATTTTCAGTGCATGAGAAACCATATTTCTGGTTGTTTTTATTTTGATTTTTACCCTGCTTCAAACTTTTAAATATTTGTTTTATTAAAATTAAATGGGTCACTAGTTCAATGAATGTTGATATAGGTAGTTACTTTTCAAACTTCTTTAGGAGATGAACTGCAGAGAGGAACGGAAAAAATCAAAGTTGGGATGCTTAGGAGGATCTTAGCCCCAGACTTTGAAAAGAGGTCCATCACTGGACTCCTTAGCTTTAAGAGATGAGATGTTGGCAGTGCTCTGGCTCCTGGTCCTCGTGGCGGTCACATCTACCTTTGCTTTATAATATCTGTTATGCTGTACATTTGTTTTGCACACTTTTCTGTACACGCATTCTGTTTCACAATAGCACTTTTTTTTTTTTAAAGATTTTTATTTGTTTATTTGACAGAGAGAGATCACAAGTAGGCAGAGAGGCAGGCAGAGGCAGAGAGAGAGGGGGAAGCAGGCTCCCCGCCGAGCAGAGAGCCCACGGCGGGGCTCGATCACAGGACCCTGGGATCATGACCTGAGCTGAAGGCGGAGGCTTTAACCCACTGAGCCACCCAGGTGCCCCCATAATAGCACTTTTATTTTCCAGGAAATAGGAGATCTTAAAATGCAAAGAATAGCTTCTGTTGTCTAAGATTTCCCATTCTGTTAAGTTGAGGTTTCCTGGTAGCTAGACTGTTGCAGCCCTTGTTTTCAGAAGCAGGCATCAAAGAACTCCTGGTTGACACTCTGTCTGTGGGCTGCTGGGCAGGTAACAATCCCTTCGTTAGTGTTTATAAAACAGAATTATCGGTTCTCTTGGTCTAATCTCTTAACAAGGCTGAGAGGATTAACCTCTGTGTGTCTTGTGTGAAACCATAATATAAAAGCAGAGAGAGTAATCCGGTTGACCATTTCCTGTTTCCCGTACCCACCTTCCTGTTCATGTTATACATCCCCAAATCCTAAAAAGGTTAAAAACAGACCTGTACCCCTGAAACAAATAATACATTATATGTTAGTAAAAAAATAAATAAACATGAACATCAAAAAAATATAGATTCCATTGTCAATTATACCTCAACAAAAAATATTTTTATAAAGAACAAACAAAATGTGGGGTGTGAAGTCAGGAGGCACAGGGTCACCAGGAAATAGGGCTCCTCCCAAATTTCTGTAGCCACCTTAGCAGCAGCCCCTTCCCCTGGCATGCGGCTGCGTGTGGTGAGAGAGATGCTTGTGCCTGACAGACACACTGCCTTTCCAGGGAACTCACTGGCCACCAGGCACACGGAGGCAGCTGCAGGCAGTATGGATTCAGAATTAACGAAAGTCTCTCTTGCCTCTAGATGGGCCACTTCAGACGTGGTGAAATTTTCTTTGTAATCCTTTCTATTGATAGGAAGTTCTCTGAAGATTTCATGGGTGAAAATTTGATGTGGCAGCAACATTGCTTTCTAACCCTTCAGCTGGGACTTTTCAAACTGCATGATCTAGGTAGAAAAACATTAAAAGGAAAGATGTTATAACAAGGTTTCATCACATATTTTCTTGTTTGGGGGATGTTCCTCTTGCTACTAATAAATGAGAGAAAAGTTCAGAAGGCTCAAGGAAAGAAAGAGAAGAGGAGGTTTCAAAAGGAACTTGAAAAATCCATTTCTGTCTTTGAGTTGTGAATTCTGACTTCCAAGTAGGGGTTTGAGGTTTTAAAGGAGTTCGAAACTTGGAAGAAACTAGAAAAAAAGAGAGAGAGAGAGAGAATGGGAATATTCTCTGAGCCTCCAAGTTTGGTTTTGCTTTAGAATCTAGAACTGAATCTGGCTCTGTTTTCTCCTGTCCAGGCTTTCCCAGGTAGTTCCCTTGAAATTTGATTTGAAGTGAAATCAGCATTAAGTTCTCTTTATCTTGACTCCCATTGGTTCCTCTTTGGATTTGGATGAGGGGGGCAAGGCGAGCCCCCGTGTTATATCTGTAAAGGACTAACACTATCACTGCTGAAATACTTGATGTTGCTTGTTCCTCATTCGGTCACTCCCCAAATTCAGCATTCAGCTCTGAAGAGGATGCCTTTTGGTAACTATCTCTGAAAGTTTTCATTTTCTACTTATGGCTTCTCCTCCCTGCTGGCAATTCAGAAAATGGTCTAGCAGGATGAGCTGACTCTAAATGACAAGGTTCCAGGGTCACAGACATGGACAGTGTTTGCCGCCTCCTGAAACAGCAGATCTAATGAGCCGACCCTGTCAGGAAGTCCTGAGGGGTGAGTTCCTCCTCACACAGAGGTCTGCTTCTTTCTATTTAATTTGAGAGTATTTCAGTCAGTAGATAGTTATATATTTAGGGTCTGTCTAGATATGGTGTTGTGCATAGGTGCTTTCTAGAAAGAATAAAAGAAAATCCCAATTTGAATAGTCACCGACAGATAGTGCATGTCCTAAGTCTATAAAGTATGCACAAAATAATGTAAATTCTGAATAGGCATGTAAATCAATAAATGGAGACAATATAAGCATTGTGTCTATTTAAGTAAAAATAGAAGGAAAAGTCATGGAAATGCATGTTAGTACGGGATAAAACTTCTTTTAATTATAAAGACTTCTTGGGAGAGGTTTTTTTTTTTTTAATTTTTCCATTTTTTTAAAAGATTTTATTTGAGAGCAGGAGAGAGCGGGAGAACATGGTGGGGAGGGGCAGAGGGAGGAAAAGAGAGAGAGAGAGCCCGGCTCCCAGCTGAGCAGGGAGCCCCACGTGGGGCTTGATCCTAGGACCCTGGGATTGTGACCTGAGCCAAAGGCAGATGCTTAACCAACTGAGCCACCCATGTGCCCTTGAAGAGTTTGTTTGTTTGTTTTCCTTTGTTTGTTTGTTTTAATGGAGAGGAGAGAAAATTGAGCAGTCTGGGAGTAATGAGGCATTGTAAGCCAGGGTCTCCAGGACTGGAAAGGAGAGGTAGGCAGTGAGATAATTAAGTGCATAGGACATGAGGGAAGGACTCAGGGCAGAGAGAAGGAAGCAAGATGGATAAATGATGGCTGTCTACTGAGCCAAGGATAGGCTTCTGATGCCAATCTGAAACACTGGGTGTTCGGAGCATGCTCTTGGAGAGAAGAGTTTCAGGATGAGAAAGGAAAACTTGTGCAGGGGTGTTAAAGACTGACTAGGGAGAACGGGGTGTGCCCTACTTGTCTGTGTGGAGTGTGTAAGTAGATGCTCAATAAATACTTCTACATTCTACATTTATTTCTATTTTTTTTTAAAGATTTTTTTTCTATTTATTTGACAGACAGATCCCAGGTAGGCAGAGAGGCAGGTAGAGAGAGACAGGAGGAGGAGGCAAGCTCCCTGCTGAGCAGAGAGCCCGATTCGGGACTCGATCCCGGGACCCTGAGACCATGACCTGAGCTGAAGGCAGAGGCTTTAACCACTGAGGCACCCAGGCGCCCCTACATTCTACATTTAGATCTAGAATCCATTTTGAGTTAATATTTGATGAGGTATGAGGTTGAAGTTCATTTTTCTTTCCTATAAGTATGTTCAGATGCTCTAAAACTATTGAAATGACTGTGTTTTCTTCATTGAATTGCTTTAGCATTTGTCAGAAATCAATGGTTATATTTGTGTGGGCCTATTTCATTCATATTTGTATTTAATTCTTCATCAATACCACACTGTCTTTACTATTGTAGCTTTATAGTAAGTCTTAAAACAGGTAGTGCGATTCCTCCAACTTTATTCTTCTCTTTCAAAATTGTTTCAGCTATTTCAGTTCCTTTGCCTTTCCATGTAAGTTTTAAAAGTAGTTTGTCTATATCTATACAAAATCATGCTATGATTTTGGTTGGAATTGCATGAAACCTATAGGAAGAATTGACATCTTCATTATGTTGAGTCTTTCATTCCACAAACACAGTATGTCTTCTTGTTTGGATCTTATTTAATCAGTACAGTTGGTGCTTAAACAACATAGGTTTGAACTGCATGGATCCACTTAATATGCAGATTTTTTGATAAATATAGTACGTACGGTACTGTAAACATTTTTCCTATGATTTTCTTAGTAACATTTTCTCATTTTTAGCTTACTTGATTGTTAAGAATGTAGTATATAATGTGTGTAGCATATGAAATATGTGTTAATCAACTATTTATGTTATTCAGTAAGGCTTCCAGTCAACAGTGGGCTATTAGTAGGTAAGTTTTGGGGGAGTCAAAAGTTATTTGTGGATTTTTGATCATGTAGGAGTTTGGCACTTCAACTCCAGTATTGTTCAAGAGTCATCTGTATTTTGTTTCACATACAGATCCTGTACCTGTTTTGTTAGATTTATACCTAAGTATTTCAACTTTTGGAGCTAGTATACATTTTTTGTTTGTTTTCAGTTGTCCAGATAGTATACAGAAATACCATTGATTTTTGTGGATTGACCTTATTTCCCTTTGCTAAACTCAGTAGTTTTGTTTTTACTTTTTTAGATTTCTAGTGGTTTTCTACATAGACAGTCATGTTGTCTATAAATAAGAACATTTCTTTTTCTTTCCATTCTTAGGCTTTTTATTTCTTTTTCTTGCCTGTTTCACTGGCTAGGACAGTATAATGTTGAATAGAAGTGGTAAGAGGAGAGACATCCTTGCTTTGTTCCTGATCTTGGGGGAAAAGCATTGAAGTCTTTCACTGTTAAGTATGATGTTAGCTTATAGGTTTTATGTAGGTGTACTTGCCTTGTTATTCCCTCTATCTGGAATATTTTCCTCTAAAACATACCCATAGCTAGCGCCTTCATTTTCTTTAGGTCTTTTAATCACAATCTGTTCTTCTTGCTAAAATTTTAACCTACTCAATATTTTATATTCCTATTTCCTGTTTTATTTTTCTCCTTAACACTTACCACTACTTTATATACAATATACACTTACTTATCTTGTTTATTGTCTGCCTTCCTCCACCATAATGTAAGTTCCAAGATGGCAGAGATTTTTATCTGGTTTGTCCATCACTGTATCCTACCTGACATGTAATAGATATTCAGTTTATGTTTACTGAATAAATGATGGATGAACTAAATCTACCCAACCACGTGCATCTTTTTCTATTTCTATCTTCCTTCCAAATGACTGGACTATGCCTGCCCTTATTATAGGCCAGCTCTCCACTTGTCCTCTCTATTCCTTCCCCTTTCATTTTCACAAGGACTTTGATCATGCAGTTATTCCTCTTCTCTTCTGCATCATCTATTTACCCCTCTTTTTTTTTTTTAAGATTTTATTTATTTGACAGAGATAGAGAGACACACAGCAAGAGAAGGAACACAAGCAGGGGGAGTGGGAGAGGGGGAAACAGGCTTCCTGCTGAGCAGGGATCCTGATGCAGGGCTTGATCCCGGGACTCTGGGATCATGACCTGAGCTGAAGGCAGATTCTTAACAACTGAGGCACCCAGGCACCCTTGTTTATCCCTCTTAATATGATCATTCTCAACAACATAGTGTTTTCCATCTTTTTGACTCCTTGTTGTATATTAAATTGTGTCCCCCCACCACCACCACCAAGTCCAAGCCCCAATACTTCAGAATGCAACTTTATTTACAAATGAGGTCTTTACAGAAGTAATCATGGTAAAATGCAGTCATCAAGGTGGGTGCTAATCCAGTACATTTGCTGCCATTATAGAAAAGAAACATTTGGACATAGAGACGCACACAGGAAGAGTGCCATGGGAAGATGAAGGCAGAGAGCAGGGTGGTGCATCTACAGCTTCTCTCATCTGAACCTCTGAACTAAATTCTGTTTCTACTCTTGCCTTTTACAGCCTAACAACTAAACTGTCTTTTCAAAAATATAACTCTGATCATCTCACTCTCCTGTTTAAAGCTTTCAGCAGCCCCTCATCACACCTAGAATAAAATCCAAACCCCTGGGGCACCTGGGTGGCTCGGTCGGTTAAGTGTCCAGCTCTTGGTTTCAGCTCAGGTTGTGATCTCAGGGTCCTGAGATTGAACTCCCTGTGGGGCTCCCCACTTAGCAGAGAGTTTGCTTCCCCTCACTCTCTCCCTCTGCCCCTCCTCCTGCTCATTCACTCTCTCTCTAAAATAAACAAATGTATCTTAAAAAAAAAAAAAAATACAGACTCCTTTCCTTTTCTATAAGCTCTTACATGATTTGTCCCTGCCCTTCTTTCTGTTCCCATCACTTGAACTTTACCCCTCACTTTCTGACTTCCTTCTGTTCCTCATATATTCCAAGCCTTTTCCTCACTCTGCAGGCAGCTGCTCATTCTGCCTGGAACATTCTTTCTCCAGATCTTTACAGCTCTGTCTCCATTCTGTGATCTAGGATCCTGCTCGGATAGCACCTCCAAAGAGAGGCCTTCTCTGTCCACCCAAAGGAGAGTGACCCCACAATTCCTACTCAGTCTGTTATGTTACCCCTTTAACTATCTCCATTGGGATCTAACATTATCTTCTCTGTCTATATATCACCTCCTTCCCCCATCCCCTATGCCACACTGTGAACTCTTTGAGAACAGAGACCTTATCATCCTTTTTTTTTTTTTAACCATGGTATACCCAGGGCCCAGAGCAGTGCATAGTCAGTCCTCAATAAATGTCTGTTAAATAACTTGGTAACTCCTGCAAGGTAGAAACTAAAGCTAAAACCCAAATCTTGACTCCCAGTTTAAGGCTCTGTATTAATTTACAAGGGCTGCCATAACAAGGCAACACAAATAAAAAGTGACCTTAAACAACAGAAATTCATTGTCTCAGAGTTCTGGAGTCTAGAATTCCAAGATTAAAGTGTTGGCAGGTTTGATTTCTTCTGATGCCTCTCTCCTTGGCTTGCAGATGGGTGCCTTTTCAGTACCCTCACAGTGGTCACCTTTGGTCTGTGTGTATATGGTATGTCCCAATCTCCTCTTCTTTCCAGGACATCAGTCAGATTGGATTAGGGCTCACCGATTTGACCTTAATCACCTTTTTAGAGGTCCTATCTCCAAATGCAGTCACATTCCAAGGGACTGGGGGTTAGGTCTTGAACATATGAATTTGGGTGAGGGGATACGATGCAACATGTAACAGATCACTAGGAGCTGTGGGAGCTGTTTGATACGAGCTCTTTCCCTGTGGGACACGTTGGGGCCACCACCTTTCCCCAAAGGACAGCTGTGACCTGCCAGAGAGTGTTTGTAGACTCACCCAGCCAGGGAAGGAGAGCTCTGTTCTTTCCCTTTTCCTTTCACCCTTCTGCTGACTGGAGTATCTAGTCTGGAGAAGAGAGAACATTCCCCAAGCCATGAAGGCCATAAGTCCAGTCTGGAGGGAAAGGGAGAATGGGAAAAAGAGCTTTGAATTGGTATGATAGCAAAAGTTATAAACAAATAAGAATGAATCTTTAAAACCAAAAGTAATCTCTAATAACAGAAAACATCTGAAAATCTACGAACTGGGGCAGAAATATGGTTAAGGGAACTGCCATCCTCACAGAAAGGCAGGTCAGCGTGGGTGAGGGAAATAACAGGAAAAGGCAGATATGTTTCTTGTTTATCCCCAGTGAACTGAGATGCCTCCGTATGCTGATTTCATGCTCCAGGCACAGCAGAGAACCACAAAGCTTCCTGTACATGTGACCTGAGGAGGCTGGCAGTTTTCATCACTCACTGTGGATTCCTCCCAGCACCAGCCTAGAGTGGATCAGAGTCAGATTTTTGTCTCAGGAATAGGGCAAGTGTCATTGAATAGGGCAAGTCACTCATGAATAACAGAAACAGCAAATGTTAATTACATGGGCTCTTCATCTCCCAACCATCTGTCATCAGAATTGCAGTTCAGTGCGTGGTCTACCCAGCTCTGCAGTTCTGTAACCATCTTGTCTACCTGAGAAGACAGCTAGTCCCATGAGAACAGAGAGTGTATCTTCTGTTTTATGTATATAGAGACCATGTAGTTGGGATGGTTCACAGTATTTCACGGCTCCACGCTGTTGCCCACTTGTGTTCTGCTTTCTGGAATTGCATCTGTCCCCCACCCCCAGTGCTCATCATCTCACCATCACACCTTCCATCCTTCCCCGTCTTCTGCCTCCGAATCCTTTTTTTTTTTTGAAATCTCCAGAACTCAGCCCTAGCCTCACCTCCTCCAGGATGTTTTGGGTTGTGTCCAATTCCTTGCACCATTAGAATGTAAATTCCACAAGCATAGGATATTGTCCGTTCAGTCAGCTCCTCTTTCCAACTCCCAGCGAAGGCCCTGGCCCATAGGAGGTGCTCAGTGGAGTCTGTTCAGGCTAGGCAGTGCCATTTAGGACCAGAATTTTCTGGTGGTCCTGAAAGCCCTAGAAGCCCGTCAGAAATATTGGACCATCCTGTGATTTATGGCATCAGTTGGAAGCCCATCATCAGACGTCTGTGTTCACAAGTTGTGAAATTCAGAGAAGGACGCCACTTCGAATCGCCTAATCTGAATCTGGAACAGGTGTGGAGCCCTGTTTGGACTCAGGTACCAGGGAAGTGCAGGAGAAATTGCAGTTACATCTGGCATCTGCAGTGGATTGCTAGCCCCCTTCTGTCTGGAGGGGGATGGAGGGGGCTGTCCCAGAAGCAAACAGAAGCAAAGAGCACACACAGGATTAATGGACAGACTGTGCTAGGAAGCGTGAGATCCATGTACTTGCTCAGAAATGTGGCCAAACTCCCTTACCTTACTGCTGCAATCTCTGTTGCTTCTGTGAGGTTCCAGGAGGGCAGCATCCTCCTCTGCCCTTTGACAGGCTGGAGGAGGAGGCAGAGTGTCCTGGCAATAGTTAGACAGCCCCAGGAGAAACTTCGCACCTTCTCACCTCCCCCTTTGTCAGTGGTTTTCAGCCAAAGGCCTTGTTGAAGACAAAAATGCATGTGTAGGGTGGTGGTGGTGGGCAGAAAGCATCTCTTGATTGCATGGAGCACTGGGTGTGGTACAAAAACAATGAATACTGTTATGCTGAAAATAAATTAAAAAAAAAAAAGTTAAAAAAAAAAAAAGAAAGCATCTCTTGTAATTCTAGTTTTTTTTTCTCCTATCCCTGAATGCTTTTAGGTTTTGAGTTTGCATTCTCCAGGAGCTGTTTTCTTTGTAAGCAGCTTAAGTGTTTCTTTTTTAAAAGTCCTTTCGTTTCTTCTACCCCATTAGCTGTGGTAGAGTGAGGAACCCTGGACTGTAAATCGGGAGACTGAGATAGAGATTGCTCCTTTGTACCCCTCAGATTTAATTCTCTGAACCAGCTTTCCATCTGCACATTGAGGGGTTTGTGTGAAGAACGTCACCCGATTAGATGGAACCTTAAGGTCAAACAGACAAACCTCTAATAATCTCTAGCCCAGACCTTCAGTCTGGAGTTTGAAAGCTCTCACTGGGCCCTCTTGTGTGTGTTGGCCTGTAGAACCATGCTGTCCAGTGTAATGTAAAATGTTCTATTACATTTTAAAATGTGAAAAGAAGCAGCTTGTCTTAGTCTGTTCAGGCTGCCATACCAAAATACCCAACTGGGTGATTTATAAACAACAGGAAACTTTCTAACTTTCTAAGAGTTCTGGTGGCTGGAAAATCCAATCTCAAGGTGCCAGCATGTTTAGTGTCTGATGAGAGCCCATTTCCTGATGCACAGAGCCTTTCTCCTGTGTCCTTAGATGGTAGAAGGGTCAAGGGAGCTCTCTGGGGCCTCTCTTGGAAGGGCACTAATCCATTCCTGCCTTCATGAAGCCCCTGATCACCTCTCAGAGGCCCCACCTCCCTGCTCAGAAACTCGGTCTCCCTGGGGGCTGGGGGTGCATGGCTCTCTCATCACAGTGGGGGTTACGATTCAACATATAAATGGAGAGGGACATAAACATTCAGTCTAGAGCACAGGTGGAGGTGAAGTAATTTTAATAATGTATCAGTGTATCCAAAATAATATCATCCAACATATGATCAGTATAAATCTTACTAATGTGATAAGTTTTACTTTTTTTGTTGTACTAAGTTTTCTACATCTGGTATGTATTTCATGCTTATGGCACATCTTACTTTGGACTGGCCACATTCCACGTGCTCCGGAGCTGCCATATTGAGTAGCTGTTGCTCTAAAGGATCGCTGTCCTGGCCACAGAAGTGCCTCCTTGTTCCTGCTTTCAAAGAGAAGTGCAGAGATGACAAAGAGCCCTTCTTGTTGGTCCTCCCAAGGAAAATGAAGTCTTGTCTCTTCATAAAACAATATTTTATTGTGTCCAGATTGGACGTTAGACTATTTTCCTGAGTATGAGAGAAATCAGTCTTCTGGATTTGCCAAGTTCTAGCACAAGCTTTTAAAAATTTCTCTTGACTCTGTTGGCAAAGATAGAAATATTCCCATATTATCAGTAGTGAGAGCAGTGTTTCCCAAAATGTGTTTCATGAAGTACTGGGTTTGTGGGATATAAAGAGGTGTGAGGTGAATAAGAGATTTCTGTGGTCAGAAAGTATGGGAAATACTGATTGTGAAAATCCAATATATATCTTTATTGCAGAAATGCCAAGAGATGTCTCTCATGCACAGGGCTTCCAAAACCAAGAAACCGCTTTTTGTGGAAAGCATATTGAGGGTCAGGAGTCAATTGGGACCTGCTGAGGCAAGGCTGATCAGAACATTTTCTCCCTGACTTCCTTTTCCAGGGCAACCTTGTTGTGTGGGTTTTAACTCCATTCCCAAAAGTTTCTTGTGCTTTCTTGGCTCTAGGGACCCTGTTGATGCTATGTTCTTAAGAAGGAAAAGCTGAGCTCAATAATGAGTTGCAATAATGGCTCTAATATTGGGAACGTTAGTATCTATTGTGAATCAGATCTACTATCTTTCCTCAACACATTTTAATAGTTCTTTCATAGCTCCTAAATGTGACAGTGAATATACATTTTAGTTTAAAGTGGCAGCTCAATTTAGAGACTTTCTGTTTTATTTCTTTAATGATCCTGTCAAGTATAACAAATGTGGCAGCTGTGATTTTTTTCAAAGGGTCAAAAATGCAAGAAAAGTAGGTTCTGCTTCTCTCAGCCAGCATCCTTCTCATTCATAGAAAAGAAATATGTTCATATTTAAGATGAAAGGTTCTTTGGTTTTATTTCATATTGGAGAAAAAGTCTCAAGGCCTTTTACAGTTTATTAATTTATCCCACTATAAAATCTCTTTATAATGGGGCTTTCAGGTCATTTTAACCCTCCTCCTCATTTCTCTTACTAAAAGATAACTCCAGGCACTTTGAATCAAATGAATTAGAAACAAAGCCATTATAATTATAATTATAATCTCTCTACTTAGAGATGGATCACAATTTAACACTTTTTCCCCAGGAATTTGGGTCATATCAATAGAAACTGCATTTTTCTCTTTAGAATACAAGGCTAGCTTCTGACAGTCTGGTCCATATGTTAGAAGCATATAAAAGTTAATCATTTGGCTGTGGTGCCAGCTTGTATGCAAAGAAAAACTGTAAACCACAGCTGTATGGAGTAACAATTGTGAACTTTACTGGTTTGCACATGTGAGACATCAGTAAACCAAATAAAATGTCACTGAACTGAACTTGGGAGTTGGAAGTGGGAGAGAGGACTGCTAAGATTTTAAGGTTTGTACTTGGCAAATTCGCTCCATTCTTTGTGTTTCACAAGGGTAGTTTAGGTTACACAAAAACTGAATCAGCTGTTTCCCAGATGATTAGGTTTGGCTTAGCCACAGCAAAGGTGATTGCTTAGTAATCATTGGGATCACTGGGTGGTTGACCTGGTTTGGTGTGTAAATGACCAAAAAAATCCAGACATCATCTAAAATCAATTGGGTTCAATCAGTTTGGTCAGGCAGCAGTCCCATCAATTACTCAGTGGTCTGCCTTGGATATGATCAAAAACCCTGTAACTACTGCAAAATCTTAAATTAGGCCATCCCAGATGATGGGCTTTCTTAAGTGTTCCTACTCAGTGCTCTGCACTGCTGATATCCAACCTCAGGCAAGAAACTTGAATACTCTCTGCCTCAGGTTCCTTTCCTTATAGATTGGAGGTTTGGCTCACAAAATTGTCACATTAAATAGTTCATTTCATACACTTAGCAAAGTAGCTACTATCCTGTAAACATTCAAGGAATGTTAATATTTAAGAATTGTTAACTCTTTTCTAATCTGTGGCTAAGTGACAAATACAGGGCCAGATAAGTGGATTTCTACATTTATTTCCTTATCTCTGATGCATTTTTTAAAAAAGATGGATGTTATTACATAGTACTATGGTCTTTCTTTCCTTCTGTTGAGAGTTTGTGATTTCTGTGTTTTAAAAATAATAGCTTAAGAAAATAAACAGAAGAAAATAAACTCTTAATCTTAACTCTTAAATCCTCAGTTTGTTTGCTTTCTTTTTTAGTCAAACAACCCAACATTTAATGAGGCTCTGGGCCGTAGAAAATTGGATGTTTTATAAAACTGTGATTAACCAAAATCCCTAATTAATATTTTTGTAAATCTCAAAAGGTATGCTGAAGAGAGTGTCACTGAGTCAAGTTATATGGCTTTAACTAAAACTCCTTGCCCACTAGGACTTCTAGGGGTTCCATGTGGCTCTAATCAAATCCCCTATACCAGCAACATCTGCATCTCTGCTCACCACCGAAACTCTGTTAACTATAAATTTAATAGGAACACTTTGTTCCCAAAGCTCAATAAACATTTGTCCAGCCCACTGGATGATAAAACCCAGATACAAAGAAAGTAAGTAACCCATTCAAGCATGCCTAACCAGTAAGGGGCAGAACTGAGACAAACCCCAGGTGGTTTGACCCCAGAACTCAAAGTCTACTTCACCTCTGCCATACAGACCTCAAATAAGCAAATGAGCAAAGGGTCTGAAATATGAAAGGAGCATGGCATGGACAAAGACCAGCAAAAAGGTCAGGATACTTGGAGGGAAGTGAGATGATCTCTAGGGGCTGCTCTTAGAGAGTGTTAGGTGTAATGTTAAATAAAAATTTAGTGCACAATTTATTCACTCATTAATTCACGTGCATTTGAATGCTTACTCTCTGCTAAATAGACCACTAGGTATAGAGTGGTAAATAAAATACACCTAGTGTCCTCCCTCATGGAGCTTAGACTCCAATGAGAGACACAGTGTTAATTAGATTCATGGGTAGCTTTCAGTATAACATCAAGCAACACTTTTAGCTTTCATGAGACATTCTCTAGAAACATTTAAACCATAAATCTGTTTCATTCAGATCCATTACTCATCTGTGATGCTACATAACTCTGCAAAATGGTTCACAGTCAATTGCTTATCTCCTTAGGATAATGAGCCATGGCATTCTTGGATGAGTGAAGGAAGACTCAGTGATACTGCCGTTTGACGGGAGATAGTAGATAGGATCCATCTCTAGAAGGCAAGGGTAGAAATCATCTCAACAGTTTTTCTGTAGCATCTACTATGTGTAGGACACTTTGCAAATCTTTAGCAGGTGCAAAAGGAATACTTTTTGATGAGACATTCTCTAGAAACATTTAAACCTTCATTGAGAATAGAAATACTTGGTGTCTGGCTTCCAAGGGCTTATGATCTCTATAAGGAATCATTCCTAAACAAAAATACGCACATAAGGTAGAATATTTATTTTGACTTGAAAGGACTCAGACACAAGTACACTGACTAGCTGCAGCCTCTAGGATTAGCACAGATTGTGATGCTTGTAGGGTTACTTCATCAGAGAAAGAATCTTTTTTGCTGACCTTTATTCTTAATAGGTTCTGTTCTTTTAAAAACAGTCAGTAATTATGGCATCTCTAGTATGTAGGATAAAACTTGAATTTACAAAGTTTTTGAAATAAAAGTGTTATTTTTTATGCTATATCATAAGGCCAGGGTCTCAAAAAGGCTATGCCTGTACTTAAATAAAAATAGATTAATTTTATCTCTCAACACCATGATGCATATGCGGTTCAATAGAACTTTCTGGGCACTGTCATTTTATGAGTTGGTAACAACAACAACAACAAAATAAAAATCATACATATAAGAGAGAAATGTGGAGTGTGGATGTTCAGAAAACACATGGCAGTGTAGCTTAGATATGAGTAATGCTGGCCGCTTAGGTGTGTTGTAAGTTTTGTTGCCTGCAGAATGTGGCCTTTCCCTGTATGCCTTTCCTCATCTTCTGGATTCTGTAGTTTTCATCAAAGATGTGCACCTGGATGTTCAGACTAGGTCCTTTAAAAAAGGAGCTGGGTGATATGAAATAGTCATTCTTTGGAGTAAAGCAAAATAACTGGTAAATGTGAAAAACAGACTTGGGTAACTACAGATTGAAAGTTAACCTCGGATGCTTGTAGAGACTCAATGGAAAAAAGATTTATGTAAGTGATGGTTGCATTCATATTAGTACCCAGTTCTTCAAAATGGTATTTCCTAATGTCAAATCTAAAAGAAGCAGGATTTTTTTTTTTTTTAACTAGGAGACTGTATATTATGAAGATGTTAAAGGTTAAGCAGGTTGAATTCCTTAATCTTAAATACATTGTGGGGAGGGAGAAGAACCTAAACTTCTGTCCCCTCTCTCATGTGCTAAGAAGAGTGGTATAAAAATTGGGGATCTGAACAAGATCACTGTAGCCATAATAGCAAAGTAAAGGAGGAGGAACTAAAGAGATCACAGAATCAGAACCATTGCTGTTGTTCAGGGTGATCAGCTGTGAAGAGAGCATTGACAAATTATATACCCACATCTTGGTAAATATCATTTATGCTTCCTCCATTTATCTAAGCAATACTATCATCACACCCCCTCCTCCTTCTGTTGCCTACCAAACTGCCAAGAAACAGTAATACATTGTGCAGATTTTAGTTGTGTCTTTTTTATCTTGTTCTTTCTTATTTCCCCCACCTCAGGATTCTTTTAAGATTTTACAACTGTAGGTAGAATTTCAGAGCTGAATGGAAGCCCAACACTATTTGATCTTTTTTACTATAAATTGCATCCACAATTGCTACACTTACTCATTTGCTTGTTGGTCATTATGATGTTGGTTTGTTTGTTTTCTTAAAAAAAAAAAACAACTTTACTTTTTAAGAGCAGTTTTAGTTCATAGTAATATTGAAGGGAAGGAACAGAGATTTCCCATATAACCCACACCCACACATGCATAGCTGCCTTCATTATCAGTATCTTCCACAAGAACCATACCTTTGTTACAATGGGTGAACTTATATTGACACATCATTATTACCCAAAGTCCATAGTTTACATTAGGGTTCACACTTGGTGTTGTACATTCTGTGGGTTTAGACAAATGTATAATAACATGTATCCGTCATCATGGTGTCATACAGACTATTGTCACTGCCATCAAAGTCCTCTATCCTCTGCCTATTCATCCCTTCCCCCATCTCCTAATCTTTTTATTATCTCCGTAGTGTTGCCTTTTCCAGAACGTCATGTAGTTGGAATCACACAATATGTAGCCTTTTCAGATTGGCTTATTTCACTTCGTAATGTGCATTTAAGGCTCTTCCAAGACTTTTCATGACTTGATAGTTCCATTTCTTTTTAGTATTGAATAATATTCTGTTGTCTGGATGTACCTTAGTTAATTTATCTGTTCACCTCCTGAAATACATCTTGATTGCTTCCAAGTTTTGACAACAGGAGTTTGTGTGAACCTAAGTTTTCAATCCTTTTGAGTAAATATTGAGGAGTGGGACTGCTGGAGCACATGCTAAGAGTATGTTTAGTTTTGTAAGAAACTTCTAAACTCTCTTCCAAAAATGGCTGTACTGGGGCACCTGGGTGGCTCAGATGGTTAAGTGTCCAACTCTTGGTTTCAGCTCAGGTCTTGATCTCAGGATTTTGAGTTCAAGCTCCACACTGAACATGGAGCCTACTTATTAAAAAAAAAAGAAAGAAAGAAAGAAAGAAAGAAAGAAAGAAACAAACTTCACCAATAGAAGATATACAAATGACAAATAAGTATACACAAAGATGCTCCACATCATATGTCAAAAGGGAAATGCAAATTAGAATAACAATGAGATACCACTACACGCCTATGAGAATAGCCAAAATCAAGAACAACTGATAACATCAAAGGCTGGCAAGGATTTAGGGCAACAGGAATGCTCATTCATTGCCAGTTGGATGCAAAATGGTATAGCCATCTTCTTCTTCTTCTTCTTCTTCTTTTTAAGATCTTTGGTCCATTTCGGGGTGCCTAGCTGGCTTAGTCAGAAGAGCATGTGACTCTTGATCTCAGGGTTGTGAGTTCAAGCCCTACCTTGGGCATAGAGATCACTTAAAAATAATAATAATAATAAAGTTTAAAGAAAGAACAATCTTTAGTTCATTTTTCAGCTGGGTTGCTTTCTTAATGAATTTTAATAATTCTTAGTATATTTTGGGTAACAGCCCTTTATCAGATCTATAATTTACAAATAATTTTCTCTGATGTTGCTTTTTGAACAATATTGTTTATTGCCCTGACCAGCTCTCTGATTTAGAGCCCAGGTAACTTTCTCATATATCTTGGCCACAGATGTCACATAATCTCTTTCTGGCACCAGGTTGACATTATGCAGTTCTTGTAGTTCCCTCTCAAAAAGGTTCTACCCGTCTTAACACCACATTGCCCGGTATTGATCTAAAAGCTGCACAGCCACAAATGATTTGCTTTGTGGGTGCTGTGGCAGAATGCTAGGGCATACAAGTCGAAGGCCACTAATACACTTGGACTCCTCATTTGACATATAATAAAAGTGAGTCACAGAGAGTAGAGTGATCTAAAGTCAATGGCATGCCTGGGGTAAAAATACGGATTTCTCACTCTCAACTGTATGTAGAGTCCTTTTCATTGCTTCCATGCTGAAGAGGGAGAACCAAAGGGGCATTTATAGTGTCAAGCCCTCAGTTGTTATCCTGCACTATGGGAGTTAAGAGCATCTTATTTCCTGAAGCCCTCTTTGGCTTTCTCTGTCTTCACCGAAAACACAAGGAAACCCAAGTATTGTGCTTTCCACAAAGAAATCATGCAACAGACTCATCATCAACAGATAAGGTCTATTGAGCAGAACTTCTAAAGGGGATTTTAAAATCTACAGTGATCAGTTGATTCTCTCCTGCCTGGGCATTTTACTTAGGATTCTAGTCTTAGATATGGAACGTCACTTTTCTCTGCATCTACTGGATCCACACTGAGATTTTACTCAAGACTTTGGCTTCATTGTTGCTTGTATCAACTAACTGATATGAGTCCCCTGCTGGTTTACATACAAACCATCCACCTTTGGCCATACAAATGGTTGGGGACTACCTGAAGGCCTGGAAGAGCAAAATAGTAAAGATTTTGTCCATGGTCTCAGTGACTTATGAAACCTTAGGAGAGCTTTCCTTTTCCATGTTTTCTTCCCCCAGAAATTGCCTTCATAGTATTTTCATTGGTAGGAGAGGTAACTTGTGTTTATGCTTATAAGGGAAAAAAAATATTTTTTGCTATTATTATATGTCTAATATAAAAGTGAGGAACCCCTTGGGAGTTTGATGAATAGGGTCTCTGAAAGTCTCTGTAATTTTTATTAATAAACTTATTTATCTTTAGTTTTTATTTATTTAAGTAATCTCTATACCCCACATGGGGCTTGAACTCATGACCCCAAGATCAAGAGTCACATGCTCTTCTGACTGAGGCAGCCAGACGCTCCAGTCTCTGGAATTTTTAAAGACCTCTCTTCTCACTAAGCATCTGCATCTTCCAGGTAGAATCCTATCCCTTTTCTGTCAAATTCCTGTTAATCCTCAAGATCTAGCTCATTTATTGCCTACTCTTTAGCTTTTTTTCTCATTCTCACAAGAAAACTTAGTCTTCTATCCTCTCATGTCACTTCATTCAGGTTTATTGTAACACTTGCCACTCAAATTACAATGAATTGTTTATACGTCTGTCTTTTCCCTTCCCCCCAGCAGCTTCTCTGGGCTAGCCTCTCCTTGAGACGAAGAACTGTGTTCTGTTCGTCTTTGGATGAACCATGGAGGGCCCTTACTGTTTTATTTCAAAGCATGAGTAACTTGAGCACCATTAACTGAAAGTGCCTTTACTTCCAAACTACCCTCTTGCCCAGATGCTGGATAGTCTATAGGTCCCTAACATTTCCATCAACAGAATCATTCTGAGAATGTTTTGTTCCTAAGAAGGCTTCCCATATCCTGCAAACATTTCACCTGAGTGAAGTAATACCATTCTCTATCCATGAACAAATGAGATCTGCATTAGTTGTCAGAGGAGAATAGTAACCTGAAGATTTGGAACATGAGGTTTGATGGAGGAAGTCTATACTTCCTGATCAAGTTCAGGAGTGGGACAAGGAAGTAGGGGAACTAGCTGCTGGAGTAGGGAGGAGATACAGCCTTAAAGCCATGTGCGCCTCCAGAAGTGGAAATGAGGGTGTGAATAGGAATGTGTGGAACTTGAATACATCCTTTGCCTAAATTACAGTTTGTCCAGGACCAGCACTGGTTGGACTCAAACCTGTTCTGCTGCATAGGGATGTTGCTCTGAGGCTGGAATAAATGTCACATGTCAGCGATGAGTGGGTTCTGGCAGAGAGGTGTATGTGAATTTCATTTTCTTTTTCCTGGATGGATCAGGTCTTCTTTGATAGATATCAACAGTCTAGGCTCTAGTACTTTTGTGAACACATGTCATATCATTTACAAGCAAACTGCATCAGAAAGCATGGAGAAGGCAGGAAATATGAAGAGCTTTTTCTTCTTTTTAAAGACTTTATTTATTTATTTGACAGAGAGAGACACAGAGAGAGAGGGGACACAAGCAGGGGGAGTGGGAATGGGAGAAGCAGGCTTCCCGTGGAGCAGGGAGACTGATGCGGGGCTCGATCCCAGGACCCTGGGATCATGACCTGAGCCAAAGGCAGGCACTTAACCAACTGAGCCACCCAGGCACCCTGAGCTTTTTTTTTTTTTTTTTTTTTCTTTACATGGCTCTACTAGTGGGGAGATTCTTGTCATGAGGATGGACTGAACTGACCGTTTCTGTCAATGTGGCAATAAAATGCAGAAAACAGAGGGCCTCTGCTCCGCTATTGACCAAGTTAGGAAAGGGAAGCCTGTTGCTTCCTTGAATTCTGATGATCCAGTACAGTTGTTTGGTGGGCTGATACCCTGTTCATGAGTTTTAAAGCTTAAAGGAGGAAAGAAGGAGTTGCTATTTTTCCTCAGCTCTACAATTTTGAAATCACTGAGTCACCAATCTTTAAAGCTATAGTTCACATTCTAAATGAAAAAGAAAAAAAAGCCATCTCACAAAACAAACTGAGGGTTGCTGGGGGTGGGGGGGATGTGGAGAGGGTGGTTTGGTGATAGATATTGGGGAGGGTGTCTGCTATGGTGAGTGCTCTGAAGTATGTAAGCCTGATGATTCACAGACCTGTACCCCTGGGGCAAATAATACATTCTATGTTAATAAAAATAATTCTTTAAAAAGCAGCAAAAACATTGGTTTGGCTTCCTTCTAAGCAGATAGTCCAGAGGTGTTAATTATGCAGAACTTCCTAAGATGCCAGACAACTGCCAATTGAAAGTCAATACAGGAATGAGAGAGGGGTTTCTTTGGGCTTTGAATTACCCATGTGCATGTTAAAGGTTGTGCACTCAGAAAAGAGAGTGAATTTGTTATGTTGTGTATCTTTCTTCTATAAAAGAGCTGAGAGGACAGGCTGGTGTTTTACTTACTCTTGTTGCCTTCCCTCCACAAAACTACAGCCCATTCGATATATTATCAATGTTCTTTGCTTGAGAGATTAAGTGGGCTGGGAACCCTCCCACATCCGCCCTGCTCATTTATTGATATTCACTCTCAAAGCCATAGATGAATGCCAGGGGAGAAAGTTAAAAATTTGCAGAACAAAATCTAACAACATACTTTTTCTTTTGGCCTCCTCCAACTGTTTCATATTTTTTGTAGCTGTTTTAAGTTATCTCAGTGTATCAAATCTAAAACAAATCCTTATTATTTTTAGGATAGGTAGGTATATAAAAACAAGCTTTTTTGCATACAAAATACTATGGTGTGTTTTATACAACTACTGAATTTGACTCCATGCATTTTTACGAGCTGCGGTGTTATGGCCGGAATTAGAACACTGCGAGCACAGCAGGCATCACACCAGCTCTGGTCTGTCCCACACTGGCTTTGTAAACATCACCCACACAACCTGTTGATGAGACAAAGTGGACTTCATTACTTACCACAGTAACGGAGACCACCACCTCTCAAAGTTTTGGCAGTGTCCTGGAGAAGGAAAAGCAGGGTCAGAACATCCTTTTTTTTTTTTTTTAATTAATTAATTTATTTATTTGACAGACAGAGATCACAAGTAGGCAGAGAGGCAGACAGAGAGAGAGAGGTGGAGAAGCAGGCTCCCTGCTGAGCACAGAGCCTGATGCGGGGCTTGATCCCAGGACCCTGAGATCATGACCTTAGCCCAAGGCAGAGGCTTAACCCATTGAGCCACCCAGGCACCCCAGAACATTCTTTTTTAAGGTGGGTCTTTCAAAGTGAGGGGGCTTGATTAGGGTTGGGTAAAGATCACAAAACAAAAGTCTGCAATTGATGGGAAGAGCAAGGTGAGGATTTTTGAGCCCAGGGATTCAAAGAATCCTAAGGGGTAAATCGCTGTTGATATTTTCCATTGAAGAGTTGATGGTCTAAGATCTTGCAGGGAGTTCCTGTATTGAATACTGGAAAAGGAAACCCATGCCAATGGAGAGTCATTTTCCTGTAGACAGTATGGTGTGGCTTAGGTTCTCAGTATCCAGACAGACTTTTGGATCAATGGTTTCAGTTCTCAGATTGACTCAGATAACTTGCTCTGGTAATAGATGAACTGAAACTGATTTTTTTCATTTGCAGCTTCTTTCTTAGTAGCAATTTGGCATGAGACTTTACATTTCAGCATTGCTTTGCAGTAATTTATTGGTTTATGAGCCTGTTCTTTGTTTTAGGGAAAATTTAAGCAGGAAAATTTTCCAAATGCCCACTAGCAGTTACCACGGGAACCCTGCAACAAATTCTGTAAACCCAGAGAGGGCAGCAGAGGGAAGCTGAATTCTGTGCGTGATTATTTAAACAGCAGCCATCATTTTGGACAATTTTTAAGAAGCAACTGAAGATGAAATCATGGGTCCTGGGTACTTTCCAAGAGATGAAATCCTCTGAAGCAGGCAGGAAATTGCCATCGTTTAAAAGTTCCAGCTCCGTCTTCAGACCACTTGTCTCTTTCTCTTTAAGTTGGAAACAGAGAGATTGTGTGGGATCATTGTAAGCTCCATTTCAGATTCTTTCTTAACCCATTTCCCACATAGGATATAAATTCCTTTAGATGGCTCTGACTTCCATTTTCTCTTCCCAACACACGTCAGTAGTCACAGTTTCGGGGGCTCTGGGGGCAGTGAGGCATCCTTAGCCAAAGAGGCTGTCGAGGGCTGAAGCTGGGAGGATGCTTTGAAACAAATGTGAACACTGTATTTACATTTAAATTAAAATGGGAACTTCTTATAGGTTATGTTTCTGCAAGGTGTGTGCAGTGCATCTGCCGAGGTCTATTGTTTATTCACGCTGTAAATCCTTTGAAATGTGTTAAAATGCTTCCCACTCATTATAAAGCTCCTGCCACCCCTGGATTATGACTTTGATGTCACCAATCCTGCTTCAAAGGGTTCTTTCTGGGCTATTAATCACAGTTTAGCCTCTGAAGATATCACCAGAGAAAACATTTGGACATCTTTGTGCTAGACTTGCTAAAAACTTTGAGATCTCAAGTGTCTTGCATAGGCACAAATTACAGCATTTCCTTTCATTGACAACTTTTTATTTTGCTACAGAATCAAATGACATCGTCAGTAAAGAAGCAAAAAATCTTCAAGCGCTGAGTTTGGGAGGCTGGGGATAGGAGAGGAGATTAAGAGTAGGTGGGTGGTGAGGGGAGAAGAGCGTCTGGACAGGCCACTGAGATCCATTAAAGGTTAAAAAAAAAACATTGGGAATCAGAGTGGCCAAGACATGGAGATTCAAAGTAGAGGTTGCCTTATCATTTTTTTCTTATCTAGCATTAGTTTTTAGACTGACCAGTTCTCGTAGTAGCAAATTAGTAAGATTCCTTGGTATTCTCTTGCCTTTTACTCTTTGTTTTGAGACCTGTGTGGATGGACTATTCACAGCAAGTAATGATAATAATAATATTAATAATAACCAGTGCTGGCTAACATGAAGTGATCACTTACCTTGAACAAGCTCTGCATTGACAGTGCTTATCGTGAATTACCCTCATAGAATGCCCATAACAACTGTCAGAATGAGGTAATACTGTCTTCATGTTATAGATAAGGAAACCAGGGCACTGAGATATTAGCTAATGTGTTCACACCCCAGGCAAATGCAAAAACCCATCAATCCCCAAAACTCAGTGGCTGATACCCATGCTCTCTGTGTCCTCTAGTTTACTGCATGGCAGGCTTTCTCCCCGTGTGCCAGGGGGCCCATTATTCCAGATCTGCTGATCAGTGTCTGTAATCTTAAACTTTTACAGTGGGGTTCTCAATTGCCCAATTTCCTTTTTGGGAACACTCCCAGCATCTTTTTTCTTGCTTACCCATCTCTTTCAAAGACTTAACAGTACCCTAGTTCGAAAATTTTTTTTTATTGTGATAAAAACACATAACATGAGACTTGTCCTCCTAACACATTTTTAAGTATATAGTACAGTATCATTCACTATGTGCACATTGTTGGAAAGCCGATCTCTAGAGCTTTTTCATCTTGCATTACTGAAACTCTACCCACTGAACAAAAAATCCCCCATTTCCTTGCCCTTGCAAGCCCTGGCAACCAGCATTCTACTCTCTGTTTTTATGAGCTTATCTGTTTTAGATACATCATATAAGAGGAATCATGCAGTATTTGTCTGTGACTGACTTATTTCACTTAGCATAATGTCCCAGGTTCATCTGTGTTGTCTCAAATGGCAAGACATCCTTCTTTTTTAAGGCTGAATAATATTCCATTGTACACATCTACCACATTTTTTTGTATCCACTCATCCTTTGGTGAATTTTTAATTTGTTTTCACAGCTTGGCTGTTGTAAACAGTGCTGCAGTGAACATGGGAGGCACATACCTCTTCATGATTCTTTTTCCAGTTGTTTTGGATAAATACCCAGAAGTGGGCTTATTGGATTACATGGTATTCTATTTTTAATTTTTTAAGAACCTCCACACTATTTTCCATATTGGCTGCACTACTTTATATTCCTACTAGCAATGAGTGCACCAAGCTTCTAGTTTCTCCATATCTTTGCCAATACTTGTTATTTTTCTCTTGTTACTGTTATTGTTTTATACAATGACCATTCTAATAGTATAAAGTGATATCTCATTGTGGTTTTGATATGCATTTCCCTGATTCTGGGATATGCTGGGCATCTTTTATATAGCTTTTGGCCATTTTTATGTCCTCTTTGGAGAAATGCCTAGTCAAGTCCTTTGCCCATTTTTACTTTGTTATCCCTTTTATATTTTTTTTAAAGATTCATTTATTTATTTTGTAGAGAGAGCGTGCATGCACACACACACGGGGGGAGGGGCAGAGGGAGAAAGAGAATCCCAGGCAGACTCCCCACTGAGTGTGGAGCCCAATGTGGGGCTCAATCCTACAGCCCAGAGATCATGATCTGAGCTGAAATCAAGAGTTAGATGCTTAAACAACTGAGCCACCCAGGTACCCCTCCTGTGCCCATTTTAAAATCAGGTTATGTTATTTTATCTTTTGCTGTTGAGTTGTAGGAGTTCCTTATAGATCTGGGAAATTAACCCCTTATATGGTCTGGAAATATTTGGTCTGTAGGTTGCCTTTTCCCTCTGTTGATTGTTTCCTTTCCTGTGCAGAAGCTTTTGATTTGATGTAAACCCGCATGTCTATTTTTGCTTTTATTGCCTGTGCTTTTGATATCCTATCCAAGAAATCATTGCTAAGGTCAGTGTTATGAAGCTTTCCCCCTGTTTTTTTTTCCGCCCCCAGGAGTTTTGTAGCTTCAGGTCTTACATTTAAGTCTTTAATCCAGGAGGAATTGAATTTTGTGTAAGATAGGCATCCAGTTTCTTGTTTCTTTTTTTTTTTTTTTTTGCACTTGGATATCGAGTTTTCCAAACACAATTTGTTGAAGAGACCACCCTTTCCCCATTGTATAATCTTGATATCTACCTTAAAGACGATTTGACCATATATACATAGAGTTATTTCTGGGCTCTCTATTCTGTTCCATTGTCCTGCATGTTTTTCTTTATGCCAGTACCATTCTGTTTTGACTACTGTTACTTTATAATATATTTTGGAATCAGGAAACATGAAGGTTTCAGCTTTTCTTTTCCTTCTCAAGATCATTTGGAGTTTTGGATCTTTTGTGGTTCTAGAAGATGAATTTTAGGGTTTTATTAATGTTTCTGTGAAAATGCCATTAAGATTTTGATGGGGATTACATTAAATCTATAGATTTTTTGGGGTATCATGGACATTTTAACAATATTAGATCTTTTAATCCATGAACACATAAAATACGCCACAAAAAAATGTGCCACCTTGGCATAAAGATTATTTGAGCTGAAGGTAATTGAGAAGATATAAATATAAGAAAAGCTCCCTGCCTTCCCTGTTTACATAAAAGCAAGATATAAATTTGTAGAGCTAACCCCCCACCCCTCTCTACCAGGAAAGACAGAAGTTAATCACCAGAGACAATTCTAGACCTTTATCAGCCCAGAGACAGCACCAGAGGAATCTGTGTAACAAAACTTTACTAACTTGCCCTTACCTTCCATTAGCTTCCTCATATATTTACTTTCCCATAATTTATTGCCCCTAAAAACTCAAAGATCTCTGGTCACTTACCTAGAAATTTATTGTTATTTTGTTAAGATACTGTGTGAGCCCAATTTTTACTACCTCTTGACTTACTTATCACCAAATACTCCTGTGTGTATGTGTGATACATGCATTAAGAAACCTCTGTTTATTTTTCTCTTGTTAATCTGTCTTCTATCAGTCTAATTTGCCCTAGGAAATTCACATAAGATGAGTAACATAAGATGAGTAGTGGAAAAAGATTCTTTTCTTCCCCAAGAACAAGGTGTCTTTCCATTTATTTGTGTGTCTTCTTTAATTTCTTTCAGGAATGTTTTCAGAATACAAGTCTTTGCCTCCTTGGTTAAGTTTATTTCTAAATATTTTATTCTTTTTGATGCCATCGTAAATAGGATTTTCTTAATTTTCTTTTAAAATTTTCGTTGTTAGTGTGTAGAAATACAACTGGATTTTTTATGCTGATTTTATATCTTACAATATAAGTTTGCTGAATTGATTTATTAGTTCTAACAGGATTTTTGGTAGGATCTTTAGGTTTTCTATATATAAAATCATGCCACCTATGAACAGAGATCATTTTACTTCTTTCTTTACAATTTGGATGTCTTTTATTTCTTTTTCTTGCCTGATTGCTTGAACTTGAGTGCTAGTTGAATAGAAGTGGTAAAAATGAGCATTCTTGTCCTGTTCCTGATCTTAGAGGAAAATGCTTTTGATCTTTCACTGTTGAATATGTTAGCTGTCAGCTTTTCACATATGTCCTTTTTATGTTGTGGCAATTTCCTTCTATTGCTAGTTTATTGAGTGAGTTGGGGAGTTTTTTATTATTTATTTTTTACTTATGAGACTAATATAAATACAATTTCTATTATAAATTATAATTTATAAATTATAACTTGTTTATAATTTATATCATTAAAGTTTCAAAATTCAAATTCTTCCAAATTTTTCATATTCAGAGCAGATCATTTGGAAAATTAATAAAACTACAAGACATAAAGGGAAAAAATTACTCATAATTCTGTTCCTTAATTTTTCCTTCACTTTAGCTTTTTTGTCTTTCTTGCTCAGGTAACTTGGCCCAGACAAGAGCCAGGATAACAGCAGCCTCAAGATCTTTGCCTCCACATTTCAGTGCTGGGAGAACCAAGGTGAGTAGCAGGTTTGGACTCAAAATAATGTGGACCCTGGGGTGTTCCTGTCTTGGGGATAATCCTAGAGTAGGCAACTTTAGTTTATCTGGCCCATGGGAAGTATGGTTAAGAGATGGAAGGCATTTAGGAAATCAGAGGTTAGGAAATTTGAAACAACAGCATGGAATCTTTAAAATCCTGTGTTATAGAAGAAAATGTCTCCTCTACCATTTTAACTTTAGTTCTTTGGGGACTGAATTAAACTCAACCTGAAAGAGTAAGAGAAGAAAAAACAACTTTTAATCATATATACACACAGGAACTCAAAAAATTTACTTAACGGGGTAGTTAGAATTTGAGGCTTATCTACCCTCTTAATAGGGGTTGAATGGGGGAGAGGGGTACTTGTGGGAGAACAAATGACTTTTGGGAAAAACAAATGGTCCCTTAGGAGAATAGATGGGAGATATGATAGTTTTGTGACAGTGTCTGTTTAGGCAATTTCTTGGAAATCCCAGTGCTCATTGCTCATCTCTGGTGATAGGAGTCAGTCTTCCATGGCAGGTTGTGAAACTGCCAGGGAGGAGATTTATGGCAGTTGGATGATTTTGAGAGGCCCTGTTTCTAGCCAGATAAGGGGAATTCAGAAAAAGCCTCTTCTTGCAACTGTTGATTCTCAAATGTTCAACTCAAAATAATACCTATGCCACCATGGCATATTCTGGACCCCTTCATGTGATTCTCAGAAAGACCACTTAAGATACAGAACAATGACACTTGAAAGTAAAGTCTGTCTAGGAAGAGATGAAGTGCTCTTCTTTGAGGCTGTCACCAACCTACAGAGGAGTATAACAGGGACCAAATAGAGTCAGCAGGGAGGAAAGAAACCAAACCATTTCCTGTCGTTATGCTTTGCTTTCTGAAAAATAAGGAGTGAACTTTGTCTGTGCAAAGGGAATGTTAGAAGGGTTAATAAATGTCCCACTGTAAAATTTTTTTAAAAAGATTTTATTTATTTATTTGACTGAGATCACAAGTAAGCAGAGAGGCAGGCAGAGAGAGAGGGGGAAGCAGGCTCCCTGTAGGGAGCCTGATGTGGGGCTGGATCTCAAGACCCTGAGATCATGACCTGAGCCAAAGGCGGAGGCTTGAGTCACTGACTCCCGGGTGCCCCCCACTGTAAAATATTTTTAACTATTACATTTTTCCAGCCAATGTTTCACAAGGATCTCAAGGATTGGCTGGTTAATGTTCATTGTATATACTAACACCAACACCCAATTATCTAAAAGGTGATGGAGTAATAAAATAAGTAGATCACATTTCTGAATTTTCATATATATTTTTTTTACATTGAACATTAAATTATTTAATAAAAAATAACAACTTAAGCCACACAGAATACTGTTGAATAGTCTCAAAATTGATACAGACATAGATATTGATATTTAACTTTCTTTGGAATGAAAAACTTACCTATACATAATAGGAACTCAGATCATTTTTGTTAACAATAATTTTTATACCCACGTTGTTATTATAAACACATGTATTACTTTTTCAGTCTTGTGAGTTTGTAGCAAGATATTAAGACTATATAACATGGGTTATATGGACTCCTAGGAGAGATTTACATCAGAGTTTCATTAGTTCTAAGAGCCTCTTGATATTATTACATGTAAAATTTGTAAATACAGTTGATTCTTATTCTTCATGAAATTATGTTCTATAAAGTTGCTGTGAACACTGAATCAGCCAATACTGAAGCACTGCTCCTAGGGGATTTATGTGGTTAGGTTCCCAAAAGCCTCTGCTCACAACATTTGTTGTCAACCAATTAGTACATAATCTTGTTTCATGTGTGTTTCTATTTAGAAGCACATTATTTAATATATATTTCTTACAGATAATTATATGTAGTATTTTTTATATAAAATAATATTTTATTTTTTAAAAGATTTGTTTCTTTATTTTAGAGAGCACAAGAGAGAACTAGAGCAAGAGCAAATGCAAGTGGGGTGGGGGCTGAAGGATAGGGAGAAAATCTCAAGCAGATTCCTCACTGAGCATGGAGCCTGATACAGGGTCCTGAGATCATGACTTAAGCCGAAACCAAGAGTTGGATGCTTAACCTACTAAGCCACCCAGGAGCCCTGAAAATAATATTTTAATTACAGTATTTGTGTCATTGAATAAAGGCCAACAGCACTATAACTCATGCCTGAATGAAGCTTATCTAATGCACATATGTTCTCCAAGAGGTATTTAATAGTCTTCTTACACTTAGAAACACAAGACAGCACTCCAGCACCATGCCTGGGGGCTATTTTATTTTATTTTATTTTTAAATATTTTATTTATTTATTTGACAGAGAGAGATTACAAGTAGGCAGAGAGGCAGGCAGAGAGAGGAAGGGAAGCAGGCTCCCTGCTGAGCAGAGCCCGATGCGGCACTCGATCCCAGGACCCTGGGATCATGACCTGAGCCGAAAACAGAGGCTTTAACCCACTAAGCCACCCAGGAGCCCCTTGGGGGCTATTTTATACAGTGAAATCATTGGCCAAAAGCACAAAAATGCAGAACATTTGGCACTTCGATAACCCAGAAAAGGATACTTGCTTATAGCATGAGAGCTAAAACAGGAAGGCAGAGCATCATGTTGTTCAACCTGAGCTGGAAACACATGAATCAGGTGATCAAAGTTTTCTCCACTCTGTATGTCTATGAATGATCATGAAAGCATTGCAGGTGCTGATTTGGGGGTTAAAAATAAATTTCAGAAAATAGGCACATCCACAAATATAGAATCCACAAAGAATGAGGAGCAACTATATTTGTTTTTTTGGAAACACTGGCTCCCACTAGATTCTGAAAGAGACCATGACACAAAAAGATTAAAGACTCCCCTGTAATACTCTCTATCAGCCCACATTACTGTCCTTCCCTCAATTTGATCTTGTGGCTATTGGGTTCTGCCAGGACCCTGCTCCCTTGCCCTCCACATCCAGAATACCAGTGCAGTTAACTGTCTCTACACTGCCTCCTGTTGTTCAGGCTTTGCCTGTGTGACAAGTGTGCCCTCTAGTATATGACATATATTTACATCATTATAATAATGTATATCAGTGAGATGAAAGTAACTTGTGATTTGGTTTCATTTGGAAGAGGGATGAGTTGAAAGTTCTAGTTAAGGCACCAGAAAATACGTTTCACGACAGCAATAGTTTTTCTGTCTTGGCCAAGGTCAGATAACACAGGTGGTCTTTTTAGGAAGCTGGCCTCCAGCACATTCAGCAGTACCACACTGTGATGCATGGATAGTGTCAATGCCAGTCTTGCTTTTCCATTCAGGGCTGTGCAGGCTTTGAGAGGAGTGATGCTGTAAGGGCCACTTGATAGCAGTAAAAATTTTTGACAAAGATGCTGTCAGGAAGACAAATATAAGCACCTGTGAGGTTTCAGGATGCAAATAGTGGGCACTTACTGAGATCAGGAAAAAAAATCTTTCTGGTTTTTTTTTTTTTTTTTTGCGATAACTGAAATCTAGATGGTTTATGAGACTTCTTGGAATCTGTCTTTATCCTAGAGTAAATTTTGTTGACAGATGTGGCAAGTCGTTTTAGTAATACCATGCTTTCAGACCCATGTTGTAAGTAATATCAAATCACATAGAAAGGCAGTATATAATGTTTAAGAAGTAAGGTTTTGGAATCAGAACTGGGTTCAGATGTAGGCATGGCCAACTACTAGTTGCAAGACTGGAAAATTTCTCTAAAATCTCTGAGCCTTAACCTTATTAGGTACAATAGAGATAATAATAGTACTTACTTCGTAGGATCATTTTGAGACCTCACTGGCATAATACAGGCAAAGTGGTTACTATGGTGATTTTTTTCACCTTGGAACAATAGATGTTTTATTACTCTTGTTTTGATACCCATCTAAAACTCCATGTGTGGAGTCCATACGTATACTGAAGCTCATTCATTTCCTGTGCACTTGGAGTCTGTGTTATAGTTTGTAAAGCTGACTCAGGACTACTTTAAACACTAACCAGTGCCTCTTATAAGGAATTGGGCAGGACATTTGTCATGTGGGCAGAAAGCAGGCTTGCTCATCTCCAGTTGACTTATATCGTTGTATAAATTGGCACTGGATGAGAAAGGATATTGGGTGAGACATACAATGGTTTGATCCAGAATATTGGTTCTACTGATCATTTTGAAATTGGTTTCATTGGAAGTATTTTCTCTGCCAATAAGTGAAAAGATCTCTTTGCTGTGTTGCATGGGCGCTAGTACTTGCCATCTTGCCATTGAAGAAAACTGCATCTTTGACATTCATCACCAGACTAGAACTAAGTCAATCATGGTAATAATGGAAGGAAAACTGATACATTTCTTGCATGTGTGTGAGGTGGTAGCATTTACTGAGCAGTTTTCCTAATAAGGAAAACAGAGGTTTTGAGAAGTTGAATAGCAAGTCCAAGTCCACACAAGTAGTAAGTGGAGGAGCCTGGTTTTGAACCAGGATGTCTAATTCCAAAACTCTGTGTTCCATAGCATATATCCTCTAAACCCACGGAAGCTTTTCTAGGGTCTTTTCCCCCTATCTGAGGTAAAAGCTTATCAGATCATCTGGGGAAGACTGTTTCTTGGGAATGCCCTATCTTTGAGAAGAACTATATGCTAGATGATGTCCCTAATGAAATCTACTTTCTGGATTCTTTCTAAAAGATTTTTCTTTTTTAATTAAATGAAGCTACTTTTAACTAAATTAGCTCAGGATGACAAAATTTTATGTCAGACCACAACCTTCACATCTGTTTTGGTTTGGATTTTTTGGCATTCTTTCGGGTTCATGATAGACCTGGTGCAGACAGAGGTGAGCTTTGTGCCGAGTCTTCTAGTTTGAAGGACCAAGAGACTCAGCTTCTGCTATGTCCCTTGTCCAAAGTCCCTCTTTCAAATCCACTCCATGTTCAGGACAACCTTGTGACTATACAAGAAGTCCTTGACCAATGTAAGACCTTTCCAAATTCTTAAATTAACAAGTTATTTATTCTTTAAAATTCTTTAAAATACTATGTAGGTGATAAACTGTGGACAAACATTAGTACTTCCAAGCTGTACGTGATGCCAAATGGGTTTTTATTTCCTTCCCAGAGTTACTCTGTATGTGAGTAGAAGGACAGAACTTGGTCATGCTGGGTAGTTAGGGGAGCCCAACAGACTTATAACTTTTGGAGTGCAAATTAGTGCTTCATTCTGTATTTTTCCAGTTTGCTGCAGAGGACAGGTGTTGGTCTTGAAAACAGTTCTTATTATACCTTTTAAATTATGTAAGCACAATTAATATCCACCAAGGATTTTCTGACCACTAAACTATTAAATTCTGAAATGCCAAGGGCCCATTGTATGTTCTGAGGGAAGCTAACAGGTAAATCCTACTAATAGAGAAATATGGATGAATTTTTAAGCTGCCTTTTTACTGTGCCCTAGGGCTGCCCTGAAGGGCTGGCACTCCCTGACTATTTTGAATAAAAAGAGAAGGAAATGAGGGAGGAAAAGCAAGGTTCAAAGTAAGACAGAGTTCTTCAGGGAGTGTCTGAATAAAAGGAAGTGGTAGAAAAATTCCCAAGTTTAGAATGTATGTATGTGTGTTTATGTGTGGGAGTGTGTGTGAAGGTCAGGTTGAGAGGAAAGAAATTAAAGAGAAAAAAAATTCAAGAAAACTTAGAATTTACAGTTTGGCAGAAGGCAGACCCCAACCAACATCCTCTTTCCTTCAGTCCTGATTTGTGACCCCAAACCTCACCAGCTCTGAACTCCATCCTCCAGAGAGGCATGGGTTGGGCAAAGAAGACTTCCAGAATGCAGTACAGTCCCTGCAGGTGGGGCTGGTGGTGGTGTCTATTTTTCCCTTTTCTCTCTTAGAATAGCCTTCCTGTTCAACACCAAGCTTTCATTTCCTCCTTCCTCATTAAAAAAAATGAAAAAGTCAAACTATAGGCGGTGGTACCATAGCTTCAGCTGCATGCAAATGAACTGATGGCTTTGGGAACGCATCCAACATGCAGCCTAGGAAAGGAAACTGCCCTGCCCCCCGCCATTGCTTCAGGAAGAGATAGCCCCATATTCCTGCTCACTATTCAGGTTGCTCTTCTAGTTCTTAAAAACTTAGCTCCCCATTTATTCCTTTTCTTAAATAAACTTTTCTTGAAGCCACCTGAAGCATTTCCTTCCACTATGCCCCATTTCCTAACTACCCCTCGAGGTAGGTCTCATTTTTTGTCCCCACCCTCATGCCTTCAACCCTTTTAACACCCTCTTTGTACTTTTGCTGAATGAGGTTGCAGACATCCTCACCCCGTGGAGGGTTGGCTGCCTGGACAGCCATCCACCAAGCAGAACACACTTGCTGACAGCAGCCTCTCTAGTTCAGACATTCCTGCTTCATCCCCTTGCCACCTGTTCTGAGCAGATGGGAGGCTGCCATGGCAGAGGCTGGCGCTAAAATGCCACTCATGCACTTTGCAAACCAAATAGCTTATATGTGCAGGAGTGGGGTTTTTATTGTTGAAGTACAATAACAAAACAAGCTGTTTCCTACAGTTGTTTTCATTCATAAATTTCTTCCAGTCAGCCTAGGTGGTTGGGATAGATGATTGGGAACAGGTGTATCTCAAGCTCCAGTCTCCAGTGAGCACGTGGGAACTGTGTGATGTGGGAGGGTGGCAGGAAGGTGACTACAGCTCATCTAATTCCCTGCAGTCCAACCTGGGCTTTGAGCCCATGTCTTTGTAATCACCCAGCCTCATGGGTCATTGCCCAGTTTTCTTTTAAGAAATAGTTTGGTCTCATGCAACCTTATTGGAGAACTTAAGAGGGGCCCATTAGAACATCAAGAAATACAGAAATAATAGTGCTGGGGATTTATACCAAGACTTCACAGTATGGTACTTCACCATTCTCAAGCGAGTAGGATAGTGCAAATTTTGTTTTTCTTTTATAGGTCTTCAAACTTCTCCCATAGTTTTCACTATCATGTCCTAAACGTCAAGGTCCCTTGGGTATTTAACCAAAAAGCCTTTGAGATTTTGGAAGAGCCAGAAAATGCCTATATCCTAAAACTACTTCCCTTTGCCTCTGCTCTAGGTGGACACTCTGGAGGTGATACGACATCCCGAAGAAACCACCAACATGAAAAGGCAGACCATGGCTTCTTACTTCCGGGTACGGAGTCCTTTTGATCTCTGTTTTACCTGTTTCCAAAAAGGACTGCCATCCCTTCCTGTGAGAGGCCCAGATATGATGGAATTAGTGAAATAAGAGCAAAGCACAAGAGTTAGTTAAGAAAGGTGGAAGTGTGGGGAGAGAAAAATTAAAGTGGAGAGCCCACCTCTACGTATATGTTTTCTGATTTCAGAAAGATCGAATGAAATCCCATGTGTCTACAGACGGGACACTCTCTGTCACTGGCACAGAGCCTGTCCATTCAGTGTGCTGATTCTGTTAGTATTTGAGCTGCTCCTTGGCCTTAAAGCTACTGGAATCCACCGCTTTTCCAGCATATTTACTGAAAAATAAAGTTAATAAAATTCCAGAAGGTGGCTTATTAAGTTCACAACCTGAGGGAATCTGTCTTAGTTTTAACTTTATTTTCCTAGATCAAATTTACCCATTGCCAGACACAGTTATTTCCCATCTCTGCTGCCCCAATTCTTGATATTTCATCTAGTAAAATGACTCCTTTGAATAAAAATGTTGTGCCTAGAAGGGCTCTGTTAAATGCACATTATATAGGAAAGATAAGATGCAGACACTTTTTACCAATTCACACAGATTTGTTTATCCTCAAATTATAAAGCAGTAGGGTTGGAAGCCCCTTAGAGATCATGTCCCACTGGGAACTAAGGTCTAGGCAGCTTTGTGGTGGAGATGCTATTAGGCCAAAGACAGAATTACTGATCTCAGGTTGTAGGGTGGAGTTGCGATAGGAAAGGACTCTGCAGGGATGGGAGTCGAGTGGTCATGAGCTGGAGTTGCTGAAGCAGGCTGGAGGACAGGACCTGGGAGCCAGCACCATGGGGAAGGCTCCATGGAAAGCTAGCAGGTTCAATTAGCATCCAAAGCCAAGAAATCTGACCTCATCAGCTGTATACTTCAGAAGTAGACTGAAATTGGGCCCAGAGGGTGGGAAGTGGGCCCAGAGGCCTTTGAGTCCAACACTCTACCCTCATGCTGATTCTTGCTACAGCTTCTCTGACAGGTAGATGTTTAGATCCTATTTCATCACTCTCATGGTTGGACATTTCTAATTGCCATATATTTCTCACCTTGAGACCTACCCTAGTCCTGTCCACTTTAGTGGCTGTATCCTCCTAGTGTCTTGGGGGATAGGGTGTGTGTGTGTATGTGTGTGCATGTGTATGTCCCCGTTCCGGGGGATTTGGAGGCTTTGAGCAACCCTGTGGGGTCAATTTCAAGATCCTAGAGTCCCTCTCTCAGAAGAAGCCACCTTTGCCTTATGATTTTTCAGAAATATATCAATGACAATCAGTTTGGTGTCCCCCAAATGTTAATTCCAAGAAAGAGAATATAGTGGCAAGCTAGGTAATACCATTTTGGATCAGTGGAGGTGTGATTATGAAATAAAGGGACTGATTTCCTGTGTAGCTGTAGTTGCCCCTCAAGGTGTGTACACAGAGAAGCTCCAAAAGTGGCTGCCCCTTAGGAGCAGCTGAGGCAGTCCCACACAGCAGTGCTTCTCTATGTGCCCTCTTTCTGTGGGAGCCCCCCACCAGCCACTTGATGGATGTTAGGTGACCTTCACAATAGTCTCCTTTTCTTCAGTTTTTCTTGTTTTCTTTAGTTTTTCTTGTTTTCTTTGTCCTTTTTCTCTCTTTCTTGTTTCTCTTCTGCTTTATTACCAGTGGTATCAGTAGGATTTGCTTAGACTTTCTGGTGGTTCTTAGGCTGAAGAAGAAACTGACCCCTTTCCTAAAGGCTAGACCTTTTACATTACAGGTACAGTTTATGGAGTACTGTGTTAGCATACCACACGAACTGGTTCTGGGATGGCATTACAGGGTAACCTAAGCATGTTCTTCGACAGCTAAGTTTCTGCCACATAGGGATATTGCTTGACACTTGGTGATATTTATTTATGTTTTAAAGATTCATCTATTTGTTTTCTTTATTTTTAAAAAATTTATTTATTTGTTAGAGAGAAAGCATGAGCTGGGGGGAGGGACAGAGGGAGAGAGAGAGAGCGGATCTCAAGCAGACTCCATGCCGAGTGAGGAGCCTACTGCAGGGCTCAGTCCCACGACCCTGAGTTCATGACCTGAGTCGACATCAAGAGTTGGATGCTTAACTGATGGAGCCACCTAAATGCCCCTCATCTGTTCATTTTGAGAGAGAGAGAGTGTGGGTGTGAGCACACGAGCAGGGGGGAGGTCAGAGGCAGAGAATCTCAGATGCCTGGCTGAGCAAGGAGCCTGACACAGGGCTCAGTCCCACCACCCCAAAATCATGACCTGAGCTGAAATCAAGAGTCGGCGCTCAACCAACCAAGCCACCCAGGTGCCCTGGCCCTAGGGGATGTTTCAGGAATGCTTTTGAATCCACAGGCAGCTATAAGGACTTCTCAGAACCTATATTATCACCCCCTATAGCTGGTTTCTTTTCCAGCCTTATAAAGGCCTGTGAGTTGTTTACAAGCCCACAAACTGCTCTAGAGGGCCCCGTGGGCCTGTGCCGGAATTATCCATTATGTTTGTGGTAACCTCATTTCCTGTGTATTTTTCCCCCTGGTAGTATTCTCTGATGGATCTGCTCTCCAAAATGGTGGTCGGACAGCCCCACTTTGTGCGCTGCATTAAACCCAATGATGACCGAGAGGCCCTGAAGTTCTCCCGAGAGAGTGTGCTGGCCCAGCTCCGCTCCACAGGGATCCTGGAGACAGTCAACATCCGCAGGCAGGGCTATTCCCACCGCATCCTCTTTGCAGAGTTTGTGAAAAGGTCAGGCCAGCATCTTGGGAAATGTGTTCTGTTAAATATAGCTGTCCTATGGCTATCCCTGTCCCCTGGGACTGCTCCTCCTGCTCGTTTGCCTCCTAACCTGTAACGGGCTAGTTACCAGCTACCATTTACTTGCTGAAATGTTGCATTTTTATTGTGCGCTATCTAAATTGCTGTGCTCTGGAGGACAGGGTAAGCACCCTTCTGACCACTTTTTAAAAAATAAAAACATCCATAGATATTTATATATTACACATATCCTTAGGTTTCAGAGCGTCCAGATATTTAATTGACATGGTGAAAGTGTTCCTTCTTAAGTGGGTCAAGATTCTAGTGGATGTGAACACACCCAAGCAGCCGATCCTCTCTTAGGCTAAAACAATGTTATGGTATCATAGGAGAGTTAATATTTATATAGCACCTAGAATGTCCTAGATGTATAATCTTATTTGATCCATAGAAAAATGCTGTAAGCTATGATCTGTTATTATTCCCATTTTACAGATGAGGAAATTGAGGCACAAAAAGAAATGTAAGTGACTTTTCCAAGGTCCCATGCTAGTAGGTGGTAGAGCAGAAATTTGAACCCGTGTAGTCTTCAGCATCCACATTTAATCTCCTCGGTCCATTGCATTCACTCAATGTTTATTGAAATGTTTTGGAGTTCTTTAGACCCAGAAATTGACTTTATCTAGGAGTGAAAACCTGTTCTCATCTATTCAAGGCCATAGGGATGGATTCTGTGTCATGTGATTACAGGTAGAAGTTTTACAAAACTTTCTGTGAGGAAATAGATAGAGGGCAACAATAACAAAAAGCCACCTGTGAGATACACTGCTATCTGAGGACACCAGAGAGGAAAATTAAAACCCATTTTAAAATTTGCACCCCATTAGCCATCTTTAGTTTCTTTTTACCTCTTTTCTGAAACTTGTGCCCAAGGTCATTTTTCCAACTTTTTCTCCAGGAAGAATGGATTCTAATAGGTATCTTGCTTCATCGAGGCTTCAGAATTTTGTTTTTTTTTTTTTTTTCCCCTAGAGATTTTATTTATTTGACAGAGAGAGATCACAAGTAGCAGAGAGGCAGGCAGAGAGAGAGAGAGAGAGAGGAGGAAGCAGGCTCCCTGCCTAGCAGAGAGCCCAATGCGGGACTCGATCCCAGGACCCTGAGATCATGACCTGAGCTAAAGCCAGAGGCTTAACCCACTGAGCCACCCAGGCACCCCTACTTCATCGAGGCTTCAAAATACCACTACATTCCATGGAGAAGAAAGGGCAAAGAAATTTCCTTGCAGTTAGAGTTTTTCAATTAAAAATAACAAAATGGCTTTTAAAAAAGAAGTATCTTTGAGCTCCTTTTTCCTCTTAAACTTGGAGGTGGAAGGAGGAAAAAAAAGACTGTTTTAGCACATGAATGTGACTAGTCAAGTATTTTTAGCCACTAAGTGTGGAATACGTAAAAATATTTAAGAAAACAGGTCAAATGCTAAACAGATTGGCACTTCTTTGTTCGTAATCCGAAAGCCATTAGGCAAGTATGAACAAGAATTTCAAAATGTCAGTAAATCTGAAGGTATCAAAGATTTCTGAGCCAGGAAGTTAATTATTGGTATTTTGATCCTTTTGAGCAATTTCACAACAAAATAGATGAGTTAGCAGTTTTCTTTCTTGATGTTTATTCAACAAATAGGTGCGCCTCTTATATTCCTGTTTGGGAGTGCTGTTTTGTAAACTCTTAGCGGAAATATGCAGACAAAACAATCAAAGGCAGGGAACAGAGTCATTCAGGTTTATTGGGTAGAGATAAATAAAAGGTAAAGCCTTGTTTTACGTTATTCTTTACCTTTTTGTACTTTCTGGCATTCCGGACAGAATCCAGAAAGACAGTGTTTAGGGGATTATGTTATTGGGTTCCAGAATGGGGAAGTATTGCTCAAGTTACCCAAATCTGCCACTTGGCCAAACCTAAAATACTTCCTCACCCCATCGTCTTTGAATTTTTCGGCAAAATCACTTGGAAGTGCCCTTTCTGTTTTCTATTCATGGAGCCTTGGGGGAGAGAGGTTGTTCCCAACACCTTCTCATCAGTGGGGCCAGGTGGGTTGGAAGTTTTTATCTATTCTCATACAGGTATGGAAGAAGTCACCTGGCAGCACTGGGCAGGTAGCTGAAGCCTCCTGAAGTCGTACTGTTCAGGGACATCACAGAAAATGACTGAATACTCATTGGCTTCATGGTGACTGGTCAGAAGCATGGTCAACAGAAGGTCTCTGCTGGGGCAAACACATAGAACAGCATGTGTTGGGATGTGTTCTGGCAAATGTCTGTAAGATAGGACTGCACTTTCAGTTCAGAGTCTTAACCATTTGTTTATTTAAACTATTGCAGTGAATAGTGCAACTTAGTAATGAGATCAGGGTTCTAATCTACTTTTGGATGTAGTGTTTGGCACATTACTTGACATTCTGTAAAAAATATTTCCTTGTCTGCATGAGAAGGCAGGATTACACAGAACCCATATTCTGAAGAGTTTCAGGGATCACATGCAGATTCCTTGGCCTAACTTGGCTTCTGAGTCTTCCAGAAAGACCCACTTCCCCCCAGTCAAGCTCATAGGCAGGAGAACAATATCTCCCAGGTCCCAGTTCATAACAGTTGTTAAATCAATGTGTTAAACAGAATAACCTTTACTCCCCTGACCCAGGGCATCACAGTTTTGTACCCCATGATAAAGGGAATTTCCACCTTGGAAAGATTACTTGTCTTTCATTTGAAATTTTTTATACTGTGATCATAGGACTATTTGAGATCTCCCTAATGTACATAACATCTTAAATTTTCTTTAAGATCATCCCTTTCAATAGTTTACTATTTCTCATTATTCTCTTCCTGTGTTTTCCCTTTGTAATTAAAATGAAATCACTAAACTATTGTGAACTTGTAGAATTCCCTGGCAGTGGCAGAAAAAGTATACAATTACATAGTAGCGTTTGGGTCTAAATGTGTGGTTTAATGGAATAGATACTGGTTTTTCATAATCATTGAGGGTGGGGGTGATCCTCTCAGCAGCTGCAGAAACAAACCTACATTATTTCCAACAAACCATGCTGTTATTCAAAGTATTTCTTATTTGGACTTTCCTTCAGAACAAAGCACACAATTATTTTATTTGACTTCTGCGAACGCCCAGTTTGACCACCTTTTCTATTAGACTTGACTCTGAATTAATCTTAGCTCTTTCTGAAAATTAACACATGTACATGACAAAAATTTACCAACTTGGAGGCTTTTATTTATTTTTTTAGGATTTTATTATTTGAGAGAGGGCACATCCACGTGTGCAAGAGAGGGAGAGCACAGAGGGAGAAGTAGACTCAGAGAGCCTGACATGGGACTTGATCCCAGGACCCTGGGATCATGACCTGAGCCTAAGGCAGATGCTTAACTGACTGAGCCACCCAGGTTCCCCAACTTTGAGGCTTTTAAGTGGAAGTTCAGATATAGATTCTAAAAATGAGTCCTAAATATTTATGGCAAAGAGAGCATGTAATGTCCCAAGGAGCTGGAGAATGAGTGATTTTTAAAAGGAACCATAATTATTAGGACTTTTTTGTTGGTTCGGGTATGACCTTTTTGTGAATGAGTTACCTGATTTTATAACCACCTTCCAAGTAGTAGCAGAATTTCTAGCAGCTACAGAGAAGCCTTGTGAATGCCAAGGATTATGGACACAACAGTTGCCTCTGAACATTTGTGAAGAATCAAAGTGCCCTTGTGAGAACTGTCTCATAAAAAGTCATTTATACACCTCTGCCTTTACGTATGTATCCATATCTCGAATAGAATGCCTGGCACAGAGTAGCTGCTCCAAAAATGTGGAGCGAATGATTCTAAACCCAATGATGCTGAAGGCAAGAATGTGCCTCATCTGTGTTCTTAGCACCTTGTATGGAACTTGCCATATAGGTAGGTTCTCATTAGATGTTTTCTCTTGATAACAGGGAGGCTGTATTCATGGCCAGGAACTAAGAAGCCCTGTAGGTGACATGTATGTCCACCTCTTGGTTTCATCCTGGGACCACTCTGGAAAAACCCTGAAGGAGTACAAAGTTAAGGGTCAAAGTCCAAATATGAAAGACTTGAAAATCAAGGCCAATTTTAAAAATGTCTGGGGCGGGTGGCACCTGGGTGGCTCAGTGGGTTAAAGCCTCTGCCTTCGGCTCAGGTCATGATCTCAGGGTCCTAGGATTGAGCCACGCATCGGGCTCTCTGCTCCGCAGGGAGCCTGCTTTCTCCTCTCTCTCTCTGCCTGCCTCTCTGCCTACTTGTGATCTCTCTGTCAAATAAATAAAATACTAAAAAAAAAAAAAAATGTCTGGATGTTTAGACATACTCCAGAACTTCCACCAGCAAGAATACCTGGGTCTCAAAGGATTGCTCTAGAATCCAAAAAAGGGAATTCTTCAGCTCTGGAGATGCCCTCAGTAAGGAGTCTTGTGTGTCCTTTTCCTTATAGTATAAATAAATAAAAGCGGTAAAGAAAAAAAAAACGGACAAGAATAAAGTACCTTTATGGAGGGCATGAATTACAAAAGAGCATATGACACAGAACATCCTAAACATTTATTCTCTCCTTTTTACTACTCCCTGCTGTACTTTTCAGAATACTAAGGGTAGTCTCCCAACTGAATTTGGAAGAGCCTCCCAATATGTCTTTCTAACTCCAATCTCTTTACTAGCCATTCCTTACACTGCCACTAGTTATGTTTCTAAAAATGTAATCCTGTCATTCTTGTGAATAAAATTCTGTGCCTGCTCCTCACTGCCTACAGGATAACATCCAAAGCCTTCAGCTCAGTAGGTAAGGCAGACGTTTCTCAGTAGGTAAGCTCCAGCCAACCATTCTCATTTTTCCCCACTGTTCTCTCTCTCACACCCTAGACTGCTGTCAGTCTAACCATGGACCCTCCAGGCCCATGCACAGTGTTGGCCTTTATACCTCTTTACACCTACTCCCCACCTCTCAATCTCTAGCCCAGTCCCCTTCCCTCTGAAGCCGGCCCAGGCTCCGCAGAGCTAGCAGGTCCTGCATCCTCTGGCCCACATCTGGATGTTGATATTTCTGTATTAGAACATGTACTTTCATTTTTATCCAAACATGTCTGTCTAGCCCACTAGACTTTAAACTTCTATGGAGATGGAGTGCACTTCACTCATTTTTTTTTTTTTTTTTTTTTTTTTTGCTTCTGGCATCTTGCCTGGTATAATGTGTACTCCATGGCGTATGTTTTGCGTTTCCCAAATGAGGGAATGTATCAGTCAGGAATGCATCTGATTATGAATAACAAACATTTTTAGTGCTTGAACCAGGTTTCTCATTCTCAACATGCTGACATTTTGGACCAGATAATTTTTTGTTGTGGAAGGCTCTGCCTGTGCCTAGTAGAATGTATAATGTACAGTAACATCCCTGGCTCCTACCTATTAAGATGCCAATCACCTCCTCACCACCCCCAAGTCATGACAATTAAAAAAACTGTCTCCAGATATTGCCAAACGTCCCCTGGGAACCTAATTTCTCAAATTGAAAACCAGTAGCAAATAGGTTTATTTGTTAGTTTCCCACAAAAAAAAAAAAAAAAAAAGAAAAAGAAAAAGAAAAGAAAAGAAATTAAGAGGTAAGCTATTTTTCATATTAGTTCAGCTGTTCACTGATGTTACCAGGGACCTGAATATACCTTCTGACCTCCTTTCATTCCTTTTTACCATCTTTACTATGTGGGTTGGCTTATAGTCTCATGGTCACAATGGGACTGCTGCCTCTCCAGTCATCATGTCTATAGTCAAAGAAAGAAAGGGACAAGATGAATGACTAAGCCAGCTATATTTGTCCCACCCTTTATTAGGAAAGAAAACATTTTCCCAGAAGCCATTTCATATCTCACTGGCCTGAACAGAGTCATGTAATCATTCCTAGCTACAGAGAAGGGCTTAGAAAGTAGGGTACAGGCCTGGGGCTGGGAACATTTTCACCCAAAAGATAGAAACTACTATTTTTTTAGCCAGGAAGAAGTGGGAATAGAAATGAGAGACACATTAATTATGCTTATCACAGAAAAGAAATCCCGTGTTTATTAATTGAATGAGGGAATAATTAAATAAGAGGCTGAATGAATTTGAATAAATACTTTCCGTTCCCCGTGACCCACTCATTTCTCATTCCTTGCTCCCTAGCTTCTTGCTCAACATGGTAGTTTAAGAACTAGCAATGAGTTCAGAAGTCCCTGAGTAAAAATAGGCAAGAGACTGAGAACCCCTTAATTCCATTGCTATAGAAAGGTGTGTTTGCAATTTTAAACCTGCAACAAATTCTTTTACCTCTTGCAAAATGAACTGAATATCATCAGTTATCACTGTGAAAACTCCACCTGAGGACAGGGTCCCTGAAATTCCCTTACAGAGAGCCAAGGTTAGCACTGGCTCATAGGACAGGAAATGAGAGAAAAATCAATGCACAAAAGAATCCAGACATCTCAAGAAGGGCTGAAATCCTGAAATCCCAAGTTTCAAATATCAAATAACAAAGCTTCTACTTTTTTCTCTGACTATTAAGCAGTGAATAGGAAAGCACAAATCCTCCAAGAGCTAGGATGGTGATACCATGCCTTGTCTCTTCACGGGATATTCCTGGATTTCTTTTGTTTTTACCTGTAGCTACACAGGTGAGAGCCTGACATCAAATAGATCTTAGTATGCCATTCAGATAAACTAGTAGATTTGCAGCAGAGTGGAAAGAATCCTCAATTCCTTGCAAATTGATTTACATGGTAGTGAGGGACACGTTATGAGAATATGTAAGGAAGATAATGGACAGCTTCAACATTGTGAGTAAGCATGTCGCATAGTCATGTGAACGGTCACTGCATTTATTTTCTAAGGGTAGCAGTGGAGTGGTGGCATTCTCTGGGAGGGGTCTCTAACAGCTGCTGCCCTTGTATACTGTCTTTCCTGCCCATTGTTCTGTGTTTAAGGGAATGAGTCAGCCACCCCGCCCCAACTACAGGCGAGACCTCGGATGACTTCTCTCTCTTAATTCTTATATTTACCATTTTTATAATCTTGGTTAGTGTACTAAACTAAAAAAAAAAAAAAAAATCAAATGAAAAAACTTTAAAAGCTCCTTTTACAATATCACTGAAAGACTCTAACAAGTAGCCCAGTCCAACTTTCCATTTCAGAGATGAGGAGGCTGAGGTCAGAGAGGTGAAGCAGCTTTCCCAAGGTCCCACCTCTAGGAGTTTGGCAGTATCAGTCTCTGTGACCACCTCTCTCTATTCTTAGGGGACAGAATGGGTTCGTATTGGCCTTGCCTGGGCTGTGGGTTCTTTCCACCTTGCCTAAGGCTGTGGATGATTCAAAATCCCAAAACCCATTCTTTTAAGGTCCTGTCTTTCTCGTGGAGCCCACATTGTTGACAGCTGTCTTTCACTATTTGAGTATCGGAAAAATCATTTCTGTAGTTGATAGCTCTGCAAATTCAGCCTGAAATTTGTAGTGGTGACTTGAGAAGTTGAGACAAGAGGTAGTATCAGTCAGACTCTTCTCCAGAGGCTCTGCAAAGAGGCTGTAATGATAATAACAAGCCGTCTTTCCTTATTTTTCTAATGTCTGCACTGTGGGCAGACTCATGAAATAATCCATTCATAGGAAACAACCCAGGAGGACGTAGAAACACAGCAGGCGATGGCTCTGCTGTGGCAGCAGTGCAGGAAGAAATAGCAAAGGAAGCAAAGAAGAAAGATGTGATGGAGTGTTAGTATCCATGTTGTTGAGAAGACCACCACTCTGGACCTTTGGATTGGCTGCCTGGTTTACTCTGTGAAAATCAGTGGCTGAATTAAACTCTATGTCCCTGCTTGGAGGTTCCTTAAAAAAATCGAGTAGGACTGCATTATGTTAAGTAGTGATAACGATGAAGTAGCAAAAACAAATAAGAATAAGGAAAATAATGAATGGAAAGGAGAGAAGGTGGAAGAGGAGAAAGGAGAACATGAGGAAACCTCACACGATGATGGCAGATGAGCACAACATGTCTCTCCAGCCCCAGCTGCAGACCTGACTCCTCGGCCAAGGCAATGGCCTTCACAGCCTAGAATTCCTGGACCTGGAATTCCCCAACACGGTGCCCTAGGAAACCACTGCCCAGTCCATCAGCTGACCCATGGTTGACCTTGTGCCCATTTTAGCAAGTTCTGTTCAGTTGACAGTAAATATCCGCCCACCCCTGAGTACGCTGGTTTAGAGATGACTCAAAGGAAAGATTGCTAGCCACTCTTTTATATACATTTGGGAAAACATTTTTGTCAAAGAAAGGGATGAAGATAGGAGAGAGGGGTATTTATTAACTACCTGCTGATGGTAGGTTTCATGCTAGTGCTTTCAGACATCATCTCACTTAGGGGCACCTGGATGGCACAGTCAGTTAAGGGGCCGACCTTGATTTTGGCTCATGTCATGATCTTCGAGTCCTGAGATCAAACCCTGCATCGGAATCCACGCTCGGCAGGGAGTCTGCTTGGGACTCTCCCTCTCCCTCTGTCCTTCACCCCTCTCTTACTCACTCACTCTCTAAAATAAATAAAACTTGCTTATAAAAAAATACTGAGAATATCCCCCCAAATACATGAAATTATTTCAGTTTCACAGTTGAGGAAAATGTCTCAAAATCACACATAATGTGTTGTATAGTCAGGATATGAAATAAGAATCTACCTGATTCCAAAGCCCATCTTCAAAATATTTAAATGAGACCATTGAACATAACCCAAATATTCACTGTGAAATCAATCTATAGAATTCAATTGTGAAAATAGTAATGATTTTACTAGCTGTAAAATAGACTGATCAGTTTAAAGTTTATCTTTTATTATAAATTTGTGAATAAACTCAGCCTCAGTCTTGAATTCCCACTGTCTTTTTTTTTTTTCCTTTAGAAGGCCTCCCATTTAAAGCTTAAGTGGAGGCAGCAACAGCATCAGAAACATTTATTAAGCACCTATTGTGTGTGATAAGTGCTGCAGTAATACTGAATTAGAAGGAATTTATGGTCTCAGGGCTTCCACAATCTAATAGCACAGATCAACGTGGCTTCTTATCCCAAGGCCCAGATTTAAGAGTCTTCCTAAGAATATAATGGCCTTTTTTTTTTTATTTTTGTAGCAGATGGTGGCCAGCTGTTCTGTCTTTACTGAAGGCCAAACGTGAAGGGAAAAAATTAAAATAAAGGGCTTATGGTAAATATAAGAAAGAACTTAAAAACTAAATCTGGATTTTCATACACACTAAAGGGAAATGGGCAATTGGGGGTAATTATCAAATTATCCAAGCCAGAATAGCTCAGTTCCCTCCATTATCGACCTAAGAGAAAATTATTTATATGGGTTGAATTGTTCAGATAATTGTCCTGTATTTTGGATATCTGAGTAGACAGTCTGGGTGGTCACTAATGTTGATTGAGGTTCCCTCAAGGAATATTTTTAAATAGGAAAAGAGTTGATACTTTTGCTGCCTGATTGGGGATGTATCTACTTAGATGCAAGTGATAGTAATCAAATTAATAGATACATGATTCTTTAACCAGGATACAGGCACATTGTATTTAAAATTTTAAAAAATCCACTTAATGTTTGAAACTAACTTTTAATTGCAAAAATAATGTGTGACTAACTTTTCTTGTAAAATTTTTAAATATTACATGTAAGACTAATATCTTTCTTTGTGCATCACAAATTGCATTTCCCAGGATCCTACTTGCATGACGGCCCCTCCCTATGTAGTTACTGTTACTCTTTTGGTAGTGTTAGCCTTTCAGAATACACACATACATGCATACACACACATAGGGGGAAGAAAGAGATCAAGCAAGGGAAAAAAAAATACCCTCCATGTTTAGTTTAACTCGAATCACGTATTTTATACCATTTGGTAACTTCCTTTTCTATTTAGCAATACATATTAGAGATAAAACTATGTTGTTCTATAGCTCCAATGCATTCCTTTTTAACTCTGTCTTTAAAATCAGTAATATTCATGTAGCTATTCCTCTGTTAGTGGAAATTGACATTGTGTCCAGTTGTTTGCCATCAATGCTCAAACAGTCTTACATATTAAACTCGTGTGAGAATTTCTTTAGGGTAGATTTTGCAACTAATTGACCTTTCAGGGGAAAGTGATGTGCTCCAGAAAGTCATTCTGTCCTGACAAAGAAAAGATCATGAAGAGACTTGGGAGGCAGTTTCTTTCCTCAGATGGATTGTGTCATTGTAGGCAAGTCACTTCTGTCCCTTGGGGTTCTGTTTGTCTAGTAAGTCAGTGGTCCTCCAGCCTTCCTATGCATGAGAATCTCCTGAGGCCTTCCTAAAACACAGACTGCTGAGCCCTACCTGCACAATTTTTTATATAATTTTTATCTAACATAGATAACTCTTAGTTCTTGCTCTTCTTTCTCTCTTCTCTCCCCTTCTAGGAGTATGGGTAGTCATTAGGAGAACACAGAGCAAAGAAATTCATTGTATGTATTGTCTATTGTCGGAGGACTTCTGTGAAAACAAAAGGAAAATTCAACCTCACTAGTAATTAAGGAAATGCACATTAAAACCACACTTAAATTTATCATTTGATACTTACTTTAGCAATAACCAGTAAGACAGATAATTCCTTGGATTGGCATGGGATAGAGAGCAACAAGACTTTTAGGCTCTTCTGGTGAGATATTTATGGGTGATCACTTTGGAAACAGCTTGGCTTTTTTAGTAAGCTCTAACATGAACATTCTACTAACCAGTGTTTCCACTTTAGAGGTTATTAAGTAGAAAAGTGGCCATGTTTCTGAACCTCTGGATCTTTAGGATTGCTTGGTAGCAGTGGGTCTACCTAAGTATGATGACTTCCTGCCTCAACCTGCCCCCGGGTTTGTGCTCCTTTGGGTCAAATGTCTACAGCCTAGATTTTTGTACTTCTTTCTTCCTCTTGTTAAAAGATAATTCCCAGAAGGGTAGCATCATGAGTCACATATGGACATAAAGATGGATGTGTTTAAAGAAATTTATTTATATGATATGAGGGAATCAAGCAGATATTATCTTGGTTCAAGGAAAATTTAAAACTGCATAAGCTTAAATGAATTTAAGAGAATGTTGAGGTGAATTGGAAATGGAGATGAAACTGGATTTTCCACAGAGGGAAGTCAAAATCATCACAGGACTAGATAGAGTGTACATAGCTATCAATGACCTACAATTTACAGAGTTGCAAATTAGCTCAAAGAAGATGAACAGGGCTAGAATCTGATGACCCAGAAGGGTGTGCTAAAGATGGTGTATGCAGTTTTCCACCTAAGTACCAATGCCTTACTGACACACTAGTTCAAATAGAATATTGTTTGGATGCCCACACGTGTCAAGGAGCACTTGACAGCTGGTGTTCAGATGTAGGAAATCAACACTTCACCAAAGTCAGAAGCCCAATATTCCAGATTGCTATAGACACAAGTTCTAATGAGCTGAAAAGTACTCGAGTATCAAAGGTCCTTGTTAGAACATCAAAGACACGACCAGGTATATAGTAAGAGCTAAGAGTGGACGCAGGTTAGATGAACGTAAAAAAGCCTGAACGTGGAGTTAAAAGACATGGCAAGCCTCAGGCCTCCACTTACTAATTTGTGACCTTGAGCCAATTCCTCCTCTCTGGCTTTCTCTTTTCTACAAAACAAGAATTTTTGTTGGTGACTCTTTAAGTTCCCTTCAGGATCTAAATGATTTTGAGGAGCAAGCCAGTCCCTTCCACAGATGGCCCTGTGGGAATGCCTAGGCATGAGGAGTTTTGACAGAGGGCAGGGCACATCTGTCTGTGAACATGAGGAAGAACAGCTAGATGGGGCAGGGGTGTCCTAGATTCCCAGTGTACAGGGAAGAAACCCCAGCATCTATGGGAAACTTGGAAAGTGCAGTGACAAAGCAAGAAGAAATGTTAGAGAGGAAGGAAGTTACTAAAGATCCGCCTGTACCATTATAGGAAATGTATTACCAAGGTTGGTTCTATCTCTACTCAGTGGGGGAACCAGTACTGTATTAGTCAGGGTTCTCCAGAGAAATAGAATCAATAGGGTGTGTGTGTGTGTGTGTGTGTGTGTGTGTATACACTGAGAGAAAGGGACTTATAAATGATAATTATTTTTTAAATTTAAATTTCTAATTTGTTGTTTGTATATATAGAAGTACAATAATTTCTTTATATTGATTTTTATCTTACAACTTTGCTAAACTCACTTACTAGAACTTATTAGTTCTCATACGGGTTTGTTTTTTTTTTTGTAGATACCATTGGATTTTCTACATAAACAATTGTGTCATCTTCGAATTAAGACAGTTCTATTCATTTTTAATACAGACACCTTTTCTTTCTTTCTATGGGCCCCTTGCAGTGCTAGCACAATGTGGTACAATGTGGAAGTTGCAAGTGTGGACATCCTTGCCTTTTTTCCTAATCATTGGGGAATAAGTGTTCAGTCATTCACCATTAACTCTTTTAGTTTTTCATAGATTTGTTAATATCAGGTTGAGGAGGTTCTCTTGTATCTATCTGTTTTTGTTTTTGTTTTTGTTTTAAAGATTTTATTCATTATCTGACAGAGACACAGAGAGAGGGAACACAAGCAGGGAGAGTGGGAGAGGGAGAAGCAGGCTTCCTGCTGAGCAGAGAGCCCGATGCTGGGCTCCATCCCAGGACCCTGGGATCATGACCTGAGCTGAAGGCAGATGCTTAATGACTGAGCTGCCCAGACACCCTCAAAGAACTGCTTTTAGTTTAATTCATCAAACTGCTTCAGGAAATAGATATGGAATAGATCTTACTAAAAAGACCCCTTTTGCCGAGAGATCTTTTTTCTTGGTTCCTGTCAGTTTTGCCCTTCTATTGATACACATAGGAGTTCAACCAAAGTGCTTTTTTAACCATGGTACCTGCCAGAATTCAGAACTACTCCATGGAGGGAATCCATTAGACTTATCCGACATGATTACTACAGACATTTCACTTACATGTTTCTTCAGTACTTTTTGAAACCTTCATTTCTTTGCAGTATTGTTACCCATCTCTTTCTGAACTAAGCCAAATGTGAATATTATCATCATAATAAATTAAGAGATTTGGGTTGAGGGATCAGAAATCAAAGTTAAGCTCCAATATTTATGTTAGTTCAGAATTCATTCTTGCCTATTTAGAAATTAAAAATTGCTGGGAACCATTTAGAGATGCCTGAAAAACAAGTAGAAATCCGTGATTGGAGAGCTGGAACATATCTTGCATTCCTCTTGTATCTTGCACAGGACGGGTCATTCATTAGATTCTCTTTAAATACTTCATCATCAATAGTATCGAGCCTGGGCTAATTAAAGCTAGGGGAGCTCATGTTATAAATGACCAGGCCTAACAGAAAGAACGTAGGAATTCCTGGTTTTACCTCTGACTTTTATACCTTAAACTATCTGTACTTCAGCTTTCCCAAAACATTCACACATAGAGATTTGCCATCCATTCCCACCATCCCGGTGTACTCCAGAACACAGTCTTTTTACTTCAGCGAGAGTCAGGTCAGAGAAGCCCTGACTGAAACAACAGTCCTGGAGAAACTGAGGCTGAAGAATCTGTGCCAATGCACAAACAGCCCAGATAGGCCTAAGCCGGACTCCCAGTTGTCCCCCCACCCCCTACCTCCAGTAGGCATCTTCTGTGAACAGGTTCCTGGGCTTGGCCAAATGACCTAGCACAGTCCTGGCCGCCATTCAGGGGATCTGTGAGAGCACTATCCCTTCTCCCTGACGTTGGAAACAGACTCCAAGCCTTGAAAACATTCCCAGGATCTCTGAATGCAAACATTTCTGGCAAATTCAGCATTATATCCTAGCCTGTAAAACAGTCTTACGGCACAAAGATAAAGTGAAATGACTGAAGTGCTAATCAAGTATGTTTAGTTTTCCAGAAAGTGAAAGATAGGGAATATTTGGCAAGAAAAAGGGTCATATTTTGTACTTAGGTGATTTTTTTGAAAAGTAAAAGCAGCTCTACATTTAAAGGTACAATAATTCTAAAATAACAGATCAGCCTTGTCTGAGGAATGGCAGGAAAAGCCTTTGACACGGAAATTAGGTTTATTTTTAAACTTCCAAGGGGTTGAATTTAATTATAGATGGCAGCAAAGAGCAGAGAATAGATCCTTGAAAGTTTTTTAAAGAATAACTAAGGTAAGGTGTTTGTTCTATAAGGGTAATCTACTCCACTGTGTGTGTGTGTGTGTGTGTGTGTGTGTGTGTGTGTTTGTGTATGTGTGTATTTTAACAGGGAGAATAAAGAATTTAAAAAAAGGAGAGGGGGAAAAACCCTTTTTGTGGTGGTCTTTCAATCTATACAGAAAGTATGGAAATTCATTAAAATGAGTAATTTAGGAAAACAAATGTGGTTTTGGTGATTATATCAAAAAACATACCTACATACCTACTCCAGGGGTGTGTGGGTGGCTCAGTCAGTTAAGTATCTGACTCTTGGTTTCAGCTCTGGTCAGGATCTCAGGGTCCTGAGATTGAGCTCAACATTGGGCTCCATGCTCAGTGTGGAGTCTGCTTGTCCCTCTCCCTCTGCTCCTCATCCCCTATCCCCCACTCTCCTCCCCCCTCTGGAATAAATAAAATCTTTATGAAAAAAACATACCAGGCACCTGGGTGGCTCAGTCAGTTAAGCGTCTGCCTTCAGCTTGGGTTATGATCCCAGGGTTTGGGGATGGAGTCCCCCATTGGGCTCCTGCTCACTGTGGGGTGGAGGGGGGATCTGCCGCCTCCTCCCTACTTGTGTTCTCTTTCTCTCTCAAATAAATAAATAAAATCTTCAAAAAAAAATAAAAGACAAAAAACCCATACCTACTCTGTACCTTGAAATCGACATGCAGCTCAGCAGACTGATTCAGTGGTATTAGACTATGATCACTTTTGCTATCTACAGATTCCTCTAGAGGGGACTTTTCAGAGCAGAGCCAAAATTTATACAATGGGATTACAAATTATTTTATAACAATGCTAACACATAAAATGATGACTTTCACTAGAAGGGCTGTCTAAATTTCAGTTTTCTTGAAGGATTTTGATACTTTGATTTTGCATGAGATGCCAAATATTCATTGAACGTGAATTATAAAGCAGTAGTAAAAGGGAAATACCCATAACAGAAAATATAAAAGTAAGTAAGATCCAAGTTAATAAGCATAAATTGTATACCTTTCACTACCTAGTATGCTAATATTGGTGCTCAAGAAATATTTGCTATTAAAAAACAAGGCATGGCAGTGGGTCCAGAGAATATCTACTATACAGAATCAAATGATAACTAAAAATGTTTTATTTTACTCTTTTATTTCGTAGGTATTATTACTTGGCATTCAAAGCACATGAAATGCCTCTTGCTAGCAAAGAGAGCTGTGTTGCTATCTTGGAAAAATCCAGATTAGATCACTGGGTGCTGGGAAAAACAAAGGTAGTTCTTTCTTTTTTGTTCAGATTACCACCTGTGATGCTCTACGGTGTATCTTTGTCTCTTGTCAGTGATATGAATGGCTTTATAAGTTGTGTGGCTTAGCAGACAACACCCCAACCTGACACTGATCTTTGCTGGTCTTGGGTCAGGAGTCCTCGGACCTCTGGACAAGAGGAGGAGGGTTTGTTTCCTGTTCAGCATGTAGTTTGAGAGAACCACTTAGCATTTCTAGAATGAGAACTTTGATTCTTTTAAAAATGTCCTTTTTAAATGTTGCTTATTCCAGCACCTCATGGAAATACACAAATCTTACTAATGACAGTAATGAGTATCTTTTACAGTTTTGTCCATTTTTCATTAGACTCATGTTGTGTTTTTTACTGTGCACCCTGGTTAGTTGTCTCGTGTGTAGCTTTTCATTTGGGGAACATCCCATCCGTGTCCCAGATTTTTACGATCTGCTCTGAATTGCCGTACAAAGCCAATCTTAGCCTGCGTGTGGATAGCAACATGGTTGTTCCTCAGCAGGAATTACATCACTGTGGGTCATTTAGGTCATTCTCCTTCTGAACGTCCATTGCTGGCCACGGATCAGTTCTGTTGGTTAGTGCCTCCATCAAAGGCTGTGCAGATAATAGAAATCAAACTGAGAAAACAGAACTCCTGGCAGTTATAAGCAGACTTGGAGAGCATTTGGGATCTCCTCAATCCCATTAACCTCATCATCTATTTATATCAATAATCAAGGATTGGCTCAACCTTAGAAGGGGTATTGTGTTTGCTCCCAAGAAGTCAGTAATGTTAGCATAAAAGAAATCGCTGTAAACTTTGTGTAGATAATGGTTTTAATATTTTTACTAAGAATACTATGCAGTAGACTAAATTTGAATAAGAATACTATGCAGTAGACCCATATATAATGCTAAAACTAATATCTCATTTCAGGTTTTTCTCAAATACTATCATGTCGAACAGTTAAATTTGCTGCTGCGAGAAGTCATAGGCAGAGTGGTTGTGCTGCAGGCGTATGCCAAGGGGTGGCTTGGAGCCAGGAGATACAAAAGAATCAGAGAGAAGAGAGAGAAGGGGGCCATTGCCATCCAGTCAGGTAAATAGTCCTGAATCTTGGCATTTCATCAAGTGCTAGGGCCACTCACCTGTTGCTTTTCTAGTGGCTTCTTCTCTTTTTCCTACCCTCCCTTTCCTTCTTCCTTCCTTTCTTCCTTGCTCTAGCAAATATTTATCGAGTGCCTTATCACAGGCCCTATGGTAGATGCTGGGAATATAGCCATGAGCAAGACGACCTCAATCCCTCTGACCTCCACATGAGCAAACAAGCCATCACAACACACTGTGGTCAGTGGCTCAGTAGAAGTAATGTGAAGTGGGCAGAGGGAAAACCCAAAGCACACAGACCGACCTGTGCCCCTTCTTCCAGATGACTGATGTAATATACATTTCAGGCCCATCACCAAGTTCTCAGCATCAGATTATAATGCCCTTTCCCAATGGCTTTCTAGTACAGACAGAGCTTATAAACCAAGGGAACAAATTACCAGGCTCTCTCATATGCCCAGCCCATTCAGTGTCTCTTTGCTCATGTAGGGGTCATTTGTGTTACAAACTGCATCTGAGCTTCTGTGCTGTTGATGAATGGTTAGGAAAGCATCAGATTTTGAACATAGTGGACAATTTCCTTCATACTCTCATAACCCAGACTCCCATTGTCCACTCTGGACTTCATGACCGCACTCAGCAATTGGAAAGCTGTGATGCTAATGGGAGGGACAGAAAGATAAGGTGGTCATGCTCCTGATGGGCAGCTTAAGGCCCCAATCCTCTGTCTGTAGGACTCAGAACACCCCCAGAGATTTCTTCTCTCCTCCTCATCCATTTTCCTTGCCTTATGCCTTACTGTTGCATAGTTTCTTCTCCTGAAGCACAGTTCTTGGGACATGGTTCACCTTCCCAAATGCAGGTGTTGTGCTACTAATTATTCCCTTTGACCCCCTTCTTATTTATTTGTTTATTTATTTATTTATCTAACAGCACAAGCAGGAGGAGTGCGAGGGAGAGGGAGAAGCAGACTGTCTGCTAAGCAGGGAGTCCGATGCGGGGCTTGATTCCAGGATACTGGGATCATGACCTAAGCCAAAGGCACAACGGTTTACCTACTGAGCCACCCCAGGCTCTGACTCCGTTCTTCATTTTTCACTCCTTCAAATTTCATGTCCATACCTTCCTCCCAAACAAGAACAATCAAACTGGTCAGGCTATTCCATTCTCTCCTACCATCCCGACAAACCACCCTTCTCCCAAGTCCTGAACACAGAGCTTCCTCCAGGGATTAGAATGACAGGGAACTGCCTCACCTGGGATAGAGGTCCCCAGTGATTCATAAGTTGCATCCAGAGTGTTCTGGAAACTCACTGCCAGAAAAAAAATAACTCCTTCTCAGAAGCATCTTGGAGACCCAGCCAAGAGTACAGAGAGGCCCCTTTTCCCCATCATTGCTCACGTTTCGCTGCTTATTTTGTTCAGTGAGAAAGCAAGAGGGAGGACAAGAAGGGTAATAGATTGGAGGGAAAACAGCTTATATCAATTCACTGGCACATTCTTAAATTAATGTCATTCCTAGCACATGGTTTTATATTTTTAGCCTGGAGAGGATATGATGCTTGGAAGAAATTTAAGAAAATAAGCAACAGAAGGAGTGAGTCTGTGGTTCCTATTCAAGCAGGTAATTAAAACATCATTTTCATAGCATCCACTTGAAAATATTCTGTGATTGAGTTTATACAATTTTAGAAAGCTGAGAGGTGAATAATTCAGGAGCCCTGGAATTGGAGTTGTGAGTTCTAGTGGGGGTTCTTGGGCTTGTTCTAATACACCCCGGGTGTGATGATGATAAGGCTGACAGTGTGCATTTGCTGCTTGCCATCCTTGTGTAAGGAGCCTCTCAGTAAGTGCTCTAATATCCCTGAGTTTATAGAGAGGGCAACTGCGGCACAGAGAAGCACAGTAACTTGTCCACAGTCACACAGCTGGTCAGTAGCAGACTCAGCATCTGAACACAGGCAAGTCAGATAAAGTCAACTTCGTATCCTGCCAATGGAACAAATCCCTTTCCTTTTTGTCACATATCCGTTATCTGTGAAATGGAGAGTGCAGGCCCAAGTCTGGTTAAGTCTGGAAGGTTGGAATTCTCCGATTATGGGCAACACTCATCGTTCAGCATCAGAGAAATAAGAATAGCTCCGGGACTTTCCAGGCAAATGGGATTCCCCACACACCGACCTGTATGTGGCTAAGGTGGTCCTCTGGGCCCCATGGAGTTGAGCTGTGCTCAGCTTGGGCCTGGCTTCCTGAGTGCTTCAAGGTCTGGTCCTGCCTCACCCGACCTGTTCCTGGTTCCTTGTGGCTCTGCTCTTCTGCAAATGGCAGTATCTGTGGTGCCTGCCAGCCTGGGTTCCCATCATCATTGGAAGCTAGATATGCCTAAGTGAGGCCCTGGGAAGAAGTAGTCCCCAGAGTGTGCCTGCAGCTCAGAGAGTCCAGAATGTAGAGACGGAGTGAGAGAGCATTTGCCAGTCCAGTGACTTTGCAAGCCTGAAGAGGGGTAGGGTTCCAGAAACTGCTGCTTTGAAGCAAACTCTCAAATAAAACAGCTGCAACCTTTTTGAGGCGGTCAGAACTGGGCTCCAGGAACACTTCTCAAAACTCTCTTCTGGCCACTGTAGAGACCTGACATCTTCATTCAGGACCAAAATATTTGGAAGGAAGGGATGTCATTTAGATGAAAATGTGTAAGTTTTAACACCATCCCCTAGGAATTCTAAGCTCTACAACTTCAAAGAGTTCAATGGAAGAAGGATCCACTTCTGGTTGCAGCTTAAGAAAGAGTACTCAAAGTGCATTTGATCCTTCCCTGCCCACCTCCACACATCACACCACACGGCGCACGCACACGCATGCACACACCCCTCTCCCCACAGTCTCCTGGACTGATTTCTGATCTTGCAGTTTGGCCCAAAGCCCAACATATGTTTTAAAATATAAACTTTGGGTTATATATTGTTGATCCACTGAGTCCGGTATATAGGATTATAAATCTCCTTTTCCCTCTCTGAAAATGATCTTTAAAGGGTTCCCTGTTTGCACTCTGTTGTTGCCAAGTGAGAGATGCATGAAAACAGAGACAGGTTTCCTTTGTCATCATATTAGGCCAGCCGTGATGGCATCTTTTCGGTAGAGCACCTTTGCGGTAGGTACCATGGAAAGATAATCTTGCTTTGTGAAACTGGAGAGAACACATGTCTTCAAGGTGTTTCTTTTTTTTTTTAAGCTTTGCAAGTACCTCCTCCCTCCCTTTTCTTTTTACTCCAGCAGCTTGTGTTCCCACTTATCAAGTGGCATAAGGAACTTCCATTAACCGAGTCCATAGGGGCTTGGGCGGAGAGGAGGACATTGAGGGTGGGACTAATGCCACCCCTCCCTCTTGGAAGTAGTGTGGCAGCCAGAGCGAAAGCAGACAGTCTCTTTGCTCTTCAGCCCAACACCACAGATGTGAGTTGAGGTGCTGGTATTGTGCTAGCAGAAAAGATGCCTGGATAGGGTAACAGCATTTGCAATTTTATGGGCAGTTTACTTTTGCGTGAAGAATGTTCTCCTTATCTTTATATTGGAAAGCATGGTTCTGTTAATCTAAAAAGCAAAGCAGTTCATCTCAACTTTTCTGTTTGGGCAGGGGTGTGGGGGGGTGTTCTTCCCAGAGCATAATCTTCTCATTACAAGCTCTTCTTACCACCACTAGGATGTTTCTTAGTAGAACAAGCCCCAAACCTAGCAGTTCCTTTACTTTGGAACCCTACAGGAAGTGGCTTAGGGAGGTTATCCTAGTAGGACTGTTTCTGATTGTTTTCAAAACTTACTCTTTCATTTATGTTTTTTTTTCAACAAATCATTTCACTTGAAATTTAGATTCTATGGAATGCATTTCTTTGTATTTCAAGTTCTGGCCCATTGCCTTTCTTTTTCTTTAGTGGTGTTGCTAAGATATGTTATATATTTTTAAAAGAACGGCCCTTGAAATTTAGGAAGCATTTGGCCTACATGTTGCTACAGAGCAGTGCATATGGAAATTTGTTTTCCTTTCATCTCCTTCCCAATAAAAGCAGCCGCACAGCTTATCCCTTTAGCTTCCTCAGAACTTCCTTTCAGAATTCCCGATCTATTACAGCACGTTCACATACCAGAAACAAGATGCCTTTTCATGCTGTCAACCTTTTTCATCTGAAATGTAAATTAATTCTTGCTGGTATGCCTTGACAGAGATCAAAGTCAGGGTATTAACCTTCCTGGGCTTTCTCCGGGAATCTGTCCCCAGGACTGGGCTGCGGCTGGTAAGAGGCCAGTGTCCCTGTTATAGGGCCCTCCTCCAGGCAGCCCTCCATGGAGATCCACCATTTCAAAGGTGCAGAGTCCTTTGGTAACTGATCTCATCATTACTTTAAACTAGGTGAGAAATTATCTGCCTGGTTAATTCCTGAAATAGAGAGGGAAGGAGTTACACACACACACACACACACACACACACACACACACGGGCGTGCGCGTGCGCGCGCACAGACAGGCCTGTTCATTTTAATTGTGGGCCCTTCACTCAGATTCCTGGAGCTTGTTTAAGTTGTTTTGACAGCGAGTGATCTCGGTTTGATAGAGGGAGGGACAGGGCTCCAGATTGGAAACCTCTCCCCTTGCTCAGTGGGTCATTTCTTGCCTGTCAGTCTTTGAGGTAGGCCACATTTGCATTTTCAAAATAAACAGATGCCTTTCAAATACATGAGCTGGTGGTCTAGAGATCTCTGTGGGCCCAAACAGTTCACCAGCCAGTGATCAAATGCTGGAAGAGAAAACAAACGGAAAAAAAATACCCTAGGTAACTATGCATCCATTTCCTACGTGTATAACATTGTACCGGCAATAAAGGGCCTCTGAGATGTGAGGAATCTCTGGGAGAGAGAGCTAGGGATCCCAAGAAAAGCCTAGTTTATCGGCAAAAAACTTTTTTTTTCTTTGCCAGGGGAACAGCTTTGAATGTCATCTTGGTGAGAAGTGACATGTTTTGTATGTTTTTATTATTTGTTAATGCTAAAAATAGGCTCTTGCCAAAGGAAAACATACTCTTTTAAACACCAAAGAATTTAAAATTGCATACTTTTTTAATTAGAAAGATAAGATGACACATACTAGTTTTCAGATAGATGGGGTATTCTAAGTAAAAAGTAACAGTTATATGTCATTCCCTTTTAATGAACTCTTTACTATCACAAACTGGATATAACTAGATTTATTCAAATAAAAGTACATCTATTCCTTAGTAAATACTATCAAAACACATAACCTGCAGGGAATTTTTAAAAGGTCTACATACAATATCTCATTCTTTAAGTTTTTGAAAGCACTGTCTTGAAAACTGCCCCCCTAATTCAAGATCTGTTCTTTAAATGAGAGCAAAGTGGTGGGCTTCCCCATCTCAGAGGGAAAATGCCTCAAGTAGGTGACAGTGGAGCCTTAGGGGCTGGGACCAGAATTTCAGAGTGTCTACAGGAAGGAGTAGGCTCTTCCAGTCCCCCTTTCCCATTCTCTCCAGACGCCTAGGTGCAGGAAGAGCCCATTGGTTTACAGCACAATGCCATCTAATTGCTTCAGTGCAGTGGAAAATGTTTCCCCTCTCTGTCCTCCATCAACGTCCCACTTACGCCCCCTCCTTGGGCTTTCCAACAACCCAGATAAACGATGGCCATTTCTCCTTCCAATGCCTTTTGGGGAGAGTGCTTTCTGGAGCCTCAGCCATGACTGTGCTAAGACTTAGGCTTCCTGGAGCCTGTGAACAGGCATTTTAAACCAGATTCAGCTGGAACTGCCGGGCGCGTCATGTGACACTGGGCAATGAGAGTTACTTTAAATGCTGCTTCCAGAGGGGAAAGCAAGCATCATGCCCAGATAGGTTCCAGCACACTCGGATACAATTTCAGATGGGAACCTATCAGAGGCTATTTAAACTTCTTTTAGAAACTTGACCCTACCTCATAACAAAACCAGATTTTTGTGTTTAAAACTGCCTGAACTTGGGGCACCTGGGTGGCTCAGTCAGTTAAGCATCTGCCTTCAGCTAGGTCATGATCCGAGGGTCCATGGATTGAGCCCTGCATTTGGCTCCCTGCTGAGCTCCCCAGTCATGCTAGCTTTTTTTGTTCATGCTCTCTGTCGCTATCTTTGTCTCTCTCTCTCTCTCACTCAAATAAATAAATCTCTTTTTTTGTTTTTTTAAACTGCCTGAACTTTTAAATCTGTTTCAGGTAAAGCCTCAATCGGGTCTTTTCTAACTTCAAAAGGTTGGTTCCTTTAGCACTGTTAGTGAGTTGGCACTGACTGGGTGGTTGCAGTCATTTCCTGGAACTAGATTTCCAGAAGTATCTCCAGGTTTGCAGGACAGCTATATTTTAAATTTGGAAATCTCTCTCTTCATTCAATATTTTTTTAGTATCTACTGTATGCTGAAGTGACCATGGTGAGGATGGGATTTAATTTGGGGCATCAGATTTCCCATCTCCAATAGAGAGGGCGATGAAACATGCTCTTCCTCAGAGAGATGCTATTTGTATAAATCAGATACTCTGTGTAATGTCAATACATACTGGGAGGGAGTTCTAGAAAACTCTAGTGTAATACAAAGAGTCAAAATCATTCTAAAATGTGACTGAGGATATACAGTGAAATAACCCATGTTTCTTGAAGGTGAAGATGATTACAGAAGATAGTTTTCATTCTGACAAAGCTGTGCATAAGCTGATTGCTGACTGCAAGCCAAACAGTAGAGGAAGGTCAAGTGAATGTACCATTGAAGGCAAAGGTGCACTTTGAATTAATAGAAAGAAATCAAGTACACTTTTGATCACTCCTCTCCTTTTATCTCTATTTGCCATTCTGCCTCTATTCTATTGTTTCTTCACACACTCCACTTCTGCCTCTTAGAAAGATTCCTGGTCACTTCACACAAACACTTACCTCCTCAAAATGTGAGAGAAGACAGGTTCCAAACTATTCTTGGCCATTGGCCAGGAACCAGCTTCCTCTCTTTCTTATTGTTTTAAGTCGTATCGTATAAGAGTAAAGTAACATCTAGGGGAAAGCGTTAGCTGGTGTATCGACGCTTGAGATGAACTATGAGATACACACTAGCTCCACTGCCTTCTAAATCTTTGTTTAATAGAAGACAGAGTACCTTCAGGTTCGTGCAAGGAGTCCGGCCCAGTCTACCTGCACACTGCCTGGATTTCTCTAGCTCTCTGTAAGTGAAAAGTTGGGGCTGATTTCTGACAGTTATAGACTTAACATTTTGGAGGGGGGAAATGTTTGTAGGGACAAGTGTTGTCCTTTACTTTGGGAAAATGTGCCCTGTTTGTGACAGGATACATGCAGAAATATTTAAGACATACAGAGCTCCTGAAGCTTGGTTTAAAGGAAATGGTGTATAACAGCGAGAAGTCCTGGCCTGTGCTTCAGGGTTTCTTCAAGAAATGGGCCCTGCCAAACCTCACTTGGGCACAAACAACAGAATTCTTGCCATGAAAAACTTGGAATGCAAAGGAATGTCCTTTGCTATGAAATCAAATTATTTTCCATGTTAGAATGAAATGCCCAGAGTGCTATTCACCTAATTTACAGAGAGGAAGCTGTGAAGAGCCAACATGGGCTTGAAGATTGTGACTGATATATTGACGGCACAGAGCTGTGCTTAAGATGAAACTTTGGTGCAGCAGTCTACACCCCCAAGACCCAAGATTAAATTTTCAGAGGAAGTCCAGGAGTACTTCAACTTTGAATCCGCTTCTCCCTTCTGGACCTCGTACAGAGCTCCAGAATCTGGCTACAAAGAGGTGCTGCCCAAAGTGGCATCTTTACCACCTCAGCCTGTCAACTATACTCAACATGACTGTGATCAATAATGCACTCAAGTTGTCCTTATTCTAGATCTTGAAATTTTTTTCACATTTCTTTTTTTCATATGGAATCATGGTTATTTAGGCTATATCCACATAATAATAAAGAAACATTTAGGGACAAAATTAACTGCTCTGGCAAGAGTGATTGGACTTCTTTTCCTCGAAAGACTCCTGTGCGTGTAAAGACAGATTTTGTTTTCCCCCTTAACAGATGAAACAGAAGCACAGAGAATTTAAGTAAGTTGTCTCTCGTTATGTGTTATGTGAGCTTAAGAATTGGCTGGACTCCTCAGTGGCTCAGTTGGGTGAGTGTCTGACTCTTGGTTTCTGCTGAGGTCATGATCTCATGGGTTGTGAGATCAAGCCCCATGCTCAGTGGGGAGCCAGCTTGAAGATTCTCTCCTTCTTTCCCTCCTCCTGTGTGTGCTCACTCTGGTGCTCTCTCTCTTTCTCTCTACAATAAATCTTTTTTTAAAAAAAAGAAGAAGAAGAAGAATTGGTGTCAAAGCCCTCTTCTCAGTCTTCACCCAGTGCTCTTTCCTGTGGACAACAATCTATCATTTGTTTCTGTCTTGGATATGGCACATGGACATAGGGTACCAGCCAAAGCTTTGGAAAGAGTTTCATATACCAACCTAAGCAAGTGGACTTTGGAATCAAAAAATTTTACATTAACCAAAAAACCCCAAAAAACTCTGATCAAAAAACGGGCAGAGGACTTGACATACTAATAGCCAACAAACACATGAAAAGATGCTCAGCATCACTCATCATCAGGGAAATAGAAATCAAAACCACAATGAGATGTCACTATACATCTGTCAGAATGGCTAAAATCAAGAAGATAAAAAATAACAAGTATTGGTGAAATACATGGAGAAAAAGGAACCCAGGTCCAGTGCTGGTGGGAATATAATTATTGCAGCCACCATTGAAAACAGTATGGAACTTCCTCAAAAAATTAAAAATAGAAATACCATATGATCCAGTAACTCCACTATTGGATATTTTCCTGAAGAAAATGTTTTCATTTTCTTCAAACTCAAAAAGATATATGCACTGCTGTGTTTACTGCAACATTATTTTCAATAGTCAAGATATGGAAGCAACCTAAGTGTCCCTTGATAGATGATCAGTTAAAGAAGAAGCAGTACACATACACAATGGAATGTCATACAGCCATAAAGAAGGATGAGATTTCTGCCATTTGCAACAACATGGATGGACCTAGAGGTCATTACGCTAAGTGAAATAAGTCAGACTGAGAAAGACAAAGACCATATAATTTCACTTATATATGGAATCTAAAAAAAAACAAAACAAATGAATAAACAAAAAGTAGAATCAAATGTATAAATACAGAGAACAAACTGATGGTTGTCAGAGCAAAGCGGGGCAGGAAGATGGACAAAATGGCTGAAGGGGAGTGGGAGATATAGGCTTCAGTTATGGAATGAATAAGTCATGAGAATAAAAGGTACAGCACAGGGCATATAGTCAATGGTGTTGTAATAGCCTTGTATGGTAACAGATGGCAGCTACACTTGTAGTGAGTATAGCGTAATGTACAGAGATGTTGAATCACTGTGTTGTACACCTGAAACTTATGTAATGTGTGTCAACTATACTTAAATTTTAAGAAAAAAGAAAGAACAACAAACAAAAAGCAATCAACTTGAAATCTCTGCTGTGCCATAATTTGTCATATGGTTTGAGGGAAAATTACTTAACTTCTGAGTTTTAGTTTCCTTACCTATAAAATGGAACTCCTAAAGGCCTAGTTTTCAGGACCATTGTGAAGGTGATTACAGATATTACGTGCAAAGCATGGTACCTGTCCTGTGGTAGATAGTCAGTAATTGTTTAGTTCCCTCTCTGCACCCCCTTCCTAAATATGAACTTCACTGGGAAATAAATCTGTCTGTATAGTACTCTTCATGGATGAGCATAATAATAATATAACTTCAAACAGATGAAACCATTTCTCTTACTTTTGGAGAAAAAAGTAGTACCTGTCAAGTCATAAATACGGTTACAATAAAGCCTTTATAAAAGAGAATTTTCTGAATCTTAAGTCTTGCTTTTCTAACAGAGGAAAACTAAAATACAATAATATCATATGAAAGATTTGAGGTGGTTTTGTTTTTGTTTTTGTAAAAACTGTGCTCCATTGTGCCAAGAGCTTGATTCATTTATGTAGATAAGTTTTTCACTGGCCTCAAATGTGTTAAGATTTAGGTGGTATGCTAATGACATCATTTTCCCCGTCCACTGGTTTGAGGCCCTTCTGCAACTTGTAATGTAAAATTCCAAGTCCCCCCCCACCCCCTTCCATAAAGTCAGAAATTCTAAAATCCAGGAGTTAAATATCACCCAGATTTGCTGCCTGCTGGTGTGGAAAGCAAGTTGCCTTTCAGATGTCTAAGGAGTTGGAAGATCTCAGTGTGCATATCATGCTTAACCCACAGTGACGGGTGATTGGCAGCCTAACAGCTGAGCGACAGCCATTTGGCTAGAAGTTCAAACCCCAACACGAAGAGCCATAGCAGGATCATGGCTTGATTTGCTATGGCCATGAAGTCTAAATCACCAAGCACAGAGGTGGAGGCAGAGGTGACAGCTGGTAGCCATTCTCGTCAATAAAGTTGTGACGGTTGAGAGGTACAAGCAACCAGAGCCTGCTAATTTCGTAGACTTTGAGCCAAGTACTTAGTGTCAAAACCAGCTATGGTCAATGATACAAATGGCTGTGAAGGGTCCCTCGTCAACAGCAAGGCTCTCCCTACCAGACACTTCCCTCCTCGTGGGTTAGAAATGATTGGATCCTGCTTTCTGGGAACAGTCAGTTTGAGGAGACTTTATCTTTTAATTTTTTTATGTTCTGGTGATTTTTAAAAAGTCGTATTTATTGAGGTATAATTTATGTACAGTAAAACTCAAATGGTTTGATAAAATTGGTTGAACACAGTCAGGTAATCCCCTTCACAAGGAAGAAAAAGGAAAATTTCCAAAAAGCTCTCTCCTGCCTGTTCTGTGACCATCTCCCCCCACCCTTAGCTCCTGGGGACCACTAATGGATTTTCTGTCCCTATAATTATGCCTTTCCCAAAATGTCATAGAAATGGAGTAATACAGTATGTAAACTGCATCTGGCTTCTTTCACTTGGTATAATACTTTTATGATTCATCAGTGTTGATGCATTTAAGAGTAATTTGTTCTTTTTCGTTGCTGAGCAGGTTTCTAGAGTATGGGTATACCACAGTTTTGCCAATTACCAGCTGAATGACCTTTGTTTCTAGTTCTGGGTGACTGTGAATAAAGCTGCTATATACATCTAGAACTTTATCTTTTTAGGAAAGATTTATAGGAAAGTAAATAACTTTGATTTATGGGAAACCAGAACTGTATAAGCTGGAATGATCATAGAGGTGGGAGTTATTTCCTTCTTAATTAACAAGGAGAAATACTTATTTTCCTAACATGCTATATTTTTGCATAGCAATTCCTAGTTTATACAAGGCAGTTTCACTCACCTTATTTTTGTAATTATCTCAGTAACCCTGAGAAATAGATTGGGAATCTTACCCCATTTTACAGATGGTGACTGAGAAACCTCCCTGCAGTACAGACTGCCTAACTCTTGATCTGGTGTTCTTCCCCCAAACATTCTCTGAACATCCTCTCTGTGCAGAACAGTCTGCTAAATGCTTTTGGGGTGGTCACAAAAGCAACATAAAATTTATTTTTTCCCCATCAAGAGGGGACAGTCTGATGCTCCACATCATGTCAGCAGGTAAATGTAAATTAAAACAACAATATACTGTTACACACCTATTAGAAGGGCCAAAATCTGTAATACTGACAGCATCAAATGCTGGTGAGGTCGTGGAACAGCAGGAACCTCATTCGTCACTGATGAGAATACCGAATGGTGGCGCTACTTTGGAAGACAGTGTGGCAGTTTCTTACAAAACTAAACATACTCTTACCATATGATCCAGTCTTCATGCTCTTTGGTATTTACCCAGAAGAGTTGAAAACTTATGTCCACACAAAAACCTGCACGCAGATGTGTGAGGCAGCTTTATTCGTAATTGCTAGAACTTGGAAGTGACCGGAATGTGCTTCAGTGGGTAAATGGATAAATAAACTGTAGTACATCCAGACGATGGAATAGTATTCAGTGCTAAAAAGAAATGAGCTCTCAAGCCACGAAGAGGCATGCAGGAAACATAAATGCATCTTACGAGGAGAGAGCCAGTCTGAAGAGACTACGAACTGTCTGATTCCAACTATGTGACATTCTAGGAAAAGCAAAACTGTGGAGACTGTACAGAGATCAATGGTTGCCACGATGTGGGAAGGGGTTAGTAGGCAGAGCCCAGAGGATTTTTTACAGCAGTGAAATTACTGTATGACACCAGGATGATGGATATATGTCATTATAATGTGTACGACATCAAGAGTGAACCATAATGTATACTATGGGTTTTGGGTAATTAAGAAGTGTCAGTGTAGGTCCATCGATTGTAGCAAATATGCCGCTCTGGTGGGAGGTATTGGCAGTGTCTGCATATGCGGGAGCAGGGAATATATGGGAAATCTCTGTAACTCCCTCTCAGTTTTGCTGAGAATCTAAAACTGCACTTAAAAATAAAATCTTTTAGAAAGGAGGTGGGAGAAACAGTCTCAAATGGAACCAGGACGGACACATCTGCCCCAGGCTTAAGAGGAATGCTAAGCTAGAGACAACTAACACAAGCACAAGAAACAAACAATCTATGAGGCTTGCTCTGGTCCTTTTCGGAAGCAGATGGGGCATAAGTTATAAGAAGTAAATCCCACCCAAGGCTGCTGGGAGTCAGAAGAGAACAGTGACAATCCCTGGGTGCTTGAAGGCAAGGGGAATTCCCCAAACAGTGATGTTCCAGAGAAGACAAGAAACTGATCTTTAGGATAAGGGAAAACCTTCCTCCTTAGTTCCCAAGTTAGAGAAAACAATTACCAGGCAAGACTTTCTTTGAACTCCGTCAAAGTTTGACCAGGATAATGACTGGCATTAAGCACGGGAGAATCAAAGTGGAGAATGTTCTCGTAGGCCTGGAATTACCAGAATTGTTTTATGTTGAGACCAGGGTTTCTGATGTGGCTCTTGAAAAAAAAAAAAAAAAAAAAAAATCTGTCAATGAGATTCTGTTCTTCAAAAAAATAATTTTACTTTCTCAGTGCTGCTTTTAGTGGCATTTGCCTGTCAGACCTCCCACAAGTTGGCCTCTTTCTGTTCTGATAAGATGGCTGTTGACCAGCTGTCACTCCAGCCAGAAACGACATGGGCTCCTGCTGCAATTGGCCAGCAGTGGTGAGGAGGGGAAGGTTGGGCTTTTGTGCCTCATCTGTATGCGCCTCCTCTGCCAGATATAGTAGGCACTGTTTGCCAGACCCATTATGAGGCCAGAAAAGCTTACCCAGCCTAGATCTTCAACCAAGAAATCTACCTAGACAGTGCCCTTGCTGGAAACCTTGCCTCTGGGTCTGTCCTCCAAGCAGGTCATCAAATGCCATTCCAACCCGGAGCCTCCTCCCATAGCACCTGATCTGTGGGACCTTAGAGGCCCAGGCACGTGAAAGAAAGAAAGGCTGAATTCTTACTGCCACTTATAAAGGAAAAAATAAGAGTAGAGTTTAATGATTTTTAAAATGGCTACATAAATGGGGCTGTACCATGTAATATTTAGGAATTCAGGCTTTAGGGCAAAACTGCTTGGATTTGAACACTGGCTTTGCCACTCTCCAGCTGTAAGTGACTCTTGGCAAGTCATTTAACTGCTCTGGGCCTCAGTTTCCTTAACCGTAAAATGGGGAAAATAGTGGCCTCTACCTTTTAGAGTTACTATGAGGATTAATGAGTTAATTTTTATAAAGGGCTTAGAACACTGCATGGAACATAATAACCTATACATCTGTGTTTGTTAAATGAAAATAATGGACATTTCCCTAACTCTTGTTCTTAACATTCCCCCACCCCCCAACAAAACCAAGCTGAATACATGTACCTAATCTTTTCCTTCTGTCTCTTTTTTCTTAACATCTGTCAACTTTACCTCTTCATGTCCGTTTCCTAGGGCTGCCATAACAAATTACCCTAACTTTGTAGCATAAAACAACAGAAACTTATTCTCTCACAGTTCAGGAGGCTGGAAGTCCAAAATCAGCAAGTTTGGTTTGTGTTGGACACTCTGAGGGAGAATTCTTTCCATACCTCTCTCCTAGCTTTCGGTAATTCCTGACAATGTTTGGCATTACTTGGCTTGTAGACCCATCACTCCATCCTTAGCTTTCATTATCACTGCATTCTGCCTGTGTCTGTGTCTTCACATGGCCTTCTTATAAGGATACTAATCGTTGAACCACCTTATTCCAGTGTGACCTCATCTTAAACTAATTACATTTAAAAAGATCTTATTTCCAAGTAAGGTCACATTCTGAGGTTCTAGATAGATAGGAATATTAAGGGGACTCTAGTCTACCCAGCTCACCCTCTTAAAAGTTTTAGGGTGTTTTTATATCTGTTATCTCTTTTTATTCTTACTCTCTGTATTAGTATGTAAGCTCCATGAGAGTAGGGACAGTATCTTTTTAAGTATAGTCTGAGGCAGCCGGCATTGCTTAATGGGTTTGCTGGGCCACCTCAAGGGACTGGAGAGACATGGTGCCATCAGGCTGGGTGTGGGAAGGTGATATTTGAGGTAGGAGAGTCACTCAGAAGGAGAGAGAAGGACAGGATGGAAAAAAAAATCCCATCCAAAGAAATAAAAACAGAAAAAGGTCAGAGATCCCAAATATTGTAATATGGTATATCTGGAAGTACTACCAACAAATTTGAAACAGCCAGAGTCAGAAAGAAGGTGCGGGATGAGAGAGAACAAGGTTTATATCACAGGTCAGAGGAAAAGGAGATGGGGCTTCCTCAGGGCAAAGCCTGCAGCATATCTCCTCTGCAGGGATTAGGGGCCCTGCTACCAGTGTGGTTTCTTCTAGAGCCAAGGGATCCAGCTGGAAAGAACCAGCCCTCTTCAGATACCTGAGGTAGTCTGAGGCGGTAGAACATCTTCAACCCATCATGCCCTTGAGGGTCATGGAGAGTGGAAGAAGAGATGTGACCACCAGGACAGACCCTTCAGTATTTTTCCACTCAAGTCATGAGCTGTTTGGTAGAGAAGTATTTAGGTATTTATCAACATGAGCTAAACTGACTGGACAATGAAAAGCTGCGATTGTGAGAGTCCTCAACCTAGTGGAACACGTGGTCGATCTTTTCCATGACAGCATTATTGGTTGTCGACCCACAAACATCAGTGCACAGGACTACAGGATGAAAGGAAAGGACAGATATGAGTGAGGAGCAGAGATGTGGAAGAAAGGAGTAGACCTTATCCCTCCTTTGACTTCCCTGGTGGTACAACTGAAAAGGAAATAGGAAAACCATGCAGTCGTCCAACCAGAAGCCCTATCCTGGTACACTTAAGCTCCCTGTTTGACTAACACAGTCATTGAGACAGAGCTTATCCGGATTATCAAGTCACCAAACTAGTAGGGAGTCCACTCAGGACAGTTAACCACTTCTCCTATTTTCTACAATTAGGCCCTCTCCAGCCACACTGTATTAAATCTTAAAAATAAGCCCCGGATCTGTTGCTGAGGTTTATCGTGTTGGTGCCTAGAACCGGAGACAAGTGTGGGTTTCCCTAGCCACACTGTGTCACCCACTTGGGTAGTGAATCCAGGTGTGGGAGCATAAGTTTTATAAGTTCCTCCTTTGTTTCATTCCACAGGGCACCCTTCAGACCAAAGCAGTGATCTGCAGCCCACTGTCACAGGGGAAAGCAAGGGAGGTATCCAGGATCAAGACCACGGTGAACCTAGTGACCACACAGGTGAGGTCATTAGAGTTTGGGGATGGGTGTCTTGTATTCAGAGACATTCCAGAGAAGGTTCCAGAGATGGTTCCAGAAATGGAAATGACCACCTGATATGGACCCTCTGTTTTTCTATAGGAGACAGCTGGTTAAATTCAGGGGCAGCCTTACAGAGGATCCCAACCGGTGATTTCACAAAAGGGAAAGAGTAGACAGAGATACTCTCAGCTTCCCTGCAGCTCCCCACTCTGCCCACTGACCTGTTTACTGGGGAAACTGGTCTAGTTGTGGCTCTCCTTACCTATTGCCTCTCCTCAACTCCCCCTCTTGGAGTGGACGTGGACACATTTCTGTCTGATCTACCTTGGTTCGACTTCTCAAGAAGGTCTTTCTATGACTGTCACATTGATACATGGATCTCAAACTATAAATGCAGAACATTTATGGTGGGGAGGAGCACCATGGACAAGAAATTAAAACTTGAGTACCTGGTCTAAGCCTCCCTCCATTAGTTAACACCATTGTAAAATGAGAGCATTTGATGGACTAAACCAGTTTTTTAAAAACATTTAAAAAATACCAGAATCTTTCCTTTTTGCAGTTTGAAGTTTTTGGACTTCTGCTGAAAGAAGCTGTGATTTTCGAAAATATGGCCTTTAATGCTAATGCCAGCATTTTCTGAAACATAAAGATGAGTTGCTCTGAATTTCACAGTAGAGTTTGCAGTTTATCTGCCAGGCCCAGTGAAGAATTTCTGGGCACTTCCCACTCCTTTGGAACCTGCCACCCAGCCTCTGTTTAGGAAATACAGAACTGGGACTTTATCTTGGAGCAGGGAAGTTGGGGAGTGGTAAGAGGGGGAGCTCAGGGAGCAACAGGGTTTCCTGAATTTGAGGAGACTTGGGGATGGAGACAGCCACACACTTTCCATTTTCAGAAACAGGATGCCTAGCTGTTACTGACTCATGGCCTTGACACTTTCTACTTAGCAGAAGTCACAAATAGGAGGTCTTCCAGTTGTAATCACCATGAAGGTGTGTTTTGTTTGGGCAGACACAGTTTAACAAAACTTTGAACCCAAGTGTCTTCATGTGGGGCGTACATTCTCTGGTTCACACAAACCCTGCCACTTCCCACCCTCTTTGCCTGGCAGTGCACACATTTATGTTACCTGGGATGCCCCAAAGGCGTTTGAGTTTACACTGCCTGCTCCCATGTTTTCAGCCAAATGCCTTTCCATCTTATTCCAAAATGGTCCAGTGGAGATTTGGCTTGACTTTCCTGGGAAATATGAATGGCTCATTGAGTTCAATCCAACTTTGGAAGGATTCAACTCCTTCAGAGAAGTCCCTCCTCGAACTGATTCATTTCATTGAACCGAAACACTTAGGGATGTTCCTCTGAGGAAAAGAGACCCCATCTGGAGAAGGCTCTGTTGCCCCACCTGTATGCACCTCAGGTCAGCTATGCAAGCTCATCATTGAATTTTTACCGCCATCTCACTGCTCTTATTCCTTCACTTACTCTCTTTACTTTGAGTGACCACCCTATTTTACCTTTCTGGTTCTCTCTGTATCTTCGTTTCTCCAATCTCCTTGTTCAGTAATTAATTTGCCAAAGAGATGCCAGATGATTCCAACTCTCACCAGGACATACTTAAAAATATTTCACAATTTTGGGTTTTGCTTTCAACTCAATAGTTTGGCCTCCTTCTTATTTAAGTTTATGTTTTTACTCTGACTCAAATCCTTCTCCCTGCTCTTCAGGCAAAGCTGGGGGATGGAGGAACAGACTTCATCTAAGCTTTATTAAGAATATTCTGAAAGTTTTCTGTTTGATTTTTATACTTCAAATAACTCCTAAAAATCAATATTTTGATGACTGAAGTGTAAATGAATAAGAAACATGGAGTAAGTTTTCCCTTCAATTACATGAACAGAAATTCTGTGGGTTTTTATTGGAAACCCAGGCAAAGTAACTGGGAACATTTGCTAAGTTCCAGGGAAAAATGGTGAAGCTTCTTCTCTGGAGGCGGACGTAGCACTTTTCTCTTGAGAGTCCCAAACCAAAAGGGGCTTGGTGATCTTTTCTGGCTTTGCTCTTTCCTCTCTGAATTACTGTTAGGCTGTTACTCCTTTTCTTTATTCCGAAGATCTCAGATAGGTGGAGACAACAGCAATTTCAGCTTTCCACCTGGGTGACACCATCTGGGCTTTGATCAGTGTGTGGTAGCTATTGGTTCTGCCAGATTGGGCCAGAGCACAGGGGTAAAAATTATTCCTGTCAACATTCCTTCTTAATAAGGAAGCAGAGTTATTTATGCCCCTGAAGTAGGCTCCTCTTTCTCCTTTTAAAGTCAGTTCTTGCTTTTATGTTGCTTGTCACAGTATTACAAGTGAGCTTAGGCCAAACAGTGTTTTAGAATCTCCAGGAGGGGGAAACCTGCCTGATCCTCTCACTAGAGGAGTTGGTCAGTCAAGGGATGGCAGGGAAGGGAAAGATGGGAATCAGTTAATGAAATTCTGGAAGGCTGCAGCTATTTTTCTTGATTTCTTTTGCTTCTTCTTTCAACGTTGTTTCACTGTTTGGTCGTAATGTTTTTGTGTGTAATAATAAAAATATAATAATGTTCCACTTAAAATTTTATCTTTATTCTTTTGGTGTTTATGGCAATAATAATAACAATAATAGATGGTCTTATCTATCACTGATAGCTCGAAGAATTACATTTCTTTTACACATGAGATATTTATGTCTAAGGAACCAAACTAATAACACAGAATCAGAGCTTACCCTTCCCAGAATAGACAACATAAAACAATTGATTTATATATTTCTTTTTCTGTACTCTTTGTCATGCTATATGTTCAATCATCATAACTTCAACCTTATAAGTTTTTTAAAGATTTATTTATTAGAGAGAGAGAGAGAGAGAGAGAAAGAGCCCCAGGATGGGGGAGGGGAAGAGTAGAGGGAAAAGGAGAGAAGAGTCTTAAACAGACTCCCCACTGAGCACAGAGCTCGAGGTGGGGCTCCATCTCACAACCCTGAGATTATGACTTGAGCTGAAACCAAGAGTTGAATGCTTAACCAACTGCACCACCCAGGCACCCCCAACCTTATACATTTTATGCATCTTCTGTAGTATGTCACAGTTGCCAAGTTTACAGATATCTTCATGTTTATATTTTGGCTTGGCTGCTTTTAGATGACCTGAAATAAGGATAGCAAATAGATGCACTCTCTCCCCTATCCCAACTGATTAGTAGTGACTATGTGAGACTAATTCTCAGCCCTGGCCAAACAGTAAAATCATCCGGAGAGCTTCTTAAAATTAATGCAATCCTACCCCAGGACAATTTCAGAATCTTTAGTAGCTGGGTTTAGGCATATTTAAAATCTTCCCAGGTGATTTGAATATACAGCTCAGATTAAGAATCATTGATCTGGAGCAATGTCTGTCAAACTTCAGCATGGATCCAGATCACCTTGAGGGCCTATTAAAAACAGGTTGCCAGAGGATGTTTGGGGTCAAGATGGCGGAGAAGTAGCAGGCTGAGACTACATCAGGTAGCAGGAGATCAGCTAGATAGCTTATCAATCCATTGTGAATACCTACAAATCCAACAGCAGAGGGGTGCCTGAGTGGCTCAGTGGGTGAAAGCCTCTGCCTTTGGCTCAGGTTATGATCCCAGGGTCCTGGGATCGAGCCCCGCATTGGGCTCTCTGCTCAGCAGGGAGCCTGCTTCCCTTCCTCTCTCTCTGCCTGCCTCTCTGCCTACTGTGATCTCTGTCTGTCAAATAAATAAATAAAATCTTAAAAAAAAAAAAATCCAACAGGAGACCAAAGAGAAGAACAGCAACAATTCTGGAAACAGAAAAGCGACCACCTTCTGAAAGGTAGGACCAGCGGAGAAGTGAATCCAAAGCGACGGGAAGATAGACTACAGGGGGAGAGGCCAGCTCCCACAAGCAGCGGAGCAATGGAGCACAAAATCAGGACTTTTAAAAGTCTGCTCCATTGAGGGATATCGCTCCAGAGGCTAAACTGGGATGAAGCCCACGTGGGGTCAGCGTGGCCCCAGGTCCCGTGGGGTCACAGAAGGATCGGGGGTATCTGAGTGTCGCAGAGCTCACAGGTATTACAGCAGGGAAGCCAGCTACAGAGACAGAGCTGAGGAGTCAGCTCTCAGCTCAGGGTCACCTTGAACTGGTCACAGGCTGGGTGAGCTCGGAGCACAGCCAGAGGCCAGGGACACGGGAGTGATTGAATTGTCTCTGAGGGCGCACTGAGGAGTAGGGCCTCGAGCTCTTGGCTCTTCTGGGCCGGAGACTGGGAGGCCACCATTTACATTCCCGTCCTCCGGAACTCTACGGAAAGCGTTCAAGAACAAAAGCTCCCAAAAGCGAACCCGAAAGGATTACTTAGCCCGGCCCCCGGTAAGGGCGGTGCAATTCCGCCTCGGGCAAAGACACTTGAGAATCACTACAACAGGCCCCTCCCCCAGAAGATCAAGAAATCCAGCCAAGACCAAGTTCACGTACCAAGGAGAACAGCAGAATTTCAGAGGAGGAGAAAGCAAAACATGGAATTCATGGCTTTCTCCCCATGATTCCTTAGTCTTGCAGTTAATTTAATTTTTTTTAACTTTATTTTTTTTCTTCTTCTAAATTTTTTTAAACTTTTACCCTTTCCTCTTTTAATGTTTTTTAACAATACTTTTCATAAAAAAAAATAATCTTTTTTGAACCTTCATTATTATAGTCATATTTTATCCTTCATTGTATCTAACTTTATTTTTTGTATACACATAGGGTTTTTTCTTCTAAAAAATCTGGGGTACAACTTCTATTAGATCAAAATATGCCCTAAATCTAGCTCTGGGCTTGTTCTAGTCTCCAGCCTGAGCAAAATCTCTCCACTTTCTTTTTCTTTATTCTCCCAACCAACTTACTTTATCAACTCCTTTTTTAGAAATTAAAAAAAAATTTTTTTTGGCATATTCTATCCCTTCAATGTGTTTACCCTTATATATGTGTTTCATTCTTTAAAATTTTGGGAGGTAGTTTCTTCTAAGAGACCAAAATACTCCCAAAATTAAGTGGGTGACCCTGTTCTAGTCACCAGTCTAATATATATTTTTTCTTTTTTATATTTTTTTAATTTGTTTTCTTTTTTTTTAATCTTTTTTTCTGAACTTCTTTTTATCCCCTTTATCCCCCCCCCACCCATGATTTGGGGTCTCTTCTGATTTGGCTAAAGTGCATTTTCATGGGGTCTTTGCCACCCTTTTAATATTTTATTTGCTCCTTCATATATTCTTATCTAGACAAAATGACAAGGCAGGAAAAACTCACCACAAAAAAAAAAGAACAAGAGGCAATACCAAAGGCTAGGGACCTAATCAATACAGACATTGGTAATATGTCAGATCTAGAGTTCAGAATGATGATTCTCAAGGTTCTAGCCGGGCTCGAAAAAGGCATGGAAGATATTAGAGAGACCCTCTCCGGAGAGATAAAAGCCCATTCTGGAGAAATAAAAGAACTAAAATCTAACCAAGTTGAAATAAAAAAGCTATTAATGAGGTGCAATCAAAAAGGGAGGCTCTTATTGCTAGGATAAATGAGGCAGAAGAAAGAATTAGTGATATAGAAGACCAAATGACAGAGAATAAAGAAGCTGAGCAAAAGAGAGACAAAAAATACTGGACCACGAGGGGAGAATTTGAGAGAGAAGTGACACCGTAAGACGAAACAACATTAGAATAATTGGGATTCCAGAAGAAGAAGAAAGAGAGAGGGGAGCAGAAGGTATATTGGAGAGAATTATTGGAGAGAATTTCCCCAATATGGCAAAGGGAACAAGCATCAAAATCCAGGAGGTTCAGAGAACCCCCCTCAAAATCAACAAGAATAGGTCCACACCCCATCACCTAATAGTAAAATTTACAAGTCTTAGTCACAAGGAGAATATCCTGAAAGCAGCCCGGGAAAGGAAGTCTGTAACATACAATGGTAAAAATATTAGATTGGCAGCAGACTTATCCACAGAGACCTAGCAGGCCAGAAAGAGCTGGCATGATATATTCAGAGCACTAAACGAGAAAAACATGCAGCCGAGAATACTATATCCAGCTAGGCTATCATTGAAAATAGAAGGAGAGATTAAAAGCTTCCAGGACAAACAAAAACTAAAAGATTTTGCAAACATCAAACCAGCTCTACAGGAAATATTGAAAGGGGTCCTCTAAGCAAAGAGAGACCCTAAAAGTAGTAGATCAGAAAGGAACAGAGACAATATACAATAACAGTCACCTTAAAGGCAATACAATGGCACTAAATTCATATCTCTCAGTAGTTACCCTGAATGTTAATGGGCTAAATGCCCCAATCAAAAGACACAGGGTATCAGAATGGATAAAAAAAACAAAACCCATCTATATGTTGCCTGCAAGAAACTCATTTTAAACCCAAAGACACCCCCCAGATTTAAAGTGAGGGGGTGGAAAGGAATTTACCATGCTAATGGACATCAGAAGAAAGCAGGAGTGGCAATCCTTATATCAGATCAATTAGGTTTTAAGCCAAAGGCTATAATAAGAGATGAGGAAGGACACTATATCATACTCAAAGGATATGTCCAACAAGAAAATCTAACAATTTTAAATATCTATGACCCTAACGTGGGAGCAGCCAACTATATAAACCAATTAATAACAAAATCAAAGAAACACATCAACAATCATACAATAATAGTAGGGGATTTTAACACTTCCCTCACTGAAATGGACAGATCATCCAAGCAAAAGATCAACAAGGAAATAAAGGCCTTAAAGGACACACTGGACCAGATGGACATCACAGATATATTCAGAACATTTCATCCCAAAGCAAGAGAATACACATTCTTCTCTAGTGCACATGAACATTTTCCAGAATAGATCACATCCTCGGTCCTAAATCAGGTCTCAACCGGTATCAAAAGATTGGGATCATTCCCTGCATATTTTCAGACCACAATGCTCTGAAGCTAGAACTCAATCACAAGAGGAAATTTGGAAAGAACCCAAATACATGGAGACTAAACAGCATCCTTCTAAAGAATGAACGGGTCAACAAGGAAATTAAAGAAGAATTGAAAAAATTCATGGAAACAAATGATAATGAAAACACACCGGTTCAAAATCTGTGGGACACAACAAAGGCAGTCCTGAGAGGAAAATATATAACGGTACAAGCCTTTCTCAAGAAACAAGAAAGGTCTCAAATACACAACCTAACACTACACCTAAAGGAGCTGGAGAAAGAACAAGAAAGAAACCCTAAACCCAGCAGGAGAAGAGAAATCATAAAGATCAGAGCAGAAATCAATGAAATAGAAACCAAAAAAAAAAAAAAAAACCAATAGAACAAATCAACAAAACTAGGAGCTGGTTCTTTGAAAGAATTAATAAGATTGATAACCCCCTGGCCAGACTTATCAAAAAGAAAAGAGAAAGGACCCAAATCAATAAAATCATGAATGAAAGAGGAGAGATCACAACCAACACCAAAGAAATACAAATAATTATAAGAACATATTATGAACAACTCTATGGCAACAAATTTGACAATCTGGAAGAAATGGATGCATTCCTGGAGACATATAAACTACCACAACTGAACCAGGAAGAAATAGAAAACCCGAACAGACCTATAACCAGTAAGGAGATTGAAACAGTCATCAAAAATCTCCAAACAAACAAAAGCCCAGGGCCAGATGATCTCCCAGGGGAATTCTACCAAACATTTAAAGAAGAATTAATACCTATTCTCCTGAAACTGTTCCAAAAAAATTGAAATGGAAGGAAAGCTTCCAAACTCATTTTATGAGGCCAGCATCACCTTGCTCCCAAAACCAGACAAGGATCCCATCAAAAAAGAGAATTATAGACCAATATCCTTGATGAACACAGATGCAAAAATTCTCACCAAAATACTAGCCAATAGGATCCAACAGTACATTAAAAGGATTATTCACCACGACCAAGTGGGATTTATTCCAGGGCTGCAAGGTTGGTTCAACATCCACAAATCAATGTGATACAACACATTAATAACAGAAAGAACAAGAACCATATGATACTCTCAATAGATGCTGAAAAAGCATTTGACAAAGTACAGCATCCCTTCCTGATCAAAACTCTTCAAAGTGTAGGGATAGAGGGCACATACCTCAATATCATCAAAGCCATCTATGAAAAACCCACCGCAAATAACATTCTCAATGGAGAAAAACTGAAAGCTTTTCCACTAAGGTCAGGAACATGGCAGGGATGTCCATTATCACCACTGCTATTCAACATAGTACTAGAAGTCCTAGCCTCAGCAATCAGACAACAAAAAGAAATTAAAGGCATCCAAATCAGCAAAGAAGAAGTCAAACTATCACTTTTTGCAGATGATATGATACTATATGTGGAAAATGCAAAAGACTCCACTCCAAAACTGCTAGAACTTGTACAGGAATTCAGTCAAGTGTCAGGATATAAAATCAACGCACAGAAATCAGTTGCATTTCTCTACAACAACAAGACAGAAGAAAGATAAATTAAGGAGTCAATCCCATTTACAGTTGCACCCCAAACCATAAGATACCTAGGAATAAACCTAACTAAAGAGGCAAAGAATCTATACTCAGAAAACTATAAAGTACTCATGAAAGAAATTGAGGAAGACACAAAGAAATGGAAAAATGTTCCATGCTCCTGGATTGGAAGGATAAATATTGTGAAAATGTCTATGCTACCTAAAGCAATCTACACATTTAATGCAATTCCTATCAAAGTACCATCCATTTTTTTCAAAGAATTGGAACAAATAATCCTAAAATTTATATGGAACCAGAAAAGACCTCGAATAGCCAAAGGAATATTGAAAAAGAAAGCCAAAGTCGGTGGCATCACAATTCCGGACTTCAAGCTCTATTACAAAGCTGTCATCATCAAGACAGCATGGTACTGGCACAAAAACAGACACATAGATCAATGGAACAAAATAGCCCAGAAATAGACCCTCAACTCTATGGCCAACTAATCTTTGACAAAGCAGGAAAGAATGTCCAATGGAAAAAAGACAGTCTGTTCAACAAATGGTGTTGGGAAAATTGGACAGCCACATGCAGAAAAATGAAATTGGACCATTTCCTTACACTACACATGAAAATAGACTCAAAATGGATGAAGGACCTCAATGTGAGAAAGGAATCCATCAAAATCCTTGAGGATAACACAGGCAGCAACAACCTCTTTGACCTCAGCCACAGCAGCTTCTTCCTGGGAACATCGCCAAAGGCAAGGGAAGCAAGGGAAAAAAATGAACTATTGGGATTTCATCCAGATCAAAAGCTTTTGCACAGCAAAGGAAACAGTTAACAAAACCAAAAGACAACTGACAGAATGGGAGAAGATATTTGTAAATGACATATCAGATAAAGGGCTAGTATCCAAAATCTATAAAGAGCTTAGCAAACTCAACACCCAAAGAACAAATAATCCAATCAAGAAATGGGCAGAGGACATGAACAGACATTTCTGCAAAGAAGACATCCAGATGGCCAACAGACACGTGAAAAAATGCTCCACATCACTCAGCATCAGATAAATACAAATCAAAACCACAATGAGATACCACCTCACACCAGTCAGAATGGCTAAAATTAAAAAGTCAGGAATGACAGATGCTGGTGAGGATGTGGAGAAAGGGGAACCCTCCTACACTGTTGGTGGGAATGCAAGCTGGTGTAGCCACTCCAGCCACAACATGGAGGTTCCTCAAAAAGTTGAAAATAGAGCTACCCTACGACCCAGCAATTGCACTACTGGGTATTTACCCTAAAGATACAAATGTAGTGATCCTAAGGGGCACGTGCACCTGAATGTTTATAGCAGCAATGTCCACAATAGCCAAACTATGGAAAGAACATAGATGTACATCAACAGATGAATGGATAAAGAAGATGTGGTATATATACACAATGGAATACTATGCAGCCATCAAAAGAAATGAAATCTTGCCATTTGCGATGACTTGGATGGAACTAGAGGGTATTATGCTTAGCGAAGTATGTCAGTTGGAGAAAAACAACTATCATATGATCTCCCTGATATGAGGAAGTGGAGATGCAACGTGGGGCTTTTGGGGGGTAGGAAAAGAATAAATGAAACAAGATGGGATTGGTAGGGAGACAAACCGTAAGTGACTCCTGATCTCACAAAACAAACTGAGGGTTGCTGGGGGGAGGGGGGCTGGGAGAGGGGTTTGGGGTTATGGACATTGGGGAGGGTATGTGCTATGGTGAGTGCTGTGAAGTGTGTAAACCTGGCGATTCACAGACCTGTACCCCTGGGGATAAAAATACATTATATGTTTATTAAAAAATTTTAAAATTTAATAAAATTAAAAAAAAAAACAGGTTGCCAGCTGCCACCACTGGACATTCTAATTCACTAGGTCTTGGGTGGGGCCCAAGAATGTGTATTTCTAATAAGTTTCTAAGTGATATTGATGCTTTCTTTGTTGTCCTCATGAAGTCATGATCATTTGGCACCTGCACAAGGGGAACCTCTGATGTAAAGCATGTTAAGAAGAAACTTGAGGGGCACCCGGGTGGCTCAGTCGGTTAAGTGTCTGTCTTCAGCTAAGGTCATGATGTGGGGTCGTGATCCAGGTCTCTGCTCAGCGGGGATCCTGATTTTCCCTCCCCTCTGCCTGCCATTCCCCCTACTTATGTGCACATGCTCTCTCTCTCTCTGTCAAATAAATAAATAAAATCTTAAAAAAACAAAACAAAACAAAAAAAAACAGAAGAAGAAGAAGAAGAAGAAGAAGAAGCAGGAGAAGGGATTTAAAGTTGGAGAGCCTGGGTGGCTCAGTTATTTGAGCATCCAACTCAGGATTTTGGCTCTGATCATAATCTCATGGGTTGTGAGATCAAGCCGCACGTCAAGCCCACCCCCTCCCATGGGCTCTGCACTCAGTGGGGAGGCTGCTTGGGACTCTCTCTCTCTCTCTCTCCCTGTGTCTCCCCCTACTCGAGTAAGCTTACTCTCACTCAAATAAATAAATAAATCTTAAAAAAAAAAAAAAAAGGAACTTGAACCTGAATTAAGATTTAGTGGAAAAGAGGGGCATGATTGATTAGATATGGCTAGGCACCCATGGTCACAGAAAGGAGAAACTGTATTTGTTACTCCCACTCTTGAGAAACTTATCAGTGAATTGCCCTCCTTCACAGTGTAGAAATGGATGACTCCAGAAGTGATTCCCTAGTTACAGTCTGTCCTATTCACATTGGGACAGTCCATTCCCTGATGTACATTCTGCATCAGCACCAGCCCCGCCCTGCCTAGATGGAACTGGAAACTGGCCTGCTGTCTAGCCCACTGCCATTCCAACTCCTACACACCACCCTGGCAGTTGAGCTCTCCTGGGGGCTTCTAATCTCTGTCCACCATCTCTATCCTTGGAGAAAGGTAGCTTGTTTTCTCGTACCTGTGAATTATTTTACCAAGTTTGCTGGCTGGGATCACAGAGCAGGTCAGTCTTGATGATGTGTGTAGACAAAGGCTGTAGAACAGCAAGAGGGCAGGGAGAGAGGTGCTATGGAGTATGGATAGACGTTAAAGCCTAACCCTGCCTCTGAACCTAGCCATAGATCTCTAAGATTTTTTGTCTGTTCTCTTGTTTGTTTTCTGCCCATTCTGAGGGGCTCCCATAGGTCATAAAAGAAGTCCACAAACAGAATTCAACAGTGGCCATTCGGAGACTTCAAGCAACTCTCCTGTTGTCACTGAGAAAAATTGGTGAGTCATATCCATACTGTTCTTGGTCTTACACTCAGGTGCTCTGTGCCCAAGGACACTGAAACAGAAGTATTTCTGACAATGTGTTATATTGAAGAGTTGGAGAGAGTAAAGCCAAAAAGTGTTTTTTATCAGATTCTCCCAGATCAGAGGTCATTCCTCTGTGGGCAAAAAGTCTTTATTCTGCAGGGCAACCTGGACACAATCCTGCTTTTTGGGTTCTCTTCATAGTAAAGCAGGTACTTGGCCTTATTCAGTTAAAGTGATTTTTCTCAACTGGGGACAGTTTTGCCCCTCTTTCCTCTGGGACATTTGGCAGTGTCTGGAGATATTTTTGTTGTCACAGCCTCAGGGGGAGGAGTTGTGCTGATGTCATCTGGTGAACAGAGGCCAGGGGTACTGCTGAACATCCCACCCTGCACACCACAGCCCCCTCACAACTAAGAATTGTCCAGCCCAAAGTAATCCAAGGTGGGAAAACCTTGGGTTTAAGATAAAGCAAAAAGGGAGTATAATTGCCCGTTTACCCACAGTTTCTAGTTAAATATAACTCAAAATAAGTAGAGCATTATAGCTCATCTTCATGGTACACAGGAGCTGCTCGGGTCTGCAGAGGACAATGCCCGTGGCTAAATATAGGCTTAGGTCACTTTAAATCAGCCCAGGCCAGGCCAGGACATCAAGCACGGGAGACTCAAGGAACACCCAGGCTTCCAGTTCTTCAGGGATATCTCTATAACCTACCTTTTCCCAGAAGATGTTTTTAGGTTCTGTCATACTTGTCACCAGGAAGAAGATGAAAGTACAGGAAAGAGCAGACTGTGGCAAAGGGATGGTCTAACTAGGATAAAGCTTGCCTTTCATATTTTCCTCTAAATCATTTGTAGGGACTTGTTCATTAAAAATTTACGCCAGGATTTGGAGAAAGAAGCAGATCATTAGAAACTTCTGTGCATCTTTTCACTTGGAAAAAGAAGTGGTTTTGATATGTAATTTTAAAAAATATTTCTTAGTTTTCTGAGATTTCTTATTAATATTTTTGAGACTTGACGAATTACATTATCAGTACTTCTCTAGTGGTCTCAAACTGTTGTTGGACTGCTTATAAAATAGACTAGTTTCCCAATAAAACATTCAAGGGCACTTGAGGAAATATTATAGGCCTGTCACCTCATACTAGAATAACAAAGTTTAGAATTTCTGATGCAGCAGGAAGACCACTGACCTTGGCAGGTGGAAGACTTGGGTTCTGGTCCTAGTGCCATTTTCCAGCACTTTGACCTTGGATGACTCAGTGACGCAGTTTGGTAAATGGCTCTGGCTCCAGCCCAAGCCTGACCCCCTCAACCTCAGCTGGTGGCTGACTTTGCACAGTATCAGGGTAGTGCTGTGAGCAACTTCAACTTGGTATCCTGAATCTCAGAATCTCTCTTTCTCTTCAGCTGTTCTTCCTTCCTTTGCTGTTATCAAAAGACTACAGGTCTTTTCCTTGAACAGGCTAACTAATGCCTTCATTTGTGGTCCTGCCCTCCAGGCCCTGGAAGACACACTCGCTTCCACAGCTTTCATTCTCTTCTGTCTCTTTCCCTTTTGCTTATACCTTTCCACATCCTACAAAAGAGGCTACTCTTAGCCCTGGCCTCCCTCTTACTTTTACTATCAGACTGTCTTAGACTGATATCCAGGTCATCTACTTCATTCCCTCACCTACCCCTCCCTTTTTTATCCTAAAATCTGATCTGTGCCCTCCCCATGTCTCTACAACTGCTCTTGGGAATTTTAGCTCCCAATGGCTAGAACCTCATCTTCATCAGACTCAGCAGCATCCATTCCATGAGCCATGCTGGCTTCAGGTTGCCCTCTTCCTTGGGTGTCTGTGGACGTGCGGACTTCAGGTTCTCCCTCTAGGATACCCTGGTCTCTGTCTTCTCTGGCTCCATTCTCCTCCTCCACCCACCATTAAATGAGACAGTTCTCCAGGTCCTTGACTTTCTTCTCTGCTCTTCACCTGGGTGATATCCTCTCTCACTGGTGTGTTCTGATATCAACTCTCAGCTCAGTGAGCATAGTTCTCCGGTCTCTGTTCTGAACCCCTTACTCCCATGCCCAACCCTGCTGGCCATGTGTTTCTGGCTTACATACCAGGGCCTTGGCAGAAAAGTCCCCAGCAAAGCACCTTGTGTGCCTGACCCTCCCACTGTGGTGAGTTGCACAGACACTCTCAGGAGACTAGCAGTCAGTTTGAAAAACTGGCAGTCAGTTTTTCTTTCTGGCAGTCATTTTTGATCCCTGCCTCTCATGCATCCCCACCTCCAGTCATTTTCTTAGAGTCCTTCCCTGGTCCAGGCCTGCCATTATCTCATCCCCTCTGTCTCTTGTTTCTTGCCTTTATAGGCCAGCTTTTATTTCTGACACCTGATCAATTGTCCTTAAGCATATTCTGACTTTTTAAAGAACTTTAATGGCTTCCCATTTTAGACCAAAAGAGGTTCAGACTTCTCAGTGTGCCGTATCCAGCCTCTTTCTGTCTTGCTGGACTTTGTCTTCCAGACTCACCTCCACCTTGTCCCAATATGCACCCTGTGCGGTCAGACTTACTGCTTGACCAATGCATCTACCTCTGTTCTCTCTGCTCATGCCTTTCTGTTCAGCTCTTAGCGATCTCATCAAGATACATTGTCGTAGCCCTTTCCTCCATGATGACCTCAATGCTCATCAACGCTCCTTGAACCTTTGTAGTCCATTTTAACAGAACTACTCAAAATCCTGGTTCGAGACAAAATAGTGAACTTTTATCAGAATGTAAATCAACCCACAGCTTTCCTCATCAAGAAAGTTTGCTATGTAAAAAATATCGGTTCAGCTAAATAATGTACTTGGTGATAAGTTGATTTACATTCTGGCACAAGCTCCTTAGGATGTTGTGAGCAGTAATAGCTCACAGTCAGGGCTCTGGTGATAAAAGACCATGCTTTGGTTTATCGATCTCTGTCGCTTTTCACGTATTGCCTGGTGTTGTGGTTGACTGTATGCTAGCAGGTCAACTTCTCAAAGGTGAGGGCTGAATCTTACTTCTCCCTGTTTCTAGTACGTGCAGTAGGTACTCAGTAAGTCTCTTGACTTGACTTCCAACACCCCTCTTAAGGCTCAGATTTTTATGAAAGAAGTGTTCTTCTTGCTCCATCTTTGGGTGGTGGCAGCAACAATAGGATACCGAAGAACTCATCAGCTAGGACATGCCTGCCCCAGGGAGCTAGAAGTCTCATTTTGCCCTCTGTGCTTGCTGATCACCTGAATGCCCTGTGGATCAACCCAGCGGTTGACAGGAAGGAAGCCAAGGGGAAGGAGATACCAGGGGAAGGAATGGGCAGAGTAAGAAGAAAACTAAATCATGCCAGTGTTGATGTTCTTAGCAGCAATTAACAGACCCTCCAACCAGTATATTTAAGAATCCCTCAGGATAGAGGTCTAAACACAAAACTTCCAGTGCTGGTTCAGCTGCTTGGGGATGTCATTTAAGACATGGGCCCTCTTCATCTCTCGGCTATTTTCAGTGCATCAGCAGTGCCCCCACTTAGGGTCACAAGGTGGCTGAAGCAGCACTAAGCATTACCTCCTCACCTGGCAATGTCCAAAGAGGAAGGAAGGGCTGGATGGGAAGGGGGCTCTCTTCAGGAGTCTGTCTCTGTTTCCCAGAAGTCCCTAGGACACCACTTGCATCTCACTGGCCAGCGATTGGCAGTTTGCCGGGGTGGCCCTGCCAGGGAGCTGCAGGGCAAGCTGGGAATGTGAGGATGGGCGTTTGCAGTTTTATAAGAGAACATGCCAGAAGAGTCCTGGGGGGGTAGTGTAGGGAGCAGATAGGTACCAGGGAAAGATAAAGGGCAGGCAGAATCAGAGGGAGGAGTTCATAAGGAAGACCCAAACATGACAAGAAATATTGCCAGGAATAAAAACAATATAATCATTCAAATTCACTCAACATTTGTTGTGAGTCCAGATCTTTTCCCAAAGTGATCTCACGTGATTCTCATTCTTGCCTTTCTGGTGGTATCACTGACTCCATGTTACTGATAAGTAAACCAAACAGGGAGGTCTAAGATGAGTAGGTTCCACATGCTGGTCCAGAGACCAGTGCTGAGTTGTACGTATCAGAGTTACCTACTCCTGACCCTAATCAGCTCATCGGGAGGGTCACCCAGTGTCACACAGAGAATAAAAGGCAGGTCTGGGTTTGAAATCAGAACTTCTCTCTCCAACACTAAAAACAACTAACATTTGACACTTATTAACAAATTCCTGGGCACTGTACTAAGTGTTCTACATATATTACCTTATTTAATCCTCATGTAACTACCTGATGAAAGAGGTCCACATTTTATAATTTCTGACATTAAGTTATTACTCTCTGGTGGCAGAGTCTGGAGAAGCCCTGCAGAAATGGCCCCTTCAAGGGGAAAGAAAAGAAGGAAGAACAGGTCCTCAGCCTTGGACCTCAGGTAGCTAACAGAGAAAATGTGTGTGGTATCTGCCACATCTTTGTGTCCTTCAGCGACACTTCTGTCCATGTCACCGATCTTTCTGACAAGGAAACCATCTGCCATGTGACTGGTGGGATGAAAATGAAGGCTAACCCAGATGCGTCCTCTCCCTAGGCTGCTATGTTGGCTGCCCAGGGTGTAACCCAGAGGGTCACATCTCTGGGCATCACTGCCCTCCAAATCAAACTCCAGGTCACAGGAAGAAACAGAACCCAAACCCCAGGACCCAGGTCCCAGTCAGTCCTCAGAGCCCTTGCTTGCTCAGGAGTGAAGGTCAGGTGGGTTGAGAATGTCAATCTCACCGCCCCACCCCATCCCCCCACAACACTTGCAGGAAGTGGGGTTGCCGTGGTCGCTGTCTATGAACAGGATTCCTCAAATTATTGTTTTCTGTTAATCAGTTGCCTTTGTGGAAGCTTAAAAAAAAAAAAAAAAAAAAAAGTAATTTGCCAGCGTGGCTTAGTCAAGTGACAGAGTTGGGATTTGGATGCAGGCCTTCTGACTCCAGAGCTGACCCTTTTGAGATACTGTTACATTCTGCTGCCATTCTAGGTTCCAGGCTCCAAATGCTTAGCCCATGGCTTTTCCTGCTCTGTGTTCTTTATCACTGTCATTGTAACAAATCGTAAATCACAGCCAGCTGAGGAATAAATTCTGATTGGCATAAAACTGTCGTCCTGTGATGGGTGGAAAAAATGCCAGCACTGAAATCTGGGGACAAAGCCTCATGGAGAAGATAGGTGCTCCCCTTTGTGTACAGTGGGGTGGGAGCTAATGTGGCTAAGGAGAAGGCAACTCCAGGTTGAAAGTAGAAATCAGTGGCTGGGGTGTCGCTCCTCCGCCCCACTTCCTCCATGAGCCTGTAACTGTGTATAGCAAATGACAGAAAGGAAATAGTCTTTTATGTCCTGGGGCTTTGTTCCCCTGATGGTGATCCTCTATTTTAATGCTGATAAGTACAATAGTGAGGATTATGCTCCTTAATTTAATTTGGCCCACATATGGCAAAGCTCTCGCTAGGCTTTTATTGGACATTCTTTAGCACAGCCGGCCTGTTGTAGTATAAAAAGAAGCCCCTATCCTATAAGGGAGGCAGGAGATTGCTAATGCTGGCTCACATGTTTCTGCCAGGCAGCTTGTAACACACCTCCAGAGAAGCTGCTTCGTGGGGGCCGCTTGAGTGAGGATTCAGACTCAGAGTGATGGGAATCTTCATGACTCAGGCAGCTCAAGCAGAGCTGGCACCTCGCGAGAGGGGAAAACGAGCACATATTTCTCCCGTGTGTCATCCTTGCAGCTCTGGGGCTTGGAGCCAATTGGGCTGACCTCAGAATCGATGAGCCAGAGGAACAGCCTCCCAGTCAGGGCTGACTGTGGGCCAGATTTTCATGTGGGCTGTGAAAGTACAGATTGCCACATCTCTTGACACACAGTCTGCGTGGAGGGTCATTGCAGAAATATGTGGCATCACGAAGAAGATGAAATGAAACAGAACTTTTCGTACGTATCAGGAGGACCTTTCCACTCCCACCCTTCAGTCCCCACGCTCGGTTTTCCTTCCACTTCCATTTCACCCCCTCAGAAAGCTAGTGCCCTCCAGCAAACTTTCTACTGCTGTGGCCAAGTCAATGCACTAAGGCATTAGAGGACCTTATGTGGACCCTGAAGGAGATAGGCAGCAGGCGTGGGAGCAGTGGTGCAGGCGGTGGCCTTCTTCGATGAAGCTCTGGTGATATGAAAGATAGTCTGTGTGTTATCTCATCTGGGTGGAGAGCAGATGGGTCTTGGTGACAGTCCTGGGTTTAAACCTTAGTTCAATGCCTTATAAGCTGTGAGTCACTAGGCAAATTCTTTCATCTTTCTGAACTTCAATATGCTGGGCTGCAAAATGGCAATGAGTGTGGATTAGAGATGATCCATGCAAGAGAACTAGTGTAGTTCTAGACATACAATAAATGCTCAAGGGATGAAGACTAGCTGCTGTTGCTTGTGGTGATGGAAGTGGTAGCAATAATGGTAGTAATGGTATTTAAAAGGTTACTGTAGGGGCACCTGGGTGCTTCAGTCAGTTAAGCATCTGCCTTTGGGTCAGGTCATGACCCCAGGGTCCTGGGATGGAGCCCCGCGTTGGACTCCCTGCTCAGCGGGGAGCCTGCTTCTCTCTCTCTCTCTCTCCCTCTGCCACTCGCCCTTCTTATGTTCCCTCTCTAGTATAAATAAATAAAATCTTCCAAAAATAAACAAAGGGTCACTGTAAAGCTAACCTGATATGAAGGGTCAAAACCCCTCTGGCTTTGGTCTAGGGCTTTAGATTAAAATAAACATTGAGGATTCCAACACTTTAGAAACTTTGAACAATGCTTACTCTCTGCTTTAATTTGAGAGCCAAATTTTATTTTTTTGTATTCCTGGCTGTTATCTCAGGGATAAATCTGAGGTTGACTTTGGGCCTGACTCACAGTTGCCAGTATGGCCAGGATTCCACTGGCACACCCTTAAATGATAACTTTCAGAGCTTACTCAATTATTAGGTTCTTCTCTGAGTTTCTTGATTTTTAAAATATTAATTGGTCACATTTATTTTCAAAACCTTTTTGAAGCCAGAAATCTTATCACCAGCTGAAAGGAGCTGCAGGGAAAAAATCTGTTTTGAGTTATATTTTTCCTTGTGGATTTGTCTATGGCTGTACATAAATATTTATCTGAACTATTTCAACAAACCTTAAATCATCAGTGATCCTTATGCAAAGGAGCCTTTTAGAAAGATTGTGGATGTCAAGAATGTCAGCAGTCCAAGTTCTCTTTATAGGACCAGATTCCAGAGATTGGAGGCCTCCTTTAAAATTATTTGGAGCTGTTTGGTGCTTTTCAATATGTCTTTTGTTTTCCTGTTTCTGTATATCTGTTCATGCTGTTCCCTCTGAACAGAATTTCCTTGACAGTTCCTTCTTTACCTATTGCTATATTACCCATCCTTCAAGGTATCATGTAGGTAGCACCTCCTGGAAGACCTTGAAACAGACTAGAGCTAGGAGAAGAGCATTCCAGGAGGGAAAAAGTGTGAGCCATGGTCCAGAGGCAGGATGTCGGAACACTCTGGGAAGGTGAGGGGTCCAGCGGGATGAAGGCTGAAGGGGACAGGGTGGAGGGTGGGGTAATGCAGAGAGTACTGTAACAGGCAGTAAGGCAGATGGGAGCCAAGACATGGGAGGCTTAAAAGATGCACAGAATATTTTGGACCGTGTTCTATAAGCTGAAAGATGTACACATACAGCCATTGGATAGAATGTGGTCTGCAGACATATTTTGTTTGGCCCACACAATTTTTTTTTTTAAGATTTTATTTATTTATTTGACAGACAGAGATCACAAGTAGGCAGAGAGGCAGGCAGAGAGAGAGAGAGGAGGAAGCAGGCTCCCCGCAGAGCAGAGAGCCCGATGTGGGGCTCGATCCCAGGACACTGGGATCATGACCTGAGCCGAAGGCAGAGGCTTTAACCCACTGAGCCACCCAGGCGCCCCCCACACAATGTTTTTGAAAGTCTTAATTAGTTTCCAACATATAAAAATAGATTTCTTGGAACAATTCAGATTTCTGATGGCTTTTGAAAAATTGGGGTATCTAGCAGCAGCCTACCAGAACCGTGTAGAAGCTGTCTTTCATTGATACCTACTCATGGTCTGCTTAATTCATGGCCTGGTCCCACGAGCATCTGAGTCTGATTCCTGCCCAGTGTGTGCAGAGGCACCTTGCAGGCAGAGGAAGCAGTTTAGGTCACAGACTCTGCAGCCAGATTGCTTCTGTCTAGGCTCAGGTCTGTGCGTCCAGCTAACTCCACGACCTTGAACAAGTTAGAGCATATGTCTAGTCATGGCACCCGTCTCCTATGGCTGTTGTGAGAATAAACTATATGGAATGTTTAGAAGACTACCTAGCATGTAGTAAATGCACAAAAATGTTAACTGCTATTACTATATTCTACATGAGATAATAAACTCCAGAGTTGAAACTGTCACTCACTTCTGAGTGATTCCACTAAATCTGGATCTAGAATCATGGGCCATCATAAGCATAAAGGTAATTGATGAATGAATATGTCCTCTTTTGAGTTTTTATTTCTGTCAGAACCAGAGGTAAACTTAATTAGTTTGACCTCAAGAAAAGCTTCTTGTTTATGTTGAGTTTGACTTGAACATAATAATTGATTTTTGATAAATTAGGGATCTGTCTTTCTCAGAAACCTAACAGAGCTAACAAAATAGGTGAAGAGAAATGTTAATATTGTCTCATTTTCTATGATGGATCTAACTGCCTAACTCAAAATAAGATCCAGGTCTGGGAAGATGCTTAATTATGTTTTTTCTTCATGAAGCTCATTTATTGGCAGGTAACTGTCTATGGTTAATGTTAATTTAGGGTTGGTTCAGGGGCAGCTGGTTCGCTCAGTTGGTTAAGCGTCTGCCTTCAACTCAGCTCATGATCCCAGGGTCCTGGGATTGAGCCCCAAGTTGGGCTCCCTGCTCAGCCGGGAGCCTATTTCTCCTTCTTCCCACCCCCCACACTGGTGCTCTCTCTCAAATAAGTAAATAAATAATATTTTTTAAAAAATTAGGGTTGGTTGCTAGGAACCAGATGTAGTAAACTTAAGCAGAAATGATATTAGAACACATTTTTGACTTGGGTTCTCTGACCACCCTCCCCACATACATGAGATCCACACTTCAAGGCAATGTTTTGCGCCTGATATCTTAGACAAACATAAAGCATCTTCAGAAATGATTTGTACAGTTTGGCATGAAAACCAGTGTTTGGTATGTTTACCATATCCTACATATAGCTGAAGTTGAAACACCAGCCCACCAAGGCCTCTAATATGTCACCTGAGGACACGAACACATTTGCCATCAGCAAATGATGCTGTCAGCAAATGATGGCATGAGCTCTGCAGAGTTGACCTGCAAAGTTGGATTCACTTTTTCTCTGGAAAACTTGAACATTTATAGAGAACTTTGGTCCAATGACATTTAATTTTATTTGGATAAATATCATTTAAAACTGAATCATGTATTAAGGTTCTAAAATGTTACTCTTTAACTTTGTACTTTAAATGTCAAAAAGGTCTTTATAAAAAATCAATTTCTCTCTCTCTCTCTCTCTGTCTCTCTCTCAATATCTCTGTCTCTCTCCTTATACAGTTGATACCTATACCTCTAAAGTCCTGGCTTCTCACCTAAAGGACAATTTCCAGTAATAACAAAATCAGGCAGATTCTTCTGACCATTTCATTACCCCTTGTTCCCATTCTACATTACCCATTTTTTGAGTGTAGGAATTTCTAGAAATTCAGTATATCTCTGATATTTATTTTGCTTATATCCTAAACCATACCCTTATAATTCAGGCTCAGAATGAGTTTTTGGCAAAAATATACTTTCACGTTGAACTTACTTTGAAATAAAGAAAAAAAACTTGAGAAAAGAAAACTTGCTCAAGTTGAAAATACTGCAGGAAACAAAATTTGTGTAAAAATGAATTCTGCATAAAAGTGTTTTATCATCAACAGTTAAGGAAACCTATACCATAATCTTGCAGGTAGAAGGAGGATTAACATTGTACATTTCCATAACCTTATTAATTTTATTTCATTTTCTTCTTCGGGTTGAAAGGAAAAAATAATCAGCGTTTCTGCTTCAAGTGTGTTTTGTGAATTCAGTGGCAGTTGGCTTCTACCTATAGGGCGCAAATATTCCACTCTATTTCCCGTTAGCATTGCCCCAGTCACTTTAAACTAAGAAGAAACCTAAGCAAGTGTTCACCACAAAAGCTGTTGACAGTAGTAATGCCACACTTTTTCTGTGTGTATCTCAGTGACTTCTCAGACTTGTCTCCTCGATGAGTAGACAAAACAGAAGGAGGGATGAATTTTCTTCTTTTCATCTGAATGGTGTAGGTCAGGAAGACAGGAATAGAGAGAGCTTTGGTGAAACAGGGCTCTAGCAACTGCTGTGATTGGGAAATTAGATAATAAACAGACCCTGTTACCAAGATTCTAATGGCCTAAAATCAACACAGTCTGGAGACACAGGCAGGAATGGCCTTCCTCGCTCTGGCCCAGACCTTCCCCAGAGAGCTCTTTGTGTCAACAAGAACAGCCAGCGCTCCTGGCTGGCTCCCAGCGCTCAGAGTGGGGCTATCATTTTTGTTTGCTTTGCAAATATCTTAATGGGAAGTGGTTCAACACCACCGGTGGGTCAGTCTGAGGAGCTCTGCTTGGCAGCTGTTAGCTCTGAGAACCACACGGCTGCTCTCGGGTGGAGGGAGGCAGGCTGACGGGTAACTACCCCGCGCCAGGTTGAGGCATCTCCTTTGCTTATTGGATTTACTGACTGGCAGGAAGCACCTTGTTATCTTTTATTTTTAGTTTGTTCCTCCTGGGAGCATAAGGATGTTATTCTCAGATCCAATTGTGCTTTTCCGTCTCGGGCATGGCCATTGTCTCCATTCGTTTCACTCGCATGCCGCATATTTCTTTCACCTAAGTGCGTTTTCATAGGATGTGGAATTTAATATTAAAAGTGGTGGTGTGGTGGTGGTGGAGGGGATGGTATTGTTGTAGGGAGAAGGATCTGATATGTTAGCCTGCCAGGAGGGCAACACTATAGCCCTGTCTTCACGTGGGATCTAAAAACTGGAATGAACACAGCTTTCTTAAGAATCCCTGCTCTGCTGGTCCCTTCATTTTCTCCTCTCTTCCTAAATTTGGCTTTCACTTGTCTTGACCCATGGGAATGCTTACCTGGGTGACTAGGCCAACTTGTGTTTTTCTGGATCTGTGTCAGTTGACACTGGCACAAATGAACTCTTTCTTTATGCTTTCCTCACTGGATTGAGGGCAGGGTTGGACGGTTGCCACAGGGCAGGTTAGGGAAGTTCCTAGACTGATGACAGACTTGTAGACAGGTTCCAAATGCCCCATTTGTAAAAATACAGAAAGTTTAGATGACTTTATAAATGCTGGAACAAATGTCCAGCTACCCTCAGTAACAGTGCAGACTTGCTTCTAAGACTATGTCCTTTCCTGAAGATTTCCACCCTTTGTAGGGCTGCCTGGCACTTGAGAGGAAGGGCTCTCTACAGTCTACTAGACCTGCTTCTACTAAGGGAAAGATCTTGATGAACTTATTTTCTCCACTTCCTCATCTTTAAATAGAAGACAAAATGGTACAATGTCTACCTAACCAGGTCGAGAAAGTTCAATGAGATAACATATATAAAGTATGTGGCATCTCATCTGACACATAAAAACCACTCAAATAGTAAAGAGGGAGTTATTGTCACTCTCTCTGAAGCATTCACCTTTCTCTGTGTACTTTTTAGTGTCCTACATTCTTTTCTGGGCCTTCATTTTGAAGCCTGTGATTCTTAACTCTTTAAAAATAAGCCAGTGCCAGGGTGTTTGGGTGTCTCAGTTGGTTAAGCATCTGAATCTTGGTTTCAGTTTATGTCATGATGTCAGGGTTACGAGATCGAGCGCCATGTCTGGCTCCATGCTCGGCATGGAGTGTGCATAATTCTCTTTCTGATCCTCCCTACCTCGCTCTCTCCCGCTCTAAAAAATATATTAAATTAATTCATTAAGCCAATGCCAAATTGAGATACTTTCAGTATCAAAGTAAATAATGATAATAAAAGACTATAATCTATTGAATAAAATAAGAATCCATTAATCCACACTGATAGAAAAAAAGGAAGGAAGGAAAGGAGAGAAAGGAGGAGGATGAAAGAAAGTAACAGTGTAAGCTTTTCTTTGCAATAAAATGTGAAACAATAAATGTAAAAGGAATGATGAAAACAGAAAATCATTGTTTGGCAACTACCAAAATAATCATTGTTTCAGACAAGAATCATCAGTGGGTGCTAAAACCAGTAGATGAAAGTTTAAGGAATAACAAGCTTTTCACATACTCCCTGAGGAAATCTCCATGAGATACTTAGCAATTACAGTAGGGGTGGGGTGTGATCTGGTAGACAGTGCTTGAGCCAAATGGTGAAAGTTAGCATCACCTATAACTGGAAAAATTGACAGCATGTGCCTCCTGATACAATGCACTGAGGAGAACACAACCTCACTCCTGTGGACTTCCTGACAAATGTGCATGACCTGAATCTCATGAAGAAACAGCAGACAAACCAAACAGACCTCTTCCAAAATTACTAACCTGTAGGCTTCCAAATGAAAGACAAAGGACGATGAGGAACTGTTCCAGATGAAAAGAGACTAGAGAAACATGACAACTGAATACAGTGTATGGTCCAGAATTTTTCTTCTCTGTAGAGGAAGATGTTGTTGGGACAGTTGACAAAGTCTGAGTGTTCTATACACTGGATGATAGAATGTATTAATGTTAATTTCTTGATTTTTTTGGTTACTGTACTATGGTCATATGTGAAAGTGCCCTTGCTTTTAAGAAGCACACACTGAAGTATTTAGGGATAAAATAACATCAGATCCAACTGACTCTGAAATAGTTCAGAAAAAAATATGTATTTTTTTGTGTATATGGGATATCAGTATCCATGTACCAAGAGAAAGAGAGGAGAGAGGATAAGGCAAATGTGTACACTGCTAATATTTGGAGAATCTGCTAGGGAATATACAGAATCCCTTCTGTTGTTCTTTCATCTTTACTATAAATATGAAATTAAGTCAAAATAAAAAGTTAAAATTTAAAAAAATCAAGTCAGGGCTGCTTCCTACTCGTTGGCTGGGCACTTCATCAGTCACTTTCTCTTTAGATCCCATTTCCTCTCAATCCAGACCGAAATGTGTCTTCACGTCAGCATTGCCCTGCATGCTGTCTGTCCTTGAGCTTCCCCACTGTGACACTGCTGACTGCCACACTCTTATTGAGGCTTTTTCACCTATTTTTTTTTTAATTCCCTGAACTGTTCCTCCCCACCCTCCGGCCCCCTCCCTCATCTGTCTTTGGGCCTATCATTAAGACCATGCTTATCATGCACTTTATTTCAGGATTTTTTGCTTCTCATTCTCTGAGCCGAGCCTTGCTTTCAGAATTCAAAGAGGAAAACTGGGTTAAATATTCTCTTTTGGGGGTGTACTGGTGATGAGAGCATCAAGCAAAGGATGTGGATGTTAGACTTGTCTCTTCCTCTGACTTGAATTAGATAAGTCACGTCAGCCTTTCAGGCCTCAGTTTTGCCACGTACAGCGTGAAAACAGTGTGAAGTTTCCTTTGTCTCCATGAGTCTGTGCCCTGGCCTAATTCAGTCTTCAAAGTGCTAGAACTGTAACTCAAAATTAACTCAACCCACAAGTCACCTTATGACCCCACCCAAAGTAGAGACGGAGGTTCCAGAAAGGAAGCCACCCCAGATACCTGTCATTATCCTTCTCCCTTCTGTCAAGCCTGAAGTTTCCCCATTGAGGGACTTGTCTCTCAAAGTACAGAATTATAAAGACTAATATAACACCTTGCTATGTGTGTGTTTCTAAATTCTGACCATGCATATATCTCCCAATTCTTCTAAAATCCTTTTGTCTTATATTTACATTTCATTCTGCCTAAAAACACCTTCAGTTTGGCAAGAATTTTTATTCATATTTTCCTGATGAAGAATCTGAGGTACTGATTTGCCTGAGTTAGAGTTGCCATATTTAGCAAATAAAAATGCAGGATACTCACTTAAATCTGAATTTTATATAAAATTTTTTTTAGTGTATGCCCCATGAAGTATTTGAAAAAACTTACACCAAAAAAATTATTTGTTATATACTTAGAATTCAAAATAGACCATTAGGTGGGTGTGTTTTAGCACCAGCCCAAGTGCTCTAGAACTAATATGTCATGAATATGTACATGTATATCATAAATATATATCATAAAGTATGTTGCTAAATTTTATCAGGGTTTACAGTAGCCTTCTGGCCTCTACATGCTGTAACATGTAATTTTTTTAGCCGATAGGAGCTTTCGCTTGAAAACATATCCAAAGACATCAATTCCTATTTATTTATTAAGGGCTTTACTCAGATATCATCTGCTGTAGCCATTCAATCTAAAATTGCAGACCCTGCCTCCAGCACCTCTTATGCCCCTTTCTTGCTTCAATTTTCTTTTGGCATTTCTGTTTAATGTGCTGGCATATTTACTTCTTTCTTTCGTTCATTGTCTGCTTCCCCCACGAGAATGTAGGTTCTTAAGAGGATAGGAATCTTAGATTTCCTTGTTACTGCAGTAGCCCCAATAATAGCAAGAGACAAATGTACTCAATAAATATTTGTGGAATGAACGAATGATGTCTGGGAGGTCATTGAGAACCTTTTATTGCCCATGTAATGTATGTTGTATTTATAAGTATACAGAATCTTAAGAAGTCTTTCCACCAAATTAGAATCTTGACTGTGGTACAGTGTACATTATCTTAACGTTAATCCATGGATACAAGGTAAATAAAAGGTCAGCAGTTCAGGGATCAAGGGGTATCTCTAGATGGAGTTGGACTTAATTTAATCTACTCCCTGGCAAGTTATCTAGAATTAAATATTAGTCACTCTAAGCAACATTTGAGATCCCAAATATGATTGTGTGACTATATGAAAGAGTCCAATTAAAAAAATAAAAATAAAAATAGGTGCTGGAGGATGCTGATTTGAGTTTGGAACAGGATGTCTGGATGCCACCTGTGCAGATTATTCAATCAACCCAAGCTTCATCTGTGAAGAGGGGACCCTAGTAGGACCTAGGCTGCTGGCCCTGACACGAGGATTAAACACGATGATCCGGTCAGAGTCTCAGCACAGTAAAGTGTGTTCGGCCCATGGCTGTGTACTTCTTCAGGTCACAGCGTTCCTCCTCACTACAGCATCTGAATCTCATCCCTGGGTCTGAGGCCGGTTTTCTCTTAGCTCCCTTGGTTGCTGACAAAGAACTGAAGTAAGTTTTATGGGTTACTTTAAGTATGGGTTATTTTAAGGGCTCTTAGTTCAATGTCGTTTTTTCCAATAAGGGAAGCATTCTCAGCAGAATAAAAAAAGGCATGACAGCTGCCTGCCATAAAGTAGTAAAGGAGAAAAAAAAGAAATAAGAATACAAGAACTGGCAAATTAAAGCTGTCTGGGCTTATGGTTGGGGAAAAGCAATGAGGCAAACATATCAGATTTAAAGGACTCAGTGGGACTTGGGAAATTAGCATAAGTACATACATCTAACTAGTAGTGCTAACTTCGAGCAGTGGCATTATGAAACATGTATCAGGTTTTTTTAGTCCTTTTGATGAATTTGTCCTTGAGCCATATTCTAAAACTTAACCTAATTATGTGTCCAAGAACAAACAAATACCGATCTATTTAAGTAACTTAAATATTCAACTTATTCAGCGGTGATACCGATTGGGATACTAGGATACAGGCCGTGCCTTCAGAATCTTTATGAAAGCTACCAAGTGGCCAAACCTAATGAAAAACAACACAAAAGCTGTGATCATTCTTTCTTGTTTCCCTTTTTCCCTGCAATACTGGTGATCTTATTTTGTATGATTATTCTTTGTTTTCACTTCTTCTGTATTCTTTGTGTTTCCTTCATGTTATATACCAAAGCCCAAGAATAATGTTTTCCTTCTTTAAGCATCAACAAATTCCTAAAGTATCCCAGTTAAACTGATAATGAGGTACACCTCCCGATTTTTTTGGCTAAAGAGGTAAGCAAAGATTAAAAAGACTGATAATCGCCAGTATTGATGATATATGGGAAGTGGGTCCTTTCATAGTTTTCAAGTATGAATGTTAGCTTTTGTTGTCTTTTAGAGAAGATTTTGGTGATATAATTCAAAAGCTTTAAAACAGGTAAAGAAGGGGCGCCAGAGTGGCTCAGTGGGTTAGAGCCTCTGCTTTTGGCTCAGGTCATGATCCCCGGGTCCTGGGATCGCGCCCCACATCGGGCTCTCTGCTCCGCGGGGAGCCTGCTTCCTCCTCTCTCTCTCTGCCTGCCTCTCTGCCTACTTATGATCTCTGTCTGTCAAATAAATAAACAAAATCTTTAAAAGCAAACAAACAGGTAAAGAATTTGTTTACCCTTTGACCCAACTGCATCAATTAAGATTCAACCAAGAACATAATTACATGAGTATTCATAATTATATGCACGGAATAACTCATGATCCATTATTGATAATATCATAAAATTGGAAACAAATTTCTAAAAATAAGAGATTAAATCATTTATGATAATTGCCTAATATAATACTATAAAGCCATAAATGTGACTTACATGCATATTTACTTATGTGCATATTACGCAAAAGACATCAAAAGATGCTTGTAACTACCAAATGGAAGTTAAAATGGCAAACATATCATAAGCCTTTGTTTTTTAAAATGTATATTATATGCATAGAAAAACAACTGAAAAGATATGTAGCAAGATATTAACAGGAGTTATACCTGTGTATGGAAAACATCCCTGAGCTTTATTTTCTTCTCCTTGAGTGTCTATTTTAGAGAGTATAAAAATAAATACATGACTTTTTTTAATCAGAAAAAAAACCTTTTTAAATCAGAGAAAGAAAAAGGAAACATTTTGCCACCAGTCCTTTTAGTCGTTTACTTTGGAGAGAAAGTCAAAGATTACTCCACTTTCATTGATTAGTGATGGGGGAATATTCAGACCTTTTTGGGAATTTGGAGCATTTTCAGTAATAAAATATAAAGAAGAAAAGACAAAACTGATGAACACAGCAATAGGAACACCTCTGCTATCTCAAAAACCAAGTGGCTTGTTCTTTGCCCTCCCTCCCTTAATCAGAATGTGATAAAGCTGACCTTCAGTAGTTGATCTGCAGACCCTTTTCATTGGTCAGGATGTGGCAGCAGATGGGTTAGTTACTGCACCAAGTTTTCAGTGTGGTTGTGCTCAGTAGATTGTAGAATGTACCGGGAGGCTCCAACTCGACCCAGAGTGGAAGAGGTGGCCAGGGTGGGCAGAAAAGACTCTTCTCAGGAGCGGACACCCAAGCTAAAGTGTGAAGGTGCAATGGCCAGACAGGAGACGCCATTCCAGGTAAAAGCACAGAAGTATGACTACAGCCCTGAGGAGGTTCAGTGGGGGCTTGGCAAATGCTGATGTGTTGTGATGGTGGTGAAGAGCAAACAAAAGCATTGTAGGGGCTCCTGGATTGCTCAGTCTGTTGAGCATCTGACTCTGGGTTTCAGCTCAGGTTGTGATCTCAGGGTTGTGGGATGGAGTCCCACATCAGGCTCTGCATTCAGCACAGAGTCTGCTAATGTTTCTCTCTCCTTCTGCCCCTCCCCTCCTCTATCTCTCTCAACTAGGTAAATAAATCTTAAACAAACAACACAAAAACATTCTAGAAATCCTAGCTTTTTAAGTTTTATAATACAATATGCATTATCTTACACATTCTGGGTACCTTTAAACTTAATGTGATAATTTGTGTTCTTTGTAGAACATATTGTCTTCCAATCCTCTGTGTCTTCAGAGCTGTTTAAATAAATACAAGCAGTAAGGAGAATATGCAGTGAATATCTAGCTGATGCAGATTTGGGAGGAGTAGATGCACAGTGACAATACGGGGAGATTTGGATCTGGTACACCCGCAGCCCTCACAATGTTCAGGTGCCATATAAGAACTAAATAAGAATGCTTCAGTGGCCAGTTGAGGTTCGATCTGTGGCCAGTTTGTATGGAAGTCCTGTTAACACTCAGATCAGCACAGGATCTTTTACAAAGGCCAGTGTCCTTTGCTCTGATGTCATGTTTTAAATGTCTTTATTTACCTTACCTTGAAGTTAATTGAAACCATTTGCAAAGATGTTTATGTTTTCTATTATCCTTCATGGTAATTTCCATGAGGAAAGTGGTATGACTTATTTGTCTGAAATGTGCCTCTCTCTCAAGATTCATGCGGATCTTATAATATTAAAATATCTTGGTCTGAGCATATATTTGGGAGGGTGGATTGACTGCTGCTGCTTGGGAACAAAAAATTGGCCTCTTCTTATTAAGAGCTCCATATACAACAGATTCTTTTTTCAGGGCTATCAAAGAAGCAGGAACAAATTTGCTTGGTTATGCTGATTAGCCTTTCTCCCAGGGCTGTCATGGACGACACGAATTTACGATGAGAACTACTCCCAAATCTAGAGACAGCAGGAAGCTAACAGAAATCAACCCACAATGAATTAGCAGCGATCTATCCTGTTTTGAAATTAGAATGTGCTTTCAAGTATGAAAGACTAATGGATTTCTTCATTTGTCTACCAGCCATTCTAAATTATAATTGATAAAAGTAAGACATAATCTTGCAGATTTCATCAATGTTAATAAAAACTGCAAAAAGAAATTTAAATGAAGTTTATAAAATAGAAGGTCAGAGTGTGACTAGTGTGTCTCTACTCCCATCCAGGAAAAAAGTTACTGATTCTAACCCTAAAGTAGAAAAAAGGTCAGTTACAAGACTAGATTGATTGATCAGTGCTCAAAGAGTACTCCGCTTCCTTTGTTTTAATTCTAATGCATAAATCTGTCTCCAGATTATTTCAGCCAACTAGTGAAGGGGAGAGTATGGTCCAGATTATACCACACACTGTAAAATCACACGCTGGCATTCTACTTTTCAAACATGACTCTTCTGAGTTTGGTTAATACAACTCCACTCTAAAAAAATCATCACCTCTCAGAGAACTGGCAGACTGAATTTTGGAGCCTATTAAAGCGGAGACCCAGTTTGGGAGCGTGGTGACTTCACTGAGTGCTGCCAGCCCAGCATGACAAAGCCAGCTGGCCTCATGCATCCTTGCTGTAGAAGAGAGATGCTGGGGCGTTCTCAGCAGCCCCACTCCCTTGAGCCAGCCGGCACCCGGCCTCTCATCCAGTCACATTGGGATCAGGGTTTAAGAAAGAATTCTATGTGAGTTTCGTTTGGGGGGACTTTTCCAGGGCAGATGTCCAGCAGAAGTACTGTCAGTGAGGAGTGAGATTTTTTCTGTCTCCCAGAGAACACACAGCTGAGTGAACTGAGGGCAGCAAAGCAGCAGAGGGGCTGAGCCCTGGAGGCAATCTGCTTAAGACGTTAGTCATGGATTCTGAGAGGCTAGAGGAGCCCCTGGAATATGCAGAGAATCATATGTAGATAGATTCTACATATAGATAGATAGATAGACATAGTCACTAATTCTGTTGTTTAACATGTGATTCCTAATGGAGGCTGAGGACAGTATTATATTTTTTAGTTTTCCTACAGATTCAAAATAATCTCACACTTTAAAAATGAATAAGTCCTGGGGCACCTGGCTGGCTCAGTCAGTGGAACACGCAACTCTTGTTCTTGTGGGTGGTGAGTTCAAGCCCCACATTGGGCAAGGAGCCTCCTTAAAAAAATTAAACAAATAAAAATGAATAATTCCTTAATATCATCTAATGCCCATTCATTGTCAAATTTCCAGCTGTCCTAAAAATGTCCCCTACACCTCTTTGTCCAGGCCGGGATCCTGTTCAGGTCATTACCTTGCATTGAGTTGTTATGTCCCTAAATCTCATTTAATAGAGAATACTCACTTTCTCATGACATTGACTTTTTAAGAGACTGAGCTAATTATAGCTCACCTTCTCTATTTGTTTGCTTGATTCTTTGTGGTCTTAGCGTATCCCTAGATACCCTGTGTTCTAGGTAAACTGGAAGATTGAAAGCTTTGATTACATTCAAGTTAAATGTTTTTGACTGAAACAAAAAATATAAATGTCAAATACTTCACATTGCCTCACATCACAAGACAATGTTGTCTAGGCATTAGTGGTGCTAAGACTAGTGTGGATTAAGATGTACCATTACCTTGCTCTTCTGACCAATTAATCTTCGGACTCAGTGTGAAGGACTCAGTGTGGAGGTGCTTTGGCAGCATAGGACTGTCCCATTAACTATCAAGCATTTCTCAGAAGGTCTAATGAGCTCTTGAAAATCCTTGCCTAATTCAATAATTTCCCTTTGGAATCTCTTTTTCTATGTCAGCAGGTTTTACGCTGTGCTGTTTTTTAACGTTTTTATTTTAATTCTGGTTAGTTAAAATACAGTGTTGTTTTAGTTTCAGGTGTACAATATTTTAATTCAACAATTCCATACATCACCCGTGCTCATTAGGACAAGTGCTCTCCTTAATCCCATCACCTCTTTAACCCATCCCCCCACCCACCTCCCCTCTGGTAACTATCAGTTTGTTCTCTATAGTTAAGAGTCTGTTTCTTCTCTCTCTCCCTCTTTTTTTTCCTTTGCTCATTTATTTTATTTCTTAAATTCTACATGTGAGTGAAATCATATGGTATTTCTTTCTCTGACTTAGGTTGCTTAGTATATATTCTTTAGTTCCATCCATGTCATTGCAAATGGCAAATTTTCATTCTTCTTTATGGCTGAGTAATATCCCATTATGTATAGACACCAAATTGTCTTTATCCATTTATGTGTTGATGAACAAGTGCATCCATAATTTCACTATTATAAATAAAGTTGCGATAAACATAGGGATGCACGTATCCCTTTGAATTGTTGTTTATGTATTTTGGGGGCAAATACCCAGTAGCGCAATTGCTAGATTGTAGAGTAGTTCTATTTTTAACTTTCTGAGGAGCCTCCATACTGTTTTCTACTGTGGCTGTACCAGGTTGCATTCCCACCAACAGTACAGGAGGGATCCTCCTTCTCCACATCCTTGCCAACACTTGCTATTTCTTGTGTTTTTGATTTTAGCCTTTCTGACAGGTGTGAGATGATATCTCATTATAGTTTTGATTTGCATTTCCCTGATGGTAACTGATAATGAACATCTTTCCATGTGTCTGTTGGCTATCTGGATGTCTTCTTTGGAGAAATGTCAGTTCATGTTTTTTGCCCATTTTTAATTGGATTATTTGTTTTTTGAGTGTTGAGTTGTTTAAGTTCTTTGTATATTTTGGATACTAACCCTTTATTGGATATGTCATTTGCAGATATAGTCTCCTGTTCCATAAATTGTCTTTTAGATTTATTGATTGTTTCCTTTGCTGGGCAGAAGCTTTTTATTTTGAAGTAGTCGCAGTAGTTTATTTTTTATTTCATTTCTTTTGCCTCAGGAGACATATCTAGAAAAAAGTTGCTATGTCCAGTGTCAAAAAATGTTACTGCCTGTGTTCTCTTCCAGGATTTTTATGGTTTCAAGTCTTACAATTAGGTCTTTAACCCACTTTGAATTTATTTTTGTGTATGGTGTAAGAAAGTGGTCTAGTTTCGTTTCCACATGTTACTGTCCAGTTTTCTCAACACCATTTTTTGAAGAAATTGTTCTTTTTCCTGTTGGATACTCTTTCCTGCTTTGTCAAAGATTAATTGATCAGATAGTTATGGGTTCATTTCTGGGTTTTCTACTCTGTTCCATTGGTCTCCATGTCTGTTTTTATACCTGTACCATACTGTTTCAATCACTATAGCTTTGTAATATAACTTGAAATCCAGAATTGTGATGTCTCCACCTTCGCTTTTCTTGTTCAAGATTGCTTTGGCTATTCAGGGTCTTTTGGGATTCCATATAAATTTTAGGTTATTTGGTCTAGTTCTGTGGAAAATGTTGTTGGCATTTTGATAGGAATTACATTAAATGTATAGTTGTTTTGTGTAGTATAGAGACTTTAACAATATTTGCTCTTCCAATCCATGAGCATAGAAATGTCTTTCCATTTCTTTTTTCATCTTCACTTTCTTTCATCAGTGTTTTATAGTTTTCAGAGTATAGGCCTTTTACCTCTTTGGTTAAGTTTATTCCTAGGTATCATTATTTTTGGTACAATTGTAAATGGGATTGGTTTCTTAATTTCTCTTTCTGCGGCATCATTAGTGGTGTATAGAGGTGTCACAGATTTCTGAACATTGATTTTGTATCCTGTGACTTTACTGAGTTTATCAGCTCTAGCAGGGTTTGTTGTTGTTGTTGTTGTTGTTGTTGTTGTTGTTGTTGTTTTTTAGAATCTTTCAGGTTTTCTATATGTAGTATCATGTAATCTGCAAATAATGAAAAGTTTTACTTCTTCCTTTCCAATTTGGATACCTTTTATTTCTTTGTTGTCTGACTGCAATGGCTAGGATTTCTAGTAGTATGTTGAATTCAAGTGGTGAGAGTGAACATTCATGTCTTGTTCCTGACCTTAGGTGAAAGCTCTCAGTTTTTCCCCATTGAGGATGGTACTAGCTGTGGGTTCTTCATATGTATAACCTGTATTATGTTGAGGTATGCTCCCTCTCAACCTAATTTGTTGAGGTTTTTATTATGAATGGATGTTGTACTTTGTCAAATTATGGTGCACTATTTATGCACTAGTTATGACATGAACCAAGTCATTAGTTTCTTGATCCTCGATTCCCTCACCTGTAAAATGGGTATAAAAATATAACCAATTCACATGGCTGTTAGAAGTGTTATATGAAATGTCCATGTATCCATTCTTTGACCGATGCCTGGTGAGATATATGCATACAATAAGCATTGGTTATTTTTTATTATTGTGATTTTCCTTATTATTGTGCTTGTTACTTATTTCATTAAGTGACAGCTTATGGAGCATTATCATTGACTGCCAGTCTCAAGTCCCTGAAGCAGATGACAAAATGTCAGATAAATTGCTGCAAAGGAGTTGAGGCAGTTAGACTTTTGAAGAAAAGTATACCATTTTTTATTTTATTTTTTAAAAAGATTTTATTTATTTGAGAGAGAGAGAGTACATGCATGAGCAGGGGGAGGTGCAGAGGGAGAGGGAGAAATAGACTCCCTCTGAGCAGGGAACCTGATGAGGGGCTCGATTCCAGGACCCCAGGATCACGACCTGAGCCAAGGCAGACACAACAGGCTTAGCTACCTCAGTGGCCCATAATAGCAGATTGGGATTTGTTTCAAATAAGGGCTGCTCAGATTAGAATTTCCTAAGGCATGTTATAGGAACCAGTAGGCCTCCAACATATTCCCTGGGAGAAGGGTGCCATTCTAAAATTACATCTGGGAAATGCTATGTGTTGTTTTCTACTAGTGGAGTTTCATTGTGCATGGCATTAAGCTAAAGGTTCTGGAAAGCCTCTTGAGAAAGAAATCTGCTTTAGTCAAGTATTTGCTTAATCAGGTGTTTTCTAATCTATTTGCCTATGGATACTACCCATCCCACCCTTGCTTTTATAAAACCAAGTAATACATATAAACATTGTATTGAGCTGCCTTAGATTCTCCCAAGGGCTTGAACGAGGAGGGGCTCAGACTGCTGAGCTGACCCTCAGCGGAGAGTTGGAAGATGTCTGCCCCTGATTTTTGGATCCTACAAAGCCATGCAAGTGAGAAGATTTCTTAAGAGGTTTCATTTCCATGTTGGGGCTTATAGGGTAGAAATTAGAAAGCCCATAGTAATGTGACAGCTAAACTCTCTTCCTTCGATTGTCTTCAAACCTTTCCAGGACTCACTCCTCGAGGACCTCAGAGTCCATCTGTCATTTAGGTATCTCAGAACCGCTGGGACTTGCCTAGGCTGACAGGAATGAGTTCCTTGGCCTGATGCACAGAAACCAAAGGGTATAGAGGGTGTCAAGTTTCAGAGGAGGACAAAGGATTTGAAGTCAGACCAAAAGGGGTCAGTGTTTTAGCTCTGCCAGGTAGTCACCTGGTCCCTGGCCAAGTCCCTTACCTGAACTACAGGTTCTTCATCTATATAATAGGGACAATTAAAGCACTTAGCTCAAATGGTTGTGAAATTCTCATTAAATTATAAAAGCATTTTTTAAAATATGAAGTGTTATTTAAAAGCTCATTATGTGCTATGGTGAGTGCTGTGAATTGTGTAAGACTGATGATTCACAGACCTGTACCCCTGAAACAATATGTTATATGTCAATTTTTTTAGAAAGTAGGGGGATAAATAAGTAAATAAAAGCTCATTAATTTAATGTTAATGTTAAGGGTATTCTTGCTGATCTTCATATTTGAGGATCTACTAGTTATTCTTTTATTCATTCAACTTGTCAAATACTTATTGAGCACTTTGCAACATACCAGCTCCTAGGGTTAGGTGCTGATGGAGAGTATAGAATAAAGCAGCTCTGATCCCTGCCTTCTTGGAATGCACATTCCATAGTGGGAGACATATGTTAAACAAATATGCACACAAATAAGTGTATCATTATAGTCTCCTGTCTCCAGGTACTGATGTGATATTTTTTAAATGAGATATTGCTTATACTCTCCATATAGATGTATTTTGAAGGTATTATCCATGAACTGTTCACAGAAAATACAGAAAATGAATTTATCAGTTTAAATAAAGAATACATTTTTTAATATAGAACTAGAAGATACCTTAGGAATGGTTTATCTCAATCCCTTCGTTTTACAGGTGAGGAAAATTAAAAACCAGAATACTGTAGAAATATCTCCAGTCCGTGTGTGTGTGTGTGTGTGTGTGTGTGTGTGAGCGTGTGTGTGAGAGAGAGAGAGAGAGAGAGAGACCAGGGATCTTGACACAGGAATTAGAACCCAGATTTCTTTTTCCCTAGTCAGGGCTTTGTACTCTGCTGGGTTCTCTCTGAAAGGGCCAACTCGTATTTTAACAGTGAGTAATAATTACCACACTTTTATACAACGGGTTTCAATTACTAGAAATTAGGGACACAGTACAATTGATTTTTCCAAACTTTACTCCATAAAACATTAGTATTTTAGTAGGTGTTTGTAGATTATCATTTTTTAAGTTGCTTGATCAAATTAGTTTGAGAAACTACACCCACCCTCCAACCCTGCCTTTAGGAATCCTTAAATGAATGTTGTGATAGTAAAAGATCATTCCTGAACTGAGGAAGCCTCTTAACTGTACAACTCAGTATTTCCCATACTTATTTGACTACAGAATGTATTTTGAATTATCTAACAATGTGATTACAGTGTGCTGGCTGGGAAGTACAAACTTACCATCAGTTTTGTTGGCTTCTTGGTAAAGTCTGTAAAAGCCCAATAGTGAACTAAATTGTATCATACAACTTTAAAAAGGGCGGCTACTACATTCTTAGAACCTCAGGCTGACTAAGACTATAGCAGTAACACTTAGTAGGATGCATTTTCTTCAGTTGACCATGTCCTTTTAATTGAGGACCAGAATGGAAAACAATGGGAACATAGTATGTTCTGATACCTCTTTGGAGGAAAGCAATCCTCTTTAAGTTCTTAAACATGATTTCAGGCCTTTTAAAAATGATTATTTTTCTTTTTAGGCATCCACAAACCCAGTGTTCTCCAAAAGGGTGTGATGTCTCCACAGGACATTCAAATAAGGTAGCTGGACACCTTGATTCCAATGTGACTATGTATCTTTATTTCAGACTTGTCCAAGTCGATGGTTGTGAAGCCTGTCTATGGCTGCTTGGTCAGGTCATCCAAACATGAAACTGTTAGTGATATTTTGAAGTCTTTGAGACAAAAGCCCAGCTTGCTAAAGAACTTTGGTTCAGCAGAGAGACAGGGAGGTACAGTGAAGAGAGAATCAAAAGCCTGGAAATTTGCTGCTGAGAATAAATGCTAGCTGCTCCCCGAGGTGATTTGTCTGTGCACTCCACTCTCTACAGATGTTAGAGCCTCTTTTTGAGTAAGGACCCGAGGTTCTTTGGTAGCACTTTGATATCCTGCTCGAATTCAATATGTGAAATGGAGGCGTCTCTCTGTGACTTGGAGCCCACAGCAGGCTTTGAAGTCTGATCCAATTTTTGCTGCCTACTATTTGATGTTGAAAGGATGAAATGAAGAAAATGTACAGTTTTTGCCAGTAACTCTGCTGAGCATATGTAAGATTAAAAAAACAAAATCCTTTGGATGATGTACTTAGAAATGTTAAGTAGATTAATACCTTCCTATAGGTTTTCTTTTTTCTTTCTTAGGGATAAAAATTAAGTATAGGAGAAAATCAGCACATAGTTGTTTTTTATATTCTGAACTATAATTAATTTAAGAGAGGGCTAAGTTGACTTGTTCAGAGGAAGAAATAAATGAATTAAGCAAAAGGTGCTGAGACTCTGCTACTAATTGCCCCAAGGAGAGGACCTCCACTCAATTCTCATGCAAGACAGGGGCAACTTACATGACCCAAATATACTTAGCTTCTTCCCCATATCATCAGGGTTAAAGGTCCCTTAGTTAAATGGAAGCTATGTCCTTGACGCTGCTTCTTCCAAAGATAAAAGTAATGTTTCTCTTATTGGGTCTTTGCGAAGCACTCCATTTCTGGGACTGATCTGCTATCTTCTCGGACATGCCATGCTGCCCCAGGTTGCCCAGGACCAAGTCCCTCAAAAGGAACCCCTACAAAACTTGGTAAGAACATTTTGAATTGCATGCTGCTTCTACCTTTTTTTTTTTTTAAGATTTTATTTATTCATTTGACAGACAGAGACCACAAGTAGGCAGAGAGGCAGGCAGAGAGAGAGGAGGAAGCAGGCTCCCCACTGAGCAGAGAGCCCCAAATGGGGCTCGATCCCAGGACCCTGAGATCATGACCTGAGCCGAAGGCAGAGGCTTAACCCACTGAGCCACCCAGGCACCCCCTGCTTCTACCTTTTGCATGCTTGTGTACTTTTTGATGAGTTGGTTAGGCAGGACTATCTAAAAAGTAGGACTCAGTAATATGACTTAATGTTCGCAAAAAATTCAGGTTTGTGCAGCCATTAAGGCTGGAAGCAAAACATGTATTAAAAGTAGCCATGGGGTGCCTGGGTGGCTCAGTGGATTGGGCCTCTGCCTTCAGCTCAGGTCATGATCTCATGATCTCATGACCTGGAGTTGAGCCCCGCATCAGGCTTTCTGCTCAGTGGGGAGCCTGCTTCCCCCCCCACCCCTGCCTGCCTCTCTGCCTACTTGTGATTTCTCTCTCTCTGTCAAATAAATAAAATCTATTAAAAAAAAAATAGCCATAGAGAGCCTGGATGGCTCAGTTGGGAGATTGCCTTCAGCCTAGGTCATGAACCCAGAGTTCTGGAATCAAGCCCTGCATCAGGCTCCCTGCTGAGCGAGCAGGGAATCTTCTTCTCCCTCTGCCTTCCACCCCATCTGCTTGTGCTCTCCCTCTCTCTGTCAAATAAATAAATAAAATATTTTAAAAAATAAAAATAAAGGTACCCATTTACTGCCTCCTCATGCCATACAAGTTTACTTCTCTGAGGGAAGAAAGTGAGTATCAAAGACCATTATTTCCCTTAACCTGTTAAGAACCTCAAATTAGGAAACTACCTCACAATTTCATTTTGTCAAAGGAAAGACAGACAACTGGTCAGCTTCCAGTGGAACAGATCATTTTGGGTCAAAATCTAGGACTTGTAAAGAATATGGATTTAGAGAGTAGTTCTACTCTTTTGGCAATACATTTGGCAATTCTTTCCACAAGAGTACACACATCTTGCCACACTCCTTTGGGAAATAGCAATTTATGGCCCCCTTTCTAAATTTTTTGCTACAGAATATGGTGAAAGTTAGTTTGGGGCTTATGTGTGACTATAATGTGTGGTTTATGTGTACTTCTGGAAGATAAAATAGAAGCATGATTGTAAGAAATACTTAAGAACCAGAAGATACTAAGAGCAGTGTGGACCTTCCAAAGAAAGAAACTTTTTCAGCTTAAAATACTGGCATTACACTCAGTATTGACTTCATTTGACATTTTTCTAGAATATGCAATAAATTCTCAGGTCTCCAAATTTCTTCTTAGCCTGTTTTTCAGTAACAAAGTAGTACAATATGAAGTGAAGAATGTACAATAAGTGTGTTAGGACCTTCAGTCTATATGGAACTTAGGCTGTTGGAGAGAGACAAGAGAGGATGAGTGTACTATAGCAGAGCCTTTTAAATGGGTATGCAGAAAATGATAAATCTGTCAAAGGGAATATTTTCCCCATGGTGTTCAGTGTTCCCACACAGCCAGATAGTGTTCAGGAATAGGGCCACAATGAGGTAGGGATAGGAGTGGTGCAAAAAAAAGAGGGAAATTTAGGGAAAAGACAAGGTGGTAGAGCAGAATCCATTATGCAAGAATTTGGTTGGCATTTGTCTCTATCCAAACAGACAATCTCTACCTTTTAATTGTGTTGTTTAGACCATTTATATTTAATGTGATTATTGATGCATTTTGGCTTAAATCTACCATCTTGCTGTTTGTTTTCAATTTTTCCCATCTGATCTTTGTTCACTTTTGACATTCTACTTTAAAATATATGTAAAAAGAAAAAATTTAAGTATGATTGAGTAGCCAAAGGCACAGATTCTAGAATGAGACCTGCCTGGATTCACATCTCTGTTGTCCTGTGTAGTGTTAACTGAGTTATGAAACAACTCCCTATCTCAGTACTTACACATGTCAAATGAGGAAATGGTAATTCATAGCTGAGGGGTTATCCTCAGGATCCAATGAGCTGGTAGTACAAGCAAAGAGCACAGCATGGTGTCTGGTTCATGACAAGGGTACATTATTTCAGCTGTTGCTGTTGTACTCATTGCTATTGATATTATATAAATGCAAATTTAATCTATAAGTATGAAAAACAGAGAAATAAAGTTCTTATTGTAAGGCACTAAATTTTGGTAGGAGTTTATAGGGATTAAAAATATATTGTATTTTGAATTAACTATTAAAGAGATTTGTTGGATTATAATCATCTTTCTTGGTCTTTAGGAAAGTATTTCCAAAGTCAAGCTCACCAATAAGCTACACATCTGACTTGCTATAAGTGGCTCAGATGCACTTTCCTGTCACACTTGTTTTTTCCCTCCAATCTGGATGGTTTTCTCTTGGGTTTGCCACTATCACCATTACTTCTCCTTACACTCTTGTAAATAGCATCCAAAGTAGTCTTCCTGCTTCCATTCTTTTCCTCCTTCAACTTATCTTCTGCACAGATATCTGAGGAGATTTTTTTTTCTTTTATTTATTTGACAGACAGAGATCACACGTAGGCAGAGAGGCAGGTAGAGAGAGAGGAGGAAGCAGGCTCCCCACTGCACAGAGAGCCAAATGCAGGGCTCGATCCCAGGACCCTGAGACCATGACCTGAGTCGAAGGCAGAGGCTTAATCCACTGAGCCACCCAGGCGCCCCCTGAGGAGATTTTCTAAAGCATACTCTGATACTAACATTCCCTTCCTCCATATTCCTCCATGGCTCCCCACTGCTTCAGCATCAGCTCTAAATTTCTTGGTGTGACATTCAAGGCTATCTCTTTTATGGTCTTAATCTTCCTTTCTAGCTGTATCTTCCACTGATCTCTCTTCCTTAATTTTTGCTTCAGAATATCCAAACTGTTCTCTGTTCTCCAAGAATACCTAGTATGTTCTTCCTCTCCTCTGTGACATTGCTCACACAGTGCCCTCTGCCCCATCTATCCTTCTTACTGTTCACTTTCAGTCCTTTCCATTCTTTTTTTTTTTTTTTTTAAAGAACGTGAGTTGAGGGGATGAGGGCCTGGGGGTAGGGGGAGAGAGACAGAGGAAGAGGGAGAGAGAGAATCTTAAGCATGCTCCATGCCCAGCACACAGCCTGATGCAGAGCTCCATCTCACAACCCTGAGATCATGACCTGAGCCAAAATCAAGAGTTGGATTTGGATGCTTAACTGACTGATCCACTCATGCTCCCTGGTCCTCTCCATTCTTGATTCCCCATGGTTCCCTCTTCTGTGCCCCTTGACTCTTCTTTTAGTACTTACCACATCCTGCCTTACATTATATTTTCATTCATCTACTAGATTTTAAACTCTCTAGGATTGTATCTTTTCATTTCTGTATTCTCTCCTCACAGCCTAGCCTATATCTTCTAACTGAATTCTTGAGCATCCAAAGCCATGATGAAATAAAATGGAAGCAAGAATGTAATGAAGCTCTTGAATGAGGCAGAGAAAAGTTTTAAAATGTGTTTCTAATAATCCTGAAATAAAATAAATGTCTCTTAGTCACCCCCAAATAGGATAGCATACCACTAGAGCAGGTTAAAATGATCCAACCAGTTTTATTTTGTTGCTGTTGTTTTGAGTGGGGGAAAGAAAAAGGTTTAGGCAGGAAAACGCATTATGTAGAAAGTAGCAAAGATGGATCAAAGAGCAAAAGCTCTCCAATTATATGTTTTCAAGGTTATCAGCTGCAGAAACAAGAGTATATTCTGTAAGAAACATTTCAGTAAGTTATACTTTTGGGTTTAATTTTTTGCCTTGAATTACCCATTATTTCAACCTATATTTCTATGAAAGACTGAACGAGAATATTGTGATCTTTCAGTATTAAAAAAAAAAAACAAAACCCACTAACATCCAACAAGTTAGCCTTGTAACTTTCAATGACTGCTAATAACTTCACTGTTGTATGGAGTGGTCTGGTGGGGTGGGGGATGGAGGGAAGTGGGGAATAAATCTAAAGCTCCTGTCAGGCCAGCTCTGTTCAGGGCAGGCATGCAAAGAAGTATACAGATGTGGGGCTTGTACAAAGGCTGTCTTCATCCCCTTAGGCAGAGAGTCTCAGAAGTAGTCCTTAATTTGTCCATCTGAGCCTGACTCATCTTCACATAGAAAAGGAAAGCACAGTATACCCAGGAAGTACATAGTAAGAATCACTTTGTAACTAATTCAAGCAGTGAAATTATTTAATTAGACCTGATGGGCATATAGACAGACTTGGTCTGATTTTACTGTTTAAAAATGTATTCTTTAGACATTTTCCTTATATTTATTATTCATCTATTTACTCAGCAATTATTAATACTTACTAAGTGCCAGGAACTGTCCTGTTCTCGGACTTCTTATTTTTAAAAGAAAACTTCTTAGTTTTAAAAGACCAGTTTTGGGTTGGTTGTTTTAATTTCCAATTTGCAAAGATACTTTGTGAATACAATAGAAAAGAATTATAGTTGACCCTTCAACAACACAGGGGTTAGGAGTGCTGACCACTACACAGTCAAAAATCCATGTCTAACTTTTGGTGCATCAAAAATTTAACTACTCATAACATTCTGTTGACCTTACTGATAACATAAGTAGTTGATTAGCACTATAATGTGTGTTATATGTATTATATACTGTACTCTTATAGTAATACCTTTTTCTTAGTTTTTTTTCAGTATTTCTAAACTGTACAGTTCATCTAAGAGCTTTTCCAAACTGTTGCAAATCTAAAAACAATTTCCAATTATCTTTTGGGGAAAAATCATGTATAAGTGAACCCACGCAATTCAAACCCGTGTTTTTCAAAGGTTACCTACTAGTTACGTAATTGCATACTTAGATGTTGTATCGATAGCAAAATGATCTAAACTTTTCTAAATTTCTTGCTCTAAATTATTCTAAATTTCTTTACTAATCTTGTTGGGACAAGTAGCAGGAGTCAGCCCACACACCACATACAGCACGAACACTGTTCTAGGCATGTGTGATAAATCAGGGAACGACAGTAAAAAATTCCTGTCCTCACAGTGCTACGTTCCAGCAGAGGGAGATGACAATAAATAGTAAGCATAGTACAAAAGTCAGTGGTATGGGATGTTAGAAGGGTTCAAGTGTTATGAGGGAGAAAATACTGCGAGGGAAACTTTCGGAGTAGCCAAAGTATGGAAGAGGGGGTTGGGGATGATTGCACTTTTAAATGGGGTAGATAGGGCTGGTTTCACTGAGAAGGCTTGAAAGTGGTGAGCAAATTAGCCATGCAGTATTTGGGAGAAGAGCATTCCAGGCAAAGGGAATACCATGGCAAAGGCCCTGAGGGAAGAGCCTGCATGAAATAGGGGAGGGGTGGAAAGAAGCCCTGTGGTGGGAGCTGGGAGAGCCAGAGGAATGGTAGAAGGTGAGGAGCCACATCAGCACTTCTTCCTTCTTCTTGCTCCTCCTTCCCCTCCTCTTCTCCTCCTCACTCTCCTCCTCTCCTCCTCCCTTCCCCCCCTTCTCTTCCCCCATTCCTCCTCCTCCTCCTCCTTCTTCTTCTACTTCTACTTCTTTTAACTTTTATTTATTAAATAATCTCTACCCCCAATATGGGGCTTAAACTCACAACCCCGAGATCAAGAATTCCATGCTCGGGGCACCTGGATGACTCAGTCATTGAGTATCTGACTCTTGATCTCAGCTCAGGTCTTGATCTCAGGGTCTTGAGTTCAAGCCCCGTGTTGGGCTCTGTGCTAGGCATGGGGCGTGCTTCAAAGAATGAAAAATAAAATAAAAAATAAAAAGAGTCGCATGCTCTACCAACCGAGGCAGTCTGGTGCCCCAAGTCAGTACTTCTTAATGACTTAACAAGCACCCCAGGGATCTAGTCCAAATGAAGATTCTGATTCAGTAGGTCTGGGTGGCTCCAAAGATTCTGCAATACTTATAAGCTTCCAGGCGGTTGCCGGTGTTGTTGTGCTGAGGCCCACAACAGTGAGGGTATACACCCAGTGAAATGCAGAGTGCTGAGCATTTTCAGCCCAGGAGTGACTTGACCTGAGTTGTGTATTAAAATGATTACTCTAGCCCCTTGGTTAAGGATAGACTACAGACGTCATCGGTGAATGAGTTATTCTGGTTAAGTTTCATTTTCCAGACAGCTGCAACTTTCTAAAACCTATCACTCCCTTTCATTCTAAGTGTAATGAATACAATTCTGTAGTGTCTTAGAACATGATCATTAACAACAGTTATCACACAGGGCCATAATGCAGAGAGCGTCCTAGAGATCACTGTGAAATGGGACCACCTACCCTTTCCTGTGATACCTCACCTAAGTGAGGTAGTTCTGCGTTAGAACTGGAAGGTTTTCCTCGATGTGAGATTTTCACTGCGAACACCAGGACAGCTCCAGGCAAATAGAGACGAGTTGGTCAGCCTATCACAATACTAGAAGTTGAACTTGATTTGGGGAGGAACTTTTTTTTTTTTTTTTTTTTAATTAGATCACTCCTCCAGGCAAGACAAAGCCTTAGATCCGTGGGACAGAATTGCCTCGAACTGCCTGCCTGTGTTTGGAAGGGGTTACAAGCAGCTTACCAAACAGCAAGCACTGTGACCATGAAGGGCTCAGATGTCACCCATTTGACCAAAAGAGCATGTTTCTGCAGTGGAGTCTCAAAGGCAATATAATCCCTATTGGGAAAGCACATGGAAACCAAACCCTATGTGGAGGGAAGGCTGCTAGGCCTCTGTGGCCTGCATCCAATGCCATTATGCAATGTCACACATGAGACTTCAAGGCCTCTCTTACGCCCTCACGTATGGGTAGTCTTCAGTACTCTGAATGTCTCCTCCTTTGGCTTCCATTGAGCTGAGACACCTTTTCTTCTTGCCCAGATGCCACAGAATTCACCGTAAACCCTCATCAGTGAAACTGGTAAATCCTGTCTCAGGACTTTTCTCAGTGAGATAGTAAAGGAATTTGAGGCATAGAATTCTTACTCTGTTAGCATGGGAAGTGGAAAAAAAAAACCCTCCTTGTTAAAGGATCTTTTTTGATGAGTGGTGCTTAAACTTCAATGTGCATCAAAATCACTGGGCCCACTCTATAATCCCTGGGTCGGGATGGAAGAGGGATTTGTGTTTTTATCAGATTCCTAGGAGACATCATAGCGCTGGCCTGGGGACTACCGTTTGAGAACCACTGCTCTAGATAACCCCTATCTCTGCGATACCACATTGAATGAGAAAAAGTGAACCGTATGTGTATGATTTTCTATTCATTCAACAAACACTTATTGAGCACTCACTGTATATCAGCCACAGGCCCAGAAGTGAAATAAGATATTTAGAGAGTGTAATGTATTTCTAATATATTGGTCTTTGCAGCTGTTATTTTCCAAAGCAGGTTTGGGAATACACAAGTGTCCTTATTTATCTCAAGTGGTCTCATTAAATTCTCAGGAAGTTGTCAAGAACAAAGTTACATTTACTTATAACTTTGCTGTAGAGGAGGAGGAGGGGAGTGTTCCAGATTTTTATAAAGTGTCTCAATTTCTAAAATTATTAGGAATTATTGCTTTTAAAGGATATTTCTGTTTTGTAAACTCTGCCCGGCTTTGCCAGCCTCCCGTAAGGCAAAATTGCTCTAAACCCCACCAGATCTGAATATTTGCACAGATCTCTTATATGGATGTCATCACCAGAATGTTTGTGTTCTGGTTTTTTGCAAAAGAATTGAGGCAAGGCCAGCATAAGGATTGCATAGTTTGAGGCTTGTGGGCATGAGGGTAAAGGATAGAAGGAGAAAGAAGAGAGGAGATTATAGCTCTCCTAATCCCAAACTTCATTTCTCATTTAGCCTGATTTATATTAATCATATACCTTTCTTCTTTTGCTTAAAAGACTTTTTTTTTTTTCTTCCCAGATCTGGATTTGGGGTTGTTTTGCTTTTGTTTAGCTTTATTTTGTAATTTTGGAGAATGTGAACAGAGTGCTGGCTGGCCATTTACCCCAAATGAGGCTTCTGTCCAAAACTATGACTTTTAGGAGGAATTTGTAGGTTGACTACAAAGAAGAGAACATTCATTTTGGCACACAATTTTCCCCCTGAAATTTGGGGATCTGGATGATAAGGAGAAGGGACGCAGTCCACAGAGGTCAGCATCACCGCCAGCTGAGGTGGCAAGATCCTGACCTTGCCTGAGGAGTTGAAGCTGGAGGGGAGGTGGCCACAGTCCAGGAGGTCACTGGTCAGCCACCATCCCAAGGCCGCATGGCTCAGGGAAGGCCTTGTGACAGTCTGTTCTCATTTCTGCAACTCATTAAAGCATGTTATGAAGTTGCATAGTTTGGGGTCATTATTTCTGCCTAGATTGTGACTGCAAACGTATCTGAGGCAAGTTCAGCAGGAACTTTTCCGGTGCTTTCCTGAGCGTGTCAGGTCAGGATGCACTTTCTGCGGATGCCAAGTGAAGTTCTGGCATTGACCCAGGACATCAGGAGCGCAGCTGCCAGACAATGCGAGGCGGGGTGAATGAGGTGAGTTAGGGTACTTAGCTTCCAGAATGGGAGGCTGATGGCATGGCCATAAAACGTGCTGATAGGAATTTTATTTGTAAATTCTTTTCTTACTTGATATATTTGAAACAGCACATACTCTCTAGACTACCCTGTTGACCTTGGCTGCCTAGTTTGTTTTATTTTAAAGGATTCTTTTCAACTTTAAAATTAAACATACAGTTGTATAGTGGTAGGAATGAGGAGTGGAGAGGTTTTTCTTTTTACTTTTGCTTGTTTTCCAAGATTAGGAGTAATACATTATTTTTAATTAATGACTTTTTTTTCCTAGTAGTTTGGGATTTTCAGAAAATTGAACAAAGTGCAGAATTCTCATATAAACCCTTATGTCTTCCCCCCCCCCAAGTTTTCCCTGTTGTTAACATCTGGCATTATTGTGGCTCAGTTGTTATAATGATGAGCCAATATTGATATGTTATTTACTAAAGTCAAGAATTCACAGTAGGGCTTACTCTTTGTGTTGTACACTCTGGGTTTTGACATGTATCCACCACTGCAGGATCATACAGAGTAGTTTCACTTGCCTAAAAATCCCTTATGGCTCCACCTCTTTATCCCTCCGTCCCTCCCCCTAAGCTCAGGGCAACATCTATTTCAGGAGTAAGGGTGGGGGTTGTTGTTTTTTGCTTGTTTGATTTTGTTCTTTTACTGTTTACAAATTTCACCTTTTCCAGAATGGAAATATACGTGGAATTATATACATAGCTTCTTCAAATTGCCTTCTTTCAGTTACCAATACGCATTTGAGCTCTTCTGTGTCTTTGCACGGCTTGATAGTCCATTTCTTTTTATTGCTGAATGTACTCCGTTGTGTGGCTGTTTATCCATTGTATGGATTGTTTATCCATTCACCCCTTAAAGACATTTGGTTGCTTCCAAGTTATGGCAATTATGAATAAAGCTGCTGTAAACATTTTTGTTCAGGTTTTTGTGTGAATATACGTTTTCAACTCTTTGGGGCAAATACCAAAGAGTATGATTGCTAGATTATATGGTAAGGGTATGTTTAGCTTTGTAAGAAGCTGCCAAACTGTCTTCCAAAATAGCTGTACTATTTTGCATTCCCACCAGCAGCAAATAAGAGTTCCTATTGCTCCAAATCCTCACCAGCATTTGGTGTTGTCAGTGTTTTGGATTTAGGCCATTTTAGTAGGTGTGTAGTAATATCTTGTTGTTGTTTTAATTTCTGTTTCCCTGATGACATATGACTTGAAGCAACTTTTCATATGCTTATTTGCCACTTGTTTGTCTTCTTTGGTGAAGTATGTGTTTATATCTTTTCCCCATTTTTAAATTGTTGTTTGTTTTCTTATTGTTAAGTTTTAAGAGTTCTCTGTATATTTTGGATACCAGTCCTTGGCCAGATATGTTTTACAATGTTTCTCTCAGTCTGTGGCTTGTCTTTTCATTTTTTAAGTAGTGTCTTTAGTAGAGCAGGAAGTAATTTTTTTATATGTATATAACCAGGAAAAAAAAATGTTTTCAAATCAACCTGACTCCCTTCTTGGCTTAGCAACCATTCCCCACCCAAGAAAGTTAGTAGTCTGAAAGGAACGAGATAATCTGACATTTAGATGTTAAACATATGAGAACCTGACACAAATGTGTTTCCCAAATTAAATATGATCAATTTTAAGTGCTATAGGGAGGCAAGACAGACACAGTCCAAAAGTTAATAAGAAAAAAAGTATGACTATATGCAGAACCATGCTAAGATTTTTTTCCAGTTTTCGTTTTTCTTTGAGTTTCCTGTTTCCTTGCTACTTGTACTGATTAACTCACTAGAATTCCTAAAATGTCCAAGAAAACTCCAGTTGTTAGCTTCTGGTAAAAACTATAATTAGCAGAGGAAAAATTATTGGCTTAAATCAGAGCAGGCTGGAAGAGTGAAATGAATCCTTATTACTCATTCATTTAGATATTCAGCAGATATTCGTTGAGCACCTACTAAGTGGCAGACACTATATTGGATGCTGGTGGTGTACAAGGCAGCAAGATCTAGGATTGTCTTTGTGAAGTTTACATTCCAAGAGGGAAATAGACAAGTAACTCCAAAATCAAGTCTCCTTTGACTGAGGTGTCAATAAGAGTGAGCACTGATCTGAGCTCCAACAAGGGTACCAGGTCTCAGAGAGTGGAGAAGGGCCAGGTAGGCTTAAACCAAAGCTGAGAACTGAAAGTTTGGGGATTAAGAATCTGCCAGGCAAAGAGGGGAGAAAGGTGTCTCCAGTCCTCTAACTGTTCCCTTTCCACACCTGGAAAAGCTCACATGGGAGAGAGAGGAGATTTTCGTTGTTCTTGTTTTTTATATATTTTTTTTAAATTCTGAAATGTAACATGCCTAAAGAAAAAAAAATTTAAAACAGAGATGGGCAGTGTAAGGAAATATTATAAAGGAAGTGCACACATAACTACAACTGAGATTGCAAAAGAACTTACCACACCTCAGAAATGTCCTGCACACCCTTTCCTGATTTGACTCTCTTTTTCTTCCTAAGTACGCATCCTAAATATCATAGTTCCATTTTGCCTGTTTTTAAACTGCATAACTAGAATCACACAGCATATATTCTTTGGTTTCTAGCTTTTTCTTCTTTTTTCCCCTTAAGATTACATTTTTTAAAATGTTTTATTTATTTAGTTGACACAGAGAGAGAGAGAGAGATATCACAAGTAGGCAGAGAGACAGGCAGAGAGAGAGGGGGGAAGCAGACTCCCTGCTGAGCAGAGAGCCCAATGCAGGCCTCAATCTCAGGACCCTGAGACCCTGACCTGAGCCAAAGGCAGAGACTTAACCCACTGAGCCACCCAGGGCACCCCTTAACATTACATTTTTTAAGATTAACTTGTTTATTTTCATTGCTACAGAGTATCTTACTTTATGAATCCAGTTTTCTGTCACTGGCCATCTGAGTTGCTCCTAGTTTAGACCTCTTACAAAAAAAAAAAAAAAAAAAAAAAATGCCCACGGATGATGGTCCCACACCCTCAGTAGTATGGCACAGCAGGGAGACTTAAATGGACATCTCAGCCCTGCCACTCTTACAGCTTTGTGACTTTGGGCAAGTTACTTAACCTCTCTGTGCCTCTTTCTTCTCATCTGTAAAATGGGAATAATAAAAATAACTATAACCTGAGATATGCATGTAAAGTACTTCCCACATTACTTGGCTTATAGTAAGCATTCAACAGAAGTTTGCTCCTGCGTGGGGTTCTGTTTCTTATTCATGGGAATAGCTCATTTTCCTTTGGGTAAGTTCTCTACCAAGTTTATATGGCCTCACTTATCTGGATCTGGAATTATAGAAGGCTTTGAGATAATTCTTCTCAACCCTCTTATTCTACAGATGAGGAAACGGAGTCCCAGGAGGTCAACACAGAGCTGGGTTCTAGGGAGAAATCAAGGAAATGGTGCCTCTAGACCACTCTCATGGCCCAGACTGCTCTTGATGGTTCTTTGGACAGCCACTTTAGCTTCTTACGTGTATTTTCCTCTTTGTTCTACAAAGGAAGGGGAAAACAGAAAGCCCAAAGGGTTGATCAATTAGCTCTGTAGGTAGCAGTAGACTGTGGAATCTGTTACGTTATGCCCAAGCTATTTGACTGGGTGTTGGTCAGAGTTTACGATTTGATGGGCTCCACCCTGGTTAGGTTCAGAGGCAAGCAGGCAAAATAAGAGACATAAAACTATGCCTCACGGATTACTGACATTAGGTATAGGTGTTCTGTTTAGCTTAGACTGCTGTCAGATTTGCATTAAAATTACTTGTTATTTTTTTTAAAGGAATATATTTCTTTTTGAACTATAAAGATGAAGTTGGGGTAATGACAGGAAGGAGCAATTCAAGGTAAACAACTGACAGTAAATGAGTCCACAATTTACTTCCAAGCAAGAACAATTCACAGTGACTTTCTCTTCCCCTGCTTCAAGTCTGCATTCTTTCCTAAACCAGACTTTTCTGAGCAGTGCCCACCGCCAGCCCCAAAACTTTCCAGTCCCATATTTTGCCTGCCTTTCCAGGACTTCACTGGTATTTAACCCTTTGATTAGCCTGAACTTCCTTGGTCTCTGTTCCACATTCCTAAGAATGTGTGTACGTGTGCGTGTGTGTGTTTATATGTGTGTGATGCTCTGGCAGCTTTGAGGGAACTCCAGGTAAGGACTTGTCCTTCAAAAATAAGACTCCAGGGGAGCCTGGATGGCTCAGTGGGTTAAGCGTCTGCCTTTGGCTCAGGTTATGATCCCAGAGTCCTAGGATGGAGCCTCATGTCAGGCTCCTTGCTCAGCAAGGGGCCTGCTTCTCCCTCTCCCTCTGACTGCTGCTCCCCCCATTTGTGCTCTCTCTCTTTTTCAAATAAATAAAAATCTAAAATAACAACAACAACAAAAATAAGACTCCAGATTATCAGTTCAATGCATGAGAATAGAGCCTGGCACAAGGTAAGCACTTAATAAACATTTAGCTGCTGCTGTGATTTCTTACCCCTCAAGTGAGAATCACTTCTGAAAGGAGCAGTTTCCAAGTTAACAGTTCCTCCTTTCCTTTCAAATTGTCAAGATTTGTGGAGTATGCTAAGATTTTTATAAACTGCTCTTGGTTTTTCCTCGATGTCACCACAAGTCTCAAGAGTTTATCACCATGAACATTTACTGCATTTAAGAACAGTGGGACTAATTTGTTGGTATTTTCTGGGTCTGGCAATTTGTGTAATGGGAGGAGTTCTGTTTCATTAATCCACCTAAATAGTATAAGGACTATACCCCTCCCACAAACTCTGATCTCCATTTCCTTTCTTCACTATCCAAAAGGATCTGTTCAGCTGCTTAGCAGTGAGCAATTACAACAGCCAGTCTACCTAGACATTAGGCTGGCTTTGTCTGACATATACATGAAGACTCAGTGTTCCCAAAGGGACCCTTCCTTTTTAAAGGAAGAAATTAATGATATCCCTTTTCATTAAATCGGTGCCAGGTATTTTTCTCTAAGCAGCCTATTTAAAAGAACAAATTCAAACAGGTCCAAGAAACAAATGCAAGAGATCCACAAAGCTCTTAAGGGATGAGTTTACATACTATCCTAATTTCAAAGGAGAAGTTTTAATGCCTGAACACAATGGCGAAGCTCTCCCAGTGGGCACACGCCAACTTTAAATGTCAAACTCTGTATTTGTGCGGAAATCAGATAAGTGCCAAGAGCTCTAGGTTTGTTTCTGTCCTTAACTGATTTGTCCTCCAAAGGACAGTTCATATGCTAACTCATTACACAAGGTCCTGAATGTTTGGGGTATGGGTGGGGGATGGAACATCCAAGGATTCACTCCAGATCTCCAAGGATCAAATTACAAAGTGTCCATTCCATTTGTCCTTCACTGCCCTATTTACCCATGCTCAGAGCAGTTCAGCTCACAGCATCCCGCTTGTACTCTGCCTTCTGATTTTCAACTTGGGTTGCCGCCTGGAGCCCAGAGCTCTCCTCATCTGTGGTAGGCTGGTCATTCCTTGCTCTAGACTACATCCTCTTAATCAGTCCACTAATGGAACCCACACTTCATGTTGCAATTTCTATTTCTATTCTTCACAGGAAAAAAGTACATCCCTGGTCTCTCCCCTTAGGGAGTTAGAATAGGTGCTCCCTTTAACCTACCACTCTGAGCAAATCAACCCAAATGAGCATAGGGGATGCCTGTAAATAGCTGCTGAGAGATTAGAAGATGGAACACACACTGTGTAAAGGCTTCGTTTACATTATCTGTAACCAGCAAATTATAGACATTGACCTTAGAGTGATTATCTTCTCTTCAGTACTTCTGACAAATGGTCAACCAGGATGATTTCATACACTCTTTTGCAGACCTTTTTCATCATGAGCCTCTTGGAGAAGCCAATGGAATCCATGTACTCTGAACCTAGAAATAAGTTGCATATAATTTCAAGGACTCCTTGAATACCTTCATGTTCCTATCAGTGTCTTCATCCCAGGTTAAGAATCTCTATTCTAGTGAGAGGAATTGGCTAATTTTGAAGACTATCAATTTCATGATTAGAAAGCTTAATAGAAGGGCTTCTTTTTTCTTCCCAAAAACTGAACAGCAAGGCTACTTCTTTTAATATATGGCAGTACTTCAAATATTTGTAGATTGCTATAGCTTTCTCAGTTACACTTCTCTTTGAGTTCTTTGGCTCTGTAATTCATCAAATGATCCTTAAAACCTATGACTTCATTCAGTAAAGTTTTATGCCAGAATCTAAGGCCTTAGGACTAGACTAGAAGAGGCATTTGCATCTAAAAAGGATGGAGCTGTGGCTTCTCAGAAATGCCAAGGCCGGTTACTATATAGTCTTTTTCTTCTTCATTAATAAAGGGGAAAAAATGAGCTTGAGAAGAGAGAGGACTTTCAGCAAAGGACGCATTTAACACAAGACAACACTACAGAGAGGGACCTGGGGAATAAGAGAGTATTTTCTTTCTTTACTCACTCTGTTCCTTCCCTCTGATTTCTTGCTAGGACTCTCTAGTGGTCAGATCATTGGGAAGCCAGAGTAGTCCATATAGGTCAGCTTCTGGGGCAGAGAAGATGGTAGAAATGGATGGAAAATGGATCTGTAAGGAAGGAATGCTACATCACTTAAAAGGACCCAATATAAGGGTATCTGGATGGTTCAGTCAGTTAAGCATTAACTCATGATTTGGGCTCGGGTCATGATCTCAGGGTTGTGAGATCTGGCCCTGCCTCAGGCTCCATGTGCTGGACATGGAGCCTACTTAAGATTCTCTCTCTCTCTCTCTCTCTCTCTCTCTCTCTCTCCCATCTGCTCCTCTGCATTCCCTCTCAAAAACATAAAAAATTTAAAAAGGACACAATATAACTTCAATTCCTAATATAAAATTCACAGCAACTCCCATAGAAATGAAAACTACTTATCTGGAAGATTTTTTTTTAACAGTGCATCAGTTAGGAATCATTCCCTGCTTTAATAAACAGACAGTGAAATACAGTGACTTTGATAGACAAATGTTTACTTTCTTTATTTCACTAGAAATCCAAGGAGGGTACAGTTTCTGGCATTGGTTCAGGAAATCTAGAATGTCAGGCAAAGCCAAGCCTGTGCAACTCTCCTAGCTTTCTTTCATGATCCTAAGAAGACTGCTGGAGATCCAGCCATCATGGCTACTTTCTTTGCAGGAGAGCAAAAAGGATTTTCCTGGAAGCCCTACCTAATGACTCCTCTTTACATCTCATGGGCCTCCTTTATCTACAGAAGAAGCTGGAAAACATAGTTGGTCACATTGTGCCCCATATGATGTAAGGGTTCTGTTGGAAAAGAAACAAGAAAGAATGAAGTTGAATAGACAACTCGTAGTATCTATCCTAGGTAGAATTTAATCATATATTAAATGCTACACATATGCCCAGGACTTTGTTTCATGCTCGTTTCTGAACTTGGGAATTCTCAAGTCTTATGAATCAGATATTCCCTCCTGAATGATGAGATTTAGCCTCAGCTATTTCATGGAATATCAAGGCCCGCAGGTAAGAAAAAGGCCACTTACAAGAGATGGTATCAAATTCCAAGGCACATATTCAAGTGTCTTGTGGAGAAAGTTTGTGCAAATCAAATGAACCTATTTCTTATAGAGTCCAAAAGTAAGAGAAATGGAAAAGACACATTTTGTTAGCATGCTGGTGAAAGTATAAAAAACAGTTTTTGTGCAAAAACATTTTGCAGTATGTATTAAGAACCTTTAAAAAATTGTTCAGATACTTTATGCCAATAATTCACTCAGAATTTGTCCTTTTAAAATGTCCAGAAAAAGTTAGGAGAACAATTGAGTAAATTTGATACAATTCTATTGTGAAATAATACATGATGATTAAAAACTACATTTACAAAGCATGTAAGATAGTAAACATGAATTGGTTTTATTGTCAAAACAGCCTAAGGTTCTGCTGTGGTTTTGCCTGAGTATTCTAATCCTCTACATCTCCCTTTCTTTTAATATCCAACTGGAATGGCTGTAGCCCCCATTCTAGTAGGACTTAAATGTTCCACTCCATTGCTGCCTGTCACTGCCTCGAGCTTCAGAAAAAAAAAAAAATACTCCTTTCTTTTAAGATTTTATTTTTGGGGTGCCTAGCTCAGTTGGTTAAGCATCTTCCTTTGGCTCAGGTCATGATCCCAGGGTCTTGGGATCAAGCCCCTCATCAGGCTCCCTGCTCAGTGGGGACCCTCCTTCTCCCTCTGCGCCCGCTTCTACGCACGTGCTCGCTCTCTGTCTCCCTATATCTCTCTCTCAAATAAATAAATAAAATCTTTAAAAAAATTTTTTTTAAAGATGTAATTTTTAAGTAATCTCTATACCCAACATGCGGCTTGAACTCACAACCCTAAGATCAAGAATCACCTGTGCCAGCCAGCTGCCCCCAAACACTCCTTTAGAGAGAAATTGACAACTTAAAAGGCAATTCATAAAAGGAGAAAATGTAAATGACTCATGACTATATGCAAAATTTTTGACCTCAAAATTTAATATGAGAAATGAAATTTTTTTTTTGCCTCTCAAACAGGTTAGACTAGAAGAAAAAGATGATGCATAGGCTGTCAGTAATACAAGGAAACAAGCATACATAATGTTGTGTCAGGGCCAACAACCTCTTCAGAGGGCAGTTTGCTCGCGTATCACTTGATCCAGCAAAACCTGCTCTATACTCTTATCACCTCTTCATGATTGACTAAGAATATTGGAAGCTGTGCATTCTATTCTGTGACTGGTTGTATTGACATATAAACACAACTCAGTGATGTTAATTCTCAGTTGCTCAGAGAATGATGGTAGATGAAAAGAGAAACATGGATGTGCTTGACATGGGACATGGTATCTAGCACATAGGATGCACTTAATAAATGTTAATCGAGTGACAAATTATTTCAGAAAGGAGTCTCTTTGGAGGAAATTAGTTTTGTTTCAAAAAGCATCTTGGATCTTGCACTTTCGTTGCATATTGTAAATATTTCTGGCCAATAGTTGTAACCATGGAACTAGAGCTTAGGAGATGGGGCACAGCCATCTGTCTAGAACAGTGGGAGACTTTAAGAAATGGGATTTCTTTCTTTCTGTGTGTGTGTGTGTGTGTGTGTGTGTGTGTGTGTGTGTGTGTGTTTTAATACAGTCAAATTCATTATGAAAATGAATGCAGTCTCTAAGACTGGAGAAAGAGATTAGTAGTGGGCCTCGGAAAAGTTTGTAGGGGGGGGAGGTAGACTGAAGCAGGTGGCTCTGTGGTTTATTTAGCTGTATCCAATGCTTTGAATGTCAGGAAACTAAACTGGGTCATCTGATTGGTAAGCACGATCATTTTAGATAAATTAGCGTGGTCTGGAGAGATGGTCTGAGGCCCTACTAAAAGCAGGGTGTAGTTTCCTTTAATGTCTTTTCTCCTCCTCTGATCAAATATTTTTCCCACAACACACCTGAAAAATCCCCAAACCTTTGTTGCAAAAGAATTCGGCTATAACAATCAGTGAGGACAACTTGGAATATTGGTCTTTATATCAGCACATTAGAATATGCTTGGATTTTTTTTTTAAAGATTTTATTTATTTATTTGACAGACAGGGATCACAAGTAGGCAGAGAGGCAGGCAGAGACAGAGGAGGAAGCAGGCTTTCCGCAGAGCAGAGAGCCAGATGTGGGCTCGATCCCAGGACTCTGGGATCATGACCTGAGCCGAAGGCAGAGGTTTTAACCCACTGAGCCACCCAGGCGCCCCTATGCTTGGATTTTAATGATGAAAATATGTTGAATTAGAAACTTGTGCAAGTTTCAGTGTTTATTTTCTTAGTAATTCCTAACAGAATGTGTCCAAATCACTTAATACAAGAAAGCATCTAAAATAGAGGTTAAGAGACTTGTTTCTCTTACAAAGGAAAGGATGAAGTAATGTTTTTCAGTTAGAAAGACTCTGGATAGAAAATGCCATTTAGGTACATAACATGGTAACTGAGAAAAAAATGAGTTTTATTTATTTAATCTTTTTTTTTTCTTTTTTTTTTTTTGAGAGAACATACATGTTGGGGGAGGGGGCAGGGCAGAGGGAAGAGGGAGAGAAAGTATCTTAAAACAGGCTCCATACCCGTCCTAGAACCGGACATGGGGCTCAATTTCCTGACTCTGAGATCATAACCCAAGGTGAAATCAAGAGTAGATACTTAACTGACTGGCCCCCCCAGCACCCCAAAAAATGAATTTTAAAATATGGCTAGGGCATTATTATTTTGTTGACTGTAATACCTGAGAATTTTTACCATGTGAATTGTATAAGCAATAATGTTAAAGCTTACATTTTAGTCTCCTTTTAAATATACATTACAGCTAGAATTTTCTCGCTTGAATTTTTCAAAGCTCTGCTTATCCCGTTAACTAAATATTATTATCCATCTTATGGAGGGAGTTCTAAATAGCCAGTAAGAAAAATTGTATTTCTTTGACAACATTTTCCACTAATTTATTACTAATTTATCTGCACTAAACTCACTAAAACATTGAAATCGATGGAGTTATTAGATCATGGTAGTGAAAGAAAGCTCAATTTTTAAAAAATTATGCGCCAAGTGTGAATGGGTTTGGCATTTTGAAAAGGGTCTCACTCTCAGTAAGTAAATCTTCTCTGTATAATTCTGAAGTTCAAATGTTTCTGATTATTGTCCTGCTGTCTTATTGGTACCTCCTGGAAGGCAATAAGATTAGTAGTGTGCGTGATTTCCTCATATCTCGGCATGATTGAGTCCAGGTTTGGGAGCAGGGCAGTAACCCAGCTGAAGAACTACAGCAGTCTATACATGAGTCAGACTCTGAGCCTTAGGATTTAAACTTGGGTATTTGTCAACCATCTAACCTTTGATAGTGACAGTTTTAAATAAGACACCTAGCCCATGGCATGTGGGAAACAGGTTGTACACTTTTTGTAAGCAGCCTTCAGTTAAAACCATTTGAACATGTTTCTTGCATGTATTGGCATGAAAGGGGTGTCTTCTTGTCATTCGGAGTCTGTTTCCTAAGACAAAAATAAAATGATGCAACAGAGGAAAGAGAGGGAGTGATACCTGTTATAAGCTTGATGTTACATAAGTCTGATTATCATGCTATAATAATACTGTATTTGTAATAAGTGTAGGGCGACCCAATCAGGTGGAGGCCAGCAGCATGGGCAATGAGGGAATTCACTAGAGGCCAGATAAAGGAGACAGAAACTTATTGAATACACTGCAAGGGAGCAGTGGGCACGACAGCAAAGGAGAACCTGTCAGCCAGGAGGCAGTGGTGGGGAGCTGTAAAGGAGGAAATGAGGAGGTATGGGAACATATGGAATTTTCCTTTTTCGGTGCCTGTGTCTGGTTATAAAGTAGCCCATTGGTCAGCTAAGGCTTTTGGTTTTTCACAGTGGATCACCTAAAGAGCCTGTTTGCATTTAGCCTGGTGGTCACTGTGGGCCATTTTACCTTACTCAGCTTTCCATTGCTCAAGCCTGTTGCCTAAAAGCAGCCTCTACAATAATTATAATATAAGGTGGTGGGTATTAAGGAGGGCACGTATTGCATGGAGCACTGGGTATGGTGCATAAACAATGAATTCTGGTACACTGAAAAGAAATTTTAAAAATAAATAAATAAATAATTATATTCTACTGAAACTGTCATTCTAATACCAAAATCATAACTAGATGATTGTTTATAAAATCACAAGAATTTCAATAAGATCTTTGTGAATTTGAATTTCTCAACTGAAAATGTAACTTTTCTCCCCTAATATCTCCTACCAGTGGGTCTTAGGTGATTCTAGTGAAGAATGTGGGAGATTCAAAGAGGACTTAGAGAAATGTTTGAAGCTCTCTTTGGACCTGCAAGTATGACATTCCTTTGTTTATGTAAAAAGTCAAATAATGGAATGGTTAAGACAGTTAACAGAGACGGGGCAACAAAGAGCAAGTCACTGAGCTTTGCTTCTGATCAGCATAGGCTGTTTTGTTTGTGGCTGAGATTGTGAGGGAATGATCTGCTAAATGGCTCCACTCTCATGCTGAAAGGTCTCCAGGCAAAAAGCTCAGTGAAAAAAATAACACACAGCCAGAGTCACAAACGGAATTCCACTGTAGAAAAGCCACCTTTTATTGTTTCTTACAGGGAACAGAGACAGCTTCAGGTGTTTGGAAATGGGGCCTTAAGTAGTCTTCACACAGCCAAGTTGTAAAAAACTTGATGAGATTTAGAAATGGGATGAAGAGTTGCATACATTTTTATGTGCTTTTAAATTAAAATTTCAGGGGCTCCTGGGTGGCTCAGCGGGTTAAAGCCTCTGCTTTCGGCTCAGGTCATGATCCCAAGTCCCATGTCAGGCTCTCTGAGTCTACTTCTCCCTCTGTGCTCTCTCTCTCTGCTCAGTGGGGAGCCTGCTTCCCTTCCCCTCTCTCTGCCTGCCTGTCTGCCTGCTTGGGATCTCCGTCTGTCAAATAAATAGAAAAAAAAAATTAAAATTTCATATTCCATTTAGCAACTTTTTAAAGAAGTAGTAGCATTAACATTTCCTGGAAACAAATACATTTTACAGCAGATCTTCAAGTGAGGCACTCTGGTGTTCTCCCTGGATAAATTGTGGTCCTACCAAGATATTGCAGCAGTCAGGCGGGACTGGGCCATCGGGGCGCCCCTGTCGGCCGGGCTGTGCTGTACAGATAGTCTGACTTGTTATGTGTGCCATGATATGGCAAAGGCTAAAAAACCTGCTTTACGAATATACTTTGCAAAATCCCTGAATTCTAAAAAAAAGAAGCATGTTAAATTATTTGGGTAGTAAATACACAGAGGCAGAAAGAAGGTAGTGTAGCATCCCCAGGTAGAATGCACAGGGTGTGCGGCGATAACGGGGCAGAGTGAGGGCAGGCCGGTGCAGGAAAGCCAAGCACTTCCCGAAGAGCTTTTTTGTTTCTTTTGCTTGACCACACTGACTTTCTAACAATAAATACTCAGAAATGTTCTAGCAAATGTTCGGGAGTGAAGGCATATGGAGCGTTTGATTTTGTTTATGTTTAAAATATGGTTTCCACACAGATGGCATTGGTTTAGCTGTTGTGTGACTTTGTTTGGATCTTCTTTTGCTCAGAAAAAGAGATGAGAACCATAGCTCTTTGAAATGTCCAGCTTCCAGGTTTGTCTTCTATAGTTTGCTTCACCACAGTTGCAGAGGTATGGGCTTTTGTCCCTAAAATACCTTCATTTGTGAAATTACAGAGACTTTCAACAGTGGTTTCAGCTGGATCTTGGAATATTAGGGGTAAGGCATAAAGGAGGCCATGAAATTCCATGGATCATTGATTTAAATATTTAGATTTTTAGATTCGAGAGGGCAGTTGCTGTAGCAGGAATCTAGCCATGATACTAGAGCTGAGGAAGCCAACTATTTCTTTGAAAGGTTGGATGTCCAGGGACAAGGTCTACAAAAATGAATTCAGTGACATATGTGTCCTATTATATAAGTTGGTGTTTAATATCCAAAGATATTTTTAGACATCCTCTCTTCCATTTTTCCCTTTTAACCTTGGGGACGACAAATGGGAGGAGAGAAAAAACCAAAAAAACGAAAAAAGAGAAACAAAATCTTACAATACTAGAATTAGATAAAATTGTGAATGTTACCTTTTTTGTCTGTTAATCATATTATGCCTACACTTTTGGATGACTTGGGGCCTGAATATTATTGCAGGAAATAGTGGAGTGCTAGGTTTCTTTCCTCTTGTCTGTATATTGCTTTCTTTTTGTCTGTATTCAGCTTTTCCTAATGGCTCTTCACCCATCTTTCCAATGGTGAGCTAAAGTCAGTGTCTCACTTTTGCATCCCCAGCCCCCTAGGGTGGGGGGTGGAATGCAGCTTCCAGTAATATTCAAATATGTTTTTCTCTTCGCATTAGTGTGGTATCTTGAGTTAGAACAATCGTATAATAAGTTACCCCCTTACACATTACATCAAGAGCCAGCCCCTGAAGGATTTTGCAACAGAATCCACAAAGCTGGACTTGAATTGTGTGTTAACCTATAAGCCAAAGAGTCATTTCCTTCCCAGGACCTTATGAAAAAAAGACTCTGTAAAACCGATTATCTTCTCAAGATTAAGTTTTGAACGGTGATCCATAGAAAACTGGGAGCTGTGGAAATGTTCGTTTTTATTTCCTAAATCCTAGAATTCAGGTGACTTTGCCAGTTGTTTGTTTTGTTGTTGTTGTTTCCTGCAAGATCTGGTTCTTTTAACAGTGTCCTCATTATAGAGAGATGTGGATTATTTGAACGTGAGCGTGTTTACTAAATGCTTTATCCACCTAAACCTAATTTAACTAACCTGGAAGAGGATTAAGGAGACTCAGACACTGGTATGATTGTGGGGCGAGAGCCAAAATTAATCTACTGAGCTACACAATTATTGTTTCAAATGTTTGGGAATCAGATTTAGACCTCATATATGATCTCGGGTAAAGACAAAGGGTTTTCCCATTTGTAGAGAGAACAAACTTCTCCCAGCTGCTGTAATAGGAGCTGTGTTGTTTAAAGGAGAAGTTTCTATCGGTTTGAAGTGTTGGAGTTGAGTTGGTTTGTTGGTCTTTTTATTTAGCTTCTTCTCTTATGCGAGAAAACCATATTTTACTAGAGATAAAATTAATCTTTTTTATATTAGATCTTTGTGAACAAAATAACCAAATGCCCCCATTTCACAGATAAGGAAACTCCTGTTTCTTTGTTTGTTTTTTTCTTTTAATTTATTTGACAGAGAGCATAAGTAGGCAGAGTGGCAGGCAGAGAGAGGGAGAAGCAGGCCTCCCACTGAGCAGGGAGCCCGATGCAGGACTTGATCCCAGGACTCTGGGATCATGACCTGAGCCGAAGGCAGTTACTTAACCAACTGAGCCACCCAGGCGCCCAGAAACTCCTGTTTCTAAAGGTTAAGTGCCTTGTCCACACTCACACAGCCAGAAAGTGTCAGAGCCGAAATTCCACATAGACTTTTCTCACTGCCAAGCTGGGCTCTGGGCCACCATGTTCTGTTGTCTTCCCTGGCAAATGTATTTTATTCTACTCAAGGTCGTGAGATATGTCTTAAGTCATTTGGGCTGCTATGACAAAAATACCGCAGACCACATGGCTTAAACAGCAAACATTTATTTCTAACAGTTCTGGAGGCTGAGAAGTCCATGATCAAGGTGCTGGCACATTCAGTGTCTGATGAGGGTCTGTTTCCTGGTGCACAGACAAGGGTCCTTCTGCTGTGATCTCACATGGCAGAAGTGGTAAGGGAGCTCTCCTACATCTCTTCTAAGGCCACTAATCCTATTCCTAATCACCTCCCAAAGGTACATCTCCAAATATCATCACACTGGGGATTACGATTTCAACATACAAAGTTTGGGAGCTGAGGGACAAAAACTTTTGGTCTATAGGAGACACCTAACTCTGCTTTGGGGTAGTTTTTCTTAATCATTGTATGGCTGACTATGCTGATTTTATTCAGCAAGTGACCATTCTGATTATTTGTCTTTAAAGAGACAACCACTGATATTTTATTCTGGCTTAGATTCTTTATTTGCAGTTTTTCTTAATTGTTTTGTAGCTCTCTGCAGCTCTCAAATGTTACATAGATATCAGTATAAATATTTATTCTACAAATTAGCAGCACCCAGCAACCCACCTGTAAATGATAGGGTGAAATTTGCGGTTCCCTTAGCCTTATCTGTAAACCTGTTGCCACCCTTGTTCCCTAATGTGCTGCTAGTTGAAAGGCAGTCCTTTTGACATAAATGTTTATCCTGTCATCCTGAAAGGCTCACCAGTAACATCTCCCTTACTGACTTAGAATTACCTCCTTAAAAGCCTGCTGCTAAAATTACCTTGTGTTTCTCAAGACAGGTAACACTTAGAGTTCATTTATCAGACTAGTTAGCTGGCTTTCACCTAGCAATGTGGACTTTCTGAAGGAACTAGAGATGTTGGTGGAGATGTTTTTGAGCAAGAACAAATAAAAGACTTGTTCATTTCTTGAATATATATTCGTCATCTGTGATCCAGGCCACAGAAGGAGAAAGATGAATATGATTGTACCTGCTTTCATGTGGGATAATTCTAGTATGTTATTATACACAGAATGAAATTGGAGCCCAGTGTTAGGGCATTTCACATAGACTTGGAAGTTAGGGAAGAGGTCAGAAGTAGATGAGCCTGAACTGGTTCTTACAAGGCGAGCAGATGGAGTTGTTCTATTGGAGCGGAGACTGAGCTCGAAGGAACAGTTGGAGATGAGCTGGAAAGGTAAGTTAGGTATTAGATCAGGAAAGGCCATGTGTGCTGAACTGAAGAACGCCATCTTTGTTCTGAAAGCTATGGGGAAACATTGAAGATACTGTGCAAAGAATGACATGCTCGTTTAGAAAATTGCCTCTGGCTACCATGTGGAATATAGACAGGATGGGGAAAAACCAGACAGGAGACCAGCAGAGAGGCCGTCGCTGTGGTCCAGACGAGAGTTGTTAAGGTGTGAATTAAAGCAGTGAGATAGATGGAATGATTCTCCCGGCGGGGAAAAAAGTGGAGTGTGCAAGGCCTGGTGACTGATGTACAGTGGGACTAGGAGAGGGAAGGGTCTGGAAGGAAATGCCTTTGTTTCTTGATTGTGCTCTTCCTGAACACATTATAGAAAAGTGGTGCCTTTTCAGCAATTTCTTTAAGGCACTGAGTCTCAAAGGCAGCTGTAGATTATGCTAAAATGATTCTAGAGAGATAAGTGTGAAAATAAGGGTCGGGTTTTTTGTACGGAAATGAAACACTGCTGGTCAGGTTGGCATTTCCTCTTTCCACCAGCAGCACAGGTCCTGCCCTCATGGCCAAGATTGGCACCTGCTCACACATAAACTCCCCTGGGCAACATGGCAGATTTTCCACTGGGTGATGAACTTGCTCTAAAAAAAAAAAAAAAAAAAAAAAAAAAAAGTTTTATTTATCTATTTGAGCAAGCAAGAGAGAGCATGAACACGAGCAGGGGGAGGTGCAGAGGGAGAAGGAGAAGGAGAGAAGCAGACCTCTGAGTGGGGAGTCCGATGAGAGGCTCAATCCCCAAATCCTGATATCACGACCTGAACTGAAATCAAGAGTCAGTGCTTAACAGACTGAGCCACCCAGGCTCCCCTGGGTAATGCATTTCTTGAAATAATTTCAACAAACACAAATATCTATAAACATATGGCTTAATTGAAGAAACAAACAATGTAATATGTGTTGTGAATCTATGCCTGGTTCTCATTTTTCTAGGCCAGTCTATTACAAGAAATAATTCATGTCACATCTAGTTTTCCTTTAGATATTCCTGGCCCTTTTATCCCTTAGTAATTTGCCATATAATTTCCGGTCTTTCATATTTGATATCCCAGCTGTGCCTTGAACAGTTGGTCTCTATGTGTCGTCCTAGTCAGGGATAGGGCTCAAGTGGAAGCTTTATATTTTCTAAGCTAGATTGTAAACTCTCTAAAGCAGACCCACTCTCAGTAGAAGATATCTGTTATCCTGGAGATTGGACTGCTTCTAGGAAATACTTTACCTACATAGACTAAGTTATACTAAGCAAAGTTTGCCTGAATTATGAAACTGCATTATCTAGTAATGTAGGATACTTGTCAAAGTACAGAAACTATAGACGGCAACTGAAGTGATTAATTCAAAGTGAACACATGATTGCATTCTTCCAGAAAGAGCTACACCTGGGCTCAAGAACATAAGCCTTCCATAGTCCAAGAAGGCTATCAATTCCATTATGAGTCTGGGAATCTGTTTGTTTTTTAAAGTAAAATGAACAGTTGACAAAAAGCAGTTAACCTTGTAAAGAAGTAGGAATAATTTCTGGCATTTAGTGGAATACAGCTTATAAACCTTTGACACAAAATTCTCCTAAAAGTATTTTGTATCATTAATTGAATAAGTTCTAAGGGGAGGGAACGCCTGTGCTAGCATAAGCTAGAAAAGTATTTCAAGTCAAGAGGTGAGAAAATAATGCTAATATATTTTTCACAATATATTTTAAGAAAAGGGAAAACATGTGACTAAGTGTGCCCGTCAGTAGGTATATAAACGGTCCTGTTTAAGATTAATTTCCGTCAGTCAGTGATAGTTGTCCTTTCCCCTCTCCATTTTTTCTTGAGTTAATTAATAACTATAGTCCCAGTTAAGTTTAAAGTTCCTTTAAAATGTGTTCAATAACTGCCTTATAATTATTTCTTGTTAGTGCTTAGAGGGGAATATGTCTTTCACCCCATTTTATGGTGGGAGAAACTAAGGACCAAGAAAGTGAAATGACTCGCTACAGCTCAAAACAAATAAAAAGACTTCTGGAAAGCAAAAGCACTTCGGATACGTGCATATGTTTGCTAAACAGAAAAGCTTTCTTGTGTTCGCTTTGCTGAACTTAAGTAAATTATAAAGCCTTGAACTAGTTTTGTTCTGAAATGTGACCACCCTGATGATATGCACACATGGTGGGCTCACATTAACCTTTGTCAAGTTTAAGCAATACTTAATTGTAATTGGCTTCATTTTCAGTTGGCCATTATTTAATTTATTGAGATTGACCAGTGTAATATACGTTTTTTAGGATTTCAACACAATTTGGGGATTTTTGGCAATGCAGATATTTTCCTTTTGCCCAAGGCAATAATAGACAGGGATGCAAACACAGCTTTAAAGACGGTGTCTGCTGATTTACATATTTTAAAAGTATTAAGATCAAAGGTAATGAGAATTTAATCCATATGGCATGCAGAAGATAAATAAGAATATTAATACTATATCAAATACTAATTAAAAGAAGCACATGGATCTAATTTTAAGAATGTAACACAGGGATGAAATATTCTTTGTAAAATTAAGACCTGATTCTTTTGTAAAAAGGACAGTTATGGTGAGTTGGGTTTTCCCCCTCAGGGTGAACGGCTGGCTGGTTCGTGTATATATAGCATTCATAGAATCATGATAATAGTTATGAGACAATAATTGTGCTTTAACAGTTTACAAAGTGCCCTTACATCATTTTTCCTCAAAGAAAAACTTTTAGTTCCTAGAGCTCTTACCCCCATTTCAGTGAAGTGAAAATATGCTCATAGAGGCACATGACCCTGGACCTAACATCAATTTTGATCTTAATCTTAATCTTCTTCTCTCCCTCTCCTCCCAGCTCCCCTCTGCTCTAATGATGATTACTAAGAAAGGTACAAGAAAATAAGCACTTTCGGTCGCCTAGAGTAATGCGTGTGTACACAGTACATTTTTAGATTATCTGTACAACTGTTTGTATACTTTATGCTAGTCATCTCACTTTTAGGAAGCTAATTTTAGGAACTATTCAGAGATACGGTCACATGTTTATGGTTAAGGATGTTTGTGGCAATTTTAAGTGAAAATTTTTAACAAGCCAAGTGTCCAACAAAAGAAGAGTTTTTAAATTATAGTACCTCTTACATGATGTATTAGGGAGCTGTTAAAACCATGTTTACAAAGACTATTTACAGTTACCAGTAAGTGTTTGTTTTTAAATGTTAAAAGAAAAAAATAGAATATAACATATATGGTATAATTTTTCATATGTATTTCTATACACCTATATATTTATATTTATTTTATCTGTATCAGAAGCCAGCAGTTCTATAAAGAACCAGATAGTAAATATTTTAGACTTTGTGGGTCACAGGGTCTCCTGCTTAGCTCTGCTGTTGTAGAGTAAAAACCACATAGACAGTACATAGTCAAATAATCATGGCTGTGTTTCAATAAAATTTTATTTAGGGACACTGAAATTTTAATTTCACATAATTTTCATGAGCCACAAAATATTATTATTCTTTTGAATTTTTTCAGCCTTTTAAAAATGTGAAAACCATTCTTAGTTCATGAGCCATACAAAAACAACAGGTTTGGCCCAAGGGTTGTTACAGTTTACGTTATGGAAAGAAATTACTTTTCTATTTTAATGACTTAAAATAGTCAATTACCTCTGAGTAACAAAATTGTAAGAGGTCCTTATTTTCTACCTTAATATTATTAATTATTATTACTTATGTGTTCTACATTTTCTTTCTTTCTTTCTTTCTTTTTTTTTTTTTTAGAGGGGATAGAGGAACAGAGGGAGAGGGAGAAAGAGAATCTGAAGCAGGCTCCATGCCCAGCACAGAGTCTGACATGGGGCTTAATCTCACAACCCTGAGATCACAACCTGAGCCAAAATCAAGAGTTGAATGCTTAACCAACTGAGCCACCCAGGGGCCCAGGTGTCCATCTACACTTTCTATAATGCATATATAACACTTTAATTAATAGGAAGCAAAGAATATACATAATTTTTTAAACACTTATTAGCATTTCATGAACCTCCCTGCATGTGGCTTCATGCTACCAGGACACAGGCCCCCCCCTCCCACACACACACATACACTAATCTTTTCTTCAGCTTTTTCCTGAAGAATTTGGCCTTCACCATTTCAGGCTGTTTGGGGAGCTTTCCCTTCCCCAAAACTTTTTAGTAGCCCAGTCACACAACATCAATGATGGGAGCAAGCTTCAGGCTTGTTTTTGGCAGCGTTTGCCCATATCTACTCACAGACCAAAGTTCATAGTTTATGAAGGTTGACAGTTGGGCAGAAGCTCTTGTTCCTGTTAAAGTGGTAATGCCTTGTACCAACTTTTCCCAAGTAACTTGGGAAGTATGTGTCAAAGCTGATTCTGTGAGATGCAAGCCACCAGCCTTCCCCCAGCCGATGATGCTGTGGCTCATGTAATCATGAAGTTTCCTGGTCTTCCTCTGTCTGCGTGGCATGTTGGCAGCCCAGACAAAAGAGCCACATTATTTTTTAAAAGAAAGAATTTGTCCAGGTTTAACAAATATTAAGTGGTAGGGGCAAGGTTTGAATAGAAAACCCCTCTCTAGTATGCCCATTGACTCCTATACTCTCGTGGCCAGAAAGATCTTTAGAGATCTACAAATAGTTCAACCCTTTAATTTACAAAAGGAAGTGAAGATTCCAAAAACTTAACAGCTTGCTCTAGATGCAAGGCAGTCAGTGTGAGAATCCCAGCTGGCCCCATGCTTCCAGACTCCTTGTACAATGTTCTTTTGACTTCCTCCATAGGTTCCATTGGATGTAGGCAAGATCAGGGGGTAGGTGGGTGGGTTGTTTGGTTGGTTGGTTTTAATCTCCAAATCATTTTATTTTGTGTGTACTCTTCCCTTTGTGGTTCCTTTTTAAAAAATAGCCACAATCAATTCTGTAGGCTAATATGTGAAAACACCAGAAGCTTGGTGCCCTTTTATAAAAGCACCCTATATGTGGAACAATGTAGCACAAGAGGAAACATTCGTGTAGTTATGAAAGAAGAGTCAATTTATGAAGGTTTGGTGGGGTGGATAACTGTGAGCCCTCATCTGTGAGAACATGTCCCTGACCAGTCCCTCTCCACAGGAGCTTCTCTTCTGCCCTAGGTTCCTTCCAGGTCTTTAGACCTTCTTCTCCTAGTTTGCCTACTCTCTGACTACAGCCTTATCTAGAAAAGGGGCAGAAAACTAGAGCTGGAGGTCCTGGGTTCTGGTCCTAGTTCTACCTCTTCACTCTACAATCCCAGGAATGTTTTATGGAAAAAAGCTCAGCTGAAACTCTCTTGTTTTTCATTTTCACTCACTAGCCAACATTTCTTGATCACCTGGAATTATATGGAGGTCACTTTGCTAGGCTGGGCAGGGGGCAGAAGGAGAAGTCAGTCACAGCTCTGATTCTCAGTGCCAGCAAAGTGGCAGTAACTCCCCTGTCCACTTCCCAGAGAGCTGGGTATCCAAATTAAATTATCTATATGAAATATTTTGAAAACTCAAACACTATGCAAATGTAAGAGGCCACTTTTATTATGCGTCTTTGTTTCTTGCTGAAGAGACAAAGGCGAGAGGCTGATGCTTTCACAATGTTTAACCAATGAAGGAGGGTAGAGGGAGGCCCTAATAGAGTTTCAAGATCTTGGGTTTCTAAAAATAACAATAGACTGTCCTCAGGTCTTTTCCTCCTACTGGCCTACCAATATGCTAACATAAAGAGCTGAAGGCAAAGCTGATGGAAGTTAAGTCACTTCTAGGTTATGATTAATTTAGACCTGTATGTGTTCTAATGGCTCTGAATTCATATCCTCAGGATATTAGAAATAGCAACCCAAAAATTAAAAAACAAACAGGTTCCTATGCCTTTACAACCAAAAGAACAAATTTAGAAAAATTTTTCCTATTCAAGTAAAGGTTTATGGTTTTTTAGGGTGTAGAGGGGAGACAGGTTATAAAGTACAATTCTAGCTGAAGTCAAACAAAGGTCAAGGATTTAACCACTCTTTATATTTTACCATATTCACTTATACTGGTTATATACCCGTGAGGGGCTAATACACATATATTAAACTGCATTTTAAAGAAGACTGCATGGTCCTTTATGATCACACATATGTTTAATTACAAGATGATTTCATTGTAAGGCTTTTGCTGGCAAGTAATCACACACCTAACTCAAACTAGCTGAAACAATAAAGAGGATTTATTGGTTCACTTAACTGAAATGTCCTGAGTACATGAGGTATGACTTGGTCAGGACCCCAGGCTCTGTTCTTTGCAATTCCCTTAACTCTACCATTCTACATAGATAAACTTTATCCTCAGTTTGGTTCCTCTTAAGATGGCAAAAAGGCTGGCCACAGTTGTTGACTTTACATCTAAACAAAACCATGGCCCAGAATTTGACCAGACTACCCTTCACCAATCCCTGTGGCCAGACGAGTGGCTGGTGCCTGGGTTCTATTCACCATTTATGGTAAAGAAGGGAATGGTGTTACCCTGATGTAGACCTATTAGGGCCCATCCCTGGATCTGGGAGTCGGCTCAGTGCCTCCCAAATGATGACTGCTGTGCATTTTGGAAGGTGTTGAGTAGACTCGGAAGATACAACAGTGTTCATTATATCCGTCATGGGCCAGTCAGAAGATGGGAAGCACACCAACTATTTTAATGGAACTTAACAACTCTTCAGTTGTCAACCGACATTAAAGAACTGAAAAGGCCAAAGGGGGGCACTACAGTATCCCAGAGATAAAAAACGTTAAGGCTACCACTCTTAAAGCTTCAGGAGCAAAGAGAAGATGTTGTGACTATGAGAACTTGGGCTTGGAGGAGGAGCCTCATGGAGCTGAAACCCAGACCTCTGAGCAGGGTCATGTCCAGCTGGTGCTGGTGTCTGAGGGAATGCAGTGAGGCTGCTGGTGGTAGCAGGAGACATGGCAAAATGGAGCCAACTGCAACTGTTTTAACCAACCCTCACTGCTGGGGTGAAAATCTCTCACTGTGGTGATGATGACAGGAACCAAGAAAAGCAAGAAGAAAATGTGTGTAGCTGCTCTCATCCTTGTTACTGTAAATGAAATGCTCATTACCAGATAGTAGATGCTTATCATTTCCTTATTTCTTACTCTAACATCCCTCAGTCAAGATCTCACCTTGTTGAGATTCTTTACCTGGCAAGGTAGACCACACTTCATTCCTGAGGGGTCTCAATTTTCAGGGGTTCTTCATATTTCTACTTACTGTTTTTTGCCATGAACTTTTACTGTTGGACCTGGAAGTAGTGAGAGGTACCCCCAAAATATCCTGGTTTCCAGACAGAGTCCCATTTCCCTTCATTGTGTAGCTGCAATTCCCTGATCATTAGGATCAGTCCATCCCGCGGAGTAGTCTCTTTCTTTGACTGATGGTGCAGTGGCATAAGGAGTCCGGAATGCCAGGTGGCGGGCGGTCTCATCTTCTAATTCAGTGGGACTGAAAGGGTCCGTAGACAAAAGGACGAGACTGATACAAAGCGAAAGCTAAGCAGGGCTTTATTTCGCACCAAGCATCGAGAATCAAACTGACCAGCCAGGGCCGTCTCTTGCAAAGAGGCGACCCCTCCCAGTCTCACAGACTAATTTTTATAGAGTAAAGGCCATATGGTGGAGCCTGGCCACACACAGGTGGCCAATTGAATTACATTCTACCCCATAGTAGTTATTTGAACTAACCTATCACCCTGGTCAGAATTGGCGCCCAAAAGGCAGGGCCCACATTCTTGGGTGGTTAGGGAGGTGCTTTCCTGATTGGATGTCTCCACCTGGCCGAACATGTCCTTAGCGGGTAGGGAGGTAATAATACATGCACTTTCACTGATTGGACGTTTCCACCTGGCTGGACACATCCTTGTATCTGGGCTCCGTTATTTTTGCCCAGCCTGACATGTCCTGGTATCTGTGCTCCGTTATTGGGGCTATTTGGCCATATTTCACCAATTCTGTTTCTAAGCGCTTTCCTCTTGGGGGTAAGGGGTAGGTTCAATCTAAGTTTACTGCATAAACAACAAAATGGCTCGCTCTGGCTAAGTAGGCCCTTACAGGGACCATTGTGGCATGCCCTGGTAGAAGCATGCCTTTCTTGCATACCTAGACCTTTGAACCAGGAAAACTCAAAGTTGTGGGGACAAGAGCAAAAATTCTATATAAAACTATTTTAATTATTTAGAAGGTAATAAAAAAAAATCCAGAGTAGACCCATTATCTCTAATTTATTGCTCCCTTGAAAATATATTTTTATCTCAAACTTTAATATCCTGGAGGGCAAAGTCTGTGACTGGTTCGTGTAGGTATGTTAGGGGATCCTCTTCTAACACCTGTATCCTGATAGCAGTCAGTAAATGCTGGTTGAATGTGTAGGTCGATAGATAGCCAGAGGTGGCCTAACTGGGTAGTATCAAAGGACTAAAAATCTTTTCATTTTCATTTTAATATTGCTAGCTCACACATGAAAGCTCGGAGTCTTCAGTCTCTGGATTCATGAATAAATTCTAGTAATCTGACTCAGCAACCCCATTTATTGGTATTGGGTTGAAGATTACAAGTACATGAGTTCCTCAGAGGAGAGAGGTCTCTATTCCCCTCAGAGTGTCATGGCTTTGGGGTAGTGTTTAATATTACTGTGCACTTTAAAATGGAATATCTTACATTTTAGAAGATTCATTTTCTTGCACGTGACTTTAAACAGGGAAACATTTCATTAGCTCCTCTTCCCAATTCCTGAGGAGCTCCTGAAATGTGAACCAAAGCAGTCTTCCATTGCCTGGAGCTCCTCCACAACATCAAACGCTTAAAGAAAATGTTTTCCTTAAACCTCAAGCATTTCCAAATATTAAATGTGAAGAGGAAAGACTTTGCTCTAACTGCAAATTGTTCTACAACTGCAGGGTATGTGAAAGTGTGTGTGTGCACATGTGTGAACATATGCATGTGTGTTTTTCCTGTTTAATACTTCTGACATAAATTTAATATTATGCCCAAACACTCTCTAAATATCGCCATATGAACAATACCTGTCTGAGGTATTATCAAGGGTTCATTAGGAAGAAGTAGGAGGAGTATACAGCCTCCCCAGAACACAGCCAAGCTGTTAGCCTGAGGAAAAGTAGATTCTCGCACACCCAAGGTCACGATGCCCTCTTGGGACTGTAATGCCTAGAGACCAAACATGGGTTGTTTGAGGGGAGGAGCCATGCATGGACACAAGGGGTGACCAAGCAGATTAATTTTAATTAGCTCGATTTTACTAAAGCACAGTTTTAAGGGCTCGTCTGGACTTTAAAACAGAACAGCTGTTCTGCATTTGAAATTTCACCCTCTCCTGAGCTGCTGTGAAGTAGTTGTGTTTTAAAATTGTCTTTTTTTTTTTAAAGATTTTATTTATTTATTTGACAGACAGAGATCACAAGTAGGCAGAGAGGCAGGCAGAGAGAGGAGGAAGCAGGCCCCCTGCTGAGCAGAGAGCCCGATGTGGGGCTTGATCCCACGACCCAGGATCACGACCAGAGCCGAAGGCAGAGGCTTCAACCCACTGAGCCACCCACGCGCCCCGTAGTTGTGTTTTAAATAAGTAATATCGAAAGTAGTTCCCTGTGAGGAGGTATTGGAAACTTAGTGAACATTTTCTGTTAAAGGATTTCAAAAGCATCCAGAGGATGTTAATTACTGCTAAAATTTGCATTGTATGTAATTTATACTTTGTTAAAAATGTATTAAATATCCTAAGCTGTTAATATATTCACTGCATTATCCACAAGTTGCCTCATTTCTCTGAAGTAACTGAAAATATTCACCGTGTTCGCTTGTAAATCTTGCTGTAAAGAGTAGATGGTATGGTCTCAGTAAACAGCTCCTTCCGCCCCCCAGGAATTGTGCTGTTGCCGGCTGGTGGGGGCATTACTGAAGGAGGCCCAGACAGCTTACTGAAGGCTTGGATCTTTAGTAGTAGGCTCCAAAGAGCTTAGCATTTTCTTAGAAAAATGACCTCGTTGCAGAAATTCTACATAGTATAGGGAACAAGTTATTGTTTTTAAGAAATTCATATCCTAATGAGTCCATAAATCCCGGGCAAACTAAAAATTTATGGTTTGATTGTAATTACTCAGCATATTTGTAGAGCTTGTCACTATAGAAGTTAACTATTCATATAAAGGCAATAAGATACATTTCCTGGTTGTGTAGTAAGATGGAGAAACTATGACCAGCAAAGAACTGGAGAATCAGCATCACCAGATTTAAAGATTTGTAATTTACAAACAATACACTTTTTGGGACAAGACCTTTTCAAGTTATTTGAGCACAGCGGGGGCACTGCCATTGCTTCCTCCTAAGGCCCGGAAGTTGTCAGGGCCATTGTCACAGAAGCAGCCCCAACAAGGGGCTGGAAGTCGGGAGTAACACCCATCCCTGGAGTGCATGACTCTGGGGCTTCCAGGACTACCTCCACAGCCTCACAACTCCCAGCAGCCAGAGATGCTCTGCCCTCATCATATTCAACCCTGAGGGAAGTATCTGCTTCTGGCTGAGGGGCCGTGATCCAGGCTGCTCTGGAAGCCCTGCCTGACTAGAGAATTCGTTTCACTCTGCTATCCCTGAAGGACAGAAGTGACGGAATTGTGATGTTCAAAGAATCTTTGCTAAGCTATCTCTTTTCTTAAATTTGTTGACCAGCCATGCTAAAGAAAAGATGGAATTATCTTGTTCCTTTTTTTTTTTTAAATGTATTAAAAAATTGGAGCCAAAGAGAATGGTATTATAAAGAGGCGTCCTATAGTTAATAACGTTACATTGATTTTTTGGATTTTTCTTGTGGTATTTGTCAGCTTTTAAAGATTTATAGTTGTGATTTTTTTCTTATTCAAAGTTAATAATCAAAATTAATATTAGACCTAGTTTACATTTATAATTTTACATTCTTTTTCTAAAGACACACACACAATTATTTAAGCTTCAGGCCCCAACAAAGTTTACATTTACATTTATTTACACATAAATAATATGTGTTTTTAAGTTTTATGTAAATACAGAATATATTTATCATTCTGCAAGTTTATTTTTCCCTTTTTTTAGTATTTTTTTTAAGATTTTATTTATTTATTTGACAGAGAGATTGAGATCACAAGTCTGCAGAGAGGCAGGCAGAGAGAGAGAGGGAAGCAGGCTCCCTGCTGAGTAGAGAGCCCAATGTGGGGCTGGATCCCAGGACCCTGAGATCATGGCTTGAGCCAAAGGCAGAGGCTTAACCCACTGAGCCACCCAGGTGTCCCTATTTTCCCTTTAAATGTTTCCATTATTTATCCAGGTTGATACATGTAGCACTGTTTCATTAATTTTGTGAATGCAGCATCATATCTATTCTCCTTTTTATTGACATTTAGGTTGTTCATGAGTTTCACTATTACAGATGACACTGTGACAAATGTGTAGGTCTCCTTATGTACAAGCATAAGCATATGTTTCCTGGGTTATCTCTTTCTCTAGAAACAAATCACTGAGTCACACAAAATATGCATCTTCTATAGTTCAGAATATTGCCAAATTGCTCTTCAAAACTAAAATACAAATTTGTACTCATACCAGAAGACTATGCGCCTTCCTTTTCTCCATAACCTCACCAACCCTTAGGATTTTCAGATTTTAATAATTTTTTTCGAGTCAGAAACACACAATGTATCCCTTTCTTTGCTTGTTTCGGACTAATAAAGATAAGCACTTTCTCGTATGTTAATGGACATTAGAATTTCTTCTTATGAATTGCCTAAAAAACCTGTCCTTTTTCCATTTTTCTATTGGGTTGTCTTTCTTTCATTGATTTATCACAATTATTACTATACTGTGGATATTAATTTGTATGAGTTAGATGCACTGCAGATATATTCTCTTGGTCTGTGTCCTGTCTTCCGTATTTATATATAGTAACTTTTATTGAACAGATGAATTTAATTTTAACATAGTTTTATCAGTTTCTTTTCTTTATAGCTTGTGCTTTTTTCTGTGCCTTAAGAAATCTCTCCCCAAGCTCATAAAGATATTAAACATTTTATTTTTATTTTAATACTTTCTTTTTTACATGTTAGGTACTCACCCTACCTCAGGTTTATCTTTACATATGACATGAGAGAGAGATCTAGTTTCCTTTCTTTGAATATGGATAACTAGTTGGGACAGCCACATTTGTTGAACAGTACATCACTTCCTCAGTGATTTGTAAGGTAGACCATATTCCTTTCCTATTGCTCTCATAACAAATTACTGCCAATTTAGTAGCTTAAAACAACATAAATTTATTATCCTACAGTTCTTGAGGTCAGAGGTCCAAAATGGATCCTTCTGGGCTAAAATCAAGGTGTTGGCTAGGCTGCATTCCAGGCAGAGGCCCTAGGGAGTATTTGTTTTCTGTTTTTTTCTAGTTTCTGGATGGTTTCTGTGTTCCTTGGCTCATGGCCCCATTCCTCCATCTTCGAAACTCATAGTTGCCAGACTAAGTCCTTCCCACAGTGCCATCTCTCTGACACTGACTCCTTCTGCCTCCCATTTCCACTTTTCAGGAGCCTTGCGAGATAGGTTGATATGTTATGTGACCCAAGGCTGGAGATCACAGAGTGTTACTTCTGTGGTATCCTATTGACTAAACAGAATTCCAGGAAAGTGAGGGCAGAGACCCTCGAGGCCCTTGTAGAGGCAAGCTACCACACTTCTATTTTCCGTTGCTATTGTAAAGGGATTTTTGTTTTTTGTATTATATTTTGAATTGGCCATTACTGGGATATGGAAAACACTATTGATTTTGGTATGTTGATTTTGAACATCATCTTGCTAAACTCTTATAAGTTTCAGTAGTTTGTGGATTATCTGTTTTCCTATATATCCGTCATACTGTAACAAATAAGAAAATGTTATCTCTTCATTTCTGATTATACCCTCCTTTTTCCTTGCCTAATCACAATGTGTAGAAACTTCAGTACCACATTGGATATAAGCAGAGTTAATAAGCATGACTGCCTAGTTCTTGACTTTAGAATGCCTCTAAGGTTTCACCACTGAGTATGATTTTTGCTGTAAATGTTTAATATATTTGATGAGGTTAAGTACATTATTTTCTATTCCTAGTTTGATAATACTTGAGTGTTACATTTCATTAAAAGCTATTTCTGCATCTACTTAGGTGAAGTTCTACTTTAGAGCCTATAGTTTAGGCTACTTTATTTTAATTAAAGATTTTATTTACTTATTTATTTGAGAGAGAGAGAGCACAAGCTGGGGAAGGGGCAGAGGCAGAGGGAGAAGCAGACTCTCCACTGAGCAGGGAGCACGATGCGGGGCTCCATCCCAGGACCCTGGGATGGTGACCTGAGCCGAAGGCAGACGCTTGACCAACTGAGCCACCCAGGTGCCCCTAGTTTAGTCTACTTGAACTTTCTAATTAGTGTGGCATGTTGGTATTGTACATTAATAGACTTTCTAAATCCCGAAATCCGTGAAATCTTGGAATTCTACTTGCTCATAGTGTATTTTATATAGACTACTAAGTTTTACTTGCTAATGCCTACTAGCATGAGCTATAGTTGTGTAGTTTCTCCTTGGAGCTCAGCACAGTTCTGTGGAATCAACGACTTAAGCAAATGTTTTGCAGAGGTTTTTAAGCAGAGCCCTGCTTGACAGAGCTACAGAGGGCTCTCTCACTGCGATGCTTCTGGGCGCCAGAGCACAGGTACTCATCTCATGATTAGTCATTACACTCCACACAACTTGCCTATGCGGGAAAAGCGAAGTCAAACTTGAACCCTTGTCTTTGGGGAAAAGAAAATATGTAAGTTTGAGCTCTATAGGAGAATACGATTTAGTACTCAGAGACTGAGTTCTTTTTTAGGCATTCTCATAAACAGTAGCTAAATATCTGCAACAGTAGAACCGACCCATAGGATATTGCTCCGTATTGGGAGAACCATAAATTGGCAAGTGTTGGTTTGGAGGGTTTTTTCTTAGTTATTGCTGTTAGGATTTAATTTTTGGTACTTACCTACACTCTGGCACTTACCTAATTTTTTTCACCTTTCCTATCATAGGAACACTTGTAGGCAGGGATCATTCTATTTATTTAAATAACTCAGTAAACAGGAAGTAACTATTAATGTGCTAGGCATGTAGTATTAGGCTAATGGGACATAGTTATAAACAAGACAAAGGTAGTCCCTGCCCTCATGAAATTTACAGAAAGGAAGAAAGATATTTAAAAATTATAAACGTGAAAGGAAAGTCCAGGATTCAATGGGAGCATATAGCAAAGGAACATAGCCTAGTCCACTCAGAGAAGTGGACTCAGAGAAGACTATCCTAGGAAGGCTAAAACTCAGCTGAGGCTTAAAGTAGGAGTAGAAATTAGGCTCGTGCAGTATAGCAGGAAGTGTGTTTCAGGCAGAGGGAATGATGCAGAAGCACAGTGGGGAATAAAGAGAGAGAGAGAGAGAATAAACAAGGAAGTAGAAGGACTGGGAAAAGTCCAGTCCACCTGGCACATAATGTACCATTAATGTGAGGGATAAACAAGGGATGGGCTTGAAATCAGACTAAGGACTTGGGATCTTACAGTACAGGCATTTTCTGTGACCCCTTAACAGGGCTCCTTGCTTGATGGTAGGTATTAATTAATGTTTGTTAAAAGATTAAATACAAAGGTCAGTTAGATTTCCTTCTCTCTATGCATCTCCTTGGTAAATGGAAAATTCCAAGCACTGTTTCTCAAATAGCTATAGCTATTGGGGCTCCAGAATCCCCACATGGGCAGACGGTAAGGACTGCAGGGTGGTTAGAGAGCTGTGTTAAGTTGTAGGCCCACTGCTTCTTGAAGATTGTGTATCTACTAAGATGGCTGTGGAAGGGATGCTGGGCAGATTATGGGGGGGTGGGGGAGGGCAGGGGTGCCAAAGCTGTGCCAAACTGTCATTTGGCTCTGTGATTGGCTGCAGCCTTCTCTACAAATTTTGATCTTGCTCAACCAACACACTTTTAGTGAAGCAACTTAACCTCTATCTGATTCATTACAAAAGCAATACTTTATGTATAATAATAACATTGTACTTTTGATGGTGGCAGTATATGTAAATGAACTATCTTTTCAGGCAAGATCTTTTGTGACAATTTTAACAAAGCTATAAAAATACATATATGCAGTGGAAAGGAGCCAACAAACGTGTGTCCTTATAACAAGTAAAAACAACCCAAAGAGTCTAGGCTCATATTTAACTAATCTAAGAGATACCCGAGGCTTAGGTAGATGGTCATTAAAGCAGACTATTGATTTATAAATTACCTTTTACTCACTTTTCAGGAAGAAAAAAAAAATCTTTGTAGGGGCAAAGGCTGTTTCACACAACATAACTTTGTGAAGTTCTAGGACTGTGATCAGGTTCACGGACACTAACAGTAGGTCTGGAAGATTCCCAGTAAGCAAAGGGACAGGAAGGGAGCTACTGGGGTTCGATGTCATTCAGAGAAACAGTTTGGGAAAAGTTGAGGGTGAGGATGTGAAGTTTGGTATATTATCTACTGCTTCCTTTCTTCGAAAAAGAAAACAGAACAGTATAGGCTTCGAGACAAATGTGTGTGGGATGGAGTCAAGCCTTAGAGGAACATTGTTTTTGAAGGAAGACACCTCACTGCCCTTTTCTCCAGTCCTTTGGCCACAGCTGGGGGTCACTGTGCTCAGCCACACATCCCTCGTTCGGCCTGCTCTGACCCATGCCAGGGTGTAGCCCAGCCGGAGTGCCTGACTACCTACAGGCACCCAGTGACAACTGTAGAGTTTCCCTTTGTGTTTCGCCTTTCCTCACAATTCCCCTTCTCTCATTTTGCCCCTATTTCGTTCTTCTCCTCTTTTCTTCCTCCTCATCTTTTTCTATAAAAAATAAAAATCCAGCAGGAGGTGTGACCTTTAGGTCCCCCAGAAAAGTGCAGTGAGTACCCTGCGATAGGCCTTCAATATTTAAACCTTCTGTCAAGAAAAACAGTTAGTGTTGTTCTCTCTCCGGGCCCAGGGGAGAGACATAGTAGGACGTTCTCTTTCGCGCTCCTACAGGATCCCTTCCTGAGCTTGCTCGCTGGAGGTCAAGAGACTCTTTTCAGCAGCAGCTTGCTTCAGAGGATATAAAAATCAGCGCTTGGTGAGGGCACACGACCCCTCTCCGTGGCTGCAGAGCTAGCCCCCGCCAGAGGATTGGGAGCCAGGCCCTCCCCCTGGACTGCACACCACAGAGCCCGAACAGAATGCGGATGGCCTCCCGTTTCAGTGCTTGAGCTTATCTGTGTGGGTGACTAACCCTTGTGTCCCCCTACCAGATTGACAGATTCTTGAAAGTGGGGATGGTCTCACTCCGCCTCTGGTCCCCGCCGAGTCCACAGAGGTCTCGGCCTCACCTGAGGTCATGCAGCAGCGACCCTCAGTGAGCCGTCTGCTCCTTTCTTGTAGACTTCTCCCTCAGGGCCTTGGGACCGTCGCATCACTTCTGAGTTTGCCTTCACCATTCCACTGGCCACAATCCAGGGTCTCTGTGAGAAACGGCAACGATAGGTCAGCCTGGAGCTTCCCTTTTCTGAATTTTCAATTTAGAATCACTGGTCTCTGTTCACCCCTGAATCCAGGTCTTTGCTCTAGAAACCCATTTTTGAAGAGTTGCTTTGCTCTCTGGGAAAGTCAAGATGGGTACTGGCTTATCTACACGTAGTAAATGACAACAACAGTAACCGCTATTTCATGAGGATTTTACTCTATGCCCTCACCTGGGTTAAATGTTTTTCCACATTATATCTTAAATAAGAAAACATCTTTATAAGACCCCAAAGTCCCACAGCTGGCAAACAGTACCACCTAACCTTACACTCGGGTTTCATGGTGAGGAGGGAAAAATTTCTCTCTAAAGATGTTATTTTTTATAGAGAGCAAGAGCGTTTGAAAAAATTAAACCTCAAAAAGCAAGCTGACTTCCGAGGCACCTGTTTTATATTCAGCGTAGTCTAACAAAAGCCATTTTCATCCTCTCCTGGGCCTGTCTTCCCTCCTTGTCCTCCACCTACAGTCACAGCCACACCACGGCACACAACTGGACTAGTACTTAAAAGGTGGCAGCCCCCAGATTTAGGGTGTCTTCTGTACCTGCCACCAGGCAGCTGACAAACGAAATGAATCTGGGTTTTTAAATTTGATTTTAAACTTCTCATCTAGGATGTGGTCTCCCTGTGGAGTTCTATTTTTGTGGTATATCTCCCTCATAAAACATGAAAAATATTATAACATTGAAGTGGAGGAGGTGTGGACAACTCTACCAGAGCTAGAGATGAAGCTTTTTTTTTTTTTTCTGGTTTGTTTTTTCTCGGACTCTGTACACCCATCGACCATTTTCACGAAGTATTTATTTACCAATTAGTCAGCACTATGAACTGGCCGATTTAATGATCTCTCCTATGATTTATGCATAGCTTTTATTAATTGAGCCTGTGGAGATGAAGGGCGGATATAAGTGTGGAAAATGTATCACTTGTCATTCCTTTAAGTAAATACAGTTCTCTTCAGCTATCTTTGCTGTCTTTTCCCCTATAAGTCTCTTGAATTTTAGGTAAAGGGGTACATAAGTACCAGGGCCTACTCAGGGACTGGGTGTTGATTTGGACCTTTCACTCTTGTTAACCGTATTATTGATCTGTAACTTGATTCTTAATAGTTAGAGGATTTCAAAGGGAAAAGGCAATAAGCTGAAGTTAAAAGGCAACTTAGAATTTCCAGCATTGCCATCAGCCAAACAGGCTGCTGATGAGTTATTTTTAGGCTGTCTGCCTTTGATTCTGACCCTTAGGAGGAAAACTGCAATCAGTTTTCAGTAGACATTAGGTAGTTACCCTGGAAATCTGGGATGCTTTCAACAAGTCAGCCTGAGAGCATTTCCACCCTTCTCCGATCCATGCTCCTGACTGTTCCTCCTCTAATACAGTACTTCTCAACCTTGGCTGCACATCGGAATTGCCAGGGAAACTTGAAAAAATGTCCACCTGCCTGGGCCCCACCTCCTGAGATTCTGATAGAATTGTTCTGGGTGTGGCTGGCCATTGGGAGTGTTTCAGATTTCTCCAGATGACTCTATTGTGCAGCCAAGGCTGAAAATTATAGCTCTAGGGATGGGCACAGAGAGGAAGCCTGATAAGTAAGTCTTACACGCACATTCCAGCATGTCCTCAGGTTGCAAATGTTTCTGTGAGCCTAAATAATACATCCCAGGTGAACAGCCAAGAGGGCTTTCAGGAATCACTTGAGCATGTCTTTCTTTTACGGAGGAGCAAAAAGTATTTGTTCTTATACGTAGCTTACCTCTGGAAAGCTCAGGACAGGAAGGAGCAGCCAGTATGAACAGTCTGCTCATCTGTACCACCTCCCAGCATTTGAGTCTTGACTCTGACAGAACCACTCTCACTTGCATACCCTTCCACGGTTTCCCAGGAGCGAACACTGAATATTGGTACAGCCAGGCTCACAGGCTCACCCCCTTGTGACATTTGCGAGATGACCAGCCAGCATTAGGGGTACCATTTGTAGGCAATAAAACAGACCCAAGGGATCCAAACTTTACTAAGCAGTGGAATGAAAACTAGAAAATAAAAGGAGATCTTCTTCTGTTATAACCCACTTACAGATCTCTGCATGACTTTGGCCTTTGACTTTCTGGTATGCAGCCATTTGTTTTGTCCCCTTTAGTTCATGACCTAAGGTTCTTGGGCCCAGTTGATTTTCAGTTCCTCTGCACTAGACCTAACAGAAATAATGGGCTGAGAGCAGTACTTTTCACAGCAGTGTGGGCCTCACCAAAGTGATTTATGTGTTTTTACTTGGAGACTATATTTTAATGCCGAGATTTTTCTGATTATCTCTTTGTGTGCACCCGCTCACCACATGGGCTCTTAATTTAGAAAATATTCAGCAATTACATGTGGAATTGATACTTTACATAAAAGCAAAAATGGTGCCTGTTATGTATGTTACTGAAAAATTTGATGTCTTTTATTTTTCTGGCAATAGAGATATGTGACCCAAAGAAATTGCTCATTATTTTCCATTTTCTGTAAGATGAAAAGTTCTTAATTTAAAAGCAGAGCTGCCCCTGAATAAAGGTCACATGGTGGAAATTTTGGTCTCAGTTGCCCTGAAGACTTTGTCAGGCACCAGAGATACTGCTGTGTTCTCATAAAATTTAATTACTTATGACCCTGAATCAAATCTAAATTTGATTTAAACTAAATATAAAATTTTTGAAATTAATTTTTATGTCAAAATCAGATACTTCAGGGGATGCCGGGCTGGCTTAGTGGGTAGAGCGTGTGACTCTTGATCTCAGGTTGTGAGTTTGAGCCCCACGTTGGGTGTAGAGATTACTTAAAAATAAAATCTTAAATAATAACAATAATAATAATAATTTTTTTAAAAAATGAGATGCTTTAGCTTCATGGAACATAATTCTTCCAGGCTGCCACTTTGACACTTGATTATCCAAATATTTAACAGTTTGTGTAAGCATCACTTAAGTAAAAGTTTTGGAACTCAATTTGGATTTTTAAAAATGAATCAGCATATTGGTTCTCTGCCTTGCCAAGTCTGCCCAGTGCCAAATAAGTTGAATGTCAGCATGTTAGCTGTAGGTGCACTTTGTGATGTAGAAAAGTAATGTCAACTAACTATAATAGAACGCATTTAGGTAGCATTTCATAACTACCTTTGCGAAACAACAGTGCATGACATGGGTCTTTAAAGTGGTTTTGTTGAATTCACACTTACACAGATAATGGAAAGAAACAACTACTCCCAAACACAGAAACTTAAAGGATTTTTGTCTTTATTAGCTTGGTAAAAATATGACTCAAACTTTTTACTTTCTATAGTTAATATTCTATTACAACCACTGTCCAAATTAAATCAGAGGCAAAAGGTGTATATACACATATCTCTGTGTCTGTATGTATAATACATTATTTCCTTTTGCATATATTTATATGTGCATATATATGTGCATATATATATATAAATATATATATATATATAAACATATATATATATATGTATATGAAATAGGACGTTACTGTCCAGAACAAAATCTTTATAGAGTTACTTTCTTTGAAAACAGCCAAAAGGCGTAGGAGAATGAATGTTTCTTATGAATAAAAGGACAAAGATTCAAAATTCAGGTTTTTTCCTCAAAAGTTCTATCTTAATTTTTCTCTTTTGAGTATAAGAGTTGTTACCCAAGCTGTTTGGAAACAACTGGAAATACTTTTCTGCATTTTGTTTTGCATCAAATGAAATTTTTCATTATGCCCACATCCCCACATTATTTCTTTTTGAAGCTACCTGTATTGAGAGAGACAGGCACAAAGCAGACCACAACCAACCAAACGCTCTTCTTCTGTCCTTACACCAGCTAAAGCTACTTTCTTTAAACTTTGTTCCAAACATTTCCATTTCTATTACCAGAAGTAATGTACTCTATTTTTTGGGGGGGGGGGGCTCTGAACTCTCTGAATCAGCAAAATCCAGTCATTTACGAGATCTTTTTTTCTTTATCTATACATTTTCCTCCATGAAGGACAGGTCATGGAGCTAAGAAAATCTAGCTTAAAGGGTGGAAGAAAAAAGGAGGGAATTAAAAAAAAAAAAAAAAAGTCTGCTGCTCTCTTTTAAACCCAGGCAGGGAGGGTAGACGGGGTATTACACTTTTGATACCAAATTTAGAATTTTCTAGAACATGGGCTGTAGTATTCCAAGTGGCTTCTTTCCTTTAGGACCAGGATGGTGCTGGGGAAAACCCTTGGCCAAACCGCTCTCTTCGCACTCACAGTCCCTCAAGACTTTTGACTTTGCCAGGGTGCCCTGGAGAGAATATGTCTCAGTATTCAGAGGCCGCAGATTCCTGCTACAATGGGCTGGTGGAGGAAAAAGGTCATATTACCACCTTTGCTCTCAACAGTAAAAAGTGTGAACAGCATCAAACTGGGCCTTTGGATACTTTATTATTTCTCCCTCCCTACTTAGAACTTTTACTTTTTCCCAATAGCCTCAGGCATGATAATTTTTTCTTTCCTGAGTGAAATCTATTGATACAATTATTTAATTTAGGTTTTTGATTGCTCTCCTTGGAGCACCAGCGGATTCCTGTGGATTTAAGAGCTTGAATAGTGTCAATATGTGCCTGCAATTTTAGACCTTCAGAAATGCTAATCTCATTCCCAGAAGGCCTAAAACTCTTGGGTCTCTCTGTTAAAGGTACATAGGGCCTCTGTTATTTCCCATGATGATGCCAAATTAGTTCAAACCCCATTCTCTGAGATCAAAAATAAAAAATCAAAGAGGTGTTGGGTTGTAAACCATACCTTTTCACATTTCAGTGGACAAAAAAGATTTTCTATGAAAACGTGAGGTTAATGACAACAGAGGTCAGTGATGCAAAGGATGGCTAACAGTCATGAGTTGGCAGGTCTAGTGTGGGAAGAGAGAGGGAAGCAGAGCAGGACAAAAGACTTTTTTTTTCTTTTTTGACAAATTTTCCCACAGATTTTCAACAAAGCGTGGAATCATAGAGCTTTAGAATTAAAAAGGATCTTAGAGGAGATCTAGTACAGGCCTCTTGATTTACAGGTGAGCACCATACTTTCTAAATGTCTCTTCCTCCAGCTTTTGGCTAAAAAAATAATGTATATGCAGAATATACAAATATTATGTATTAAACTCATTAAAAATGCACTAAGCTTGATAGCATAAATTTAGAGCTTTACTTGTCTCTTACAAATAAAGTCTCTTACAAGACTAACAAGAAGTCTCTTACACCTACCATATTGCAATTAACATGCACTCCCTTCTCAACCCAGGAGAGTATACTCCATTTTCTAATGCTTACTCCACACCAGGCACCACACCCTCCACACACATACATTATCTTATTCAATCCTTACAGTAACCCTGCTGAAATAGATTTTTTTATTCCCATCTGTACAGGTGGAAACTGATGCATGAAGAGGTTAAATCCAAAATCCTGTAGCTAAGTGCTGAGATTTCAGCCAAGCCTATCTAAACCAAAGCCCTATCATAACCACACTGCCTCCTATGTATATTGTAAAATCACTCTCACATGAGCCTTTCTGTTGATGCAGGTACTTTTTGAGGACTTTTTAGGTGGGATGGGGTGGAAATATCCCTAATAAGCTTTAAACTGGGTTCAAGATGATGGTTCAGAGCCAGCTTTGCAACAATAATGAAGCTGCTCTTCAAAGACAGGATTTAGGTGGTAGTCCCCAGTGAGATTCCCACTCTCTGAGCCCTGGATGAAGAGGAAAGGGAACCAAAGAGTTGCAGAAGTTTTAGAACAAGAGGAAACATCAGAAGGTCTTTCTACCCCTTTAATAAATCCAAAAGAAAACTGAGACTTTGAGAAATTAAGGACTTGATACCATTTTTAGGTTAGGATGAGATGAGTGAGTAAATTGGCAGGGAAAGGGTAGAGAGGACAACTCACATTTACTGAGCACTTTTTGTGTACCAGGTTCCCATGCCAGGTGCTTTTTGAATATCATTTCCTTTCCTGTCTCCCTCACTGAGGGCAGGGATGCTATTTGTCCTCTTTAGTGATTTAACCTTGGTGCCCCTCACACCGCCATAGTAGATGCTCAATAAATATCACTCACTGTTTGAATACATTAATGAATGAATTCTCCACCGTTTTAAGGAAAGACTTACCATCTCCATTTACAAATAAGAAAAGTGAGGTTCAGTGACTCACATTCACAGAGTTTACCCACTGACTCCAGAGCCCACAACTCCTTGCACACATCAGTGTAGAAAACATACATCTCCAAGCAGATACACAAATCTGAGTATCACATTTCCCTGCCTCTCTCCCAAGTCTTAGCAAGAGCTGGAGAACAAGAGATCTGAGAGAGGTTTGTTAGTCCTATGATGTCATTATTCTCACAAAATATGCTGGGATCCACTTACAGTATGCTGTGAAGTATCATAAATAATTAAAAGAGAACTGCACATCTTAAAATAAATGCTCCATACACTTGAACATGACGCAGCCTTAGATGTCCACTGTCTTGTTTCCAGCTCTCTCTGATGTGCACCCTGGTAGTCATTAGTCAGGAGCATCTGTAAGATTTTCCTATGTCATGGGACGGCTAACCATTTTTCATGGAAAATCCATATTATTTCATGGAGCTCACTGATTTTGCACATTGTGATATTCATAATAACACTGTAACCAACAACTGTTAGTGTCATCAGCCCAGCATTCCTTCTCCTTCACTTCCTCTGATATCACCTACTTCTTCTGGGAAATTGTCCCCAAGCACACATACTTCATGTGGTTCTGATGAGGCTCTCCGGCGAATTATGCTAACTTCTGGTCAAAATGCTGGGTATCTGCCCCTGGGACTGGTCTATCAGAATTGCTTATCCCCCAGCCACTGTGATTGGTCCAGGGGAGGACATATGCTCCAAGTTAGGCCTGAGATTTTGTCTATGCCTACCTCCCAGCCCCTAGATCACATCCTCTCACCCTTCTCCTCCCACTGCCACCACCACTGTCAAGTAGAGAAATCTGTATAAAGTAAAAGAGAGCATTGTCGATGCATAGGAAGGAGCAGAGCTAAGAGATGGAGGGAAGGGAGCTGTAGACATGCAAGGGACAGAAGAACAGAGAAAACCCAGGTTATGTGATTTAAAGCCCTGGAATCCTGGAAGCCAGTTCTTCTCCCAGACTCTTCCATCAGATGTTCCGTGTGTTACCTAAACTAATTTAAGATGGTTTCTATCGCTTGAGCCAACAGACATCCAATACATTTTCTAATAGCAAATGGGAATTTTACCCTGTGTATTTGGGAAATGAACACAATAGCTAACTTTGTGCTATGAAATCATTACCCTGAGGAGGATGGTATGTCCCAAGCTGCCCCCTGCCGTCCTGTCAGCTAAGACCTGCACCTCCTGCACCAACCCCGGTCCCACCTATGTTTCAGTCCCACCTCCTCCTTGCAGCCTTTCTTACTTGCCTTTCTCTGTGGCTCATGGCCGCTCCAAGCACACACTCTCTCCCAGCACATCCGCACCCATCATTGCCGAGCTGGATTGACACATTGTCACTTTTCTATCTATTTTACTAAAAGGAGCCCAGTAACGGGCACAGAAGGTGATTGTTAAATCCCCATCGGCTACTTCTCAGCTAAGAGGGTGGTGTGGAGAAGCCTGAGGGCAGAGTTATGCCCCGGGCTCCAGAATGCCTGTGCAGGAGTTACAGAGGCTCTGACACCTCCAATCCCAGCCACCTCAGTGTTCACTAGCTGCGAGTTCAGACATGTTTCATCTAAAATGGGAGCAAGAACCACCATCTTGCAGGGCTGTGGGGCAGGGAAAAGAGAATTTATGCCAACCACGCAGTCCAGCCCCTCGCATGCAGGTGTTCAAAATATGAAACACTACTGTCTTACCTGAAGATGGCCGGATGGTCGGTGGGAGTAGCATGGCCACTAGGAAAGTAAGCTGTCCAGCACAGCTTTAGACAGGCAAGACTACATTCTGAGACCATTCTTCACCCTCTATCTCTGCAAACCCTCTTGTGTTGCCCCCTTCTTGTTTACTGTTACTCTCTAAGGGCATTCCTGGGTCTCCTAGTTCCAGAGAATGTGCCGTCTGCCCCTTCATAGGTCTTCCCTCTCACTTTGACCCTAACCAACCCCTACCCCTTTCTCGGCTCGTCTAATGAATGATCGAGGTTCCTGTGGTCACTATTGCTAATGAACCCACTCTTCCCAAATATGGTTGCATTTTAGTGGGGATCCTTTGTGGTAAAATTGCCTGAATCCAGGCAACATTTTTGCCATTTATAACACCTGTTATTCTCTTGTGCTGTATTTTGAATTTATATCTTCTCCTAATGGTGTAATTTATTTACCAAAATTAATTTTCTCACTTTATTAATCATGGGAATGGTTGCCGTTAGGGCTTAACTCACCAGCGTGATACAGTCAATGCTACTACACTGAGTGAGTTCATTTCAGGCCCAAAGGAAAGAAATTTAGAATTCCGATTCGCCTATGATTTTGGCTGGGTTTGTTGTAATACTGAAAATAATCTAAAAAGCCCCAGTGCAACCATGCTGAGCAGCGCCCCTATTTTAACCATCCCCACCTCGGCCACCCCGCCCAGAAAGCTGTCATTTCTGGTACCAGGCCTGGAAGAGGGCTGGCCCTTGAGCCCCTCACGTCTCTCCTCCTAGGTGGTCCCTCTGTGGATCATTACCAGACCCTGGGGCTCCCTCTGCCTTCTCTTCATTTAGCTCACTTTTACCTAAATTCAGCTGGGCCTCAGAACTCAACGTAAATCGTGCAGAACACTGTTTCTAGCTGTTCCACATACCTAAGCATTACCGCCCATTCCTAATTGGACTTGATTTGGCCATGAAATTCCTTAATTCTGACTATATGTTTTCTCCCACCCAAAAGATTCATAGGAGGAAGAATGATTCATTTAAAATGAGTATCTCTTCCTCTGTTCTCTTTTTTCTCTCCTCTGCCCCACCCCACCCACCCGGACAGCATATCTAACCTGCCCTCCAGGGCAGAGCAGGCCCTTGAAGGGGATAAGAAACAATGCTTTACGGGGCTCCTGGGTGGCTCAGCCAATTATTTGTCTGTCTTCAGCTCAGGTCAAGTTCCTGGGGTCCTGGGATCAAGACCCACATCCAGCTCCCTGCTCAGCAGGGGGTCGGCTTCTCCCTCTGCCTTTCCCCCCGAGCTTTGTGCTTTTGCTCACTCTCTCCCAAATAAATAGAATCTGGAAAGAAAAGAAAAGAAAGGAAAGGAGAAACAATGACTTTTGTAGAAGGTCATCTCCTAACTGAGGTGGGCCAGGAAGCCATTGTTCTTAACATACGTTCACCAGGTACAAGCCTATGAAAGAAGTTTGAATTTCTTTAGAAATAAGTCTCTTCCCCTTGCCAGCCCCTGCTCATTAGGTACTGTGATCTACCTTTGCCTCAGAGTGACCCTCATACCATTGGTTTTCTGGCCACACATTTTTCTGCTTAGGAGGAAAACATGACTGGAAAATGAAAATTGGTCTCTATCTTAGGAATGTGGTACCAGAACTTTTGGTTGTCTGGTGTTGACCTTGCCTTGCCCTCAGCATTCTCATCTTCACTGGGGAATCTCCTCACTATCTCAATGGAAGTAGGGAACACCATTCTCTCTTCCATTACAGAGTGGCCATAGAATGGACCTTAAAAGAAGCCCTGGCAGGCTGGTGCTCCCCATACTCTAGAGTCAACCAAGCAAGGACGTGGCAAGGCCAAATCACCAGCACAGCGGTAGCCATGCCTCTTTCCATTCTCTGACTCTCCAGAGTGTTCCTTGATTCTGCCTCTTGTCCAGCCTGGGCTCTGCCTCCCCATCAACTTCCTGAATCTCTGACTTCCTCCCAGTAATTCTCTTTTCACTTAAGATGGTCTCAATTGGTTTCTAATGACTATATATCCAAGACCCCTGACTTATTCTTATACCTACCTCATGGTGAATGAATTTTCTGGTAGAGTAGATACAATAGTCCCTATTTGTGGTGCTTCTGCTGCCCACATTTCTGGCTTTGTGGCTCTGGTGTTTATTGCTCATTGCAACTAAAAAGCTTTGCTTCTGATATAATCAAGTGTAATAAGATGGCTAGAGAAAGAGCAGAGCAATATTGGAGTAGAGAACAAACAATCTGACAAGGATCTAGTTGTGCAACTTATTTCTCAACATAGCATCTAAACATCATAATCTTAGCATTTGGGGATAGCAAAAATGATTAATTTTGCAGAAAATATTTGTCGTTTAATTACAGGATCATGTGGGTCTTTTGGCAACCAGCAGATGCCAAAGCAGACTTTAAGCACCATCTTGAGAAACTTGTGATTTGCTTAGTGTGCTTTTAATTTAAAGCATATGGCTTCACATTCAACTGCAGTGTCCAAAACGAAGACATTAGTAATGAATCACTCTATTGGAGAAAACACAGTGCTCCCAAATCAGGGTCTTTGGGTATGTGTACTCAAATGGTTCTGTTTAGAGGCGTAAACACGAAGCAGCTCTCTGCTTTAGCTGGGTGTTCCTGGGATGCATGTGACATCAAAGGCCCTCACAAATTCTCCTGTAACGTGTGCAGTGCTTGGCACCAGGGCCCACCTCCATCTGAACAAACAAAGTACAGTTTGGTCACTAGAAAGAATGCCCAAAAGATCGTTTATTTTATGGCAACTCTTCCTGTTTCAGTCTCCCAGACTACTAGCTTAACCTGAATCTTCCTGGACTTGGGGAATTCAGCGATCCTGTATGGAAATTCAGAACTGCAGCGTTCTAAGAATCACATTTGTAACTGCAGACCGAGGACACCGGTCCATTGGACCATATGTGGTCAACCTAATGGTGAGGATGGCCAGTGAGGAAGTGTAGAGCATAGTGGTAAAAACGTGGGCTTGGGAGTCAAACTTGAATCACCTGGCCATTTTCTCATCGTGTGAATTTGAGCACAGCATTTCAGTTTCTAGATCTATAAAATGGTGATAATGATATTAATCTTACAGTGTTATTGTGAGATTTAAATAAAGTAATCCATGTCTAGATCTAAGCTAAAGATCGGGTACCTAGTAAGCTATACTAACATAACGAGCTACTATTGTCATTGTTATTAAAGGCAGGATCTATTGTCTCTGCCTCTTTGCTTCTAGTCATGTCATGCCTTTGCTTAATTAAATTCAAAACATATAAATTTACTAAAGCCTACTACAATCTGGGTCCTATGTTTTAGATGCTTTTACATCCTTCTTGGTGTATTGTGTTGCTTGAAAAATAGAGTTAGTATATTACTCATTTTTTTCAGTGTCTCCACCCATCCTGTCTTTACCTGACTTTATTTCACCCTGCAAGACCTTACCCCCACCTCTGTGGCACATTCCTTAGTCACCCTCTATCCCCTTACTACCCAGTAGAAAGGACTATATCAAGTCAAGGCATAATTCTGTTAGTCCTGGGGGTACCCGTTTGTCCACACTCTGGGCCGTTGTGGCTGGCTGCCTTTACATCAGAGAAAAGGCATTTCAGAAGGTATATCCAGTCTGCTTTATTTTCCAAAGGGAGCTCGAGATAGGAAACCAATGGCTCACAAAGATTTATAATAGCTCTTTATCTATTAGACGTAGTTACATGTTGCTAAATACAGATGTTACAAATATTTTTCTACTTTATTTTTTGCCTTTCAGTTTTGTTTGGGTTTAGTTTTTATTTGTTTTTGGGTTTTAGCTATTTTTGTTTGTTTTGCTGTTTCTTGCTTCTTTTTCTCATTTTAATGTAGTCAACTAATATTTTCTTTTAGATTATCTGCTTTTGGTCTTATTTATGCCTAGAGAAATCTTTTCCACCCCTGTGATTATATATTCACCCATATCTTCTTTTATCATTTTAACCACTGTTTTTAATATTTAGATTTAATATAAATATCTTTGAAATGTTTACCTTTGAGCTATCAGAATTTATCTAGCACAGATGATTTACTTCATAAATCAGTTGTCATTGTTGACTATTTTCCCTTCTTGGAAGTCCTGCCTTGCTACTTTATGACAGTGATGGCTCATGGAAGGCACCAGTGACAGGAGGTAAAAGCTAAAAGCATCCCACTCAGCATACACAATAGAAAATTCTGAAGACAATCACTTCCTCGTTGATATATAATTTAACGATTTGTTGTGACACACTTTAATGGCTTAGCCTTATAATTGGGTTTTCTGCTGCATTTATAACAAAATTTTGAATACAGAGTGAATAACTGTTAATTAATGGGATTTGTCTTACTTTACCACGGTGCTGGGGCAAAGAAAGAGGGTTAAGAATCACTGTTAGGTCCTTTTCACTTTTGTTTCTGCTGTTCTCACTCTAGCCAAGGTTTTCATCACCTTAGCTCGGACTACAGCAATGTCCTTTTTTATTCTTCCTTTTGTCCCTCCTCCAATCCAAACACTGCTAGTACTATATGATGCTCTCCTGATCAGAAGCCTCAGCATCTCCCTAGGGCCCACGATAAAAGACAGAATCTTTAAAACTGACTTCCAAACCTTCACAACCAAACTTTATTTTATATATTTCCAAAATAAAGTCCCCACTTCCCTGCCCCTGAAACACACCTTCCTAATTAGTGGTAATTCTAGGGGTAGGCCTACAAGCACTTTGCCTCCATACTACATTAAATAGGTCCATGAAAAACTCCCTCAAATAAAAGTAGTAGTATTGTTTGAAATTGCAAATACTAATTGTCCATGTACTATAAAGTGTGAAAGAAAACATCTTTAGAAAACTGCCATTTGGAAGAAAAATCTAATAGCATTTATCCAAGAAAAAACAAAACACCAAGCACTTACTGAGTAAGCCATTTGATAACTCATACTTCTTTATTCTAAAGGATTACTTTTCTGAATGTCTTAAAACTTTCATATTCATTCTCTCCTATGACTTATGCATATTATTCCTAGAGGTTATGATTGCTGATACTCAAATTTCATAAATGAGTCATAAAAACACCAGCCATCTTTCCTTATCACAAACTATATAAAAATTGCATTTATTCCCAATCTTACTTGCTTTGGGATTTGGGCTAATAATTATTTAGTTAATATTGGATGGAGGTTTTGTGTAATCACTTAAGAACATTTCATGGTTTTATAATGCAACAAAAAACTTCCAGGCACCTGGCGGGCTCAGTTGATAGAGCATGTGACTCTTGATCTCGGGATCATGAGTTCAAGCCCCACACTGGGTGTAGAGAGTACTTAAAAATAAATCTTTAAGCGGGAACGCTGAAAAGAAATAAAAAAATTAAAAATTAAAAAATAAAAGTAAATAAATAAATCTTTAAAAAGATAAAAATAAATAAATAAATAATAAATAAATAAAAATAAAGTGCCATGAAAAACCTAAGTGGTCATCTGTGGAAACCTTGTTAAACGGTGGTATAGCCATAAAAATGGAGCCATGGAAAGGAGTGAGGTATATTTCTATATATTCTCATCAAGTAGCCTCCATATTACATCAAAATGTGAGAAAAGCAAGGCAGGGATGCCTGGGTGACTCAGTTGGTTAAGGGTTTGCTTTCAGCTCAGATCATGATCCCAGAGGCCTAGGTTGGAGCCCTGCATTAGGCTCCCTGCTCAGCTGAGAACTTGCTTCTCCCTCTGCCTGTGGCATCCCCTTCTTGTGCTCGCTCTCTCTCTCTGACAAATAAATAAATAAAATATTGAAAAATAAAAAAAAAGGAAAGCAAGGCACAGAGTATAGAAGTATGCTCACATTTGAAATTTTATCAGTTGTGGTTTTGTTTTGGGGACAAGCACTATAGAGCCTCAGGAATATGTCCGCATAGACTGTGTCACACAATACAGCAATGGCACTGGTTGCCTCTAGAGCAGAATCTAGGGTTCTGGAAAGGACTTATTTTCCATTCTACAGTCTTTTGTGCTATTTGACGTTTTTCCTATACCTAAAATGTGTGGATTTTTTATTAAAAATATTAATTAAACATTTTTAACTAAAATTTGTAATGAAATTTTATTTCATTTAACAACGCTTAAGCTAAGAGGGAAGTGAACTGTACCAAGAGATACAGAAACCAGCTAGGTCAGCATTTGTGGAGTTAGAGGGGAAAAAATAAAGCCCTCTTAAACAGAAGAGCATTCTTCAACGACAGCATATTTTTCAGAGCTTAAAAGACAAAATAAGATCAAGCAAGGTTAGAAAAAGCTATATTAATTAAAGTGACCCAAACAGATGCCTCCCAGAAATATTAGGAAAAGAAAGTGGAGGAGATGACACTTGAAGAACATGGTTTTGCAGAAAGAGGCTACATAAAACAGATGTGCAAGATTATAACTAGTTAGCTAGTTCTCAAGCCTACATTTTTGCTGATAGTAGAAAATAGTCTGGTAGCTTCCAGGTAAACTCAATCACTTCCAGGATTTGTTGTAATATCTCTTTATTAAATACTGTTAATTCTGGGCTCTCCTCCCTCGCCTTTCTTTCTTATCTTCTTCTTAGCCAAATTTTAAAACATTTTTGACTAGACGTATTGCCTATATTCCCTCCCCTACAGAATCCCCTGGGCCCATCACTCTCCTGACACACTTGTCAGGGTGACTAAACACCTCCGGGTCACCAGATCCAGAGAAACTTCTCTGTCCTTTTCTTACTCTAACTCTCAGCAGCTCTGATAAAGCTGACCACCTCACCCTTTGTAAAACATTCTCGTTTCTCAGTTCCTGACTCTCCCCTAGAGCAGTCCCCGAGCCTCATGTCTGCTCTTTGTTTCCTACTAAAGCCTCAAAATGGTAGAGTTCCTTGGGCCTCCAAGAACCCTTTTTCTTCTCCCTCTACATTTATTCCCCAAACCTGACATTCCATTGATGGGTTGATGACTCTGTAGTACCTATGTCCTGCCCAGATTGTTTCTTTGGATTCCAGAAATGCTTCCCACTTGATCTCTCCACTCAGATGTTTCTCAGGCATCCCACACTTAACATGTCCAAAACTGAACTCTTGATTTCCTCATGACCTCGGAACCTTAATCTTCCCTTGCTGTTCCCTAGTTCAGTAAATGGTGTGCTGTCCAATCAATGACCCACACCAGAAGTCTGGAAGCCATTAGTAACTGTTCCCTTTCCTTCACCCTCCGCATCCAATCCATCAGCAAATTCTGACTTCCTGCACATCTCTTCTGTCTCCCTCTCTCCCTCTTCAGCACAACCTGGTCCAGACAAGCATTGCCTCTGACCCACCGTAGCCTCCTCAATCGTCTCCTTGTTTCCATTCTTCTGCTCTACTTGTATGGAACTCCCACTAGAGACAGTGGTCTTTGCTAAGAAATAAATTCTCTCTTTTTTTCTTCCCATTCTCTTTCAGTACTTCCCATTAACTTAAAATTCAAATTCCTTCCATAGCCATCAAAGCCCTGCATGACCTGTCCACAGCACATTTTTCCAGCTTTATTACACATTATTATCCCTTTTCTCACTACAGTCCATCCCCACTGGTCAGATCTGATCTCTCTCAGGGTCATGAATATGGCGTTTGCCTATGCTGTTCCTCAGCCTGGAATGCTCTCTGACCCCCACTTCTACTGCTTTTCACATGGCTAGCTTCTGTCATTCTGTCATTCCTGAGGGGCTGTCTCCCTCTTTAGTCCCCTTTCCTACATAAATCCAACTGAAAACATCAAGATTTGTAGTAACTGACCTGTTCAGAATTGAACACCATCATTACAAGGAACAAAATCTCCATAAAGGCAGCATCATGTCTGTTTGCTCACCAGTGCATCCCTAGGAACTGTCACCTGGAAGACGACCTGTCCATTGACTATTGCTAACACGGTGGATTTAGGAATGTGTATTTTTTTGGAACCCTTTTTCTGGCTCTGATATGATCTTTTTAATAAAAAGAATCAAAGTAATAAATATGCCCTTCCCTTACTAAGTACTTATGGTTGTACGTAAGTACAACTTATAAGTGGTACTTATACTAAGTACATACTCTAAGTACTTATAGTTTCATGAGTAGAAATTCATATTCTAGTTTTTCTCAGTTATAATAAATTGAATCATATGAGTTTGCTGCTATTAGATCATGTTTTTACTACCAAATGGTAATGTCATAAGGATCAAACTAATAAATCAATAAAGTATACATATTTAATTTAAGCTCTTGGTCAGAATAGCTTAGTTTATGCTGCAGAAACAAATACCCCCCACATCTTAGGGACTTGTCACCTCAAAGGCTCATTCCTCACTCGTGATTCCCTGCTGTAGCCATGGCTGTGCTTTATGGCATCTTCACTTCTGGACCCAGGCTGCTGGAGTGATTTCTATCTAGATCATTACTGATAGCTGTGGCAGAGACTTGGCCAATCATATCCTAGCTTCTACAGAGAAACACACACATCCTTTTGAGATATGTGTATTTCATTGGCCAAGAGAAGCCACCTGATCACTCCTGAGTTTAGCAGGGTGGGGATGTAAATCTTCCTGCTGGGAGACCACTTGAGTGGTAGCAACAGGAATATTTGGTATAAAAGTTACATAGTCTACTACAGTCATTCCAAGAAACTCTTGCTTTCATCTGATAGTAGGTACCTGAATTTCAGGCATATATCCTAGCACATGGTTTATGCCATTTCGCCTATTTGTAAAAGTAATATTACATAATAAAAATATCTACATTAGCATTCTGACCTGTATTTAGCACTTTATAAGTAATAATGTATGTTTGTTGTATTTAGTGAGAAGCTCTAGGTCAAGGCACAAAGCATGTAGAATTCTGGAATTCTAAGAGTGACAGAAATCTCTCTAGTTGACTTGCTAACTAGAAAGATTTTGTTTGTGGGGGGTACCTGGGTGGCTCAGCTGCTAAGCATCTTCCTTCAGCTCAGGTCATGATCTTGGGGTCCTAGAATCAAGCTCCACATTGGCCTCCTAGCTCAGCAGAAACCCTGCTTCTTCCTCTCCCCTACTTGTATTCCCTCTCTTAGCTGTGTCTCTGTCGATTAAATAAATAAAATATTTTTTTAAAAAAAGATATAGTTCAAGATAGTTTAAAAAAAAAAAAAGGCGGTGCCTAGGTGGCTCAGTTGGTTGGGCGACTTACTGCCTTTGGCTCGGGTCATGGTCCTAAAGTCCCAAGATCAAGTCCCACATCGGGCTTCCTGCTCCGGCGGGGAGTCTGCTTCTCCTTCTGACCACTCCCCTTTTATGCTCTCTCTCTCAAATAAATAAAATCTTTTAAAAAAGAGAGAGATTTTGTTTGTGAAAGGGAAATATTATAATTAGGAGTCACTCACTTCTGATGTACTGCTTTATTATTTTTTTAAAATTTTATTTTTAAGTAATCTCTATACCCTGTATGGGGTTCAGACCCACAACCACAAGCTCAAGAGTCACCTGCTCCACCAACTGAGCCCACCATGTGCCCCATCATGTACTGCTTTAAACTTGCAGACCTTTAATACTAAAATCCAAGACTATTTAAGGAGTTGCCTGAATTTTGAGAACAGGTGCAATTCTGGAGACTTTCTATTCCACTTCATCTAATGATACAGATAGTTAAAAACATTAGGTTGTTTGGGAACATATAGGTTCTAGGCTAATTTCATTTCTTACTTGCTATGTACTTTCTCTTTCTGCAAGATACAGATATATAGATATATATACATATATATACATATATATACATATATACATATATACGTATACATATATACGTATACGTATATACACATATACGTATATATGTATATATCTATATATATCTATATATATCTATATAGTGCGTAAGTTCCACAGACTTCTCAGGACAATTCACGAGCTACAAAAGAACTGAGAATCAAGGAATAGACATTAAAAGGACAGCACTTTATGGACATTGCTTTGAGTTTCCAGTGGGACTAGACAAGACCAAAGGTTCCAAAATTCACCAAGAGAAGTTTCCATAAATGATAAACAGTATTTCTCATACTTCGGATTCTTATGACTGTCTGAATGTCCTTTACATAGAAGCTCTTGGAAGGATATCACCCCATAGGAAAGAACTCATAACTTTTCTCTTGGCCTCAATGTGATCTGACTGGTTCATTCAAGCCTAAAGTGTAATTCTTTTTTTCAGTGCTTCCAGCCCCTTTCTCATGAAATCAACCATTGATCTGAAAGTCAGAGATGCAAATCCAGAGAAAACTGGAAGCATTCCAGGGCCCACAAATAAAAGTTAATTACCTAAGGAAAAGTACAAGAAAGACTTTTGTTTTCCACCAAAATCTCCTCCCCAGGCTATTAGCTATGTCGTACATGGGCCCGATCAATATATTAGCGCTTGAGAACCAAAGTCCCTTGGAATAAATTAATCTGTCAGGGAAAGAAATAAACAAAGAACAAATTAACATGTTTTAAGACATTGCTTAAATTTTCATAAATATAGACCTTGAGATGGGATGATGAGTTCCCAGGAGCCAGAGCTAATATTTGGTTGTAATTAAGAGTTGCTCTTTCATGTTTCGTCTGGTGTAGGTGGGAAATCGCCCACATGCTTGCTGAGTTCCTTGCTCATGCTTCCTCACAAATGCCTCTGTTTACTTTATTAATAAGAAATGGATGTCTCACAAATTACACTGGCATGCTGAGCTTGTTTCACCTCTAGCTAATATTAAAGTAATGAAATGCCGTACACACACACACACACACAGACACACACACCAAACAAGCGGGTTTTCCTTCAGGGACATCCACATGTTAATTTTTAGTGGCTCAAAAAGACCTAATGACCTAATCCGTGATGCATTAGAGCTGTCCGAGAGGCTAAGGAAAAGGACCCCAGGGTGCTCCTCACTGGTGCAGGTGCAGAGTGTCAAAGCTAATGATTATCAGGAAGGGCAATACGATGTAAGTTACGTGTTCGTAAAAACTATGGAAGGACTCATTTAGATATGAGAACGAGAACCCCATCTCAAACCAGCTTAGTTCGAAATGTAATTTATTGGGATTCAAACAATGGCATTAGGCCTCTCCCTCTCTCCTGTGTCTCCCTTTCTCAGTGCTGCTTATCCCTTTGGGGCTGTCATTTTTCAATGTTGGTAAATTGACCACTGATCCTGTCTCAAGATCCCGAAGGACAAAGGCGCTCTCTCTTCCAGTGCCCTATCTCAGGTCTCTTAGAGGAACTTTAGCCCTGCCTGGCTTGCGTGCCCACACCCCGAATGGACCATTGTGGATGGGAAAGGGAAATTCTGCTGGGCTAGGCCTGGGCTACAGGTTCAACCTGAACTCCCCTACCAACTGGTGATCTCTAGGAACTTATAGCAAGTCTGACTTTTGTTGGCAAAGTTATTGCCTTCTATCAGGTGGTCAGTAATTTTCCATTGAGTTCTAAACCGAACTTGGGGAAGAGGGAAAGGAGGGGGGATCAGCCACATGCAAATATGTCAAATATGGTCCCCACAGTAAAGAGGAGGCTCTCGAATCAAATCAGAGGGCAAAACAATGTCCACCTGGAGAGTTTTATTTCCATTATATTCATCGTGCCCAGTTCCTCAGTGTAGCTGATTCTCAGAAGGGAGACCAAGGCAGAGATCTCTAGGAACTTATAGCAAGTCTGACTTTTGTTGGCAAAGTTATTGCCTTCTATCAGGTGGTCAGTAATTTTCCACTGAGTTCTAAACCAAAACTTCCGGGAGTCTTGAATACAGAAATGAGATACCTATATACATTTCTTCTGCCAGCTATGTCTGGCAGACATAGCTATGTAGACAGAGCTATGTAGCTCTGTCAAATAAAATAATGTTCTTTTTACTTGCTGCTACATCCTGAAGTCTTGTTCTGCTTCATGGGTTGTGTTGGCTCTAAATACCCAGTACTTGCTAAGTTACACACGGGGAAAAGTATCAGAGAACAGTACTTTTCTATCAGCTGAGAACTTTTTAAAATGCTAATTTCTGTGTTTGAATAATTTCATAACTCAGTACCCTTGAGAATTTTGCATTTGGGTAGTAGATAAAATCTGAATTGCATATTTTGATGTGAGATGCCTGCTCCAATTATTGAACAATTTATATATTGTGAAGCTAGTTTATCTAATTCTCAGTACAAGGATACAGAGGTGAAAATATACTCTTCAAAGATGTGTTATCACAGGAAAGAGACTGAAGTCTCCAAAGCAAGCAGTTGCAGATCTGGGAGGTCAGAAAGTGTCGAAGAGTCTATTTGCCTTTTAGGAGGAGGATAAGCCTAGCTTGCAGTTTCCTAACCTTCATGTAGGAATCGCAGATTAACCCTAGCTAACAGCATGGCAAATTCATCAGAACTACAAACAACCATGTTCTGGAATGGAGAGAATTAGCAGGTTGACCCTGTTGGCAACTAGATGAGGCACCATCTAGGTCCTTATGAAACAGAAATTTGGCTGATTTAAGACATTCTGCCTCAAAATTAATTACATAGCTCCACATAGACATTTAACCCACATTTGAGGAATCTTACTTCAAGGAAGCTTCTATCAACAAGTGGTATGTCTTAAGTGATTATGCTTTTTTGTTTGTTTGTTTATTTGTTTTTTTTTTTAAGGAGAAGGGCCAGAGTCATTTAGCAAAATGAGATCTCAAACAACCAGCTCTGGGGCTAACATTTATTGGAGCAGAACTGTATTTGCACAAAATGGGAGTGTCGAGGACGTTGAAACCTATGAGAATACTACAGATTAGAAATGGAATCAGGAGTAGTTCAGGGATGCCTGGGTGGCTCACTTGGTTAAGTGTCTGCCTTCTGCTCAGGTCATGATCCCGGGGTTCTGAAATCTCCCGGGATAAAGTCCTGCATTGGGATCCTTGCTCAGAAGGGAGCCTGCTTCTCCCTTTACCTCTGTTGCTCCCCTTGCTTGTTCTCTCTCTCCCTCCCTCTCTCTCTCTCTCTCTGTGTCAAATAAATGGATAAATAAAATCTTTTAAAAATAATAATAAATTTAAAAAGAGTAGTTCATATTTCCTCTCTGAGGCTCAGCTCCATTCCTAGCGATGGGGTAGGAGGAGGCAGAATTCAAAAGTCTCCTACTATTGCATCCAATAAAATAAATAGAAAAAGGCACACTAAAGAGAACAGCAATAATCTCTTATAAATCTTTGAAAACAGTAACCTTGGGTATAGCACGATTAACTTCTATATACCTTCCCTTGTTTGTAGGAAATGTCAGATTCTCCTTCCCTGTAGCTTCAGTGAGGGGCTTATGTATTTTCTTTGCTTCCTCTGTGGACTTCCATCAAAATGTACACATTTCAAATTTCATGAATTGATTTTTGTGAATCTCATTTCCTCGTTGGCTCAAGAGACCTTGAAGAACAGAAAAACGTGATGTCATTAGCAACCTAGTGGATCCCCTGGTCTCACGGGCACTGAGTCCCACCCATGGAGCAGCAGTGGGTTCCTGGGTGAAACCTTCCCTGGACACTTGGACACAAGAGAGCCAGTACTGAGCCACCTCTTCCCTACAAAGCTCCACTTCTACCAGGTAGCCCAGATGCCAAGGCATCCTCTTCTCTGTCACTTGGTCCACCGCTTTGGTCCAGCCCCCCATGAACCAAAAATTTTACAAGGAGGAACATATGACTGGCCAGGTGAAGCCTGGTGGAGAAAGGGTCACCTGTGGTGTGTATTTGCATCTGAGGGTTTGTGGGGGTGTCATCAGACCTTGGGGAAGGAAGCCCAGCAGCACCAGTGCTCAGGACCTTAAGGACAATGGGCTACTCATTGTGCCCTCCCCTATTACCTTGTTGTTGTTGTTCTTGTTAATAATCTTCATAACTTTCTAGCATATACCATACAATTCATTACACTTATTCTTTTTTATTTTTAAAGATTTTATTTATTTATTTGACACAGAGAGAGAGATCTCAAGTAGGCAGAGAGGCAGGCAGAGAGAGAGCGGGAAGCACAGGCTCCCCGCTGAGCAGAAAGCCCCATGCGGGGCTCGATCCCAGGACCCTGAGATCATGACCCGAGCCGAAGGCAGAGGATTAACCCACTGAGCTGCCCAGGCACCCCTACGCTTATTCTTTATTATGTTTCTCCCCTACCAACTGGTGAGTTCTTTGAAGGCAGAGATCTTTGTTCACTGCCCCATCGCCAAGGCCTGGCACAGAATAGACCCTTAATAAAATTGAGTAAGCAATAAGGGACAGATTTCACCTTCAGGGAGAAAAAGACATGTTTACCCTCACCAGTGGTGCCAGGGGTTAGCAGGGAGTCACGGTTCTGATGTAGCGTGACCATTGGTATTTGGGTTCATCCCACTGTGCCAAGGCTTGCGGCAGGCACCGCTGACAAGGAAGACACTGTGTTTATGAAATCAGCAAGAGGTCTTGTTCAATTCCATAATGCTTAAGGACATCCAACAACCCTTTCTTAGCAGAGCATGACATGAGCCCCTGATGTCTTCCTTCTCACTTTGCAAAAAAAAAAAGGTCCCGCAGAGCAGTTGGGACCAGGGGCCCACCTCACACCAGGGGCCAGAGATTAATCTGGTAATGGGAAAGAGAGGGCATTGTCCAGCCCCTCTCTCCATCCACCTGGACTTTGGTGCTTCTCCTCTCTTTTTCTTCTGCCCTCACCCCCATTTTTTTTTCAAACTCCCACAAACTGGCCTACCAACAATAAATTAATCATTATTAATCTCTCTCCCATATTCAGGATTTGCTTTTCAGGAGCATGAAAATAACCTTGCACCAATCAGTGGTGTGGAGTCCTAAACCATTCAGCCTGCTGGCGCTTAGCTTCCATGACTACCGGTTCCCACTGGCACTGATGAAACTTCCCAACAAAGGTTATTCCATTTGAGACCTTAGGCTAACTTTCTCCAGCCTGCCTTGAATGCTGGTCACCACTGGCTACTCCTCAAAACTCAAGGCACTCTAGTCGCCCCATGGTGTCATTGCTTATCCACTGTTTTCTGGGTTTCCTCTCCTCTGACTTACCGCTTCTACTGGCCACCATTTCCCATGAAGTCTTGAGTGGAGCCCCATCAGCAGGACCTTGGGGTGGGGGAGGGGTCAGGGGTAAAATTCACATCCTGCTAACTTGCCATTGCTATCTGTATCTCCTTTGATCACCCTCTGTTCCTGTTGTTTGCTGACCTTATCCTGGTCACTTCACATTCAGTGAGCATTTGAGTATTTAATTTATCATCTTCTCTGTTCCCAAATCTCACCACCAACTAGAGAGATTTTTTCACAGCCATACAATCTGTCCAACTCCTAAACTTTACTGCTCCCTACCCTTTCACACCAGTGACATTCATCTCTTTTCCACCCAGGCATCTACCTCAATGGCTACATTGACCCATAAAGGGCTGCTCCCCATAGGAACACAGCCTCTCTTTCCAGCTCTCTCACCCCTGTCTCAGCTGTTCTTCCATTGCCTTCCAAGCTCTGCTGGCTTGCCTTCTACCTGCCTTCAGCCTAGACTAGAATTCAGTTACTCTAACAAACTTTAGGTCCTTCCATCCACCATGTGGAATATCCAAGCTCCAGATTAATCCTTCCTCCTCTGCATTACACTTGTACTCCTAAGAATTGTTGTTGAAAATCCTACCTGGGCAGTTTTGTGCCCTTCACAAAATAATCATCTCCAATCCTGGCTGGACCTAAAATGCTCCCCAAATACTAGTCCCAGACCAGGACCCACTCCCATTCCATTCTGCATCTATTTCAAGCTTTCCCCACTCTCTTCAGACCAGGACCCACTCCCATTCCATTCTGCATCTATTTCAAGCTTTCCCCACTCTCTTCAATCCCCTTACCAGTCCCCCTCTCTCACCAGTGAAGTGTAGGGGAGCAATAGGCCATAACGAAAAGGGCTTGGGCTTTGTTGCCAATTGAATCCTGGGTTCTACTCTCTGCTTCTCAGAGATAAGTGAACTTGAGTAAGTTAGTACTAACAATCTTCCATACCAAACCAAGGTACAAATCTTTTATGAAGTTTTAGTGTGAGATTGGGCAGTAGACATCAAGTTTGGGTATTTTTACCTATTTAAAAGAAACCCTTTATATACATTCCTAGAGACCCATAACTCTAATCAGTACTGGGTTTCCATGATTTAAGTCACGTTCACATTGTCACCCTTATATACCTAAAAAAAACTAAAAGCTTTCAGGAGAACTGTCAAAATTAGCATGAGCCCAACTACAGAACCTTAAGAACAGGATTTGTCTATGTCTTATGACCACAGTGTTCTCCCTCTGGGGATCTGTATGTCTCTTTTTAAACTCTGTTCTTTGTGGGGCACCTGGGTGGCTCAGTGGTTAAGCCTCTGCCTGTGGCTCAGGTCATGATCTCAGGGTCCTGGGATCAAGCCCCACATCGGGCTCTCTGCTCAGCAGGAAGCCTGCTTCCTCCTTTCTCTCTCTGCCTGCCTCTCTGACCACTTGTAATCTCTGTAAAATGAATAAATAAAATCTTTAAAAAAAAATAAAAATAAAATAAACTCTGTTCTTTGTGACTAGAGCTTTAAGTAAAACACTATCTCTGATAGGCTGGCCAATAATGAATGTAAATTTATCCAAAGTTAAGGACAAAAAAATGATTGAGATTTGATGCTCAGAACTGCACATTTCTGCTGGTCTGTAACCACCTTGATTTCTTCTCTACATGTCTACTCCCTGAGTCAGCAGCCAGTGTCATCTGAGCCCCCCATCACGTGACCCTAAATCTGAGAGAGTACAGAGTCCTAGATTGTTCCCATTGCTTTTTCCCTAGCCCAGGCATCTAGAACCTTACCAAAAGCTTCATGAGGATAATGTTAGCTACTATTCATTCTTAACAATATCAGGAAAGTACATTTACCATCTAAAAACAGATACAAGCCTGAGTCCTTTTCCTTGCACTGGCTGCTTTGTAATCAGAACTAAAGGTATTCTGAAGATTAGTAATGAGCTGGAATGCAAATTCCTCCCTTGAATTCAACTATAATATTATATTAGTGATTCTTACTGTGAGAATAACAGCTCATTTTAAATTAGTATTGTAATACATCTTAAGGATCACATTGTAAGTTTTCTTTGTTCTGTAAGTCTAACAATCTATGATCAAAAGAAATAAAATTCTGTATTTTAAACATATTTTCTTTCTTATGTATTTACAATTAAGGAGGAGGGACATCCAAAAATCTAAAAGGCAAAAAAGAGAGAAGCAACTTAATAATGTAAGCCAAAGTTAGTGATCATGTATATGCTCTATGTGACATCTATGACTGCCACCTCTTTATACAGGTTATTTTAGAATGACCTTAGAAATTGAGTCCCAGCTTGTTTTTAAATTTTCATTGTGTTGGGGCACCTGGGTGGCTCAGTGGGTTAAAGCCTCTGCCTGTGGCTCAGGTCATGATCTCAGGGTCCTGGGATCAAGCCCCGCATTGGGCTCTCTGCTCAGAGGAGAGCCTGTTTCCTCCTCTCTCTCTCTGCCTGCCTCTCTGCCTGCTTGTGATCTCTGTCTGTCAAATAAATAAAAACAAAATCTTTAAAAAAAAAATCATTGTGTGAAAAATTAACAGTTTAAATTATCAATTTGGGCACATCCAAAGTAAAGCTCTCTGCTTTTCTCCTCTTAATCACAGATCATACTATAGGGTATAGAGTACAGCTAAATGTGTTATTTGGTATGAGCCCTGCCCCCCATACTTCAGGCTTCACACATTATCCAGCATGGATGTTCTGATTACTAGCCATTATCAAACTGTTAGACAGAGTTTCCCGGGTTGGTCCCAACCCAGGCACCAATGAATTGTCATTATCGCCAGAGATTGACCTGGAAATGTGGCTTCCTGGCCCAACTCTCAAAAATGAAGGACCACCTTTGAAAATAACATCACTGTTTATGTTTGAATCTCCAAGAAGGGATCTCCATAAAGTTGTTGTTGTTGTTGTTCTTCTTCTTCTTCCCCCCTTTTTTTTTTTTTTTAATCCAGCTTCTACAGCCTCTTTCTTTCCAGATGGTGCGTGGAGCCAAGCCTGTCAGAGACCCTTAGTCTCCTGCTGCCTTTTAATGCTGGTCCTTGATTGCTAATGACCCCCAGCTGGACTGGCTCCCCAACCCATTTAACCCCACTCTGCTGGGTCCCCATCTCATGCAGGGTGAGAGGCAGTGAGAGCTGGAAGTGGGAAGGTGCCAAGTCAGCCAGGACCTCCCGCTCTTTCAGAGGTAGTGGCGCGTTTCCCGGCGCCATCACGGATGTCCAAGATCCCTCCAGTGGAGAGCTCCTGTTAATATGATTTTCTTTATTGTCAGATAAATGCTACCAGGTTTCTGATCGTTAATATTTGACTAAGCCAAGATACCAGAGTCCCTGAAAGAGTGTTTCCTTTAGGGTCCAAGAGTGGAGAACTGCTGATATGGACTCCCTAAAATATGTTAGTTTGTAAACTTAAAATTAAATTCACTGAACCTGTTGTTTAGCCTGGTCAGACCGAGTGGTCAGAGCACAGTGTGTCAGTATACAAAGTCACTGCACAGAAGCTTGAGTAAAAGTGGTAATTAATGTCCTTTTCAAGGCCTAAGTCACTGTATAACACAGGAGATATCCATTTTCAGATATGCTGCTAACAACCGTAAGTTTTTACTTTGTTAAGCTTGGCTTGTTTTTTTGTGACATGCTGGAATGGGCTTATAGCTATACTGATCAAGTGACTCAGAGAAGTGCAATTTAAATGGGAAAAAAAGGTTGATGACATTAGTTTGTTGAGAGATCCTGAGTCCTGTGGAGAGACTCAGATCTCTAATGACCTCATCATGACAAGATAACCTCCCATGAGAATAAAGGGAAAGGGAGGGTATGAGAGGCTATTAGTCTGTATATTGTTTCCATTATGGATTAAGCTCATATCAGATTATAAGAAAACAGGGCAAAGAAGTTTAGTAGTTCTGTATGATCTGGAAGAACTAGAGTCTAAACTCTTGTTTGGAGCAGAGAACTGAGACCTCTGTGTCTCAATATTTTTATAAATCTTAAAGATATACTAGATAGTTGGGCAAAATTTAATTTACAGTGTACCAAGGAAATTTTTGCAACTTGCACAAAAATAGGACAATAACCCAAATGGTTATTTTCTTTTTAACTTTATTTCCCCCAGATACGTCCTATTTATTGGCTTTTGGAGATTAAAATGGAAAGAACCAGAGTGATCTCATTTTTCACCATTAATACTGCATTGATTCCACTTTTGCATCTCATTAGTATAAGGAAAACAAAAATCACAACTGTGGTTTCATTTGGTCTATTATTCACATTCTTTACAATTTCACATACACACACAACACCCACACACACACACACACAGAGTTCTGAATCATTCGTACATATAATCTCCCCCAAACCAAGTCCATCATACTAATGACTGCTCTCTGTATGTAAAAATATTTTACAATTTGTGAACCTGGGTGGGTGTTTGTACAGCTGTACGGTATTAACCTGTGCGTTGCAGTTTTTGTTCACAGCTAGGAAGGGTGGGTGAGATTCAAGTGTGGTCTTTTAGCCCATCAGTAACCAAATGACCAAGAAAGGGGTTTGTGTGAGCACCCCCTTGTGCAGCATTGCTCATGAAGTGAATGAATCATATTACAGTGACGTTCTGGTATAGTTACCAAGAACTTTCTGTGCTGAAGCCTGACTGCAGTTTGATGGGTCTTCTTTAAATTCCAAGAAGGCCTCTAGGGTCCATAGGATTTATGTCCATTTTGAAAATGAGTGGCTGGAATTTGGCAACCATAGCATCTTAAAGTTGGAAGGGACCTTAAAGAGTCTCTTGGCTGATGGTTCTCTCTCTTCCTGCTTTCACACAACTAACTCTCATCAGGTACATCTCTCACTATGCACAGACACTCACAGGGAAGGAGCATGACTTCAGGGATAACAGCCTCAAATCTCCAGGCAAGAAAATGTGCAGTGGGGCGGCACTACCACCCTTTGTCGAAAAATCATTCCATCGGTCCAACGCCTGGTTTCACAGATAAAACGTGGCAGCCACAAAAGTAAGCAGTTCACCTGGGTCACATACCAGAAAGTTCCAGAAATTGAACTATGCCCAGGCCTTCTGACCTCAAGCCCAGTGTTGGTTTCACTACAGCCGACCTGCCCTTTGCACACTAATAGCAAGAAGCAGAACCAGGTCCCAACTTAGAAAGCAAGGCAGAGCTGGGGATGAATGCCCCAGGATCCCCTGCCATGAGGAATCAAAGACCCAGTCACAATTAGTTTCCTAAAACCAGCACTATCTGGTGTCCCATATCCTCAAGCATTTAAAATGTCGTTCCAATCTTCAAAGACATTCTTTCGTTCCATTTTTATCTGCTTTTACCCAGGACATTGTTTCCCAGCTCCCGAGTAGTTCACTAGGTGATTTGCATCTCATTAGGAGTTCCAGAAATGGCATCTCCCAGCCTGCTGCCTAGCATTGTGGGTCTGCTAAGCATCAGATCAGGTCTTGGATTTTTTTCACGTTGACATTTTTGAAAAAGCTGAATTAGTGCTGCTTTTCACTGGGCAGAGATTGGGTGGCCATTTTGGCCTTAATTCCTGCCCCCCAACCCCCAACAGGGCCAAAGTTAGGAAATAGCCATGGTCAGGAACGGCAACAAATGAAGTCATTCATCCCCACGGGAAGACGCGTGGCTGGAAGGGAACATTGCGAGAGCTCAGAATAAGCAGTTTAAAAACTCCTAAAAGCAGAGAGATGGGACATGATACGAGCATTCTGAGTAGACTGGGCAACGTAAAGCAGAAAGAAAGAAACCAACAGCAACCCATTGCTGAATCCGTATTACTGATTCTAAGCTTGTGCCTTTTAAACATTTTTTACTTGTTTCAACCCTCCCGACACTCCAGCTCTTTTGCCCTACATTTATGTTTGACTTAAAAAGTTTAGTAGGTCAGAATGGCTTTTCAGCTTTGTCGTTCATTCACACCAAAACCTGCCAGAGAGCGCTGAGCAGCATCATACCCTCTGGACACCAGAGATAATGTTTCCATGGTCGGCAAAACTTTTCTCTTGGGATATGAAAAATGATTTTCCCAGTGTCCATAGCTTTAGCTCAAGCCATCTGATGTGGCTTCCAGCACAAAGTGAATACCTCACACTGCTAGTAGTCCTCCGGGAGCTGCTGTCCCTTCCCCACAATTTCTCCTGCCCAACTGAAACTTCTCGACCACCCCTCCCACCCCTGGCGCCCCACAGATGACGGCTAGCTGATCTGTGAAATCAATCTAAGCTTTTAGGAGAGGTTTAAGTCCTTAGTTTTTCCAAGCTGGCTACAAGTTAAAATCTTCTGAAAGGGGATGGGGGAGGGGTGGCGCTGTGTTTAAAAGCAGAGCTCTACCTTTGACTAACTGAATGACTAACTTGACTAACGTCCAGGGGTGAGTCTAAGGCATCTGTACTTTTTATAAGTTCTTCAGAGGATTCTAACGTGCAGCCAGGGTAGAGAACCATCCCCATATAACCAGAATTGGGCTAACCCCTTAGGAGCACCTGCTCGGCCTTGGGTGCCGGGTTTTCTCTTTTCATGTGTTATCTGTCATCTTCACCACAACCTTAATTGGGTGATCATCATCACCAAGTCAGACCTATAGTAAGTGCTAGAGGAGGAATTCAGGCTCCAGTTTTTCTAAACCTGCTGGGTTTTTTTTCTTTCACAACACTGATAGTTCTCAAAGTGTGGGACATGGTCCTCTAGTGGTCTGCAAGTTGATTTTAGATGGTGTCTGAATGTGACCTTAAATAACACTGATTGTGTAAAAGAAAGTTACTCCTTTTTCAGTTCTCAGTTTAAATTCTTCATATTAAGGAGAAAATCGTGACTGTATTAATAGGTTTTAAATTCCTCTCACACTTACCTCTCCTTTTAACAGACCTTTTAAAGAAGCCCAGAACGTTCTGTGGGAAATAGAATCTAGTTCAGGTGTGATAGTACTGTTTTTGTTTTCATTGTATTTATTTCATGATTTACTTCTGTTTATGGCAGATGGCACTGGATTTCCACTTAGCACAGCAGTGAATAAGGATTCATTTTTTTTAAAATGTGTTTAAGTAAAAAAAAAAAATGTAGTTGATTTTAAAAATACTACATGAAGAATAGTACTGGTGTCTTGAATATAGCAAAAAATGTTTAAGTGGTGGATGATGACAGAAGGTTGAGATATGCTTTCCAACAACATGCTCATTTTCAAAAGGGGCGTCTCCACACCTGGTAGCCAGTGGGAAGTCTCTTCTATCATCCCATCACAACAGGCAGGCAAAGCTCATTCCATCTAGGGTAGGTCCAGCCGGGAGCTTAGCTGCTGCTTTCAGCTCACAAGCAATCCTGAAACACAAATGACTAATAAACAGGGAGGGGGGAAAAACAGACACTGTCCTCTCAAGTATTCAATGAAATGAAAATCAAAATACAAATGAGGTGCCATTTTTCACCTATTCAGTTATCAGATTTTATCTTAAGGATGCTGACCCATGCTGGTGAGGGCCTTCAGAAATGGATAAATCTCAGGTTCAGATGGTAGAAGGATATCTGCTACATAATTTCTGGATGGCAATTGGGATAAATCATGACTTTTAAAAATGTGTATAATTTTTAGCCAATTGTTCAACCTCTAGGAATTTATCTTAAGAAACTAATGTGGATTATTATCAAAGATCAAATTATGAGATGTTCCTCAAAGCTCTACTTAGAGAAAAAAACTGGAAACAACTTTCATGCTGAATATAGGAGATTATTTTGGTTAATCATGCATCATCCATTAAATGAAATACCATACAACAATTTGAAATGATGCCATTGAGACCAATCTGGAAGACAAGTAACTTGTTCCAGGATTTACTACTGGGGGGTGGAATGGGGGATGGAATCACAGAGGGGAGAAGAAAGATGGACTCTCGTGCTTAATTTATTTGAACATCATGTTCGTTTATTACTTTAAAAATGTAACTCTACAGACGACTGGCTGGCTCCGTTGGTAGAACATTCAACTCCTGATCTCAGGGTTGTAAGTTTGAGCCCCATGTTGGCATGTAGAGATTCCTTAAAAAATCAAATCTTTAAAAAAAAATGTAACTCTCAAAGAAATACACTATTTTTTGAGTAGGTTAATATCATGGAAAATATGACTTTATTGTTAAGTGGAGGGGAAAGCAATAACAAGTAAATTTTTTGTTGTTAAGAAAAGTGAACGCAGGGACACCTGGATGGCTCAGTGGGTTAAATGTCTGCTTTTGGCTTAGTCATGGTCTCAGGGTCCTGGGATTGAGCCCTGCCTTGGACTCCCTGCTCAGCACAGAGCCTGCTTCTCCCTTTGTTTCTGCCCCTCCCCCCACCTCCCCTGCTAATGTGTGCTCTCTCTCTCCCCCAAATAAACTAATTCTTTATAAGGTGGGGGCGGGGAGAAAAGAAGAAAAATGGATACATAGTCCTAGAAAAATCTTGAAAGGATATTAAAAAAAAAAATACAACAGTGACAATCAACTTTGTTTTTAAGAGGCTGACTTCATCTCCACCCTTGGTAGGCTAGTTTCCCCAGAGGTGTCCAAGGATAGGAGAGGCCCTTTTTCTATTGGAAGCCCTGGCAGTAATATCCTGACTGACAGAACCAAAGAGTGAGCCACATAGATGGAACAGATCTTAACAAGAATAGTGAACGGTCACCGTGCATTCATTCATTATTTGTTAAGTGTGTACCAAGCCCTGAGCTATAAAATAGTTTTAGGGGAAGTTATTACCACTTCCCTAACTAGTAAGGAGAAAATTCCATGTAGACAGTTTATAACTCCACCATCTTCCACAGGCACTAATTTAACTCAGGGATGTTTTCTTTGTAGCAATTTTGCAATTTTGAGGAAGATTGGTCATGACATAACATGGCAACTGGGAAAATTTGTAGCTTTCCTTTCATCTTAGAAAGGAAGATCTGAATTACATGCACCCCAGGAGAAAATCTCTCTTTCTGGTAGTGTGTGTGTTTTACAAAAGCACACTGAATTCCTTAGTCCCTCCTGAAGTTAGACAGGGCGAGGTGAAAACTTCTAAGAATGTCTCTGTAAAAGAACAAGCATCATAGTAAAGGCCATGGCCTGGGCTTTGAGATTTTGAATCAAAAGACCTGAGCTAGCCCTGGATCTGAAGGGAGACCAGAGAGAGGCCCGTGCTCCCTGGACTTGGACCCCTTAGCTATAAAAGGAAGGGACCAAACCACAGAGATTTATCATCCTCCATGCCATGACTTAAATTGGAAAATCTGAACTCCCAGGGCGTAATATCTTCCCTCCTGTTCCCTGTCAGGGTTCTGGGCATCCCCAAAACAGCCTGCACCTCAGGGTATATCAGGAGCAAGTGGTTTACAACACATTGAGAAGCTTCTTCCATAGACAGCATTTTTAAGGTAGTGCAGATTATCGCATACTCTGCTGATGTGGCTCTTATCCGTAAGGAAAGATTTAATATGGGCTGTACATTAGAACAATCCAAGGAGATTTTTTTTTTTTTTTTTTTTTTGGTACATCAGTGCCTAGGTCCTGACCTGGGTACCAGTATTTCTACTGGTATAATGTAAGGAAAATGTTCTTTGGGACATTTGGAACCCCAAATTCTCCTTTGCCTCTAACTTGCTGTGTGATCTCTTGATCTCCCTATGCCTCTGTCATCTCTTTGGAGTTTGTTGTCCTTCCCAAAAATTAGAAGAAATGAAGAAAAAGCTACTTTGTAAAACAAGACTTGATCCATAAAAATGAAATGGTAAGTGGAAGAGACATAGGGCCAGAAAAAACAAGTCATCTCATTGGAGGCTAGTTCATTAAGTGTCCAGTGGAGTACAACACAGCATGGTCAGCAATCATGGAGGAGAAAGATTATCCAGCTGACAGCTAGGGTGCTGTCACCCCTATCCACCCTGAGAACTTTGGTCATAGAAATAATGTACCCCCTTTATTCACGGACTTGACACAGCTCTGTAAGTTAATTGCATAACTCTAATTCTGTTTTGTGCCCCAGGGATATATCTAGTAACCCCATATGGGATTTGCCATCTGTAAATCTAGAACACTGAACATTGTTTTCTTCATGGGGATGTTTTACTTGGCAAGTAACTCTGGGAATGCCTCATCCACAAATGGCAATCAGATCAGCAGTCTTACCGCCCAGAACATATTCCTGCCTGAGGAAGGCCCACAGGGAGGGCGTACGGGGCTATGGTTCTCCCAGTGTGCTCTCTCCCTTTCCTCCCAGGAACCCTGCCCACTGCCTGTCCATTCCTCAGGGGCCCAGAATCCATGCTGCCCCACTAAGAAGGGGAATATTTGGACTGTATGCCCCATCCTGCCCTCCCTTGTGGTGGTTCTTCCCCCGTTACAATCCTGTTAGGAAATAGATCAAAATGAACCATCTGTAATGAGTGATAAAAAGTGAAACCCTACGGGACAAACTGTTAGGGGACAGTCTGGAGGAAGAGCATTTGTAGCCAAAATACCTGTAACTTAGCAAGTCAGAGTGAGGAAATAGTTTCCTTCTTCATCTCTGAGACCCTAGGAGGAAACAAAAGGCCTTGTTTGTGACTTGAAATGGTGCTGGAATCAGGGTTGCCCCATTTAACAACAACAAAAAAATACAGAACACCCAGCTAGATTTGAATTTCAGATGAACAACTGATCACTTTTTAATACAAGTATGTCCTGAGTATTGCACAGGGTTTTATTAGATTTTTAAAAAGTATTGGTTGTTTATCTGAAATTCAGATTTAATTGGGTGTTCTGTATTTGATCTGGCAACTCTAGTGTGGGGATACCTGCATGTTCAATAAAGAGAATTGAAATATGAAATTTCCAAATCAGCTGTTTAAAGTTTTGCGACAAAGCTGGCAACTGAATTCAGCTGTTTCTCTCTCACCAAGGGCTTAGCCCTTGTGCAAACACAGTGTGATGATTTGGGGTTGGGGATCCAGAAGCATGCCTGACCCCGTGCTCCTGACTGAGATGCCGTTTACAAGTCTTCCATTTTGTAATGAATTTATCTGCAGTTTATTATAAGGTTCTGGGACAAAACTCCTAAGAGAAGGATGTGCTCAGGTCTCGAATATGAAATCAGAAGACGCAAGGGGAAAAGAAGGTGCAGGGATTCTTGAAAGGGGAAAAGACGTGTGTCAAATGGTATCCATGACATAATATACTTTCAAAAACTGTTAAAAGGAGGTAGCCCCCAGAGGATTACAAACTGGAGCATTGGCTTGGCTTACACACGTTTGTGTGAGCTAGAAATAGGCCACTTTCAGATTATGAACATCATTGTCTTCAAATGACTCATATACTAATGTTTATCTTCAAACTTGAATTACCCATTTATCTACATTAACTAAAATGAACTAGGTAAATTGTCACATACCCTATTGTTTCATACCTCTTAGAAGCAAACTTTTGCCTTGGAAGCCAAAAGACAGGGGTTCCAGCTTCCGCTCTGCCTCTTTGAGATTTAACTTTCTTAGCTATACTTTCTTCATCTACAGAAAGAAAGAATAATTTTACCCTACATGCCTCATTGATTTCTTTTAATTTTTTTCTTTTAATTTTTAAAGGAAAAAATTCATGATAAACTTCTCAATGTGCACACCTATTTAGATTTAATCAATGTGATATATGCTGTTTTGTCTTTTTCTTCTTTTTCTGAATTTTGAATTTTCATCTTTCAACAGCATACCTTAATTGATCTTTGTTGGTGCCTTCGTGGGAACATGGGAATATCATGTTCATATCCCAGAGTTATCTTCTCCCCAATTATTAAATATTTGTCATGTTTCTAGCTTTTTTCCACTACAAAAGTGTTATCATAATCCATCTTCATATAAATTCTTTTTCTCTCCTTCTGGTCTCCTTCACTGGGACATGTTTCTTGGAACAAGTTGCTTAGCTTGTGTTATTTGTTGTCAAGTTGTTATTTATTCTCTCAGGCAAGGTGGAGCCTATGGGCTCATCTGTGTATGGGAGGCCACTCCCACATTGTCTTTGGATCTTTAATTTATCCTAATTAATAGAAAAGCAGTAGTAGTTGTGTTAGTTGAAGCTGTTTGTCAGGATGGCTAAACAATTTCAGTATCTCATTTCATTTAATTGTATTTCAATATGTATGAATGTGTCTCCATCTTTCTCTTGCCTCAGCCTCTCCACATTATGGTTGGTAGACTTCTGTGTGTATATATTTTTAAATTTGTTTACAATCTTTCTAATGTACTTCCTTTCATCTTAGTTTTGTTACTGTCCATCATATAGAATATTTTACTTTTTATTTATATTATAATTGAGACCATCGTTGTCATTAATATCTTCTTCCATAGTTAAGATAATCCATTTCATTCCCTTTAAGGTTTTTATAGGAATATTTAAAATGTTTAACTATATAACACATATGGAATTTATTGTGGCCTGTGAGAATCAAAAAGCATATTGAGAAAAGTAAACAATTTAGAATTTTTTAAAACTAACTGGAGTCCAGCAGCACTAACATGACAAGTCACTCAACCTCTTAAGACCCTGTGCCCTCTGCTAGACTGAAGATAGGGACCTTGTCTTATTTTCCTTTTTCCCCCCACAATAAAAAATATTTAAAATGTTTTAAATTATAAAATTTATATATTTATATTACATACAGGATAAATTTTATAAGGTCTATATTCAAGTCATACTTTTTGCATCTTACTATGAAATTGTTCCAACAGCATTTATTAAATAGTGATTCATTTCCTAAGTATTTATTTGGTTGCATATTATTGATCACATATCAGTGGTACTCATATTTCTTCCAATGGCAAAATGCTTCGAAGTTATGGCATTCTGTAAAACACCATGAAACATGGAGATATTTAAGCTACAATAATGAAAATTAAAACTTGATGCTAAATCAGACACCAACTTACATTAGATTGTAGTATAGTATAGATGCCATCAGAAACCAACCGTTTTTGTTTTTTTTTTAATTCGTGGGAGAAATGTTAAAATTGAGAAAATTCTACCCAATAACTTAATTCCTTCTAAGAATGTGAAAAAAACACCCACCCATGGAACAGCAAGTTCATCGAGAGCAAAAGTTGAAAACCACATCTTATATCAAGCATACCCAATTGAGAACATAAATAAAAGCTTTTGATCAAATGTAAACACTACATAAAGTCCAGCTGAACTGGGCTGAACTCCAGCTGAACTCAGAAACTATTAAGATCAGCCTTTTGAGTTTCCAAGGTTGGAATTCCCATAATATTAGGAAGTCTAAGGGAAAATAGATGTCAGATCTCCAGTGTGTGTTCACCCCAGCAACCGTAACTCCAGGCACTTCTGTTCATTAATCTATAAATCAGAGGAGGTGACACAAGGGACTTTGTGTCCTACCATATCACAGTTTATGGACTTCACAAAGCAAGTAGGAGGTAGGTATGTTGGAACTATCAGAAAGAACCGACTTCCATCCTGGATTCCTCATACTCTGAGGACAACGGCAGCATGAGAGCTGGAGTCCCGCCCTCTGCACGGACTTCCTGAAGATATGGACAGGGATACCTTTAAAGGCTACTGGAGCCCTCTGCAAGCAATGCATCATTGTACTATGCTAATTAATATGTTTTCACAGAGCTTACTTCTACTTACACCTTAGCTTACAAACAAAGTTTCTTGTTAAGAAAAACAATATGCTGTAGTTTTAAAAAGAACACTTCTAGAACAGGAGATAAGAATCTAGGGTTGTGTCCTCACTCTACCACTTCATCTGGAATGAGTCATTCAACATTTGTGGGCCTCAGTTTTCTTTTCAAAAAAAAAAAAAAAGAATGCGCGTTTAGAATAAATGGTTGCTAAAGTCCTGTATGGTTCTAATCGCCTTGTTCAAGATAGATATGTTCCTGTTCGAGAAAAGTGCAGATGCAAAACTTCATACTTAGGAAACTGCTGATTTGCTCTTCATAATGCCCCTTGCTGAGTCATTCTTCACTTGGAAAATTCCCCCAGAATTTCCCTAAATAGTAGGAACCTCTAGTGAAGTCAAGCTATAGTTCCAAGTATAAATCTCCAACTCGGCTTTATGAATATGATGTACACTCGGTAGAAGAAAGTTATATCTCTTCTCTAAACTGTGACATTTGTGAACAATATCCCGTGGCAGCTCTGGGGCGCGCACGTGTATGTGTGTGTGCGTGCGCGCTCGTATGTTGGCAAGAAGTTGGAACTGCTAAATCCTGATTCAGATATGGTGCCAAAGGACAGCAGATTCCACGAAAATCATCTCCTTGGAAAGATGTCATTGGACACGTGGTTTGCTTTTTTTTAAAAGATTTTATTCATTTATCTGACAGAGAGAGAGAGATCACAAGTAGGCAGAGAGGCAGGCTGGCTGGGCGGTGGGTGGAGAGGGTGACCAGGAAGCAGGCTCCCTGCTGAGCAGAGAGCCTGATGTGGGGCTCGATCCCAGGACCCTGAGATCATGACCCAAGCCAAAAGGCAGAGGCTTAACCCACTGAGCCAAGGTGTCCCTGGACACTTGGTTCCTAATCTCCAGTTCACTCTTGGTCCAGGGTTCTGAAATTGGGGCTAACACAGAGAGACTCCTCTGTGAAGCCATGCAATTATCTTTTCCCTTTCTCCTTTCCACTGTATATCCAGAGATTGCACAGATCAATGGTACTGTTCAAAGCATTTCAGTAAATACTGGTTCAAGCCATTTTCCCTCCAAAATGTATCCCACTGAAAGGTTTGCTTCTCATCTACCCAGGAGTGTGTGTGCTCCAGATGTCTTTGAACCCTTACTGTAGGATGTGGTGCAAACTATCCCAGATTGCCTTCGTTGTCCTGAGTTATCGCACTAAGCTACCACTCCACACTCTACAAAGGCTGACCACCAACCTCTGCTCCACCAGCATGGACGAACCAGTTTGCTTTCTGTCACTCTTGACAGCTGATTTGGATAAGAGCGACGAAGGCAAAGTTATAGTGGTCCTTGTTTACCCTTAGTCCTATTATAATAATGTTATACCATATATTACAATACTCAATACAATTCAATACAACAAGTATAGTGTTGTGCATGTGTCTTAGCATGACATTTCTGCCAATATTAGCAGAACTCCAACATACCCATTAAAACAGGACACGGTTTCCACTAAGTGCATCTATGTGAAGAGCAGTTTTTTACCTGATTTTCCCAACACCTCGGATGATTTACAGTGAAGTTTTGCTGTCTTGCTGCAGTTTCTGAAAACGGTCTTATACAGAAGCAGCGAACACCTCGCCGAAGATGTCAGCAGCCCAAAATGTTGAGTAGCCCTGAGGACACCATGTACTATAACCAGTTAAATGTGAGTTCAAAGTGGTCATAAAGCTGTTTCACTGGCTTTGTTTCCAGTTAATAATTCTGTTATTAATACCTGTTCCAGCCCCTCCAGCCCCACCCCCACTCTTATGCTCTCTTCTTGAACATGTGCTTAGGCTCTTTATCTGTTGCTTTCATGTCAGGATGTCTGCCTTCACGGTGAATAATTGATGTGGTTTATCAAAGACGAGCAAGATGCATGCTTCATCAGGCTCACTTGAGCCCTTTGATCAAAAAAATTATGCTGTGACTTCTGATATTATCAGCATCTGCTTGCATTCAACACAAAATCACTTTGAATTAAAAATTAACGACTTGCTGCTTTGCTTTGACTGTGTGTTCTTGGCCCTCTCCACAGGGAACTCTAGAATATCAAGGGAGCAAGAGGAAGCCAAGAAAACTTGGGTAAATATCTGTCTTCTTAGTTCTAAGCAACTGTAAACAGAAGGGGTCCTTTGTGATATTACAGAAAATGCAAAACTTTCCAGAGAAGCTTCTGAAAATATGCAAACGGGGATATCACTCTTATTATTGACATTGGAAACTACTTTTCACAGTAGCAGCTTTATAAAACTTGAATCTATTCTGTCCGAAAAGGCTGAAATTGCCACCTAAAGGCAAATGTTATTTTTCACAATTATCCCAGGAAATTGTGGTTTCCCTCATAATTGCAGACGTAGCAGACTGTATAAGACTCTCCCACAAATAAGAGCATTCCATGCAATGCAAATATGCTGCTTCCACATCACCCTACCCCTGGGCCTTAAAGGTACACAAAGGAAAATCTCCCCCAGTGGTTAGAGGACTCATCTGGTTTGTTAGTATCCCGATAGAGAATATAGTGACATAGGTAAGTGGTACCAGTTTGAGAACTGGAGGAGGACAGGAAGGAACTTTCTCTTCCAGAGGGAACCAAACAGGGACAGACAAGTCAATTCAGGCAGACAAACTGTAATTTGATCACAACTTCCAGACCCCACTAAATTGGGCCCATTATCGGCCTATGACCCTGAGGTGAAATGCTTTGTGGATCAGACCTCAGTTCCTGTGTTTTGGGAGAACCTGAGCTACCTACCCTAACCTGTCCTTCCTTCCCACTGGGGGGACCCAACCCTGTTCTCATATGCAACTTCAGCTGCTGCAGTGATGACTGTACCCTTTGTCCTCTTTTTCTGCTGAAAACTCTTTTCTTTGTTGCAGCCAAGTCAAAGTGCTTGATGGAGAAGACGAATATTACAAATGTTTGTCACCTGTGGACTCTGTTCCCGAGGAAGATAACCCATCCTGCCCTTTCCTTTCTTCCTCACCCTCAAAAGGAGCATCTTTTGCTCAGCTCTGAGGTGTACTTTCTGCCCCCCCAAGTCTGTTCAGGGTAAGAACAATCATGGTAATAGACTGACTATCATTTAATAAGAAAGAGGTGTGATGGGGCCAGCTTCTTTGGACACATAGTCTGGGTCTGAGCCTTACCGAATAATTTTCAGATTCCTAACCATTTTCTCAAATCTCCATTGCCCTCCCCACATCTGCAGTGCAACCTGAACTGGGCAGTTTTTCCTTTTCTCATCTCATGGGTACCTGTGGGACACTGAACATCCTTCTAGACTACAGCAATAAGCATCATTCGTGCCCTCAGCGTCTAAGAGGGTATGAGCCAATTGTGAATGCTGATGATATTCATTTTTCCTGCCACGTCGTCCATGCAAAATCTGCCCCTGTGAAAATCCAGGCCTCCCTTTCCACCTCACTTCTCCCCTGCACTCCCCACCTCCTCTGAGAGATGCTTCAGGCCTCTCTCCAGAGTCAGAATTCCACTGGAGAGTGTCCACACTCAAGGTCTCCTAGGCCAGGATAATTTTTTGTGTTTAGGGGGAGAAGCCTAATCCTTATCTAAGGCTGATGAACCCCTCTCCTGCTAGTTATTATGCTGATAAAGCCTTGACTCTTTACTCCCATCATCTTCACAGTAAAAACAAAGGAGTTAGAGGGAAAGAAAATTTGGATCTGTCATAGTCTATGTCACATGGTTTAGTAAATTCCCATTCTCTGGTCAGTGGTGTCCACGAGGCTGTGAATGATTTTCGAGAAAGGATCTTATCTTGTGCCTGTCTTTGTGGGCAGAGCCTAGGGCAGTGCCTGGCACAGAATGGACATCTAGTAAATGGCCTTACATGAATGGTGAGACTTCACTTAATTACATATGTGACAGGAAAGTAGCTGTCAATTGTGCGTTCCTCATGATTAATCACTTTTCTTACATCGTAAGCTCTGATTTTTCACTCCAGGTTGGGCTAGTCCTATTATAACAATGTTATACCATATATTATAATACTCAATATGATTCAATACAACAAACATCTTTTGAGCAACTACTCCATGCAAAACAATGTGTGAGATTGCTCTATGATGTAAAAACAAAAACAAAAACAAAAAACCTACAAGACCTTTTCTCTAGAACAGATGTTCTCAGATTTTTTTTTTCTTTTTCCTTTTTTTTTTTTTTTTTTGGCTTTAAAATACTTGGCAGATCATACATGTGGGAGTACCCAGATTTGGGGGAAAAAATAAGTGGAAAAAATAGAAAAAATTGTTACCAGAGTTACAGAGGGGACAATTTTAATACACATTTTACAAAGATAAAATACTGAAACTAGGCATCTAAAGATCTCAGAAATTATACTTTTAAAGAAAAAGAAATAGGAAAAGCCAATTATCCAATAGTTAAAGTTTACTTTTTAAAAAAGTGAGCCTTGATTTTTTTCCTCACATATTCACCCCAAAGGTAATGTTTATTGAGGTATACAAGTACAGCAGAAGAAACATAAATGAACTTCATTGTTTAAAAAATATGTAGTATATGTAGCTTTTTAACATTATTTTAAGGTAAGTATTTTTGTTTTGGAGTATAGCATAGGTGTACAACATAGTGATTCGACAGTTCTGTGCCTCACGCAGTGCTCACCACTCTAAGTGTAGTTCCCATCTCTCACCATACCACATATTTGACTGTATTCCCTGTGCTTCACTTTTCATCTCTGTGACTTAGTATTTAAAACAGGAAGTCTGGGCTCCCCTGGGCAGCTCAGTCAGTTAAGCCTCTGACCCTTGATTTTGGCTCAGGTTACAATCTCAGGGTTGTGAGACACTGGGCATGGAGTCTGCTTAAAATTCTCTCCCTCGAAGGGAGGAGTCAAGATGGCGGAGAAGTAGCAGGCTGAGACTACTTCGGGTAGCGGGAGATCAGCTAGATAGCTTATCTAAAGATTGCAAACACCTACAAATCCAACGGGAGATCGAAGAGAAGAAGAACAGCAATTCTAGAAACAGAAAATCAACCACTTTCTGAAAGGTAGGACTGGCGGAGAAGTGAATCCAAATCTACGGGAAGATAGACCGCGGGGAGAGGGGCCAGCTCCCGGCAAACGGCGGAGCAATGGAGCACAAAATCAGGACTTTTATTTTTATTTTTTTAAAGATTTTTATTTATTTATTTGACAGAGAAAGATCAAAAGTAGGCAGAGAGGCAGGCAAGAGAGAGGAAGGGAAGCAAGCTCCCTGCTGAGCAGAGAGCCCGATGCGAGGCTTGATCCCAGGACCCCGGGATCATGACCTGAGCCAAAGGCAGAGGCTTAACCCACTGAGCCAGCAAGGTGCCCCAAATCAGGACTTTTAAAAGTCTGTTCCGCTGAGGGACATCACTCCAGAGGCTTAACCGGGGTGAAGCCCATGTGGGGTCAGCGTGGCTCAGGTCCCGCCGGGTCACAGAAGGATCGGGGGTGTCTGAGTGTCGCAGAGCTTGCAGGTATTAGAACGGGGAAGCCGGCTACAGAGACAGAGCCGAGCAGTGAGCTCTAAGCTCGGGGTTACCTTGAAACGGTCGCAGGCTCAGTCAGCTCGGAGCGCAGCCAGAGGCCAGGGTGACGGGAGTAATTGGGTGCTGTTCTCTGAGGGCGCACTGAGGAGTGGGGCCCCGGGCTCTCGGCTCCTCTGGGCCGGAGACTGGGAGGCCGCCATCTTCATTCCCCTCCTCCGGACTCTACGGAAAGCACTCGGGGAACAAAAGCTCCCGAAAGCAAACCCGAGCGGATTACTCAGCCCGGCCCCTGGTAAGGGCGGTGCAACTCCACCTGGGGCAAAGACACTTGAGAATCACTACAACAGGCCCCTCCCCCAGAAGATCAACAAGAAACCCAGCCAGGACCAAGTTCACTTAAGAGGAGTGCAGTTTCAATACCAAGGAGAGCAGCGGAATTCCAGAGGAGGAGAAAGCAAAGCACGGAACTCATGGCTTTCTCCCCGTGATTCTTTAGCCTTGCAGTTAATTTAATTTTTTTTTTCTTTTTCAATTTTTTTTCTCTTCTTCTGCTATTTTTTTAACTTTTACCCTTTTCTTTTTTTAACGTTTTTTAACTAGTTTATCTAATATATATATATATATATATATATATATATATATATATATTTCCTTTTTATATTTTTTCTTTATTCGTTTTCTTTTTTTAATTCTTTCTTTTTTTTTTTTCTTTTTGAACCTCTTTTTATCCCCTTTCTCCCCCCTCATGATTTGGGATCTCTTCTGATTTGGTTAAAGCATATTTTCCTGGGGTTGTTCCCACCCTTTTAGTATTTTACTTGCTCCTTCATATACTCTTATCTGGACAAAATGACAAGGCAGAAAAATTCACCACAGAAAAAAGAACAAGAGGCAGTACCAAAGGCTAAGGACCTAATCAATACAGACATTGGTAATATGTCAGATCTAGAGTTCAGAATGACGATTCTCAAGGTTCTAGCCGGGCTCGAAAAAGGCATGGAAGATATTAGAGAAACCCTCTCTGGAGATATAAAAGCCCTTTCTGGAGAAATAAAAGAACTAAAATCTAACCAACTTGAAATTTAAAAAAGCTATTAATGAGGTGCAATAAAAAATGGAGGCTCTCACTGCTAGGATAAATAAGGAAGAAGAAAGAATTAGCAATATAGAAGACCAAATGACAGAGAATAAAAAAGCCGAGCAAAAGACGGACAAACAGCTACTGGACCACAAGGGGAGAATTCGAGAGATAAGTGACACCATAAGACGAAACAACATTAGAATAATTGGGAATCCAGAAGAAGAAAGAGAGAGGGGAGCAGAAGGTATATTGGAGAGAATTATTGGAGAGAATTTCCCCAATATGGCAAAGGGAACAAGCATCAAAATCCAGGAGGTTCAGAGAACCCCCCTCAAAATCAACAAGAATAGGTCCACACCCCATCACCTAATAGTAAAATTTACAAGTCTTAGTCACAAGGAGAATATCCTGAAAGCAGCCCGGGAAAGGAAGTCTGTAACATACAATGGTAAAAATATTAGATTGGCAGCAGACTTATCCACAGAGACCTACCAGGCCAGAAAGAGCTGGCATGATATATTCAGAGCACTAAACGAGAAAAACATGCAGCCAAGAATACTATATCCAGCTAGGCTATCATTGAAAATAGAAGGAGAGATTAAAAGCTTCCAGAACAAACAAAAACTGAAAGAATTTGCAAACACCAAACCAGCTCTACAGGAAATATTGAAAGGGGTCCTCTAAGCAAAGAGAGACCCTAAAAGTAGTAGATCAGAAAGGAACAGAGATAATATACAATAACAGTCACCTTAAAGGCAATACAATGGCACTAAATTCATATCTCTCAGTAGTTACCCTGAATGTTAATGGGCTAAATGCCCCAATCAAAAGACACAGGGTATCAGAATGGATAAAAAAACAAAACCCATCTATATGTTGCCTGCAAGAAACTCATTTTAAACCCAAAGACACCCCCCAGATTTAAAGTGAGGGGGTGGAAAGGAATTTACCATGCTAATGGACATCAGAAGAAAGCAGGAGTGGCAATCCTTATATCAGATCAATTAGGTTTCAAGCCAAAGACTATAATAAGAGATGAGGAAGGACACTATATCATACTCAAAGGATATGTCCAACAAGAAGATCTAACAATTTTAAATATCTATGACCCTAACGTGGGAGCAGCCAACTATATAAACCAATTAATAACAAAATCAAACACATCAACAATCATACAATAATAGTAGGGGACTTTAACACTCCCCTCACTGAAATGGACAGATCATCCAAGCAAAAGATCAACAAGGAAATAAAGGCCTTAAATGACACACTGGACCAGATGGACATCACAGATATATTCAGAACATTTCATCCCAAAGCAAGAGAATACACATTCTTCTCTAGTGCACATGAACATTCTCCAGAATAGATCACATCCTCGGTCCTAAATCAGGTCTCAACTGGTATCTAAAGATTGGGATCATTCCCTGCATATTTTCAGACCACAATGCTCTGAAGCTAGAACTCAATCACAAGAGGAAATTTGGAAAGAACCCAAATACATGGAGACTAAACAGCATCCTTCTAAAGAATAAACGGGTCAACCAGGAAATTAAAGAAGAATTGAAAAAATTCATGGAAACAAATGATAATGAAAACACAATGGTTCAAAATCTGTGGGACACAACAAAGGCAGTCCTGAGAGGAAAATATATAGCGGTACAAGCCTTTCTCAAGAAACAAGAAAGGTCTCAGGTACACAACCTAACCCTACACCTAAAGGAGCTGGAGAAAGAACAAGAAAGAAACCCTAAACCCAGCAGGAGAAGAGAAATCATAAAGATCAGAGCAGAAATCAATGAAATAGAAACCAAAAAAGAAAAAAAAAAAACACCACAATAGAACAAATCAACAAAACTAGGAGCTGGTTCTTTGAAAGAATTAATAAGATTGATAACCCCCTGGCCAGACTTATCAAAAAGAAAAGAGAAAGGACCCAAATAAATAAAATCATGAATGAAAGAGGAGAGATCACAACCAACACCAAAGAAATACAGACAATTATAAGAACATACTATGAGCAACTCTACGCCAACAAATTTGGTAATCTGGAAGAAATGGATGCATTCCTAGAGACATATAAACTACCACAACTGAACCAGGAAGAAATAGAAAGCCTGAACAGACCCATAACCAGTAAGGAGATTGAAACAGTCATCAAAAATCTCCAAACAAACAAAAGCCCAGGGCCAGACGGCTTCCCGGGGGAATTCTACCAAACATTTAAAGAAGAACTAATTCCTATTCTCCTGAAACTGTTCCAAAAAATAGAAATGGAAGGGAAACTTCCAAACTCATTTTATGAGGCCAGCATCACCTTGATCCCCAAACCAGACAAGGATCCCATCAAAAAAGAGAACTACAGACCAATATCCTTGATGAACACAGATGCAAAAATTCTCACCAAAATACTAGCCAATAGGATTCAACGGTACATTAAAAGGATTGTTCACCACGACCAAGTGGGATTTATTCCAGGGCTGCAAGGTTGGTTTAACATCCGCAAATCAATCAATGTGATACAACACATTAATAAAAGAAAGAACAAGAACCATATGATACTCTCAATAGTTGCTGAAAATGCATTTGACAAAGTGCAGCATCCCTTCCTGATCAAAACTTTTCAAAGTGTAGGGATAGAGGGCACATACCTCAATATTATCAAAGCCAACTATGAAAAACCCACCGCAAATATCATTCTCAATGGAGAAAAACTGAAAGCTTTTCCGCTAAGATCAGGAACACGGCAGGGATGTCCATTATCACCACTGCTATTCAACATAGTACTAGAAGTCCTAGCCTCAGCAATCAGACAACAAAAGGAAATTAAACGCATCCAAATCAGCAAAGAAGAAGTCAAACTATCACTCTTCGCAGATGATATGATACTATATGTGGAAAACCCAAAAGACTCCACTCCAAAACTGCTAGAACTTGTACAGGAATTCAGTCAAGTGTCAGGATATAAAATCAATGCACAGAAATCAGTTGCATTTCTCTACACCAACAACAAGACAGAAGAAAGAGAAATTAAGGAGTCGGTCCCATTTACAATTGCACCCAAAACTATAAGATACCTAGGAATAAACCTAACCAAAGAGGCTAAGAATCTATACTCAGAAAACTATAAAGTACTCATGAAAGAAATTGAGGAAGACACAAAGAAATGGAAAAATGTTCCATGCTCCTGGATTGGAAGAATAAATATTGTGAAAATGTCTATGCTACCTAAAGCAATCTACACATTTAATGCAATTCCTATCAAAGTACCATCCATTTTTTTCAAAGAAATGGAACAAATAATCCTAAAATTTATATGGAACCAGAAAAGACCTCGAATAGCCAAAGGAATATTGAAAAAGAAAGCCAAAGTTGGTGGCATCACAATTCCGGACTTCAAGCTCTATTACAAAGCTGTCATCATCAAGACAGCATGGTACTGGCACAAAAACAGACACATAGATCAATGGAACAGAATAGAGAGCCCAGAAATAGACCCTCAACTCTATGGTCAACTAATCTTCGACAAAGCAGGAAAGAATGTCCAATGGAAAAAAGACAGCCTCTTCAATAAATGGTGTTGGGAAAATTGGACAGCCACATGCAGAAAAATGAAATTGGATCATTTCCTTATACCACACACGAAAATAGACTCAAAATGGATGAAGGACCTCAATGTGAGAAAGGAATCCATCAAAATCCTTGAGGAGAACACAGGCAGCAACCTCTTTGACCTCAGCCGCAGCAATATCTTCCTAGGAACATCGCCAAAGGCAAGGGAAGCAAGGGCAAAAATGAACTATTTTGATTTTATCAAGATCAAAAGCTTTTGCACAGCAAAGGAAACAGTTAACAAAACCAAAAGACAACTGACAGAATGGGAGAAGGTATTTGCAAATGACATATCAGATAAAGGGCTAGTGTCCAAAATCTATAAAGAACTTAGCAAACTCAACACCCAAAGAACAAATAATCCAATCAAGAAATGGGCAGAAGACATCCAGATGGCCAACAGACACATGAAAAAGTGCTCCATATCACTAGGCATCAGGGAAATACAAATCAAAACCACAATGAGATATCACCAGTCAGAATGGCTAAAATTAACAAGTCAGGAAATGACAGATGCTGGCGAGGATGCGGAGAAAGGGGAACCCTCCTACACTGTTGGTGGGAAGGCAAGCTGGTGCAAGCACTCTGGAAAACAGCATGGAGGTTCCTCAAAATGTTGAAAATAGAACTACCCTTTGGCCCAGCAATTGCACTACTGGGTATCTACCCTAAAGATACAAACGTAGTGATCCGAAGGGGCATGTGCACCCGAATGTTTGTAGCAGCAATGTCTACAATAGCCAAACTATGGAAAGAACCTAGATGTCCATCAACAGACAAATGGATAAAGAAGATGTGGTATATATACACAATGGAATACTATGCAGCCATCAAAAGAAATGAAATCTTGCCATTTGCGACGACGTGGATGGAACTAGAGGGTATCATGCTTAGCGAAATAAGTCAATCGGAGAAAGACAACTATCATATGATCTCCCTGATATGAGGGAGAGGAGATGCAATATGGGGGGTTAAGGGGGTAGGAGAAGAATAAATGAAACATGATGGGATTGGGAGGGAGACAAACCATAAGTGACTCTTAATCTCACAAAACAAACTGAGGGTTGATGGGGGGAGGGGGGTTGGGAGGGGGGGGTGGGGTTATGGACATTGGGGAGGGTATGTGCTATGGTGAGTGCTGTGAAGTGTGTAAACCTGGCGATTCACAGACCTGTACCCCTGGGGATAAAAATATATTATATGTTTATAAAAAATGAAATTAAAAAAAAAATTCTCTCCCTCTCCCTCTCCTCTTCTCCATAAATCAATCAATCAACGTATCAATCAATCTAGAGGTTTGTTATCTCCTAATCCTCTTCACCTATTTCACCCATCCTGTCACCCCCTCCCCTCTGGCAACTACCGTTTTTTCCCTATATTTTTTAGTCTGTTTCTGGTTTTTGTTTTTATGTTTGTTTGCCCATTTGTTCATCTGTTTGTTTCTTAGATTCCACATGTAAATGAAATTATACAATATCTGTATTTCTCTGACTTACTTTACATAGCATAATACCCCTGTAGGTCCATCCATGTTGTCACATAATGCCAAGATCTCATTCTTTTTTATGGGTGAGTAATATTCCATTACATATATATATAATACACACACACATACATATACACAGTACTTCTTCTTTACCCATTCATCTATCAGTGGATTTATAGGTTGCTTCCGTAGCCTGGCTATTATAAATAATGCTGCAATAAACATAGGGTTGCATAGATATTTTTGAATTGGTGTTTTCATTTTTTTTGAGTAAATACCCAGTAGTAGAATTACTGAATCATAGGATATTTCTATTTTTAATTTTTTGAGGAAACTCCCTACTTCTTTCCACAGTGTTTGCACCAATTTATACGCTCAGCAACAGTGCACGAGGGTTCCGTTTGCTCCACATCCTTGCCAGCTCTTACTATTTCTTATCACACCATTATGACTGGTATGAGGTGATATTCCTTGTTTTAGAAGTTTTACTTTTATCACTGACTTGTCTACTTTTGATTTGCTAATATTAGCTGTTTTTCAAACTGTTGAATAAAAGTGTTCCTAACTTCCCATTTGTCTGTGTACAATATAATAGTTATCTGCCTTGTTTCTAATTAAATATTTCCATAAATAAATTAAAAGGAAACAAATAATTATAAAATTATAATTTAGAAGATCTGTAGTAATTAGTCTTTGTCACAGCTCTTACTCCTAACGGTACTTTAGAAATGGGGTTCACTACCAGCTACACCATCAACAGATTGTAGATGTTACTCTTGGACTATCATAATGCCACAAACTCATAGTCATAATGCCACAAACTCAAGAAACAGTTCTTAGATCAAGTATATGATAATGATGCAACTTGGAATCTCAGAAATGTCCTGTGCGTTTATTAAAGTAATATGCATATGGCAAAAACAAAACAAAAATCAAAGAGTCCGGAGGGTTTATAATGGAAATCAATCTTCTTCTCCCTGTCCCTACCTTAGTCCCTCCCCACTGAAACAACCGTGTCTTATTATTTCTAATTCTAATTCTTTGAATGGTTTCCATCATGTCTGTGAATAATTTACTTCCATCTTCTTGGTTTATCATTTTCAATAATATTTACTCTCCCCCTCTGTGAAAGTTGTGCATTTATTTCAATTCTCCCCCCCTTATTCCAGTGCTTATGATTTAATACTTAAATTTTTGTTGATTACCTTTTAAACTTTAAATTATATAATTAAACACCTATTTTTGTATGTCATTGACTTTAGATAGTATCTCTGCAAGAATACCTGACATGAAGAAAACCAACAAGGTGGAAAAGTACTGTCAAGACAAAATAACTGACCCTGGACGAAACAGAAATCATTCCGGGAATACCACAGTTTTTAAAAGCTTCACTGCAAAACCATTGGTGTTCATGTTGTAAGCTGCTGATTTTTCTTCCATTTTGGCTCATCTGCAGACATAACTCCATCCACTTTAACTTTCTTTATTTTTAAATGTCATGCAAATACAGAAAAAGGCACAAATCAGAAGACTCAACTCAATAAGTTATCAGAAAATCAGTATCTACATAACTGCCCCTACAGTCAAGTTATCTGTGTAACCACTCCTACAGGCTGAAGGTTATTAGAAAGTATCTATATAAACTATCCGTGGGTCCATCAGAACATTGTCAGCATACTAGAAGTCTCCCTCTATCCATTCCCAATCACCCACCTCTCCAAAGGCAACCATTCTCATGACTTCCTTGAAAATGTAAATACTTATGTAAATACTTCCTTGGTTTTCTTAATAATTTTGCCATTTACACACATCCCTAAACACTAGAGTTAAATTTGGCTTCTTATGTTAGGTTCTAGGAGCTTTATATAAATGGAATCACATAGTATGTAATCTTTTGGGTTTTGTTTCTTTTATTTGGTGTTATATTTGTGAGATTCATCTATGTTGTGGAATATAAATGTACCTCATTTATTTTCAAAACTATGTAGCATTCCAGGATATGAATATGGAGCAACTGACTTAGCCATTCTGCTTTTGATAGACAAATATGAATTATTTCCAATTTGGGGTTATTCTGGACATTGCTACTATTAACATTGTTGTATGTCTCTTGGTGTCTATTTGCATGCATTTCTGTTGGCTGTGTACCTAGGATTAAGATGGCAGAATTCTAAGGTACCCATATCTGCACTTCAGGAGGTCCAAACTGTTTTCCTAAGTGATTATACCAATTTACAGTCACAACCATGACATAAAAGAGCTTCCATTATTCTGTATTCTCTCCGATTCTTATTATTTTCAGTCCTCATATGAACACTCCAATGAGTATATATTAGAATTTCACTGTTGATTTCTAGCTTACATATCTCTGATTAATAATGATATTGAGCACATTTTCATACTTAAGTGGCCATTTTAGATAAATATGCCCAGTTTAATTTGGGTTAACTATGTTTTTTCTTTTAATTTGAAGAAATGTATTATATGTTGTTAGTTATATGTGTTGCAAATATTTTCTCCACTAGATGGTTTGTCCTTTCATTCCCTTAAGGTATCTTGTGCTTAAAAAAAAAAAGTGTTGTAATGTTAACATAATACAACTTAACCAGTCTTTTCCTGTTTGATTACTACTTTCTTATAGCCTATTAAGAAATCTTGTCCAGCACCAAGGTCATAGAAGTATTTACCTTTAGGATTTTCTGGAGGCATTATTGTCTTGCCTTTCACATTCAGATCTTCAGCTCACCCAGAATCAATTTTGTGAATACTGTGTGGTAAGGACAAATTTTCATGTTTTCTAATAATGGATATTCAGCTGTCAAAGGCCCATTTAATGAAAAGGACATCTCTTTTCCACTGATCTAAAATACTATCATTTACATAAATCAAGTAATCATGGATCTGTTCTCAGATTCTCTATTCTGTTCTGTTGACCTTTTATCCTTGCTGTAAATCCTATACTTTCAAAATAGGCTTTGGTATAAGACAGAGCAAGTCTTCTAAGATGGTTTTTCTTTTACAAGAGAACCTTGATTAGTTTGGGCTCTTTGCATATTTTAGATTCAAATAGTCAACTTATGGAAAAAAAGAACTATTGGTATTTCTTTGGAATTATCTTGAGTCTGTAAGTCAATATGGAAGTAATTGTCATGTCTACGAGATTGAATTTTCCAAACTATAAGCATGGTATATCCTTCTATTTATTTAGTTATTCCTTCTCTTCCCTTAATAATGACTAATAATTTTATCTGTGAAATCTTACACATAGTTTGTTTTATCTGTATGTACCATATATAATTTTATAGTATTTAGAAGTATTTTTTTAAGTTTTTTAACTGTTTGTTGCCGGTTCCAGATTAAATGTTTATGTCCCCCCAAAATTCATATGCTTAAATCTAATTTCCAATGTGATGGTATTTGTTGGTGGGGTCTTTGGGAGATAAGTCAGTCATGAGAGTACAGCTCTCATGAATGGGATCAGTATCCTTTTAAAGAGACCCCAGAGACCAGGCTTGCCTCCACCACATGAGGACACAGCGAAAAGATGGCTATCTATGAACCAGCAAGCAGATGCTCACAAGACACCAAATCTACTGGTACCTTGATCTTGGACTTCCCAGACCTCCAGAACTGTAAGAGATAAATTTCTGTTGTTTAAGCCACCCGGTCTGTAGTATTCTGTTATGGCAGCCCAAATAGACTAAGACATTGCCATTATGTGGAAGTGCAATGGATATTTTGTATTTGAGATCCATCAACTTTGCTAAGTCATTAATTCCAATAATGTAGCTACATATTTTTGGATTTTCTACATAGTTTTACCCCCTGCAAATAACTATAGACATTTTCTTCCTTTTTCATACTTCATACTTCCTTTTATACCTTGTTTTTTTTTTCCCCTTGACCTACTGTCTGTTTTATAATGTTTTTACTGCATTATAAACCACCCCAAATTATTTCTTACAAGTCTTTGGTTGGATGACTAAATCTGCTGATTTGAACTAGTCTTGCCAGGATCCATTTGTGCATCTATGGTTAGCTGCAGTTCAACTAAGCGCCTTTGCTGATGTTGGCTGGGTTTCTTACATATCTAGGGCCACAGCAAGGACAGCTTGGCCACCTTAGTTCTATTCAACATGATTTCATCCTCCAGTTTGTTATTATCCCCAGGGGCAGTGCCAGAGTCTCTGAAAAACAAAGGGAGGAGAGGGAGAGTGAGAAGGATATCTCTTGAGGCTCAGAAATGGCACATTGTCAATTTAGCCATATTCTTTTAACCAAAGCAAAATACAAAGCCAGCTCAGATTCAAGAAGGGCTTCAGAGTCCCATTACATTGCAAAGGGCGTGGATACAAGGCAAAGTAGAGAATTGGAGTCTTTTTTTTTTTTTTTTTTCTTATTCAAAATACCAGACTGATCTGGCTAAGATTTTCAGTACAAGGTTGGTTAGGAGAGCTAATAGTAAGTACTCTTGTCTTTTTTGCAATCTCAAAGAGGGAAAGCATTCAGTATTTTATCATTAATTATAGTATTTGCTCTCCCTTTCTATTCTCAAGAGGGTTTCCCCCTTATAAGTGGATGTTCAATTTTAGCACATGCTAATTTTTTGTTTTTAAATAATTCTGTGATTTTACTCCCAAATTTTTTAATGTTATGGTTGATATGTTCATATGGTTCTTCATGTTAAGGTTATGCTGATTTTCTAATATAAAAGCAGCTTTGTATCCTTGCAATACATATGACTCTATCATGTTGTATTATCTTTTTACATTTTGCTGTATTTGATTTGTTAATTTTTAAAAAATTATATCTGTGCCCAGGATGAAATTAACATGTAAATTCTTAATTCTCATAATATGCCTACTTGCTTTTCTCTGGAAGATTTTGTGTAAGAATGACATTAGCTCTTTCTTAAAATTGTTTTGATTCACTACAGGAGCTTTATGAAGGAAAGTTTTAATTATAGATTAAATTTCTTTAATAACTTATGACTACTCATATCTTCTACTTCTTCCTGTGTCAGTTTTGTTAGGTTTTCATTTTCTAGAAATTTGTCTGGTTTTCTACATTGTCAAATTTGGTTAGAATTATTCAAAAAAATGTCTATAGATATTTTTAATATTGTAGAATCTATAGTCAGGTCCCCTTCTTACTTTTGTGATGGTGATGATCTTTTTCCTTAATTATTCTTACCAGATCTGCCAATTTTATTAGTGTTTTAATGGAAATAACTTTTGATTTTACTTATTTTTCTTATTACCTATTTGTTTCCTACTTCACTAACTTTTGTTCTTAGGCTTATTATATTTCTGCTTTGGTAAAAATGGCTGTTATTTTTTCTGGTTTCTTGGAATCTTAACTTTTCTAATATATTTATTTAGGCTATAATTTTCCCTCTAAGTATGGAATTAGAAGTAAATGGAAGTGCTTTATTATCATTTAGTTATGATTTCTTTTTTAACTCATAAGATTTTCAGAAGTTTATTAATTTCTAAACATACAAGGATTTTCTCCTATACTTTTCTTAATTGGGTTCTAGCTTAATAATTCTTATGGCCAGAGAACAAATTTAGTATTATTTCAAGACTTTGATATTTATTGAGACTTTATGACTCAGCATATGATTTTTTTGGTAAAACTTTCACAAATATTCCACATATGCTAGAAATAAGGTATATTCTGCAGTCTTCTATATATGCACAATAGGTCCAGTTTGTTAACTCTCATCTTTTCCATGCTCACTTATTTTTCTTTTACTGCTTTTTCTATCAATTAAGAGATGTATGTTAAAATATCCCACTATGATTATGAATTTGTCTATTTCTCCACTTAGGTGTTTTTATTTTGTTTGTTTGTTTGTTTGTTTGTTTTGTTTTTTACTTATTTATGACAGAGAGAGATAGCAAGAGAGGGAACACAAATACAGGGGTGGTGGAGCGGGAGAAGCAGGCTCCCTGCTAAGCAGGGAGCCTGATATGGGGCTCAATCCCAGGATGTCGGGATCATGACCTGAGCAGAAGGCAGACGCTTAATGACTGAGCCACCCAGCTGCCCTTTCCATTTAGTTTTGGCAATTTTTTTCTCTATGTATTTTAAATCTATATTATTAAGTACATATACATACTTTTACCTTTTTTTTTTTTTTGACTACCCAAGAAATTACAGTATGCATCCTTGACTTAACCAAAATCTAATATTACTTGTACATTTTTACCCTCTTCTTGGACAATTCAAGAATTCAAGGACTTTAAAACACTACCAAAATCTCTATCTATGTTACATATTCCTCCTTGATTATATTGCCCCTATTGTGGTATATTTTTTTTAAGTAGGCCCTACGGTCAACATGGGACTTGAACTCACAACCCCAAAATCAAGAGTCACATGCTCTACCAACTGAGCTGTCCAGGTGCCCTATTGTGGTGTGTTTTAATTTCATATATATTTTAAATCCTGAAAGATCTTATTATTGTTTTCATTGCTCTTCATTTCTTCCACATCTCAGACCTTTATTCTGAGGTCCATTTCATTCTGCCTAAAGAGCACCATTAGTGTTTCCCTTACTATGAGTTGGCTGCTATAAGTTTTTGTTTAACTAAGAAATGTTTTAATTGCATCTTAATTCTTGAAGGATATTTCTGATGAGTGTAGAATAATATATTGGTAGCTATTTTCTCTTAGAACTTTAAAGAGCACTTCATTATCTTCTGGTTCTCATTGTATCTGATGAAAAGACAACTATAATTCAAATTGTTGTTCCTTTGAAGGTAATCTGTCTTTTTCTCTGACTGCTTATAAGGTTTGTCTTTTTCTTAGGTTTCTAGCAATTTTAATCTGTTGTGGTTCTCGTTTATGTGTTTATTCCCTTGGTTCTTATTTATTGCATATTAGAAATTATAGTTGTGAAATTGTTTGTGAAGATAATTTGAGACCCAAGATAATATTCTCTTCCTCCATAAAACAGTAGTATTTTGCTGGGGTATTAATAAATCAGGACCACTTTAATCCAACTGCAGAATCTATAATGGTTTGAAACTGACCTGCAATCCTTGTAAGAGTAGTCTACATCTATTCCAAGAGTAGAATTCTTTGCTATCCCAAGTCACTATGTGTGTGTGTGTTGGGAACATAGGTTTTTAAGACTCCAACTTTCGTCCCCTTGGCTTCCCCCTGCTGCTCAGCCTCACAGCTTCTTAGTTGTCTCTTTAGAATTGGCAAATGCCTCCAAGAAAAGTTCCCTCCAGTGCCAAGCCCTTCTCTCAGAACTTCTGTTTTTTTCTAGACCTTAATTCGATATTTTTTCATTCTCTTGCTAGCTTTTCAGTGCCTTAAATTCTAGTGTATTTTAAATTTTGTCCTAATTTACTATTTGGCTCAAGGAGAGTACAGTTTGAACTACCTAGTCCTTTATTACTTCAACCAGGTGATTTCTTCTACCTATTTTTCATCTTCTAGAAATATATTGAAATCTCTCTTCCCTGATCATTCTCTTTTCTATTCTCATCGTTATTGTGAGTTTATTTTTCTTAGTTCTACTTTACTGCCATTTAAATGAGATCTCAGGAAATAGGAGATACAAATGTGTGCACGCTATATCTGCCATGCTGTCACCTATCATATTTAATAATAATTAAAATTATTATTAATTGAGTCATTTACAAATATTAGTATTTGAACTATTATTCTTATAATAAATTATTGAGAAATAATTCACATACCATAAAACTCACCCTTTTAAAGTATACAATTCAGTATATTTGAACTATTATTAATAATGAATTATTAGTTTCACACAATTAAATTCCAGATAGTACTGTTGTAAGACACTATTGTTGAGCTGATGTAGGAGTTTACAATATAGAAGAGGAGATATGACACATATACAGATATTTACAGTAGGAAATGGCAGAGTAAGTAAGAGCAGAGAGGAAGCATAAAGAAATGTTTCATAAAGGAATCAGCATTTAACCCAAATCTTGAATAGATTTGGTAGAGCAGAGATGGGCAAAGGCAGAATAAACTGGCATCCCATAAAGTAAAACACAAAGGTAGCTGCTAGCCCTTGATGCAAATTAGCAAAAAAAAAAAAAAAAAAAAAAGTCCCCCCCCCCCCCCCCTTCAAAAAAACAAAAAAAAAAAAAAAAAAAAAAGTCCCTCTCCACCCCCATTCTAAGCATCTTTATAGAAATAGAACAACCAAGTGTCCTGGAAGAGCCCATTCAGTCTGAGGCATCAAGAAAATTCAGGTCCTGTTCTGGTTTGACGGAGCATAGAAAGTAAATAAGAGGTAAAACTGTGGAAGTTGTTTATGGAGGAATTTGAATACTGTGCTAAGGAGTTTGTACTCTATTTACTGGGCAACAAGAAACCACTGGGGACTGTGTTCCGAGGAATGCCACGAACAGCTGGAATTTGGAAGGAGCTTGTTGGCAGTATTGCAGAGGAGCAAGACGTGAGAGGCGAGGAGATCAGTTGGAAGACTTATGGGGTGGCAGTTCAGCAAAAGGTATTAAAGACCAAAGCTAGAATGATGGAAGGAGAATAAAAGAAGTGTGAAACCAGTACATCATGTGAAAATATCATTTGCAGATTGGGTAGTAAGGACTGGGGAAGTAATGGGTGGAGGAAAGATAAATTAAAGATGATTCCTTGCAGAAGAAATAAGTTGAAATCTGGAACTTATCTGCAATTTATCAGCTGGGTGACTGGGACAATCACTTTAGTTTCCTATGGCAGCTGGCTAATTTTCCAGAAGCTCAGTGGTTAAAAAGGAGGAAAGAGGAAGAAAGGTGATTCAAGGGGGGTTACAGGATTGGTCAGATTTGTACGATGCAAACAGGCTGAAGAGAAGGGTAAGGACTAAGGTTTACACTGAAGATGGGTAATAGTAATTTTTGTATGTTAATAGAGTAGCTGAGATTTGAAGTTAAATAAAAATCAGTGTAATAACTGGACTTCAGGTACATGTTAATCATTAAAAGAGTTTTTGAAAGGTGGTTTTCTCAGAGCTGTGTTTGTTGGTTTTTCACACTGCCAATGTTGATTCCTGAGACTTTGTAATGTATTTATTGTCAGTTCCCAATGACAGTTAAAATAACCTTCAAGAGAAAGGGACTGTTACATCATATATATTACTTACATATATTTCAAAGTTCAGAGAGTATTCCTAAAAGAAATGTTTGGGGATTCCTTTTTTTTAAAAACATATCATGCTCTTTTTCTATGTAGGTGTTATTGAATTACATTAATTTTCATCCTAAGACAAATTTGTGTGAAGTAGAAGTTTTAGAGAGATGCTGAGATGTTTCCTCTTAAATATTTTCTTTGTATCCATGACTCACTCACAAGACCACATTTAATCACACCCAGTGGTTTGAGTCATTTGATCCATTGATGATCTCTCCATAAGGTCATGGACTGGTTATTGATCAGGTTAATTGGTTGAATGACTAACCCGGTCATCAGTTCAGACTGCATCTATGTGTAAACACCAGTTTGGCAATTTAACTGAAGTGCCCAGCCAAATCTTATTTTCAGTATACTCAGCTTCTGATAAAAGAAGAGAAGGATTTTGTGCATTTATACATGACATAGAGGAACCAGTGACAACTTATGAATAAAATGAGAAGTTGGGAAGGGCCTATGCTTATTAGTTAGTTGGGTAATGTTTCCCACTTAAGTGAAGCTCTGGTATTTATTGTTCTCCAAACCAGCCCCTTGATCGATGACAGCAAAGAATGCTAATCTTCTGAGTCACACAGAATTTTTTAAGTATGCCCCATGCCCAGTGTGGAGCCCAGTGCAGGACTTGAACTCATGACCCTGAGATGAAGACCTGAGCTGAGATGAGGAGTCATATACTCAGCCAACTGAGCCATCCAGGTGCCCCCAGAATGTTTTCTTCATTCACGCTCTCTTGTAGCTTTACGGGGCCATGTGTCATTCAAAATAAAAGGAGAGGAACAAAACCAAAGCAAACAACAAAATGCTTATTGCCACTCCCATTACAATGTTAAAAGCAAAGAAAATGTTTCTACCAATTAACCTTCCCTTGTTAACACTGGATGGTTGGCAGTCACTTGCCACATCAGTCCAGGGACATAAAAATGACATGTCACTGCTCTGTACACCTGAACATTCTACTTTAGAACAATAAGAAGACTTAGAAAATACTAGGCCAACCCCACTCTTTTTACAGATACAGAGCAGACAACCAGTGACTTACCCAGGGGTCACACTGTGAGTCAGTAACAGAGTAAAGACAAAAATCTAGGTTAGTTTATTCTACATCCTGGAGTTTCTGCACCAAACTATCCCGCTTCCCAGTGATGTCATATGATCTAGGACCAGTCCCATTTATACACAGGTTAATTGGTTTTAAGCAGATAATTTGCTTAGAAAAGAGATTTTTATTTTCTTGCCAAAAATATTTCCCTAATTCTCCCAATGGAAGACGCTTGATGCCAGCCCTTTATTTCAATAATAAAGCCATTATTGAAATAAAAAAACATTTGACACATTTATTTATTTATTATCTCCCTTTTTTTATTTTTTTTTAAGAGTGGTGGGCCAAGGAGCAAAGGGAGATGGAAAGAGAGAATCTATGCTCAGTGCAGAGCCCAATGGGGGGGGCTCGATCTCGCAATCCTGAGATCATGACCTGAGCCAAAATCAAGTCAGACACTTAAACAACTGAACCATTCAGGCCCCCTTAATGCATTTATTTAATGCAGTTTCACTGGCATTCTCTCCTGTAGTCTTCACACCAGCTATGCTAAGTAGGTAAAAGGCATAAATGGGAAGCTCAGGAAGGTTATGTTACCTGACATGGTCAGAGAGCCTGTAGGGGGGAGCAATACGCAAACCCAGCCATGTCAGAGTCCCCAACCAGACTTCTTCCAGGAACCAAGCATCCTGTGTTTTTCACTATCCTTCAAGGAATGCTGTCAGTTCAATGACAGTCTGCTCAGGGTGACAGTAACCAAAATGCAGTTCAATATAGAATAATGCCGAGGATTCCATCGGATTTTTATCTGAGAACAATATAACGGACACACTTGAGTCGTTATTATACGTCAAGTCCTGTGTTGATTCCTCTCGCTCTATTCAACCTTCACATTACCCTATTAGATAGATATATGCTGTCATTGTCATTATGCCATTTTGACAGGAAAGTTTCAGTGACGTGCCCAAGTCCCTGCGGTGTGGTGGCACTGGGATGTGAGCCCAGACAGTGTGACTTCGGAGTGCCCCTTAATCCCTACTCCATGCTGCCATGTAACGCCCGCAACCTCAGGAAGAGTCCTGCAGAGAGGGTCAAGTGGCGGCTCCATCAAGAACATTGACTAGATTACCAAAGGCTCTATGAAAGCCAAGTTGAGAAGAAACTTGAACCAACTGTTGGTTTATAAAACAGGAAATTATTGTTCTTGAGGCAGTGCAGAATAGCCTTGCTGGGGATTTCCAGAGAAATTCCTGATTTCTTGGTGACAGTTAACAAGACAGTGGCAAAAATGGTGGTGAGCTTTCTATGTGGAAACCAACCTGCACCATCTCCTATCCCAAAGAATGCAAAAAACTAGTGTCGCAATTTACAGTTTTGTGTAATGGGTTTCTCAAATGAGTTAGCTTCTGAGAGCTGACCCTGAAGCAGTGCACTAGGAAAAATAAGTTTTCTGGGGACCGATGGGCAGTAAGAAGTCAGGGGCAAGTTGTGCAGAGGCAGCTCTAGGCATGGAGCGTCAACAGTGCCCACAGGCAAAGTGAAGCTGAAAGCAAAAGTGGGAAACTCTGGAGAAAACTCCACTGGCTCTCAATTCTGACTGTCATTTGGACTGTAAAAACCTAAACTAAAAGACCCAGTCCAATATCCAACTGACATAGTAATATAGCTCTAAACACATACTGTCTCTCTTTTTAAGTCTTTCATTGAAAATACATGTTATTCCTATGTCACATTAATTTTCGGTTAAGTCAATTCTGCTTTCATTCACAGAACATTCAGACTGAAAAAAATCAATACACCTCATCAGTCTTTCTCCTCAGCTATTGAGGGTTTAATTCCAGGGAGAAAAATAAATAACACCAAATTTCTCAACTACTGAAGTGCAGAAATTGTTCCTAATCTTGGCCATCCAGGGAAATGGTATTTCTCAAGGCTAAATTTTAATAGATTGTAGCCTATGTGTCACTTCTGGCCCACAAACTTCCTTTTACGGATAAAGTTTTATTAGAGCACACACACACCCATTTGTTTACATATTGTCCATGGCTGCTTTCACACCACAATGGCAGGCCCCCAAAGCCTAAACTATTTACTGTCTAGGCCTTTACAGAAGTTTGCCAACACCTGCTCTAGACTGTTACCTAGAGAACTGGGGGGAAAACTTTTTTCTAACCACTTTCCAACCATTCTGGGGGTTACTGAAAAGGTTTGGCCTCGTGAAAAATCCTTTGACAAGAAGCCTAGTAATATGGTTCTATTGCCTTTTTCTTTTTTCTTAAGTTGCATAATTAATATTATACTATACAAATAGGCCTATGGGGTATGAGTTTATGATGTAATCCTATCTAAGGAACCACGTATTATCAATAACTGTGAGCAAAAGGAAGGTGGTATGGAATGCTTAACAGATCACCAACAACCCTTCAGAAAAAAAAGGGGGGGTGGGGAGAAACAAGGTTGAAGAGGCTGGAAAGAGAAAGAGCAGAGAGATTCCTTTCAAAGCTGTAGTTCCCTCACCTGTCGAGTTAGGGCATTAGGCTTTTCTCTGGAGCCTACACCTGGGTTTCCAAGGACTCTCAGTCATTAATGTCCTTGGCTTTTCCTGAACCATCAAAAAATCCCAAGACATTATGTCCTGAAATCCATTTTGTCCTGAAACCCTGCATTCACTCCCAGATTTGGATGTGTTACTGAATGGCACTGTCAACAATCATCAAAACCACTGAAGTGTCCATTCAGGATGCTAGATCTCTCCAGTCACTTATGTGTAATATGTCTGAGTGATTTTAATTGCTAGCAAATCTACATCCCTTCACCAATACTAATACATAAGCTTAATGTGACGAGATACTGTTCTCCTCTGAGCATGGCAAAATTCCAAAGTTCTATAAAACCTCAGCAGTATGTTCTTAACAACTAACTGCAAGCTAACCTATCCATTTGGGGTCAAGTTAAGAGCATCAAATAATTGGGCATGCAACTGGGTAATCGTGGCAAGTAATCATATGACCAAATAGCTCAATTGAGATTGAAAATTTGTCATAGGTCTCTGAAGAAGTGTAGTAGGAATTATCTGTGTATCTCTTATGTCTAGTATTATGTAGCTGGAAACAGGGCTTGAGTTTATCTTAAAATATATTCATGTATTCAGCAAATGTGTGTTAAATGACTACTTCTAGGGACGCCTGGGTGGCTTAGTTGGTTGAGCGTTGAATTCTTGATTTTGGATTGGGTGTGATCTTGGGATTCTGGGATCGAGCCCGTCATTAGGCTCCACACTCAGCACAGAATCTGCTTGTTCCTCTCCCTCCACTCCTCCCCCTGCACACACACACACAAACACACACACACACACACTCAAATAAATACATAAATCTTTCAAAAATATTACAAAATAAATAACTACTCTATGCCAAGAATTGAATTCACACCTCCAACTATGCAACTACACTCTATGTGAAACCCTTATATTATTCTGAGTTTCTCTTGTTTCCATGTTCTTATTAAAATAAACCACACTAAGCAAGTTCTGTGATTTTTCTGCTAAATACAGAGCTGTCCTCTTGAGATTTTCACACAAAGATCACAGGGGGGAAATCACTTCCTGCCAGGACATCAGAGGCATTATTCACTTTCACCTAATAGCCTTAGCTCCAGGGGCTCAGAATGTCACATCATATTTAAACAATACTTCAGTGATAGTGCCCCCTTTTCCCATCCCATTGATACCTGGAAAGGAAGGCTGCTTGTTTAGCTTCAGGATATATCTGAAACATCCATGAGAATAAAAGAAAGGGATGGGGTTGGGGTCCCAGAAGCTTAGTTGTTTCCTTTACCTCCAGAGAGCAGAGAGAAGTGAGAGCTACTTTTCCTTCTTCAGAAATGAAAGAAAGGTCAGAGGCGGTTCTTGCGGCCTAACCCAGTCCAGGCGAAGTAAGAATAATGAGTGCAAACCCAGTGCTTCTTCAACTGTCTCTGGCTCAGAATATCAGAGCCACGTGGGGAGATTGCTAAAGACAGCCTTTTCCTGGGCCCACCCAGACCTAGGTGAGCAGAACTTCTGGAGGTCACAGGAGGGATCTCTACCCCACGTGACTCCTGTGCACAAAATGTATGAGAACCCCTGCTGCCCATCTTTATAGCTTGAGTTAAATTATAAGTCCTTAACTTTGAATAAACTGAAACATTGATTTAAACCGGTGTAGAAGATATTAGAGTGGAGTTTATTAAAACTCAAGTCCTTAAAGTACCATCTTGAACAACAAAAATTAACCTTGGACTGAGTGTCTGACTTTCTCCCTTCCCACACTCTTCTTTCCAGATCCCTCTGTCTCTCTCCCCACTCCCCCATCCTTCTGTTCTTTTCTTCCTACAAGAAGAGGCCTTAGAGCTAACAACAAAGCAACTGTAGCAGCAACTGCACAAAGACTAAAGGTGAGATGCAGAGCAGGCACAAACATTTCCAGCTCAAAGCTAACAAAATGTCCCCAAAAAGAGAACAGCAGAGAGAGCAAGGTATTTGCATTTCTGTTGTAAACATTTCCTCACTATTTAAATATATATTACCTTCTGTCTGTAAAAATTAACAAGACTGGAAAGTTTATGCCTGAAATAGGAACTTCCTTCCAAATTATCTCAGAAACTCAACTTCTTAATAATTATTACGACAATGTGTGCTATCCCCACCAAGAGAACAGGATTGTTCCCCAGTCCCTCTTTCTGACATATTCTTATGTTGTCTAAGCAGACTGACAACCAGTGGTCCCTTCCATACTCAGCCTGCTGCTCTCAGAAGCCTTTTGCTCCATTGGCAATTCTTCCATCCATGGCCAGGTCCTCCCTCTACCTTTCTAACTTACCTATTGTCCCTACTCTCCTTTACACACTCCACCGGGTTTTAGAAAGAGAGATGCCTCCAATTTCATGCCATCTATAGGAGACAGCAATCAATCAGATGTTCAACTATAAACACAGCTCTTTTGGGTCATGCCTTCTCTTGTTCCTCTCTCCGACCTGCCTTAAGTGTACAGTTTTCCTCCTAGGCCCTTTACTTTTCTCTAAACACTGTCCATTCCATACATTATTGAAAACATTTCTGGGCGCCTGGGTGGCTCAGTGGGTTAAGCCTCTGCCTTCTGCTCAGGTCAAGATCTCAGGGTCCTGGGATCGGGCCCCGCATCAGGCTCTCTGCTCAGTGGGGAGCCTGCTTTCCCCTCTCTCTCTGCCTGCCTCCCTGCCTATTTGTGATCTCTCTCTCTGTCAAATAAATAAATAAAATCTAAAAAAAAAAAAAAAGAAAACATTTCCCAAATGAGACAAAGGGCTTCCTTTGGAGACATTAGGTTAAACAAAAGGCATTTAATGATAAAGTCATTTTAAATCATTTTTTAAAGTAAGTCCAAGTGCCACCTGGACTTTGAAGAAAGAGAACAACAGTTGTCCTCATAATATTGTCTTGTGGGGTAACCTAGACAAGTTTTAAATCACACCAAAATAAGGGAGAAGGGTGAATAAAAGCAATATAAGAATATATGTTTAATCCTGAAGAACAGTCTTTCTGGTGTTCCTCCTGACCATATGAAAAACACACGTGGGTGTTAAGGTGGATATTGTATAAATACATTGTAGTGGTAAAATGAGAAAAGTAAATGGAAACTATGCAGGAACTAATTTAGCATGAGTTATTGGTTCATACCTGAGAGAAGAAAGACACTAGGGAAAAACTTAAATCAGACCATATGAGAAGGCCCTCTGTAAATTAATATTTTAATCCATGCCCCCGAAAATAAAACATATATGAAAAAATAATAAAATGTAAATAGAAATCTTTTCCTACTGAAAAGTGAAATTGCTCTCCAAGTTAAGTCATTCATCATTTATCTGTACTAATGAAATGTTAAGAGAAAAAAAAAAGAAAGAAAAAGACAAGCCCAAAATAGAGTCACTTGCGCTAAGCCCCACGCCAGCAAACGAAGACTTGATACCTAACCTAACAGCAGTTTCAGTCTTCCCCAGAAATATAGTCTTAACCAGTCAATGTGGAATTCCTGAGTCAGCATTAGTGAGGAAATCTGCCTGAGAGACCCCTGCCTTCCTCCAATGAAAGGTGACCTTGCCTGAAATAAAAGGCAAGGTCTTCTGCCTGTAGATGTCTTCCATTTTATATAGCTCCTTCGAGCTCCTTTCTGTCTGCTAGAAGGGATACTGCCTGTCTCATGAATTGTTGAATAAACCCATCTAGATCTTCAAATTTACTCAGTTGAATTTTGTTTTTTAACAGAAGGAAAATAGCACATCAGCCCATTCCATGAAAATAGCATCACGGTTTGATTTTGGAACAAATTTTGAGTTAGTCATTTTAACAGGGATGGGTGTTCTAAGAATTCACTGAATTCCAGACTAAACAGTCACTGAATCAGGAAACACTCATTTCGCATATTCTTGCTATGTGTGGAACACTCACCAAAGTGCCGTGGGTGTGGCAAAGACTCGGAGCCTTATGACTTCGCTTAGAATACTTTCACATTTATATACCATTTTTTTTTTTCCCAAAATGAGTTTCTATTTTCATTCATTCAGTGTATTTATCCATTTATCGTTGTATTCCTCCATCCAGTGAATCTTTATTAAACACCTACTGTGTGCCAAACACTGCTCTAGGCCTTGGGATACACCAATATGCATACAGATAAAAACAGACAAAAAGCTTTGCCCGTTTGCTGCCACGGAGCTTCAATCCATGTTGAGGGGCAGCCAATAAGCAATAAACATAATAAATCAACCAACCACATAGTGTATCTCAAGTAACCAAACATTCTGGTTTTCTCAAAATAGTCTCAGATTATGTACATTATTCTGGCCTCCTTCAATTCCAGTTAATGCTCCCTTTCACTCGCAAAAACGTTCCCTTTGATCAGCAAGTTGCATGGTCACCCTTCATGTTTGAAGATGCTAAGGACCATGGAGAACAGGGAGAGCAGAGAGTGGATTGCAGCTTAACAGGGTGGTCAGGATGGATCTGATTGAACCAGAGACATTTGAGTAAGATTTGAACAAGTGTGGGAGTTGGTCAAGAGCATATGATTTTAAAAGTCTGTAGCCTTATTATAAAACATTGAAATAATATACACATTCTCATGCTTTTCTTTAGCACATAGAAGCTTTTAAAACATAAATTGTATCATATTGCACATACCATGTGGTGTTTTTGAATCAGTAAATTTTATGGACAGTTTCACATCTGGGTATACACGGTAGTCCACTACATAGTCATACTCCTTACCCGCTTGGACACATCTCTCCAGCTAAATGGATTCTGCTCTAGTAAAAGAAGGGAGCTGTGGCTTTGGAGTTCAGATGGAGAGAAGGGGGCCAGGGGTTAAACCTTTCTTGGTAATTGAATCTATGCTAAGTCTCCATGCAAGAATTCTTTCAGGAGACAGAAAGTTTCTAGAGTACAAATATGCAGAGATAACAAGGGTGCCACAGAGTAAGCAAAGCAGATTAGGAATACTTTATGAATAATATTTCTCCAAAATGTAGAAATTGATCATCTCAACAGAAATGAAATCAGTGGGTGAGGAAGTGTTTGAGAAATTTCACTGGACTAATATGAAAGTACTTGGTTCAGTTCCCGTCTTCACTGGGGTCCATTCCTTTCCCCCTACACATAGGAAAGAGGCTTGGTTGGTGTCACTGACAAGAAGGGCCGATTCCTATTTTGTTTCTCCTCCTTCCTGACCCTTCTTCCACCCCCATCTGAAGACTGGGGCCATCCTGATGACACACCAAGCTAAGGGTATGCTTAGGGACAAAAGGTGGGAACAAGGTCGTGATTTATGACAGAAACACTTGTCCCTGACCAGCATAATGTAAGCTCCAGCTGATCAAGTTATGTCTTTACGAGTTAAGCATACAATTAATTTCTTTGAGGGATGCTAGTTTGATGATAACAGTATATTTTATCTTCAGTCTTGTTACCATGCATGAGTTTGGTAGAGAGGCCATATCATTAAGGCATATGTAGACCCAGATTCAGAATATTGTAGCAATTGATTCTTCCTTTGATGACTTATATTATTATAAATTCATACAGGCTGGCACTTGGTGCTCAGGACTTTAAAGCTATCAGACTGAAAAGTGAAAAAAAAATCTGTCACCTGGACATTGTAGTCTGTTACATACCAGTCATCATCTGGCTTTTTCCAAAGAGTACCAGTGTATTCCCCAAGTCTCAGGAGGATGAGGTCTGAGACTGGAACCTCCACTTCTCAGTCTTGTGTTTGGGGCATGTGGACATAGCCCAATATATATCCTAGATGGAGGAGGGGGAAAGCATTTAACAAACAGAATAAATCCTCGTTAAGTTGTTCTAATTTAGAACGTAGTAGGACCTTCAGTGGTTCAAATAAAATTCCTTCTGAATCATCAGGATCTTATCCATGACTAAGAAGAATCTGATTAACTTTAGTAACTTTCCCAAATTAGGAGTTCAGGGAAATAAGACCAGCCCTCGGAGCATGAGTACAGCAAGCAATTCATTCTCAGAAAGCAGTGTGTTTACTAGTCTGTAATGTTAGTCTGCCATGAAATACGTTGCTTTCATTAGTGCCTTTGTTTTCCTTCCTAGAGTCTATTTTATATCAGATGGTATTTTATGTAGAATAAAGTATGCTTTTCTTGAAAATTTACCTAATTTAGGCCTTATACAAAGCCCGACTGTCTACAGTGCACACACACACCCCGTTCTAAACTACTGAAATCTTCCTGCACTAGCAGCATTACACAAAGCCATGTAAAATAGCACAAGTGTTTTAGCATGCAGCTCACAAGCTAAAACAACTTGGGAAATTTAGGGAAAAAACCAAAATGGATGTCTGTCCCTAATTCCTCCTAGTAAATGTCCTTCCCTTTGGACCTCTCTCTGTTCTTAGACAAGAAGAGAGAGATCAAGGTGAAAATAACAAGGAATAAGAACAGACGAAGCTAAGATAAAAAAAAGTTTGTTAACCACCTGCTAGATGGGAAAATCCTTCCATTTCATGAGCATCTGAATTGCCCAAGATTTTTTACAGAGAAACGTAAGTTCTACACAAGGATAAATTGCCTGAGCTTCAGATTCACAAAATCTCCAAGACCACCTAATGCTATAAAAAGAAGTATGAATACATGATCTCCATTTTTACTTCATAATCTGAGCTAGAGAAAATTTACTGCTACATGATTACCCAGGCCTTATTACCTTGCGGTTAATTAGCTATTATTTGTAAAGTGCTTTGAAGATGAAAAGCGTCATATAAATGCTAAGAATTATTAAATAATATGAGAGGAAAATCATAAAATAGATACATCGTTAACATTAATTTGTATTTTATCTCTTCTTATTATCTGCCCCCTAGCATTTGACATTTGGGGCAGAACTAGGTATATAAAGGCTGAGGGAGTTGCCTGGTTTACTACAACCCCGAACTACAGTATTAAACTAGCTCCAAATTAATACTTGCCAAAACATGAGCTCTCAAGTAAAAATAAATCAACCGTCCAGAGAGGTTCCCCACTTGCACTCAAGAGTTATCTAGTTAAACATTCGCGTCGCCTCCAACAATTAAAAGGAAAGGTGTTTTAATTCAGAAGCAATTAATAAACGTTTCCACTTTATTCAAAACAATGCAAAAATAGACTAATGAACAGTAAGATCGGCCAAACCATTTCATGGGAAACATATGATTCTACTTTACACCCATGCTCCGAGTCCCAGAGTCTGCCCCTGAATAGCTTAGGACGGTATATTATGTAGTGTTGACTGTTCCCTACATGTTGCTGTCATCAAAGTGAGTTAAACTTTTCTCAAAGCTGCAGTTCCACTGCCTGTCATCTCACCTCCTCCTTCCCCAATCCTCCATGGACAGAAGGACAGAGGCAAACCTGCCTGCAAAAGTCTTTGGCAGCCTGCCAGGGACTCATCCACAAAGAAGAAAAAGCTCTAGTCAAATATTCTTAAAATATGCTATATCATGAAAGCTTTCAAAGAAACAGGAAATAATAGATCAAGTACATTCAAAGTATTTGCAAACTGTTTAATTGGGTAAAGGCAAGTCAAACTCTTCTCATCACGGCAACGTTATTGTAAAGCCCACTTCAGTGATACTAAAGTTAATCCCAAATCCTGTTACAGGAAACTCATCCTTATTAAAGTAACATTAAGTGCTCCTTTTTTATTGATCTTCCCCTTCAGCTTAATGATAGAAACTTACTGATGTTTTAATAATAACCTCACAAGCTTTATCTCATTTTACTTTGCCTTGGTACTAAAAGATGCGGTGGAAACTAACTTAGCATAAACATTTTGCAGATGTCTTTAAAGGCCAGGGGGAGGTTAAAAAAAAAAAAAAGATTCAATTGAGCTGAGTGTTAACAAAGATGGCTGAAAAACTAAAAGATAAAAGGGAGGCTCCAGTGTGAACATCAAAGAATTGTTAATGACAAGAAATACCATTAGGGTTAGCATCTCTTTTGTTTCAACCCTTTCACACCTGCAGTGTGTCGTGAGCTAAGCCTTTGTTCCAAAATCTGAATTACCTCCATTAGCATTTACAGAAAAATGGTTGCAAAACAACGGAAACATACTTTTGGCTCTCCCCTTTTGCTTGAAAAGTCAGAAATTAGTTAGTTATCTGTGGGTTTCCTTCTTGTTGCTGGTTGTAACTATACAGACTCTGGAGGTGTAAGGTAATGGGTTGCAAATAAGCTTGGTTGAAATGTGAGAATAGCTTTGTACCTAAAAAAGAGAGGTAATAGAAACAACATGGAGAAGCTACATATGCAGCTCAGGCATTAGCAATAGCAAAATCAGAGCGTGAAATTCAGATTAGCCCTCCCCAGGCTGTGAGAGGAAGGGGGTATTGCAAGACTTGGCATGGCTAAAGGTGTAACCTGTTTTATTTGGCCCCTGAAAAATTTTAACAGATGGTGGGACCAGCTGTCTTTTTCAGCCATTTAATAAACTCTTCGGTGGTAACAGTTTGGAAAGTGGGGGTTTTTCGTTTTAGGCCAGAGGAGAAAATAAAGAAATCTGTCCCAAGTTGTCTTTGCCAAGTAGTAAAGCCTGGAAACGTTATGAAAAGTTAAAGGGGAAAAAAAAAAAATCTAATCAACTATATTATCATCATTGTATCTTTTAAGGGAACAGCAACAAAAACAAATTCCTCTCTGCCAAATTAGATGACTAAATACTGGCAAAATGTATTTTGTATTGGTGCCTTGTCTGTGATTGTGTCCTTATCCAGGATTTTAATTTCGATCTTTCAAAAAGAGATGCCTGGTTATCACGGACAAATTAACAGCACTTTAAGGCAACTAGCCACAGCTACAAAAAGGAGCAAACTGAATGTTTATTAAAGTTAGTACACACAAACAGTAAATACTTTGCCATAATGAGTGAAGGAATAAATTCCTTCCAATTTACGTAATTAGTCTAAAATGGCATATAACCGTCCTCATCATGTCATGTAAATTACAGAGCCCAGCTCCAGACCTTCGGAATGGGGGAAAAAATGTTCATGTCAGGTTATTTTCAGGACAAGACTTAAGAGATTTTGCTTTTGTGCCTCCAATATTTTGTAAAATTGGCATTTCCCTACCAGTTAAACTGCAACTCTCAATTAGGAGAGAGACTGTTTATTTACAAAACTTCTCCCCTGATTGGCCACGGACACAACTCTTTGCAAACATGGGTGATTGCTGGCTAAGCAACAGCCCCTTCTATTTGACAAAGCTTTATTCTATCAACAGGCCTATTACAGATCTGAGAGTGTTTGCATTAAATAAATTAATTAAATTACAAACATAAACTCTTTTTAAATTAGGAGACATTAGACACACCTTTTTAGATGCCTAAAGCATGTGAAATTTTCATTATATTTAGTAATCTTTGCTTAGCTTTCAGCTTGCTAATTTGGGGACTGCTAATGATGTGTGTCGTCTAAATGGTAAGAAAGGTATAGATGACAGAGAAAGGAATAATGAAGAATTCCACCTCTAATGAGTTAGCTCAGTCATCTAGAATAAGTCAGTTCAGTTATCCATCTAGTCTCCAAAATTAACAAAATTAACTCAATTGCGATAATTTGTGAAGTGCGTGGGACAATTACAGTTCTTCCTTGGGGGGTACTTTCTCCAGTCCGAAAGGCCACACGACCATTCATTCAACTCATGTTTAATGAGCACCTACCACAGGCCAGGCGCTGTGCCAGGAACCGGAGATACGGAGGTGAACATGAGAGACCATGCTCCAGAGTTCTGAGAGCTGGCATGACTTCTTCTTCACTGTGTCAAAAGTGAGAAAAATGCTATAGACGTGAAGCCCTCCACCCCCAGAATGTTTTAGGCTTGGTCTATCCAACTAAAAAAAAAAAAAAAAAAAAAATCTAAATGATGCAGATGAATCTGACAATTAAATGTAGGGGAGAAGGAACTTGCCCTCCCTTTTTAGGGGAAAGCCACGAAGGAAGAGAGCTGAAGCAATTACATGTTCTTTCCAGCAACACTCAGCAAACCTCTGGCTTCGCCTTGCATCGTTTTTGTTGTTTTCCAGTCACTGGTTTCACACAGATACTATTAGCCGCCCACTAAAGTATCATCCTCCCAGAAATCCTATGTATTATCCGTATACATTAGGGTGCTTTTCTAAACCATTAGGACTAAACAGTTTCAAGTGGGAGAAAAAAATAAAGAAATGGAGCTTTAGCTTTTAGAAATGGAAGCATTAACACTGTCTGAAAACTAGGTTGGTCTCATGGCTAGAATGTGGATCTTGTCCACTAATTCCAGTCCCTACCTCCAAAACTCCAACACCTTTATTTCAGTCTTATAAGCCACCTACAGGTACCAAAGTCCATTTAAATACCGTCACCAGTTCATCAGATTCTCCAGAACATAGAAATGTAGTTGGCCGTGAGCAAGAGAAAAGAATGAACGAATTCGTGGATTTTACATGTACCGCAAAATTCACCTCTTTCTCTATAGGGAATTATGTTTTTATTTTTCTTTCAATAGGATCAACAGGTGATCTGGGATTAGTGAACAGCATGGGATTTGGGACTAGTGGCCCTTTCCAATGTCTTCAGGTTAACAACATGAGGCTCCCTGTCAGTGAGATAAGCACCCAGAGCTTGCTGCCTTGGCCACGGTCTTAGGCACCCACTGCCAGGGCTGACCATGTCCCCTCCCAGCTGCCAGCAGAGCCCCAGTACTGATTCTTGGAGTAGCCCATGGAAAAGGGAGCACCCAGAGCAGCAACCCTAGGACTCATCTCAGTGCCACTCCACCAGCCATCGTAATAAATCAAGTCCTCGTATTTATGCTGCTTCCTTCAAATGTTTTCCCATAAATAAATGCTATATTTGACATCATTTTTCTTAACCGCATCTCTCTGGAGATAGTGAACTGTAACATGCCTAGCAAAGACAAAAGCAAAAGTTGATTCTAATGAAAAACCAGGAATGATGAACTAATGAAGCCCATTAAAAGGTAATAAATAGTGACCTATACATTTTCTTAGGATTGTCAAGAAATGTCATCAATTTCAGAATTCTCCAAATATCCAGAAAACTCTGGAATTAAAAACAAACAAACAAAAAACAGTGCCAGAACCCTTCATGCTTGTACAAGGCATTTTTTAATAGGAAAAATTCTTTTCTTAAATTGTATAATCAGTAACAGTTAAATTCTTAACATTTAAAGAAATAGTTTGACAAATTAGTGAACAAATTAGAAGTACATGCAAAAACTAAATTGTTTCTAGTTTAATTGCTACAATTAACATAATTACAAACATTCAAAATGGATGGACTACTTGATTCAATGGTTTTCAGAATGTTTTCTGTCAAGAGCTTGCCTTCTCGTGAAGTCAGAAAAGTCTATGAAACACCGAGGGAGGGCCTTTGCTCCTCCTCTTCCTGCTCCCAACCCCAAATACCTAGGCACCTCTGAACACCACTGAACAGCTAGGCCTGTAGGCAAGTTGAAACTTCCGTCTCACTAATCTTACAGAAGACAGTTTATGAAACAGGATACCAATTTGTTGTCAGTGGAGACTCTAAAAGATCAAGATGACAGGGAAGGATGAAGTCAACAAGTTAGAGGGGCAGTGTGCACATTTCTCAAAGTTCCAGCTGAGAACCACCAGTCTTACAAACAAGGCAGGCTAGACAAGGTGTGGGCAGAGCGCCCCCTCTCCCCCCGCCAACCCCCATGCTCGCTGACCTGAGTCTGCACCGCCTCCAGCAGTGGGCCCCCACCTGGTGACAGGTTCTCGTAGAAGGCCACTTGTGTCCACTGGCAGAGCACCATCTTCTTAGAACTGACAAATACTTCATCCTTCAAAATTGTTTCCAATATTCTACCATGATCCTCTGACCTTACAACACTGTCCCAGGGCAGGCAAAACACCAGTCATCACAATACTGCTCAGCCTGTGCTAGTCACACGTTCACATGGGAGTTGGAAACAACGTTCTACAGCCATATACGTGAAAAATTTCTTGGTCGTTTGAGAGATTTCCAGAGATGCAACAATGTCATCCATGTACATGTGATCTCAATTTCAGAGGGAGGTGTTTTCTTCCTGTCACTAATTTTGGCTCTACGCCCCACTCGGGTTCTGAAAATCTCCATATAGTAACAAAATCAATACTCTAAACTTGTAGAAAACCTAGTAGAAAACGAGAGCAAGATAACTCAAAACTCCTTTCCTCCTGGCATTCTCTTTGCTTTGACTTTAAGAAAAACTTCTGAAGAAAAGGTACTGTCCAGGGCACTGCTTTTTTTATTTCATTTCTGACAGCAGAATTCAGAGCCTAACACTTTGCATTAATTATATTATTCTTTTTGATAATAAAAGGGATGCCTCTAATTCATTGAAAAAGTTGTGGCCAGATGGAAGTATAATGTGCATATGACAGAATGTGTGAAAGTTGCTGGATTGACTGCTCTGGGGACCAGAACTCGTGATTCCTCTGCGACGCAGGGCACAGAGAACAGTGGCGGCTTTCATGTTGGTCTTTCTGTCAGTCAGCCTCAGCCCTGCCCTGCTGAGGCCACCGGCTCCGAGGGGAAGAGCAATTCCATCTCCCCTCGATTTAATCCTTGCCTGTCTGCGGAGACCTCACCAAGGGTGCCAACTGTAAGGATGGCTTTGGGTTTCCAACACCTGTCCACCAGGAACTGGACTTATACCCCCAACTCCTTTCATGTGGCCACAAGACAGACATCAGATGGTGGCAACTTCTGGTCCCTCCTGAGCGGATGGGTCGCGTGGTGTCCAGCACTCCCTGCTCTAGCCTCACCCGGTTTCCAGATATTTATCGCAGTGTGGCATAGCGAAGGCAGACAGAGACAGCAAACGGAGTCTTTTTCAGGAAGCCTTGCCGGCATCAACACGGCTGTGATTTTGATTGTCTCCACAATCCTTCGTTCTCATTGTATTTATGTGTTTTTAAAATTTTAATAGTAATTTCACACATGTTCTAAGCCTTTAGAGTTTTAAAGCCAGAAACTCATGTGACCTAAATTCACTTCCTAGCAATGGTAAGTGCTAATAACACTTATTGAGCTCTTAATATGTTCTAAGCTTCTTCATGAATTATACTTGAATTTTATTTATCTTAGTCAGCTCTGGCTATTATAACAGAATACACAGACTGAGTGAAATTTATTTCTCACAGCTCTGGAGACTGAGCAAGTCCAAGATCAAGGTGCCGACCAGTTCTGTTCCTGGTGAGAACTCTCTTCTGGTTGGCGGAGGGTTGCTGTCTTCCTGTAATCTCACATGGCAGAGAGAAGGGGAGAGCAAGTTCTCTGGTTTCCTCTTACGGGAGCATGAATCCCATCATGGGGGCTCCATTTCACAACCTCAGCTAAAGTAGTAACCCCTTAAAGGTCTCCCTCCAAATACTATCTATCACCTTGGGGATTAGGCCTTCAACACATGAACTGGGGGGTGCACAAACATTCGGGCTGTAGCAATACTCATTCATGCTAACAACACTACTCTGAAGTTGGTGTTACTGTCCCATTTTACAGATGAACTAGTGAGACAGAGGCCAAGCCCTAAAGTTGTGGAGCCAGAGTATGAACCCAGGCAGGGCGACACCCACATCCACGCTCTTATTTACTCTTCTAGACTCCCTGCCACACAGCAAGCACAATGTCTCATGGAGCATTTAGGAAATGTCTGAGACATCTGGTAGCCACTTTTTCACTTTCCCTGGTCTGAGAGTTCCTAGCCCTGCTCCCTATTGAAATGGCCCGAGAAGTAAATGGAAAAATGCCTGCCCCAAAGAAATGAAAACTATGTCTTCACAAAACCCTATACATGAATTTTATAGCAACCTTACTGGAAATAACCAAAATCTGGAAACAACCTACATGTCATTCAAGAAGTAAATGGGTAAATTCAGCCATATCTGTGTAATGGAACATGACTGAGAGATAAACAGGAGGCGACTGCTGATTCGTGCAACGACTTGAACAGCTCTGGAGGGCGTTATGCGGAGTGACAAAAGTCAACATCAGAAGGTCACACACCGTACAGTTCCATTTGTATGATATTCTCAAAGGGATGAAATTAGGATGGTGAAGGGCAGATCCTAGGGGCTGGGGATGGCCAGGCATGCAACCCAGGTAGGACTCTACGGGTGGCAAGAAGGAGGTGTGCGATGATGAAATGGGTCTGCATCTTAATTGTTGTGATGGTCACACTAATCTCACCTGACACAGGGACATAGAACTACTCTCACATACTGTACCAGCGTCGGTTTCCTGGGTGTATGTACCATAGCTATATAATCATTGGGAACACTGGATGAAGGCTAATGGGACATCTTGGCACTCTTTTTACAACTTCCTATTCACCTGTAATTATTTCAAAATAAAGGTTTTTTTGAAATGCCAATGCCTCACAGATTCTGATTTAATTAGTCCGGGTAGGGCCTGGGTGTCCACACCTTTTGAGAAGCTCCTCAAATGATTCTCACCTGCAGCCGGAGGCGAGCTCCTCTGAGCTAGTGCCCAGAATCCTACAGCTGGAGGTATTCTCTTGAGTTCAGATAACTGTCTTCGAGAGCCCCGAGTAGAACATAAGAGGAAGCTTATGAGTTCCCCTCACTGTTACCCAAGAGAAGACATGTCCTTGGGAGACCAGGACAGCAGACAGGCCCTCATTAATTATGTCGTGGAGCAGAGAGAGTGAACAGTGAGCAGCAGCATAAATCCCCATTTGGTTCGCTTTGCTGATGTGACCCCTGGAAGTCTGAGCCCAGATGTCCACAGTCAGATTGCTGGTCCTGCCTTAAGACTTCTTCCCCTCCTGGAGGGCCCCGTTAGCAGGGCCTGTTTCAAGGGCATGTCTATCGACTCTTTGACCATGGCCTCATGGGAAGCGTCGCTGAGTCCCAGCTGGCTAACACTGATTTACCATGTGATAAACTGTCTCTGGGACAGGCCTCATACGGAAAGGTGCCAAGCATCTTTTCACCACCTTGCAACCCAACGCACATGAATGTTTTCAAAGGGGTTATTAAATTGGTATTGATTAAGTGCAGGTCAAGAAATCAAGCACTTACGCTTGGCAGCTGGCAGATTAGGTTTCCGCTGAAAGTCTCCAAAATGTCCGAAAGAGTTTCAGTTCAAGAGAGGAAATAGATATTGGGCATCTGAAGCTCCCCAGTTTCCCTGGGACTGCTAGCAAGATGGGAGCCACGTGTGCCCCCACATTAACACAGTGGCCACCCATGGAGCCTTCTGGGCAGCTGGAGGAATGAGCCCTGGAATGCATTTTCTGGTAGCTGCATCTGGGTAAGTGGCAGACTTCCTGGCTGCCTCTTTCTCTTTTTTATAGCCTCTTGGCTGTCTGTGCTCAGAGAGATGTTCTGGCAGCTGGGGACCCACAGTGGGGCAGATTTGGGGTCGAAGTCCTAATGAGCAGCTTTGTTCTCTTAAACACTATTGTCATCCAACTCACCTATTACTGTGAATAATTTGCTAATTTTGGCCATAAAAACAAGTTCTTAGACAATCTCCAGTAACGTGCCTTTTTATGTCGATCAGGGGAGTATTTTCCTGCCTCCTCTTTGTTTGATATGGAAATGAGTCTGATAGCTTTATAGCCAGCCAGTAGTTAGAGCATGGGAGAGGAAGAAAATTGTGTCCTCCGTAAAGGTGGCTTCTGCTCTCTTCTGAAAGTCTTTGAAGATTTAGTTCTTGGAAAACAAAGACTCTAAAACTAAATGAACATCAGATCACAGTTCTCAGGGCTGTGCACAAATACATTCTGGGTGTCTATAAAACACGTATTATATAACATTTATTGCCTGATCCCGCTATTTATGAAGCACCTGGGACAAAGCTTTCTTGTGCAAGGAATTAACTGGGTTGAAAAGTAAAATCTTCATAAATTGTGTGAAATTCTGGGCCCACAGTCATCTTGTTCTGGTCAAGGCAGTTCTGCCTCCAAATCCCCAAGCCTGTAGCAACTACAGGCAAACGAGACCGACTCCAGGCACAAGAACACAGGGGTCCCAACTTGGGGCTTCCCCTTTCTGGTCATTCCACAATTAATACTGCCCTTTCTAGAAATCCCAGTAACTCCCGATTCTGCTCCACAGTCCCAAACAAGAAAGCCTGATAAAGTCACATGCAGTTGTTGAAGTCTTAGTTGATTGTACTTTAATGGGCAGAGTGTCAATCAATGTGTTACCTAACTAGGCATTTGCAATCTAAGACGGAAAGCCTTGATTCTGTTTTCAGGTATTTTGAGCACAAGGACAGGTGTTGGGGCCTGGAGGGACAATAGCAGACTCCATGATTTTTCACTAAACTTAGCTGATTGGAGGAGGTAGGCCTAAGGTAAACCTATTTTAGCTACTCTAGGGCAGAAGTATTTGTATTTATTCACTAGCTTCTTTTAAAGTCTGGGTCTTTCCTGTTTCTAGGTTCCAATCTGGCTCTTCCTCCTTTCCCCCCACAAGCTCTGTTCTCCCTGTCCCCACTCTTTCCTTCCCTCCATTTCACTGCCCCCCCTCCCCATATCAGTGTTCCCTCTCCTTCTCCTCTCCCATCCCTTCCTCCTGCCCCAAACTCTTCCCACAGCTCTGCCCCACATTCCTAAGGCACGCTTTGTTTTCCAGCATAATCAATACTGTTTTCCCTTCTACCTAATGCTATTTTAAACCTTTTCACCTTCTTTTAGAATGTCCCGAAATGCAGCCCCTCATATCCTGCGGTAGAAGGAGTACTTTAGGGGCAAGTCTCCAGAGCCTGAGTTCTGGCCTGGTCTGCTCTGCTAACCTGCTGGGTGACCTTGCAGGAGTCACTTCTCGAGGCCTCAGCTTTCACACCTATAAAATAATAGATTGGATATCAAGGCCAGTCTCTCTCTTAAAATTTAATGATCTCATGTACCTTCAGACACAAGTTTTCCTTAAAAAGAAAAAAGTATAATTACTTCAGACTTTAAAAAGCAGGAAATTCTCACACATGCTACAACACAGATGAATCTTGGGAACATGGATGGAGCTACGTGAAAGAAGCCAGTCACGAGAAGACAAATATTGTACAACCCCACTTACATGAAATATCTAGAGGAGGCAAACTCATAGAAGTAGAATGGTGGTTGCCAAGGGCTAGAGATGTGGAGAGTTCTTTAAGGGGTATAAAATTTCAGTATTGCAAGATGAAAAAGTTCTAGTAGTGCATGGCACAACAATGGGAATATACTTAACACTACTGAACTTAGACTTAGAAATTGTTGAGATGGTAAATTTTATGTATTTTTGCCACAATTGAAATTTTTTTAAAACTTCTCAAATTTAATGTATCTGTAATCCCCAACACATTATCACCATGTGTTAGAAACAGAAAGAGAAGTAGAAGCAAAAAAAAAAAAAAGTCCTTTAATTCAGTGTTGAAAATGAGGCCCAGGGTAAGTCAAGACCCTCTGCCTAGGGGCCCAGAGCTATGATGGTGTGCATGCCAGGGGGCTGGACTTCTTACTATTTTGTAATGTTAAAAACCTACACTGGTTTTAGAAGAAGATGGTATTAATGCTTCATAATATGCCAAGAGAGGAGAGAAATAATATTTTTGTCAATTATTCATGTTAATAGAGAACAAAATACACCAGTATTTTATATAGCTCTTCATTTTAGATTTAAGTTTAAGCCAGCATATTCTTAATTTGTTGAGGTTTGAAGAGTGATATTGCCATTATGAGAAATAACACAGCAAGTTATTAAACCCCTCTCCAGCTGCTAGACTGGGAGTCCTGGGTACCACCTGCTTGGCAGAGGGAAAAACCAGGACACGGCCCTTCCCCAGCAGGAGAGCAGGATGGGCCGGTGACGCACCTATCCAGGGCCACACTGAGATGCCCCAGGCTGGGTTTTTGCTTTGCCTGTGCCCCAAGGACATCAACCTACATTGCTTCATAATAATGCTGAGACCCAAGGGCACGGTTCTAAAATATCAAGAGAAGTTAATACTTTCTGCATCTTAAAAACCCATCCTAACCAAACAAGCCTAAAATATTGGCATTATGGGCTAAATAATACTTCTGCTAAAGGGAGAGCTAAGTTAGAGTGCCCCCAAAGGTATTGGAAAGTCACTGAATCCAAAACCAGGCAGCAATATCCTAATCTTCAGCATCCATCCCAAAAACAGTTTTAAAAAATCCCATTTATTGCTGTCCAATGAAAGTAAGGTTATTGAGTAACTGAAGAAGTGTTTCCAGTACAGAGTCCAGGTTTTCTATTTTAAATAGAATGTTTCGATTAAGTAAATATTAACCTCAAAAATGTCCCAAGTTTAGTAGGAGCTTCATTCTGTGGTTATAAGCGAAGGGAAATAATAATAAAACACCGTTGACATGAGCACATAGTGTCACACATAAATATCATCAAAGCTCATTTCTTTTACAGGCCTTGGGAGAAGGCTGTGCTCTTGAGCCCAGGGAATCTACCACATGCCTAATGACCTTGCTTTATTGGACCAGTAAAGAATTTAGATAGTGAAGTTGAAAATTTCTCTTTCTCTCTTTCCCCCCGGGGCACTTCGCTAGCTCAGTTGGTAAAGCACTGGACTCTTGATCTTGGGATTGTGAGTTTTTGGAGCCCCATGTTGGATTACTTTAAAAAAAAATTATCTCTCAATTTCCACACACAAACACACGCACGTATGATGAAGTAGTCTTACTTATCGCATAGTATATAATTTTAGAGTTTTGCTTTATGTATTTTATTTGTAGGAACAGAATGGTATAGGGACTAACAATAACTTTTCTTTAAACTGAATGGAATTTCATCATCTGGTAGCAGATTATTCCCATGTCCTTCCTGTCCAGAGAAAGAACAGTGAGAAGGAAATCCCTCACTGAATTGATGGTATGTAGAGTTGACATATAGATTAAGATGCCATGAGGACTGGGCAAAGCTTGGCCTAATCTGAGACAAAAGACACACACACACACACACACACACACACACACACACACACACTCATGCACACTATACACTCCAAAACAATTAGATCCTAGAAGAATTAGCTGCTGGAAAAGGTAGAGAAGCTAGAAAAGGCTACACTGGGATACCCCTCCCCAGAGACCCTCCTGCTACCAAACCATTTATGATTTGAAAAATAGCTTTCCAGGGAGACTATATATGGGTGAAAATATGTGATGTGTATTGTTGATTGAATATTTTACTGGAAAAGGACCTAAGAGATTATTTGACCAAGCCTCTTCGCAAGAGATTCACTGCTGCTTCCTTGTACCTCAGGAAATGTTTGAGCTGCCCACCGTGTACAGAGCAGCACACTAGAATAGTAGAAAACCAAGATGCAGTGAGATTTTATGGTAGTGGATTACATGATTTTTCAAGATATTCAAGTCAACATTGCCAAAGTTGTGATTTAAGATTCTGTGGGGGAAAGAGAGATTAATTGGAAAAGAAAATGCTAAGAAGGTTTTCAGAGCAGCGCTCTCCTGTAGGATATGGCTGCTGAGCACTAGAATGTGGCCATTGAGACTGAGGAAATGAAATTTCAATTTAATCAGTTTAACTTGAAATATGAGGGATGCCTGGGTGGCTCAGTGGGTTAAGCGTCTGCCTTTGGCTCAGGTCATAATCCCAGGGTCCTGGGTTCGAGCCCCACATCAGGCTCCCTGCTCAGCAGGGAGTCTGCTTCTCCCTCTGCCTTCTCTGCCAGCTGCTCTCCCTGTTTGTGTTCTCTCTCTCTCTCTAACAAATGAATAGAATCTTTTAAAAAAATAAAATTAACTTGAAATATGAATAGCCCTGTGTGGCTATTGGCTACCCTATTGGACAGCACAGTCTTAGGGGATGTGAGGCCGAAGCTGGACTTCAGGGAAGGATAGGTGGGAGTTTGATAGATACAGAAAATAAAGATTCCAAGTAAAAGCCAAGGCTTGTGAATGTTCATGGAGGAAGGAAAGCTTTAGGCCTGGCCAAGCGAAGATTTAATATGTGGCAAAAACAGAATGAAGGCTAAAGTGGAAGCTAAGGCAGGAAGATTAAAACCTATGCTGCATCTTGAATACAAGCTTGGAAAACATTCAATTAATTCCCTATTCAGTGGGGAGACATTTAAGGCTTTTGAACCCAGCAAAAATATAAGCTGCTCAATGTTTGAGAAAAGTTAGCATCAGATTACATTACAACGCAATATGAATTTGAAAGCTCTTTTGATTACCTATTGCTGTAGAGCAAACCACCCTACATTTAATGGAGTAAAACAACAGTCATTTCATTGTGCTCTTGGACATTCCAGGTCAGGAATTTGGACAGAGCACAGAGAGGATGGCTCATCTCTGCTCCATGATGTCTGGCACCTCAGCTGGGGTAATTCAAACCACTGAGGGATGGAATTACCCACAGGCTTCTTCACTCCCATGTCAGCTTCTGGGCTAGTGTGATTAGAAAGCTGGCTTCAGCTGGGACTGTTGACCAGAGCACCTAGAGGTCACCTCTTATGTGGCTCGGGCTTCTCACGGCTGGGTGGTTCCAAGAAGGAGAATTTCAAGGCAGGGAGAGGGGCAACCAGAGAGTGAACATTCCAAGAGAACCAAGTAGAAACCACTTGGCCTTTACTGGCCTAGCCTTATGGCTACTTCTGCTGCATCCCGTTGACTCATTAAGGCTGGCCAGTTTGTACAAGAGATTTCATTGGGATCATCTCTTACAAACAGTCTGCCATGAAAATACAGTCTACAGTCACAAGGGCCTTCTAAAGGGAGTTAAAGATAATGAAAGCTTCAACCAGGAAAATGGAAGCTGGAAAAGAAAAGTAAGAATTGATTAATAGTATGGAAACAGAGATAGTAATGATGAAGTAGGGAGTGAGGAAGGACAAAGGCCAAGTGACTCTGGACCTGAACCAATTTAAAAATCAGAAATCAGGTATGTTGGTAACGTGTTGGTTTAAAAATTGGGAAGAGGTGTTGTTTCCTGGGGGATATATTTATTTTGGAGATCTGATGGGATATTCTTGTGGAGGAGACATCAAGGAGGACAGTTAGTAATCCAGGGCTGGAGCTCTAGAGAAAGGTCAAAGTCAATGCTGGAGACAGACTTAAGAGTCATGAGAGAGGGAGATGATTGGGGAGTGCATATGGTAGGAATCCAATAAATACTGATTGAATGACATCACCCACTGTGACTGGGACCAGAGTATCTGGACCAAATCAGTGTTTGAAATGAGAAGAAAGAGCATATCCATACTTCAGCCATTCCCTAATGGAGAAGTAAGGGTCTAGGAAAGGAGACCAGGAATTCAAGTGAGGCAACTTCATAGTCAGCAAATGTAGCACAGCTTGGATTGGCTCATTCAGTAGCTGTCCCAATCTCTTACTAGGCCAGAAAGCTGAAAATTATATTCCCTGGACTCTCTTGCAGCTAGATTTCTGTGGTGTATGATTTAGACTGGGCCAGTCAGATGCAGCATCCCAAAATTGGGAGACAGAAGCACACAGCCTTGAGGTAGGAACTGCACTCCTATTGTCCCTGCTGGTAAGTGCAGGTACAGTACATTCGTTGTTTCTATGGCAGCTGTAACAGAGGTCCTGATGTCACAGCCTTACCTACGTAGTTGTCAAAAGAGGCAAGGTCCACGGTAGGGGTGGCAGGATTCTGTGGCTTTCCAGAAGGCAGGCAGCTTTCTGATTCCACAGCTGCCTGATCCCAGCAGGGGCAGTGGCTCCTTTGTAAACCCGGGTCTGTGGTGTGGTTCTGGGAGGCATTCCTAAAAGCTCAGCTGAGACTCTTGTTTCTTCAGATCGCCACTCAGTCCCTAAGACATTTGAATACGTTGCTTACCAGTACTGTGAGCAAGAGATCCTGATGTAGGGCTTGGAGAATCTTGTCACAGCCACTTAGGAGAATCTTAGAAAAATAACGAATTAGGAATATTCCAGGGAGCAGCCATTAACAGGTTAGAGAAGGGAAGTAGAGCAAACAGAGAGGGAGATCAGTGCTGAAACCCTGAAAGGGAGCATCTGAGTAAAAAGAACAGTTCCAACTTGAAACTAAACTGAGATCCTAGAACCCCAATAATAAGGGCATTGTTTCTCAAAACCAAAAGACCCACAGGTGAGACTCTTGCCAGAGCTATAAGAAGTAGAGGTGACCTTTTAAATGGAACTGGGGACATGCAGAGACCTGACATTTGTGTTAGTCTGTCCTCAGCTGGACCCATAAAGACATGATCTAATATTTACCTGTATCTTAAAACTGGAGCCTTAAAACTTCTAAAATAGAGAGCTGATTCTGTGTGCCCCCTGGTGGCTTGGGGTAAAGGTAAAGGGCACGGGAGAGAAAAGAAAATTCTAGAAGTGAAAGAACAGTCTTGATCTGAACTATAACCCTTGCAGTGAAAATCCACATTTCCGGGGCACCTGGGTGGCTCAATGGGTTAAGCCTCTGCCTTAGGCTCAGGTCTTGATGTCAGGGTCCTGGGATGGAGCCCGCATCAGGCTCTCTGCTCAGCAGGGAGCCTGCTTCCCGCCTCTTTCTGCCTGCCTCTCTACCTACTTGTGATCTCAATCTCTCTGTCAAATAAATAAATAAAATCTTTTAAAAATAGGAAAAAAGAAAATCCACAATTCTCATTGGGTAACACAGATTAAAACATCACATGTGAGACTGACATTCTTATCACAAAGCAAATAGCACCCTGTAATGTGGCCAACAAATTATCCCTGACTTCTTATTTAATAATATCACTCCAGGGGGCACCTGGGTTGAGTATCTGACTCTTGGTTTCAGCTCAGATCATGATCTCCTGAGTCCTGGGATCAAGTCCCAGGTTGGTCTCTATACCCAGCACAGAGTCTGCTTTAGGCTTTCTCTTCCTTTCCCTCTGCCCCTACCCCGCTCTAAAATAAATAAGTAAATCTTGTAAAATAATAATATCACTGCGGACCCACACACCCATTTGCTTTTCCAATGATAGAAATTTGCACTCATTTAGGGAGACACTCTAATCTGATGATTAAAAACAGTAGCCGGATTCAACACCAATAACAAGATGTAGGATCTTGGGCATGCTATTTAACTCATCTGTGTGACAATTTCCCCATCCATAAAATCAGGTTAGTAAGAGAGCTGATGAGATTTCTTAGAGTTGTAGTTGGCCATAGAATCATGGTCCTCCAGCCACATGGTCACATAAGCACACTTATGAGTGAACACACTTACATCTGTGTTCACAGACGGGGCTGCCCCAAAGACTACCACCAGGAAACCAGAGCAGACCCATGATGCAAACCCATGACCTCACCAGCACTCCTTTCTCCAACTAAATTAGCCAACTCCTCCTTCCATTCAGGAGTTCTGGACTTGAAGGGTTGGAAATGAAGGGTCCAGATGTTATTTGCACTTCTTGATATGCATACAGGATCTTTATTGAGCCTGCACCCAAAGAGATTTTCCTATATAATAATGCATGTTTTTATTTTATTGCTATATCCATTTTATTGCTATATTTGTCACTTTTGTCTCTTTTAAGGGAATAAATGACCCCACAAATGAGTATTAAATCATGGAGAATCTTTCCCTCAGTACTCCTGTTCCCCATCAGCATAGAAAAATAATGCATAACTCAATTCTTTCACTGTGTTGTGTGATCTCAGGAAACCACCTCACTTCTTTGGGCCTCTCCACCTTTATCAGCCTTTCACACCCTCTCATGATGCTGGGACCCAACTGTGTCTGCCCTCTGATTGCTCTTCCTCAGCTCTGGATTCCAGACAGTCCAAAGGGCAGAGTTCATCTTCTATCTTGGCAGTCCTCCACAATGCCTGAGCTCACCTGAGCAGATGTCCTTTGTACTCCACAGAGATTCATTTCCTTGTACCTAGAAAGAAAGATGGCAGACAGAGCCACAAAATGGTATCTTGTGCTCCTGCAGTCTCCTGCCATGACCTTCGGTCCTTGGGCTTCTTTATGCTTTTATTTCTCTTGACATCAAGTGGCTCGTGTGACAAATCAAAACATAGGGTTGAAACATGGATATTCATGGATAAAATGAGAAGGAAAAATATGCTTAGTAAGTAAATTTTGGTGCTATCTTTTCCTAAGATGGATTTTTGGCAAGGGGACATTTTCTGGGCCTAAAGATGGCTCAGAGCAATGCTGTTGACAACAATTTTTTATAAAGATTTTATTTATTTATTTATTTATTTATTTGAGAGAGAGAAGTGAGTGGGAGAGAGAGGGAGAGAGAATCTGAAGCCGACTCCAGGCTGAACACAGAGCTCTAGGCAGGGTTCGATCCCACCACCACGAGATCATGACCTGAGCTGAAACCAACGGTCAGACGTTTAACCAAGTAAGCCACCAGGTTCCCCAACAGCAATTTTATATGCCCAAAAAAGCATGTTTATTTGTGGACCTCCTCACCATGGGAGGCACCCCAACCCTTCTCTCTGCCCTGCTCAAGAGCTGCACTAGAGGGCATTAGCAGTATTCTTCTCTTTGCAAATCAAGGAAGTAAGGAGAAGGGCCCTGTTCTTGTCTGAGGAATCCAAATGACAGCAGAGTGAACGAGAAGAAAAGATTTAAGTGTGAGGCTTGGATGTGGTCAAGTAAAACAGGTAAGACAAGGTTTGGCACAAGCCGATGTAAGCATCCTGATCCGCAACAGTTTCCAACTGTACTTTTAATGTGGGACCCCCTCACCCTAAACACTCTTAGCAATGACTTCACCTTGTACTTTCAGATCAATAAATGAGAAGCTTCTCCTGGGAGTTTTGTCTGGCAACAGCCCGGTCAGAAGTTCCCTACAGTTCGACTTGCTGGCTGTTCTCCGCCTGGGAAGGAGAGGTTCTTCTCCTCATTAGAGGGAACTCTCAGACCTCTGCTGCAAACCTCCAGATTCTAAGCTTCCCACCTACAACTCCCCACTTTCTACAGTTTCCTTTTTGCACATCCTAAAACACAAACACTTTCGCCCTGACCCTGCTGGTTGTTTTAGCTGCTTCTTAATCTCATAATCTGCTTCCTGTGCCCATTTCAGTTCTGAAGGTAGAGCCTCAAAGTTTCCTCCTGAAACCAACAGACCCTGTTTTAACCACGCTTTTTTCTACCCCTCCACCCCACTGTGGCCTTGGACATGTCCAGTGGTCTTGCTCATTTTCCCACCTCTGCTTTGTTTCCTCTTGCCTCTCTTTTTCCTTTGGCTACTTTGGTGGTTCTTCTCCCTCTGTCCCTCCTCTAATGGTGGTTTCCCCTAAAATTCTGTTGTAGCTTTCCTATCTGCTTGATCTCCACTCACTCCAGTGAGCTCACTCACTCAGCCATCACTACTCACCTAGAGTTCCCAAGTCCTTATCCTTGATTCCTGCCCTGCCTCCTTCCCATATTTCCAACTTTTCGCAAACATTTCCCTGTGAACATCCAACCAAAATCTTCAAATCAACAGCCCCAAACTGAATTCAGTGCTTCTACTCAACTACAAACTTCTCCTTCCTTATTTTCCCACTTTTATCAACAACTGGACCATTTTTGCTGCCTCACAGGCTAAAACCCTGGGGTCTTTCTGATTATTTATTTATTTATTTATTTCAGAGAGAGAGAAAACAAGAGTGCAGGGGAGCTGGGGGGGAGGGGCAGTGGGAAAGGAAAAGAAAGACTCTCCAGCAGATTCCCCGCTGAGCACAAAGCCCAACCAGAGGCTTGATCTCAGGACCCAAGAGATCAAGACCTAAGCTGAAATCAAGAGAACCACGCTTAACAGACTGAGCCACCCAGGCACCCCTCTTTTTGATACTTTTGGAACTACTTTATTGAACTATAATTATGTATCATACAACTCATCAACTTAAAGTGTATTATTCAATGGGTTTTAGTCTAGTCACAGAGTTGTACAACCAGCACAATCAATTTTAGAATATTTTACTCTCTGCAAAAGAAAAAAGCAATCCAAAGGCAATCATTCCAAAATTCTCCACTCTTCCACCCTCCCTCCCACTCCCCACGCCCCCCCCCCCCCCCCCCCCCCAACCCCTATTCTACTTTCTGTCTCTGGATTTGTCTAGTCTAGACACTTCATATAAATGTAAACATACTATATGTGGTATTTGTGACTACCTTCTTTCACTTAGCATAATATTTTCAAAGTTCACCCATGTCGTGGGGCATCTTGGTTTCCGCTCAGGTCATGATCTCAGAGTGGTAAGATCAAGGATGGAGTGGAGCTCTGCACTCAGCACAGAGTTGCCTCAAGATTATTTCCCCTCTCCCCTTCCTCCCTCTCTGCTCCTCCCCTCATTTTCGCCACCCCCCTCTAAAATAAATACATAAATAAAATCTCAAAGCTCATCCACGTAGTAACATGTGCCACCATTTCATTCGTGTTTATAGCTGAGTAATATTTCATTGCATAAAAGCAACACATTTTGTTATCCATTCAGCAGTTGATGGGCCGAATTGGATTGTTTCTATCTTGTGGCTATTTTGAGCAGTGCTGCTGGGACATTGATGCCCAGGTTTCCTGTGCACATATGTTTTCAATTATCTTTGATATATATTTAGGAATAGAATTATAACTTCATGCTTAACATTTTGAGAACCGCCAAATGGTTTTCCAAAGTGGCTGCGCCAGTTTACATCCCTACCAGCAGTGTGTGAGGTTCCAGTTTCACCACCTTCAACACTAGCTTTCCTGTCTGAGACACCCTAGTGGACGTAAACTGGCGTCGCGTTTGGTTATTATTTGTGTTTCAACGATGGCTAATGATGTCAAGCATATTGTGCCTATCTGCTTTTTGTATGTGGAAAATGTCAATTCAAAATCTTTGCCTATGTTAAAATTGGGTTAGTTGTCTTTTTATTGTTGAGTTACAAGAGTTTTTTTCCACATTACGGATACAGATCTCTTAGGAGATAGCATAATTTGCAAATGCTTTCCCCCATTCTGTGGGGTGTCCCCATTTCCCTGACGGTATTTTTGCAAGTGCAGAGGTCTAAAATTTAATGAGGTCCAGCTTATGTATTTTTTTTTCTCTTGCCACTGTGTTTTTGGTGAATCTAAGAAATTACTGCCTAACTTGATGTCATGAAGACTCACTCCTATGTTTTCTTCTACAGGTGTTATAGTTTACCTCTTACCTGTAGGTCTATGATCCAATTAGAGTTAATTTTTATGTACGCCGTAAGGAAAATGCCCAACATCAATCTTTCCCCTGTGGCTATCCAGTTGTCCCAACATCATTTGTCAAAAGTGAGATCTTTTTTATTTTTCTTTTCGTCTCTTATTCCAAATTGTCATCAAATTTTCCTCTTTTTCTCTTTAAAATGTCTGTCACCCTTTGACTACCACACAAGTTTCCAGTCCAGGTCTTCACCATCTCACACCAAGATAACTGCATCTGCCTCTTTCCTTCCAAGCTCTCAGCAAGCCAACCCTCCTAGGGAAGGACGGGGAAGAGCTGGAATTGAATCACCTATTCAGGAGTCTACACTGAATTTGCACTACGTCTAGAGGGACAGTCTTCTCTCCCTATTTCTCTAATCTAGCCCCATCCTGTCCACACCAGCAGATCAAAGATGGAAAATGTCCTCTTCCCTGGTTATTCAGCTCCTCACTGAAAAGGGAATTCTCTTCCCTTCCTGTCCTTCCCCCCACTCCATTGTCTTCCTTTCTATGCACTCATTAAAATTCCCTAGGTACTTAAAGGCTCCTCCAAACCCCAGCTCCTTAATAAGCCTCCCTTAACTACTCCAGCCCTCACCACTGTCCTCCTCTGAGTCCCTACTGTATTTGTGAGCTCTGTGACACCAAATACTATGCAAATGACATTGGTACACACAATTCCATTCTACCACCCAACACCAGTGAGCCTTTTTTGAACAGCTACTGAAGTTCACAGCACTGTGGCAGGAAGGATACATGATGTAAAAGCAGTTTACTGGAGGAGGTCAAGGACCCTTTCCTAGAAGTCCACTCCTTCATCTATTACATACTGATCCAATTTTGAAGTTTAACCTTAAAGTTAACACAAGGTTTCCAGTTGAGGAAACTTTCCCAAACCAAGACAGTGTTTTCCAAAGGTTCCCAGCATTATAATTTCTTGCGACTGAACGCTCTCCGCTGGGTTAGTGATCGAGCTGCTGTTTCAGACGCAGGCTTTAGAGCGCCGGTGGTTTGGTCTGCAGCTTAAACTGAGACCAATCCAAATCCTCAAAGTTAACTTAAAGGTATCAGATTGCAACCCCTTCCCCCACCACCATTAAAACAAAACAACAACAACAAAAACTTCCAAATTGAAGAGGCAAAGTTTGATCCCTTCCATGCTGAGAGCTGGAAACAATAGCAGCTTTCTGCTCTAGCACGACTTCAAAAGGTTGCCGAGTGACTGCTCTAATACTTGCTTGTAGAGGGCTGAGGAAATGGACAAGACATCCTCCTGCGTCTCGGCGCCCCATTAGCACGAGGGAAACTCTGACCCCTCCCCTCCCAGCACCTTTAATAGAGCAACTACTGGTACTACTTTTAACTGGGTAGATACGGGCAATTGGAAGGTTGAGCCTTTAGCGAGGAACAGGGAGATCCGGGAGGGGGTGGGAAAAGAAGGGACAGATCTGGGCGGTTAAGCAACACCTTGCTGTAAAGAACCAATGAATTATGAATTTGTTGAAATGACCTAAATAATGCACAGATATTTTTTAAAAATCAACTGGAAATGGGTGACCGATTGGGTTGATTTCAGAGGCGTGAGTCCCCGATTGTTACAAAAAAAAAAAAAATGCCCAAGGCGAGGAGGTACCAAGCTCGGGCGTGAAGTAGTAACCCAGAGTTCTCAGCACACTTCTTTCTGGAATGGATCTGGAGCGCGCTGAGCGGATCCGCATACCGTGCGAGTACCTGTGCGGGTTCACCTACCCGCCTCTTCCCTCTGGTGGCACCTGGTCGGCGCTCGTAGCCTGTCCCGGAAGAAACTGTGCTGCAAACTTCCCAGCCTCAGAGCCCTGCAGCTTGGAGAGCCGCACTGCGGGGCCAGCCGCGGCGGGGAGGCTGGTATTCAACCTCCCCGCCCCCCGCCGCGCTAAAAGTTTGCTCCCTATTCGCTGCTCCCCGCCCCTCCACCTCCGCCCTCCGGCTGGAGGACCACAGAGGAGTTCGTGGGTCCTCTGTGCACAAACACACCCACCAACAAAAGAAAGCCCATTAAATCTTCCCTCCTGTGAACTCGCGCCCCAGCGGATACCTCTTTGAACTGACCCCCGCCCCCGCAGCCCCCGCGCTGTCTGGGGCGCGCCCGGCCCTCCCGGGCTCACTCCTTCCCTCCCGGCTGCGCACTTTTGCAGCACGCTTGGTCTTTGATGTTTCTTTACATTATGGCAGAGCAGCCACACTCTCTTCCCGGGCGCGGGGCTTTGTGTAACGGAACTGACATTTGGCCTTGATACCTGTATCTCTTGGTGATTGCAACAAATTTCTAAAATAAATATTGTACTTTGATCTCCCGGCATTGCATTTTTAATGGACGCTCCGAACATTACTTCATTAAGAGTAAGTTTTTCAGGAGCCCGACTGCAAAGGGAGGGAAGCTAAACAGCAGCTCGTAAAAGTCTCTCTCCAAACTTCAGCTCGTGCTTGGGAGGGCTACAATCCTGGCGGGTTTTCACAAATGGAGGTGAGGCCGACAGCAAGAAAGGGCCTGCTGTGCTCCCCACGGTCCTAAAGACTTTGCTTATATTACCTCTTTGAAGCCTACAAACACTCCACAAGATGAGAACTACTATCACCCCCATTTTACCAATTGGGAAACTGAGGCATAAAGAGGTTGAGTAACTTGTTTGCCAAAGTCACCAACTAAAAAGCGTCAACTAGAAAATCTGGGTTCAGATCTTCTGAATCCAACCTTTTAACCACGAAGCAGTTCTCTCTTTCGTCTCCTGGCCCCTGGTGGTGTGGTTTAACTGGCTAGTGGGGGCATCTTGGAGGAAAAGTTCTCTCCTATAACAACTACACAGATGTGAACTGGCTTTTCTTGCATTTGTGTTAAGACAGAGAACATATTCGGCAAATGAGACTGCTTTCCAGTCTGCTTGGCCCAGCCTGGCCCGACCCTCGGGGTTAGCGGGGTTTGAAGAGCTCCAAGGAGAGGCAAAGGAAGCACGCCAAGGTCCCAGACCTGCTTGGACAGTTCGGCGGCGTACGTGCGCGGGGGTGCGCCACGGAACTCCCTGGCCTCAGACTAGCATCCGAGAAAGAGCGCCATGGGGTCCCGGGCTTCACCCGCACTCGCCCCATGGATGGAACGTGGAAGCAGTAGAATTGCCAGGCCTCGGAGTCAAACACGAAGTCCCCTCCCTTCCCCGCTTCCAGAGCACCCGGAGCTCATTTTCAGGAGCCTTGGCCCAGCGAGCTGTGTGGTCAAGGCGCATCGTTCCTGGAATTACACCTTCGGGTGGGGTATGCTGGGAACGCCTCATAGTGTTTGGATGTCGTGCGGCCCACTCTTCTTCTGCAAGATGTTTCTATTTCTCTGGCAGACCCCGGGCGTGTGGAAATGTGGGTCTGGTGTCGTAGCCTCCCGACCCCTGATGGGAATGCAGAGGGCACCAAGATACAGCCCAGTCTCTGAATCAAAAACGGGTTGGGGTTGTGTTAGCCGCAGGCGCCACACGGCGCATTGGGCCACCCGGCCCCTCCTCTCAAGTTAGTCCCGGCCGCCGTGCGGTCTTTCCAGAAAGCGGGACGCAACATGGCTAGAAGAGCCCCGCACAGCAGGCGGCCTCCGAGAGAGGAGACCCCGTCTGCGGGGAGGCCCGGCGGGAAGCGGAGTCCACCAAGCCCGGGCGACCCACTCCTTTGCTCAGCCCCGTGAGCCGCGGCCGCCGGCGGGAGGCCTCAGCGGCCCTTCCGGCCCCTAATCCCCTTCAGTGCGGCGAGGATCTCGCGGCGCCCAGCCCCCCTCTTCCTCCTCCCCACTGCCCGGCGCTCCCGGGTGAGGAGATTCCTGCGTTCGCACCCATCCGGCGAGACGCGCCAGGCGCCCCGGCCGGACCGAGGCAGGTGGCCCACAGTCCCTCCGCGGTCAGGCATGCGGGCCAGCTAGGATTCGGGGTGAGAGTTTCCCGGACCCGGGGCGCACGCTACGCGCCTGAATTTTCTTTCCTTTCCAAAGGTGACAGGAACAACAGTTTGTATTGACTTTTCTTTCCGGTTAAAGGGCCTCCCTCGTACTGTGTGTGGTTTGTTCAAAACAAAAGGTTTCCTCGACCGCGCATTACTTTTTCCAAGTAGTTCCCTGGTAGGTGTGTGCGGCTCCCAAAGAGCGCGCACTCGCTGGACCGGGTTAGGGGGAGAAATTGCTAGCACTGACGGGGGCTTTGGGGGCCTAATAGCAGTCAGCCGCCTGGTCGACCCTCCACGGCGTCCAGGGCTGCCAGCCTGAAGGGAGAAGAGCGACATCACGTTTTTTTCCCTCTGGTGTATATTATGATTTGCTCTGGGTGTCCTGCCAAGCTTAGCTTTGCTGGTAGGCGCGGTACGGGTGTTTTTCCCAGGCTCACTATTTGCAAAAGTTGCGGCCAGAGAAAACTTCCAGGTCGCCAGCAGGAATGTCACAAGTGAGCCACAGTGGCTTGTCAGGCGAGCGGCCCTGGAGCGTGCGCGCCACCCACCGCCGCCATGGGCGGCCGCCTGGCCCCGCCCCGGGTCACAGCCCTGCCCGCAGCTCCACCGCGGCGGGCGGGGAGAGCCGGCACGCGGCCGGCCGGGCGAGGTGCGTCCCACGCCCCGCCCCGGGAATTCCCTCGGGTCCGCAGTGTGCGCGGGCCTCTGCGTGTGCTGTTCCCGTGTGGGGTGTGTAAGTACGGGGGGAGGGGAGAATTACCCTCATCTCAGTCTCAAAGTCCCGATCCTGGAAGCCAAAGGCAGATTTCTCTGGAGATAACAAAGACACTTTGTCACTTTGGGCGCTGCCTCGGTGCAAATCTTTAATTGCAAGGGAGTTGCGGGGGAGGGTGGGGGGAGGATCGAGTGTCTCCAGCAACCCAAGCGCGGGTCTCCAGGCGGCAAAGCCCCCTTTGATCAGGAAAATCCAATTATTTGTGTATATACATTTCCCACATAGTGATTACTTCATTAATTGTCCCGCCTTTATCTCCTCCCTTCCCATCCCCCCTAATAATCAGTTCTTTTATCCCGACCAACAAACACACCATAGGAGCTTTGTGGATTCAAAGGATTTGCTTTCGCTTCTGAAAGAGCCGCTATTCTTTGATGATTGGGTAGCGGCAAACTTCAAAGCCATAAATCTTCCCTCTGACTGGCTGGCGGCCCAGCAAAGTCCTTATCAAATTCTTGGAGGTGATCCTGAAGCGCTCAGACCGCGCGCGGGGCGAGCGAGCGGGGTGCGACGAGGGGCGCTGGCGGGGAGGGCCCCCGAGCGCAGAGAGAGCGCCCGGGAGGGACGCTGGGCCGCGGTTCGTCCTCGCCTTCGGGTCTCCATGCCTCGGCATCGCCCTGCTCTGCCGCCAGCGGCCCGCAAGCTGTAGCTATGGCTGCCGTGGCCGTCCTCCGGAACGACTCTCTGCAGGCCTTCCTCCAGGTCAGGTCTGGGCTCGGAGGGAGGGAGGGAAAGGTGGGAAGGGTGGCGTCCGGATCGATCCTGGTACTCTGGGCACCCTGAATCTCAAAGGGACCCCTGCCTGCTCGGTGGATGCCGCTAGAGTTAGACTGAGGGGTGCCCATGTCAACTTCGCACCTAACCTTGGTGTCTAGAGTGTGGCCTTTGGGGGAGGGCCCCGGGGATCCGGGGGTTATTCGGACTTGGGCGTCTGGCAAAGAACAGGGTCGGAGCTCACCCTGTTGAGCCCTCCCGCTGAATTTCAGCCTGGGGGGTGGCGGAGGAGGAGCACGAGAGTAGCGTGGAAAGAGCTTAAAAGATGGGAGGGAGGGCGGATGGGCAGCTGGGCTGTGGGTGTTTCCATACCCTTTCTGACCGCGGAGCCGGGAGCGGCCCGTCGGATCCCTCTCCCCTCCCACCCTGTGCCTTTCTCTGCGTCTCCTTGCACCAAGTAGTTTCACGGGAAGAGTAGGAGCGCTCCGCGTTCAGGTAGCGCAGGCACCAAAAGTTAACCGTACTGGTGGGTGCGTGCGTGGGGTGCAGTGGCGGGGGAGGGACACCGGGACGGGGGAGGGGCGGCGCTATAATAGCTGGCGTGGGGGTGGCGGGCCGGCCCGGAGACCGCGCTTGGAGCGCTAACCTTTTGTCTCTTCTCCGCCCTCCCCCGCCGCCGCCCATGCAGGACCGCACCCCCAGCGCCTCCCCGGACCTGGGCAAGCACTCGCCCCTGGCGCTGCTAGCCGCCACCTGTAGCCGCATCGGCCAGCCCGGAACCGCTGCGCCCCCGGACTTCCTGCAGGTGCCCTACGACCCCGCGCTGGGCTCGCCCTCCCGGCTCTTTCACCCTTGGACCGCAGACATGCCGGCGCACTCCCCCGGCGCGCTGCCGCCCCCGCATCCCAGCCTGGGCCTGACGCCGCAGAAAACGCACCTGCAGCCGTCCTTCGGGGCGGCGCACGAGCTGCCGCTCACACCCCCAGCCGACCCCTCGTATCCCTACGAGTTCTCACCCGTCAAGATGCTGCCCTCGAGCATGGCGGCCCTGCCCGCCAGCTGCGCGCCTGCCTACGTGCCCTACCCCGCACAGGCCGCGCTGCCTCCCGGCTACTCCAACTTGCTGCCCCCGCCGCCCCCGCCACCGCCCACGTGCCGTCAGCTGTCCCCCAACCCGGCCCCCGACGACCTCCCTTGGTGGAGTATCCCGCAGGCGGGCACCGGTCCGGGGACCTCCGGGATTCCGGGGGGCAGCCTCTCCGGCGCCTGTGCCGGGGGCCCTCACGCACCCCGCTTCCCTGCCTCGGCGGCCGCGGCGGCCGCTGCAGCCGCCGCGGCTCTGCAGCGGGGCCTGGTTTTGGGCCCGTCGGACTTTGCGCAGTACCAGAGCCAGATCGCCGCGCTGTTGCAGACCAAGGCCCCCCTGGCGGCCACGGCCAGGAGGTGCCGCCGCTGCCGCTGCCCCAACTGCCAGGCGGCGGGCGGCGCCCCGGAGGCAGAGCCGGGCAAGAAGAAGCAGCACGTGTGCCACGTGCCGGGCTGCGGGAAGGTGTACGGCAAGACGTCGCACCTGAAGGCGCACCTGCGCTGGCACACGGGCGAGCGGCCCTTCGTGTGCAACTGGCTCTTCTGCGGCAAGAGCTTCACGCGCTCGGACGAGCTGCAGCGGCACCTGCGGACTCACACCGGCGAGAAGCGCTTCGCCTGTCCGGAGTGCGGCAAGCGCTTCATGCGCAGCGACCACCTTGCTAAGCACGTCAAGACGCACCAGAATAAGAAGCTTAAAGTTGCTGAGGCCGGGGTCAAACGGGAAGACCCGCGGGACCTGTGAGCCTACCCCGGGGCGACTCAAGGCCTCTCCCGCCTCGGATTCCCGTCCGAGCACCTCTTCGGGGAGGTTCCGGGGTTCTGTGGGCACCTGGCCGAGGGAGGACCCAACAGGCACTGGCGCCTTCCTGCTGCCCATCTCCCAAAGCGACGCCAGGCTTCCAGCTTCCCTGCCCCGGCTGCGGACAGGGACCCAGTGCCCAGGAGAAGCAGGGGAGGTAGGGTTGGGAGCTCTGCGTCACGCAAGGGTGGTTTCAAGCTCTGAACCATTCCCACCGTCTGGGAGAGCTACATTTTGGGGGAACCACACTGGGCCGGCCTTGTATATAGGAAACACTGCTGAATTAAAGCAGAAGGACCTTGGGAGATTTTAAATAGTGCTCGGTTTTTGTTTTTTGGTTTCTTGTTTTTTTCCCTAGGATCGGCCGGGCTTTGTACAGGTTATTTAAGTAGCTTTGTTAAAGAATAATTATTATAATTATAACATTAATAAAAATGTTACTTTTGTCCTCAGCTCCATGCAGAGCTACAGCATGAAATGTCTCTCTGTAAAACAATCAGCAGTTGCAGCGTGAAAATAAATACGTTAACTCCGGGGTCACCTCGAGACCCGGCTGAGGCAGTCTCATTTGATCTTTTCGTCTTTCGGGAGGCTTTATAAAGCAGTCAGGTTTCACTGGAAGATGGTTCCTGTAGGCTGCCTGTATGGAGGTTTCTTGGTTTGAAAGGGTCTGGGCAAGTGTGTTGGGTGCGTGGACAGAGAAAGTAGGGCAGGGTCAGATTTGTGGTAAAGAGGATAGATCTTGCGGTCTTAGGACTTGACCAGAGACTGTCGGTCTTCTCTTAAAAGTTTGATACCTGCTGCGCCTACAATGCACGTTCCTCTATCTGGCAAGTTCCCCGTGGCTTTCCATTCGGTGGTTCTGTGGGGACAGAAGTCACACTAGAGCTTTGCTTCCTCCTGGCAGCGGGTTATGCTGGTGTCTGGAGAGGAACTGGAGACCCAAGGATCTGTTCATAGATGAGACTTGGGAGAGGTACAAAGAAACTGGGGGCCTTCCTTCAAGGTTGGTCTTTGCCCAGGGAAGAAGCTGTCACCTCAGCCCCCTTGTCTGGCTTGTTTTCTTCTTAATCATTGTGCTGTGAAAATCCTAACAGTCTTGCTTCACAATGGCCACTTAGGAATTTCTGGCTGGGCCTGGAAGTTTAGTTTCATTTTGTATCTTGGGATTTTATTTTATTTTTTATCATTGAAGTAGACCAAGATTTGCTCAGAGAGGAGCCAGGAATACTCCTATCTAGGTTTCTCACCTGTCTCTAAAAAAGTTTACAGTTGTTTTTTTCAAGTGTTTCAACTCAATTGGCTCCTTGATGTTTGCTAACATTTGCATTTTTAAACCTGAAACTGAAATCTTAATCTTCTGATTTAGAATTATTAAAGAACATTTGCCAATATGTCAAGGTAGCATCATTAATGGCAGATTTCAGTGGAACTGAATAGTTTTTTTCATGGTAGCAGAAGTATTTATACATTGATAGGACTTCACAAACTGTTATCTTTCCTTTTGTTTGAAGTCAACAGGAATGGCAAGTTCTTAAGAGCTAGGAGGATTTTACTTGAGACTTACAGAATTAAGTAAAACACAAACATCAACATAACAGAGGAAATTACTTTTATATTCCTAAGAAATAGCATTTTAGTTTAACTTGAACAAGGTAGCAAAAGAGTGTTAGAATCATTTGGAGATTTGCCTTAAAACCAGTTGTTCTCATTAGAGATTTTGGAACTATTTAATAACAGATTGGAATGTGAGTCTTCAGAAGTCTTTACCTGGGAAGCGCATTTTGGTTTGCTCAGTTTTCAAGGGTTTGACAGTTTTGCAAGCAATATTAATAGGAAAGTTGCTACTTTACATTAATATACATCTAAGTGTGTAATCTTAATCTAAATCAAGATTCTTGAGAATCATTTCTACGAAGAGTTATAGAAACTGACATCTGAGCCATGCCCTGGGATAGACTTCAGAGCCAGAGCCAAGACTACTATCCTGGCAGATAGTAGGGAAAGAGAAATCCTGGTAGAGTGCAAAGACCCCAGGGCTTCTACTCAGAAAAGTTGAAGTGATTCATTCAAAAGAGAATGCCCTTGGTGGAAAAAGAAAAGTGGCCAGTTTGGAATGAGTCTGCTAGCTGTCATTGACAGCCATGATCATCCAGTATCTAAACAGATACAGTGTTGAAGATGAAGTTTCCCTGTACGTCTATCTTTATGATTCTTAAGAGAACTAGATAAAATATATAGAATTTATCTAAAAATACAATATATGTGATATTTAAAAGCAGAACAGTCATTTGATGACAAAATAACTTTCTTATGTTTTTACTTAGTTAATCCTGCAAACTTAAAAAGCACAGTAAAAGTACAGTTTCTTGACTAACTTGGTACAGCTGGAAGACTGTTTCTTGTGCCACTGCAAATTACTTTAGAACAGATTATCCAAGTGGAAGCCAGAAAGCCACAATGATACGATATTATTATCCAAGTGTAGGAAACCATTTCATGTTTATACTGAAAAATAAGCTAACAAATCAGAAATAGAAGTTTGACAGAGCAGAAATGTATTAGATTTTATAAGCTGTTAACATTGGAACTGCTGCCACATGCTTTGTTTCATAAAACTACAACCGATACCATTTAGATTTTTTAAAAATTTTAAAATAAATCAATATACCAAAATAATATACATAAGTGATATATAATTGAGCACACTTAGCAGAAAATTTAATAAAATTTGAGAAAAATTCAGAAACATTGCCATTAAATGTAAACTAAAATTTATTTTTTATTTAGAGTTTTGTTAACACTAAAAAAAGGAAGTTTAATCTACCAACTATATTCAAGGCTTTATTTAAAGACCTTAGCACCCAAGTCAATGAAGTTTTAAAAACTAATTGAAGAAAATATGTTCATGATGGTCTCAAGAACATTTTTAAAGCAACTGTTTTAGTAACATGCAAAAATATAACAAAGTATCATATTTTAGAAAATTCTAAGATTAGTGCGATATGATTATTTTAAATTTAACTCTCAATTGATAGAAGAACCATTTTGATCAAGAACTTAGAAACATGGAGAAATTGAGTTAGTAATTATCTAGGTAATTTGGAATTGTTTGTTCCTGAACTTGTTAACAATGCACCATAGTTTTCTCAAGGGAAAATTGTGCAAATTTACCTTTAACTGAATAGTTATAATTTTATAATAGTTCTGGTAATGAATGGAAGTAAATATAAATTGTGTTACAGAAAATAATATACAGAAAATATAAAATGGAAGTAAATTGTGTTACAGTTACATTTACTGTGTTAGTGTAGTTTCAGTTAGAATTTAAATCTTATACCCATATTGTGTATATTGTTTTAAGTTATTTTGCTGTAAGTCAATCAAACAAGATATACCAATCTAAAAACTAATTTTGATGAGGATGCTTCTTGCAGAAACATACTTGAAACAATGATATTGTAGGAAAGGCAGTTTTCCACCCTGATTTGCACTGTTTCTCTTCTAATACTGTGGAGTTTGAAGAAATCCTTTTAAAGTTGCACCTTTAGGGTTTCCCATTTATTTGGGTTCTGCCATGAGAGTTTCACAGAATGTTATGATAGCAGCTGCAATGACTTCAACTTCTTGTAAATGTCTAGTAAGCTGTTTAGGGCTCTAAAATTACAAACCACTTTTACTTGCCTTAGCTCTTCGCATTACATATTGATAAGTTGAAGTTAATTGAAGATGTCTCACTGGGAAATAATCTTGTGTTGTGAAATCAAATTCAGCTCTCAAGCTTTGTTTTTCTAGTAGATGGAATGATGGTTTGCTAATATCCCAAACTGAGGGCTACTCAAAACAAGTAATATTAATGTCCTATCAGAAAACATTACCTACCTCTGGTTGCATGATGGAGGGGAACTTTAGAAGAGTAGGAAATCAAGAGAAGCTGTGAAATATGGATATATATTGGCATAGTTTGATGCACCAGGAAAAAAAAAAAAGGAAAAAATCTAGATAGAAATATGCATGATGGCAATGAAATCTATGTTTAGATTAATATACTAAATGGACACATTTCAGTATTAGGCCACCATAGTGGTAACCTAATTGATGTGGTATCCAATATACATAAACAATACATTTTTCTCTAGCGATGTTCAGACTCAACACATTTTTGCATAAAGATCTTTGTGTCAATTGCTTCTCCCTTGATTGTTTTGAAAAAATCTACAGTGTTTCAAATTGGTTTACGGACATTGTAAAATGGCATACACAATGTTCCTTACTATAACAAATTAGTCATACTGTTCAACAAAGATGTAATCAAACAGCTTATGGGCCATCACAACTTTTTCAATAGTTTTAATTTTACTATTACAGTTTACTACCAATTGTAGATTTGCATGTGATGATTGATACAGTATATTTCCATGCTGACATTTCGATGACTTCCCTTCCTGTATACTTTTCCTTCCAAGCCTTTAGTGATTATACTGAAGCATAATCCCCACTGGGGTATTTGACACTTAATTCTTAATTTAGTCCATGCATGTGAACTGCAGTGGTTTCTGCACAACACATAATAAATTATATTAACTAATATATTTGAGTTGTGTACCTAATACCAGAATTCAAGTCAGGGGAAATAAATCAGGTTCCTAGTTTGATATATGGAAAATCTGCAGCTTTCTCTTTTCAAAAGTTGTTACAGTGTTATGAAGATTCAGGCTGCCTATTTATGAAGTGGAAGTGTTGTTGTTGTTGTTTTTTACCTCAAAACTATTCATCTAATTTTTTTCATTACTTGTCAAAATTCTAACATCAAAAAATATACTAAAATCACCCAAAGTCTAAAGCAGTAGCAGCTACATGTTACCTGACTTTTTAATAAAAAGTTAAACCATTTGGTCACACGGGCACTCTCTAATGATTTTGTGTGCAGCGTATTCTGAGACACAGATGGGAAACATCTGGCCCTCAGCTTAATTTTATCCAATTCACAAGGCAAATATCAAAGCTGAATCCTTATTTATGCTTATGGTGGGGAAAATGTGTCCTAATTTAAAAAGTATTTGGTGGCAATTTCCTAAAGTCTGCATAAGGTACCATGAATGCTTATTTCTCTTATTTCTGCCTTTGCAAGTTTTATTCTTACATTCCGTATTCTGTTTTCTTTTTCCATTCTGTATGCCTCTTGACTTGTGGAGGTCATGTGTCTTCTATATATCCATGTTCATCTCTAGCATGGAAATTCAGTTTGTGTCATGTGTCTCTCTTCCTTTGCTCAAAGTATGTACGCCCATTATCTGACTCTGCTCCCTATAATGTAGAACTTGACAGGATTCCAAACTGTAGTTCTTTCAAATCTGTTGTATTTTTAATAGACATTTACATGCCTTGGCCTAAATTTTACATGTAAGTGAATTAAATTTATAATTCTATTTGTAGATTCATGTTTTATTTATGTAGTACCTGTGTGATGTTTACCGTGGCTTTGTGAACATCAGTGGGAAAAATATTTTCACCGCAATTGAAAGTGAAATTGTAAAATATGATAGTGGGTTATGGTTTGAAGTAATCCCAGGTTGAATAGATTTTAATTAGTAAAAAGCATACAAAAGAAATAGATTACCTAAATCTGTAAACATAGCCCTTGATTTATTGAGCTAAAGTTTTAATGAACAGGATGTGAACTAAGACCTTAAGCATTTAGCTATTTATATATTTATATTCCTTACTGAGGTTGTTATATTTGAGGGAGACTACTTTTTCTTTTGAAGCCTTTATTCTTTTGTGATCCTTGATGAAGTCCATATCATTTTGTGCTAGTACTGCAGTAACTGCTGAGAGCGTCACTGTGGTAACAGGTTTTGTACTGAGCCTGGGCTTGGAGTAGGAAGCCGCTAAGTTTTCTAAGGAGAAAGTCCTCTCTTCATCAGTCAGGATTCAGGCTTGTCAGTGGCAAGCCTGTGTGCCCTGAGCAGCTAGCAGCTGGAAGCAGTGGGGCCGTAGTTACCCCCGCTTGCCTTGGAAGCAGGGAGAGCTAGAAGTAGGGAACAGGGAAGCAGCCCTGGGGAATGACAGACAAGTGGACTACCTGTTTAAACAGGCTTTATTTCTAAAGGGGTTGAAATAGGGCAATTGCATAGAAGCTGAATGTTGCTTTTTCTTTTCTTTTTTTTTTTTTCTAAACCGAAGGTGAGTATAAGTAGGCTGTAGGGAAGAGGAGAGCCTTGACTGAGGACACGTGGACTTGGATGATCTTTATGGTCACTTCCAAAGCTGGAAAGCTTCAACTCTAAAATCTGTAAGTCCGAAAATTCAAATACATTCGATTATGGCTACAATGCAACAGTAGTATGAATATTTCTGGCATTCTGACATCTGATTTCAGAAATCGAGTTTTTGAAGATGTAGTTTATTCTAAAATAGCTAAATATTAAAGGGAAGCAAAGGTGATTTAGGGTAAATCAACTTCTATGCAAGTAATATCAGAAGTCAGTCCCATGACCTTAGCGTTGGCTTTGTTTTGTTTTGTTTTGTTTTGAAGATTTTATTTATTTGATAGAGAGCATGAATGAGGGGAGAGGCAGAGGGGGAAGAAGAGAGAATTTCAGGTAGACTCTGTCCTGAGGGCAGACCCCAACACTGGGCTTGTTGCAGGGGAGTGGTGGGGCTTGATCTCACAACCCCGTGGTCATGACCTGAGATAAAATTAAGAGTGTGACGCTTGCTTAACCGACAGAGCTCCCCTGGTGCCCCTAGCATCGGCTTTTGAAGAGAACACTTCTGGACACCTCAGTCTTTGTAAGTACTATATTATTATGCACATTCTCAAGTCCTATTTCTGTGTATAGAAATTTCACAGTAAAATTTCAGAATTCGAAAGTATAGGTAACTTTCCAATAATTAAGTAGATGTAAGTATTTAGATTTACAAACCTTGGCCTAGTTAAGTTTAAGGAAACTGTGCTTGCCCCACACCGTCCAAATCAGTTAAGATAATATGTACAATTAAGAATACATGAGGGGCAAAAAAAAAAAGAAAAAAAAAAAAAAAAGAAAGAAAGAAAGAAAGAAAGAAAAAGAAAAGAAAAGAATACATGAGGGGCACCTGTGTGGCTCAGCAGTTAAGCGTCTGACTCTTGATGTTCGGGGCTGTGAGGTCAAGTCCTATGATGGGCTCCAGCTTGGCATGGAAACTGCTTAAGATTCTCTCTCCCCCTCTACCTCAGCCCCTCTCCCTCTCCCTCCCTCTCAGAAACAAACAAACAAAAAACAATTATTTGATGTCTACAAGATAAGGTACAGTGAGTATTCAAAGATGAACACAATCTTTCAAGGAGTTCAGAATAGTAAAAAAGATAAGATTTATACAAAGATGAATGTAATACAAGGCCTAATTCATGCTCAAGGTGGCCAACCTACCAAATTTCTATTAAGACACAAAGGAAAGAGAAATTACTTCAGGCAAAACAATGATAAAATATTTTATGCCATAAATGAGTAATCTGCTTTCAAAAACAACGCATAAATGGCATCAGCAGCATTCAGAATCCAGCTAGGTTTTAACAAAGGGGCTAAGAGTTCAAGTCAGCGTCTTTCCCAGTCCGGCAGCATTAGGATCACTAGGAAACTTGTTGGCAATGCAAATCCTTGGGCCTGATACCAAGTTACTAAATCAGAAACTGTGGGAATGTGGCCCAGCAATTTGCATTTTTCTAAGTCCAGGTGATTCTGGTCTACACCAAACTTTGAGAACCACTGGCTTAGAAAGCTGCATATGTAATCATATGATTAACCTATGGAAAATAAATTCTAGCCAAAAGCATTTCTCACAAGATACTCTGGGGAAATGGAGAATAGATAAACCACTTGGCTAAAATTCCTCACCCAACCAAGAAACTCAGCTGAGAATCGTCTAGCTCCATGAGAAGACAGGAGTGATTCTTCCATGCATATTATATAGTTATATAGACAATTTTCCTTTGATAGTATTTAATATAAATAGACTTACATTTTTTAATCATCAATGATATATTTTATATGTTAGTGGAATTTTCCTCGGAAAGTGGAACAGTGACTTTCAGCAACGTCTGTTTTCTTAAAAGAAATACTCAGCTACCTGAGCAGTTTGGGTTTTTAGTGTCATTGGATGATTAACAACTAATTATCTTAGGGCACATAGAAACTTGTCACTGCGGGTGAAAACCACGTGCACCCTCCATGCTGCAGAAACGTAGTGAGGGCACTTCCAGAACTCAAGCCCAGGTTGCTTCAAACTTATTTTCTGTCAAAATAGCTTTTAAAACTACAGACAGGGAAAGGCAGAACTCTAGGGATTCTCTGTAGAGCCAAAACTTCAGCAGCTGTACGTAGGTATTTATCTAAACCCAAAGTCGTTGCTTTCCCTGGCTGTCACTGCAGTCCTCATTAGCCCAGCCCTCTGCTCCATGAAGTCTTTCTTGCTCCTGGTGTATCTCAGGGCTGTTACTCAAACCAGACTATGATTTTATAAAATTTCTTTGAAAAAGTTTATTTCTGACCTTTCAAATTATAGAAAGCTGGGAATTACTGGTACCAGAGAAGCTTGTAACATAAATGGGGAAACTCCATCATTGTTCCCAGTAAATGGCTATCTCTCAGCAACTCCAAGTCTAAGCAACACAAGCATCATGGATTTGGGTTCGTTAGGAAGACCTTCGTGACCGACAAGAAGAAGCTAGGGTGATGCTGACTATGACATTTCCCCAAGGAGTTCCCCAGAACCCTGAATGATCAAGGGAGCTGTCCATAACCAGGCAAATCTCCCTAACTAGAACTCATAGAAATAGAATTTAACACGTTGAGTTGGAGGAGACTTTTAAAATGACCCAACCTGACCCTCTCATTTAACAGGAGAAAACAGAGGGCTTGCTTGTCAATGAAACAGTCATTATCTATGACACATCAGATATTAAGAACACTCCAAAGAAACCCATCAGCCTAGAAATGGGAGAGACAGTTGGGGATTACAAAGAGTGGAAGAAAACTCAGGGAAGTGGCATCAAGCAGAACCTTTGGCCCCGAGCTGGCAAAGGACTGGCTTTCCCTTTTTGCGTGCATCAAAATTACCTGGGATACTTATTTAAATGCAAATTCCCAGGGCTACATTCCTAGACCTTTGGATTGATTTGGTCTAGGGATGAGGCCCAGGAAGCTTCATATAACCATTACCCCAGGAACTCTAAGAAGGTGGTTAGAAGACCACCATTAGAGAAACTCTTCTTGACCAAAAAACTTCTAATGGGTGGGGCAAGTTCTGAACATTTTGATAATGGCAAGTGATCAGGTAATAAATCCATACCTAATTTTACTTTTTTAAAAAGTCAACAGCTCATGTGCTCAGACCTGAGACACAAACATCCCAGAATCTTAAAGAAAGGTGGTTTACAAGCTTTATCTTATTTACCCAGGTCTGTGCCAAATGCCACAGAAGTCAAGATCTTTTCCCTGTCAAAATGTTTGTTGTTGTTGTTGTTTTATTTTTAGTAAACTCTATCCCCAGTTTGGGGCTCAAACTCATAACCCTGAGATCAAGAGTCACATGCTCTACTGACTGAGCCAGCCAAGTGCTCCTTTCCCTGTAAAAATGTAAGAATGAAGACACTAAATGGTTTAGGTTTGCTAAATTCTTAACTAAAGTTGGTTAGATTCTGAACTGAAGTCAGGAAAATTGAAGTAAACAGATATGTTCTACATTTCTCATTCTGGGCTCATAAATTTTGGTGAAAATTCAAGAACAAGGAGTTACTGAGTTTTATAATTGAAATGATCTCAAGAGTTCACCAGCCAAAAGCTTATCATTGTACACATGAGGTAACCAAGCCATCAAAGGAAAAGAAATGCTCCCGGCCACAGTCAGCAGCCCAAGGCTCCCTGTATTCCCATTGGTCTCATACCCTATCATAACTTACAACCAGGTTGTCTTATATATAAGATTAGAGAATTTTTCTACTATAATGTTTATAGGTAAATATCTAGTGAATAAATCAGTTATTTCCAAGGACTTTATTTTATTTAACAGCACAGGGCTCTTAAAAAAGTAATATAAATATTTCAGATCACTTTTAGAAATACAGACACTCTTTGAAAGTTATTTCTTCTTCAACAAAAATTTATGGAATGCCTCTTGTGTGCCAGGTACTATTTTGGACATTGAGGATGTAGTAGTGAAAAAAATTCTAGCCCTCATAAAGCTTGCATCCCAGTGAAACTACCGTGTTGTAATCCTAGCCTCTTCCCTGATGTCTTCCCTCTGTATTATTCCATTCACGTGCAGGTTCATTTATTCCAGAAATACTTACTAAACATTTGCTGATGCCAAAGACTATGCGTATCTGCCATGCAAAAGTCATACAAGGTCTTTGCCCTTGTGAAGCCTACAATCTAGTAGGGGATGCAGAAAGTTAATAGGCAGCATCTAAAAGAACCAGGTGAGCAGAAATGGTTCACTACTGCTTACCAGAGCCTGATATAGTGCTTTGCACATAGTATATACTCAATAAATATTTTTGTTGTTGAATGTAATGTGGTATGATAAGTATGGTTAGTACAATGAGGATGACCTAGGTTTAACTAATATTTTATCCCTTCTCAACAGTATCTATAAGAAGTGTGTTAGGGGTACAGACTAGGGTTCCTTTCTGCCTTTAGCTGCTTGGGTGGGGGTGAGGTGATGGTCCTAGGAAATTGTTAACTGACTGCCTCTTCTCTTCTCAGGATCCTGGAACCACTGGCTTCTCTGAGACAATCTTAACCTCCCAATGTCTTAATAGTCATTCTCTTGCCTTCCCTAAGTCTCATTGCTCCAACTTTCAAAGGCATTCTCCCTACCACAACCTTTCTGGATATTGTTATAAAAATTTAAGCTCATTTAGATTAAAAAAAAAAAAGCCACAAAGGCAGGGGATGGTAGAAGCCAGAGCTGAGCAGAGAAGGAAAGCTTCTCAGATTGAAAAGGGTAGCGTGTGTCTGTGTGCATGTGTGTCTGTGTGTATATGTGTGTGGTATGGAGGATTCATGGACCTAGGGATGTAGAAGGACCATACCCCAGAAGAAACGTGTCTGGTGCTACTAAGACTAGATTCAGAGCATTTGGCAACAGTCCTGGCAAAGATTTCTATGTATTAGTTACCTTTAAAAAGAAAAAAAAGATTTTATTTATTTATTTGCTAGCTAGAGAGAGAGCACAAGTAAGCAAAGCAGCAGGCAGAGGGAGAAGGAGAAGCAGGCTCTCTGCTAAGCAGGGAGCCCAATGTGGGGCTTGATCCCTGGACCATGGAATCATGACCTAAGCTGAAGCTAACCAACTGAGCCATCCAGGCACCCTAGGTACCTTTTTTTTTTTTTTTTTTTTTTTGGCATAAAAAATACCACAAATTTAAAGGCTTAAAACAAGATACATTTATTATCTCACAGATTTTGTGCACCAGGAGTCTAGACAGTGCTTAGCTGCAGCCTCTGCCTCAGGGTCTCCGATAAGGCTGCAGTCAAAGTGTTGGCCAGGGCAGAGGTCTCATCTAAGGGCTTGACAGGTGAAGGATCTGCTTCCAAACGTAAGTGATTGTGCACAGATTCCGTTCTCTGTGGGTTGTTGGACCGCAGACTTCAGTTCTTTGCTGGCTGTTGCCTGGGGACCACCTTCAGTTTCTTGATACATGGGTCTCTCCAGCATGGCCATTTGCTTCATCAAAACATGCAAGTGAGGAAGGCAATAGAGTCCACTAGCAAGATGAAAGTACATCTTTTGTGGGGTGCCTGGGTGGCTCAGTTGGTTAAGCAACTGCCTTCAGCTCAGGTCATGATTCCAGGGTCCTGGGATCAAGCCCTGCATCGGGCTCCCTGCTCAGCGGAGAGCCTGCTTCTCTCTCTCCCTCTGCCCGTCACTCTGCTTACTTGTGCTCTCTCTCTACCTCTCTGTCAAATGAATAAATAAAATCTTTAAAAAAGTAAAATTAAATTAAAAAAATGAAAGTACATCTTTTGTGATTTACTCATGGAACTGACAGCCTATCAACATTCTATTCACTTGATGAAAGTAATCCAAGAGAAGTAATTCAAGGATTTAAACACCAGGAGGCAGGAATGATTGGGGGCATTTTTGAGGATGCCTATCACAACCTTTGACATAGCTTGTCAAAAATAATAATAATGAAATCACATACACAGATCATAAAAACTAAGACAAATTGTTCCTCAGCATCAGCCATGATGCTTCCTCACTGCTGAGAGACTGCCAATTGTCCCCTAGTATCTATCTTTCCTTTCTTCCCTTCACTAATAGTAATCCCCAAGGTTTTTTTGTTTTTGTTTTTGTTTTAAAGATTTATTCTCTTTTGGGTGTAAATGCTGTGGCTGGTACAGAGAACAGACATTTGGAATGAGGCTTTGGGATTGTTTTTAAGTAAACTCTACCCCTAGCATGGGGCTCAAACTTATGATCCCAAGATTAAGAGTCACATGTTCTATCAAATGAGCCAGCCAGGCACCCCAATAATCCCCAACTTTTAAGGAGGCATATGGCTGCCCATCTAGAGACTACATTTCCTTACCTACCTTATAGTCAGCTTTAGCCATATGACTATGTTCCTGTCAGTGGAATGTGAACCCAAGTGATATACACCACTTCTGGGTAACATCCTTAAAGTTGCATGCTTCCACTGTTTCTCCTTTCTGAGGCTTGAACGCAGACATAGAAGGAGACATCCAGCTCAATCATGTGGATGCGGGTAACACTCTGGAAGATGGCAAGAAAACAAAAACAAACAACAACAACAACAAAAAAAAACCCAAACAAAAGGAATCAGAGTCTTAGGACCATCACCTAAAGCAGAGCAGCCCAAATTTCCCAGGCTGCCAGCCAGCTGGGTTTTTACATAAGAGGAAAATAACTCATCTTGTTTAAGCTATTGTTATTTGGTGAGTGTTACAGTAACTAAACCATTATTCAAACTGGTAGATCACACAATGCTTCTAGTGGTAGTTTTTAGCTGTGCTCCTGCTGAGTCTGCCTGTGGCAGCTGTGAATTACATTCCTTTAAAAGAGGTTACATGGTGTCAACTTTCCAGTCCCTCCTCATCTGTGTCTGCTAGAGTCCTTAAAATGAGTTCTCAACCCAGAAAAGGGACCCTCTTAAGATGCTGCTATGGAAAATTCCATCACTTTGCCCATGCTCAGATACCCAGAGGACTTAATTCATTCAGTTTTTCTTTTATTTGACTGTTCAGGGACTCTTCTCATGTGGCAGTCACTGTTTTAGGCACTGGGGAGACCAGAGTGAACAGGACAGACAAACTTTATGTTTTCAGAAGGCCAGCATGCTAGCAGGTAGTATTTACACAATAAACAAAAAGGTAATTTCAGGGAATTTTAAAACAAAGCAAGCTGATATTTATCTTTATTTGCTGTACAAGATCATACAGGTAAACTGAGTTTCAGCCACATTGTGGGATAACCCATGGTTTCCGTTGTAACCAGCCTCAAAGATGGCCTCCCAATGACCCTTATCTTGCATGCCTCAGACTGAAGGAGACATATTATTTCCACCCACATGCCCTTGGTGAGAATTAGTCCCATGAACACAACTAGATGCATGGGGAATGGGAAATACAGAGACACACATGGATATTTGTTGAACAGTAACAATGTTGTGCCAACATACTCATCATAAAAACCATGTAAGATAGAAAATAAAAGGGCTACTTTATCCCTACCCCATATACATAACTACTATTAACATTTTGGTTCATTCATTTAATCAACACATCTTTATTGATCTCCTGCAGTGTGCTCAGCCCTGTACTAGATGCTGAATATGGTCCTTAACCTTATGTGGCTTCGAGTTTGTGTGTGTGTGTGTGTGTGTGTGTGTGTGTGTGTGTGTGTGTGTGTCTTGGGTTTTTAAACGACCTCTACCATACCTACCTATGTGATTTCATGTAAACTACTTAATTCCTGAAGACTCAGTTTCCTCAGTTGCAAAATGGCTATAATAATAGTACCTTCTTTGGTACTATTGCAAATGGGTATAATGATAGTACCTTCTTTATAGGAATTAAAGTCAATGATATATGTTAAATAATTTAGAACAAGCGTGCAATAAAAAATCTGCTACTGGGGCACCTGTGTGGCTCAGTCAGTTAAGCATTTGCCTTTGGCTCAGGTCATGATCCCAGGGTCCTGGGATTGAGCCCCACATTAGGCTTCCTTTTCAGTGGGGGGTCTGCCTCTCTCCCTCTGCCTGCCACTCCCCCTGCTTGTGCGCTCTCGGTCTCTCTCTCTCAAATAAATAAATAAACTCTAAAAAAAAAAATCTGCTACTATCGCTATAGGCATAATATAAATATTTGCTTTTATGTAAATAGCACTGTACTACTTATATGCAACTATTCTAATGTCTAATTCTTGAACCCTTTGAGTAATATTCATTTTTCCACTCCAAAACAGAAGATGAAGTCCATCTTTTTAACTGCCTAAAGGTATTCTGTTGTCTGTATTTATACTAATATATTTGGTTGAAATATTGATGAACATGGGATCCATGAATGGGCATTTTTTTTCAGTTTTTTTTTTTATTAAGTTTTTAATTTTAATTCCAGTATAGTTAACATACAGTGTTATATTAGTTTCAGGTGCACAATATAGTGATTCAATAATTCTATACACTAGGAGACCCATGCTCAAGTATTTCAGGGTGAAGTTTTACAAGGTCTGCAACTTACTTTCAAATGTTTGTGTCAGGGATGCCTGGGTGGCTCAGTTGGTTAAGCAGCTGCCGTAGGCTCAGGTCATGATCCCTGTGTCCTGGGATCGAGTCCCGCACCAGGCTCCTTGCTCAGCCAGGAGCCTGCTTCTCCCTCTACCTTTGCTGCCACTCTGTCTGCCTGTGCTCACTCTCTCTGACAAATAAAGAAATAAAATCTTAAAAAAAATGTTTGTGCCAAAAATATATATGTAGGCTATAGCTACATCTTATCTATCAAAGGAGAGATATAAAGCAAATGTAGCATAATGTGAAGAAGCACTGAATCTAGGTTAAATGTATACATGTGTTTATTATAATCTTTCCATTTTTCTTTTCTTTTTTCATCATAATAAGTGTATTCTTTAGTCCATAATATTCCTTTGTGTATATATATACTTTCTTCTTTGTTAATTCATCTATCAATGAACACTTGGGCTACATCCATGATTTGGCTATTGTAAGTAATGCTGTAATAAACATAGGGGTGCATGTATCCTTTTGAATTAGTGTTTTTGTATTTTGGGGGCAAATAGCCAATAGTGTGATTGCTGGATCATATGGCATTTCTACTTTTAACTTTTTGAGGAACCTCATAATATCTCCTAAGTGGCAGCGCCAGTTTGCATTTCCACCAATAGTGCAAGAGGGTACCTTTTTCTCCACATCCTCACCAGCCCTTGTCTCTAGTTTTTTTTTTTTTATTTTAACCATTCTGACAGATAAAACGTGATCTCTCATTATACTTTTGATTTGCATTTCCCTGATGATGAGTGATGTTGAGCATCTTTTCATGTGTCTGTTGGCCATCTGGATGTCTTCTTTGTAGGAAAGTCTGTTCATGTCTTTTGCCCATTTTTTAATTGCGTTATTTGGGAGCTTGGGAGGGTGTTGAGTTGTGTAAGTTCTTTATATATTTTATATACTAACCCTTTATCATGCATGCCATTTGCAAATACCTTCTCCCATTCCATAGGTTGTCTCTTAGTTTTGCTGATTGCTTCCTTTGCTGTGCAGAAGCTTTTAATTTTGATGTAGTCCCAATAGTTTATTTTTGCTTTTGTTTCCCTTGCCTTAGGAGACATATCTAGAAAAGTGTTGCTATGGCTGATGTCAGAGAAATAACTGCCTGTGTTCTCTTCTAGGATTTTATGATTTCAGGCCTTACATTCAGGTCCTTAACCCATGTTGAGTTTATTTTTGTGTGTGGTGCAAGAAAATCATCCAGTTTCATTCTTTTGCATGTAGCTGTCCAGTTTTCCCAACACCATTTGTGAAGAGACTGTCTTTTTCCCTTTGGATATTCTTTCCTTGTGAATGAGCATTTTACGCAAATTTATTAACGTACTCATTTTTCTGGAGAGTAAATCCAAAATTTAGTTAAATTCTGAAAGGGTTAATAATCCAAAAACAGGTCTGTGACTTAAATGGGCCAATCCTTGACTTGATCATGTGATTTCATCTTTTAGAGCTCCAGTCTCTCCATCTCTGTGTTCAATTAAATCACTCTGTCTCCTTCTAGAAATGTGAAAGCTATCTAGAAAACAGACAAAAATAATAACATAGAACCAAAGCCAACAGTGTTACTAGGTTTAAACTTAACGGTTCCATTTTACTTCCAGCTCCTCAGTGGAACAGGACTAAATAACAGTGTCTGCACTTGAGTTTAGTTAAACAATCCCCAAATATGTTCCCACCAGGCTTTCAAAATTTGAGTTTCTGTACTACTTCTTCATAAGGTTTATTTCTTTTTCTCTTTAGAGTGTGTCCTTATTTATATTTTCCTCCCTTTACATCTTTTCTAAAGCACTAGTCTCGAGAAGACACGTATGCTCCATTAAATACTTGAAGAGCCCCCCTTTAAATTTGTTTTCATCCCTACAATTTAATGCCATGGTCTAGATTGTCTAGAATTATGATTTGAAAATGTCTTTGAATACCAGTGATGTATTAAACTGCCACAGATAAGAGCTTTAAGGGGAAAATATACAACTGCCTGTTTTTTTTTTTAATATTTTATTTATTTGTCAGAGAGAGAGAGAGAGACAGAGCGAGCGAGCGCACAAGCAGGCAGAGGCAGGCAGAGGCAGAGAGAGAAGCAGGCTCCCCACTGAGCAAGGAGCCCAATGTGGGACTCGATCCCAGGACCCTGGGATCATGACCCGAGCCTAAGGCAGCAGCTTAACCAACTGAGCCACCCAGGCATCCCTTACAACTGTCTGTTTTGATTTTGAGAGATTTCAGTACTGAGACACACACAGAAGTGCAAAGACCACGGATGATTATAGGCAAATTGCTTCACTCCTGTGAGATTAGTTTTCCCATCTATAAATGGGAGGGAAATTAGGAGTTTCTAAATATAATTCCTTAGAACTCCTGGTGACCGATGGGATGCCTCAGAAGTCTCCTTGTAAATGGGGTATTCAGTTTCTGTTTCCTATCCTGAGCTCTTTTGAGAACCACCAACCAGCTGGATGATCCTTTCTACTAAGGTCACGAGTCTGTATCCCATATCCTACAGGCATAATCTAGGTTTTCCCAAACCATTAGCTGATACACAGGGTTTCATTCAAACACAGTGTTGAAGAAAGGAAAACAGAAGAAAATTGTGGAGTGGAAGAAGCCACAGGAAGAAGAGGGAGAGAGATCAAGGAAAACTGAGAAAGAAAGAAACAAGTTGGCCAGTCTAGTAACGTGATCCAAGCTGACTCTTCAGACAGGCCCCATGGGGAGCTTCAGCTTAAAGGTTTACCCAAATTCAGGGCTTTATCCCACAAGAGAGAGAGAACTTTAGTGAAGATCCTATCCCTGGCAAAGCAGCCTATACTGTTCCTGTTTACAGGAGACTGCCGTGTGGTAGACATGTCTGTACTGTAATAGAAGAGGAGTCTATGCTCTTGGTCTGCTACTAACTAATGGCATGACTGTAGGTAAGCCATGTAACTCTAGGAGGGTCAGGTTTTTTTTAATCTGAAAACTGAGTCAGTAGGGGTGGGTGATCTCTTGAGGTCCTTTCCTGCTTGAACATGGCATGATTCTTAGGATAACTTGTGTATAATCAAGTGTTCAGGTTTATCTATTGCTAAATGAAACCACCCAACACTTATCGCCATAAAATAGCAAATGTTGTATTATTCTCACACATTCTGTGGGACAGGAATTCGTACAGAACACAGTGGGGGTGGATTGTGTCCCACAGTGTCTGAGGTCCCAACTGGAAATGACTCACTTGGGGGTGGCTCAAGGGCATGGGAATCTTCTTCAGACTGTCTCACCAATATGTCTGGTGCCTGAGGGAGAAAGACAGTCTGATCTCAGTAGTAGTCTGTCAAGCAGACCACCTATTCATGGCTCCCCGTGTGACTTGGGCTTCACAAAACAGCGTGTGTGTGTGTGGGGGTGCACCTGAGTGGGTCAGTCGATTAAGCATCCAACTCTTGATTTCAGCTCAGGTCATCATCTCAGGGGTGTGAGATGGAGCTCCACATCGGGCTCCATGCTGAGTGTGGAGTCTGATTAAGATTCTCAGTCTCTCTCTCTCTCTCTCTACCCCCTTTCCCCCCACCCCCAACACAAGTACACACTCTCTCAAAAACAAAACAAAACAAAATCTAGCATGGCAAGTGGGTTCTCAGAGGGAATGTCTTGAGATTGAACATCCCAATAGTGAACATTGTAAAACAGGCAGAAGCTACATGGTCTTTTCAGACCTAGCCATAAAAGTCACTTCATGACACTTCTACCATATTTTACTGGTTACAAGCAAATCACTAAAGCTAGCCTAGATTTAAGGAAAGGGAAAATCGACTCCAGATCTTTCTGGGGGGTTAGTAAGTTCACACTGCAAAAGGGTCATCACTGCTACCATCTTTGGAAAATTACAGCCTTCCACAGTTTGCATTCTGACAATAACAGTTCACATCCCCCCTATATACAAAATATCCCATCTCTCCTTCAAAATCCCCAGAGGCTCATCCTCAAGATCTTTATCATCTGCACCAATCCAAAGTCCAAGATCTTGGATCTAGTCAGGCCTTCGTGCTGATAAGGGCTCTCAGGTACAGCCCCTTCTGTACGGTTCCTTGACATCTGAAGACTTGAACCAAAGAGACAAGTGGTGCCTTACCATCCTTAAAAGGCCAATTATTAAAAAAAAAAAAAAAAAAAAAAAGCTAATTATCTGTCTGAAATATTTCATAAGGCAGTGCTTTAAATCTGTCCAAGATCTTAAGAAGTATTTAAAGTCACCTCAGTGGCTTCATTTCAACCCTGGCAATATGTCTTCCTGATAGCACCTTGGACCTTTGCACTAAAGATCTTTCTTTGAGAATGCTTTACTGACTAGAAGACTGGGTTGAGTCCCCAATACTTCCTCTAAATTTTGCTGGAAAATTAAATGGTTCCTCTTTCTTCCACCATATTTTATCAGCAGTAACTAAAAGAAACCAATTGGTACTTTCAACTTTCTGCCAGGAAATCTTAGCCAGATCTACCAGTTCATTCAGTATATTTTCTATTTTTCATGTTACTGGAGGTGACAGTGTTGCTAAACCTTTTGCTACAAGATATCAAGGTCACCTTTTCTACCTTCCAACAATAATTTCCTCCTCGTCCCTGTTGCCTTTACTGACAGTCTTCTCAAGGCCCATCAACATTTCACTAACAAAAGTCCCAAGGTCATTCAACCTTGAGAGATTGACTATACAGATTATGGCCAGATAGTATATAGAAATGGAACTCTGACTCACAACTTATGACAACCAGGCTAAAAAACTTACCCATAATCTACAGTAACAAGTCCAGAAAGCCAGCCTACTATAAGTCAAACTGGCAGGAAGTCAGAATGTCAATCACTAGCAAAATTCCAGAAAAGCAGACAGTAGCCCTTATAACAATCAGCCTAAAGTGACCAGGACTTGATTAATAACTGATAGCTCCCCCAATTTTTGTCACTGCTTCTAACTTAGGACCAACCAGAAAAAGCTAGATGTGTACCCTAACTGATCACACAGGATGTCCTGCTTCTAGCTGACCCACCCACAGCAGCCCCATGCCAGCAGCCTCTAATAGAACAAACTCAATGTTTTCCCTTTTCGCCACTAAAACTATCCCACTCCTCTGTCTGACTTTGAGTTTCTGCCAAAATTCAAGTGATGGTGGCTGACTCCCTGTAACAAGTTCTGAATAAGGGTTCTTGCCTCTTCTTGTGTGGTTGGTCTTACTTTACTTTCACAAGCTTCTTCTTGCTGCTCAGTAAAAAACCAACGGCTTCCGCTTTTGTTTATGTTGTTGTTGTGATGGAGTAATCCCACTTTCAGGTACCAAATTCTGTTCTGGTTATCTATTACTGCAGAAAAACCACTCCTACCTGGTGGCTCAGTAGGTTGTGTCCAATTCTTGATCTCAACTCAGGTCTTGATCTCAGGTCATAAGTTCAAGCCCAGTATGGAGCCTACTTGGAAAAAAAATAGTGACATAAAACAACCATTCTAAAACTTAGTGAAATAAAACAAGTCACCTTATGTTCACAGATTCTGTGGATCAGGAATTCTTACAAGGCAAATAGGGATGGCTTATCTTTGCTCCACAATGTCTGAGCCCTCAGCTGGGAAAACTCCTATGGCTGGGGGCAGGAATCACCTGGAGGCTGCCTCATTCACATGTCCAGTGCTGGGGCTGGGGCAACTGAAAACCTGGGCTCCCCTGGGGCTGGCAACCATTGGCTTGAACACTTGCCAGCGAGGTGGCTGGGCTCTGTGAGGGAGTGTCCTGAGAGATACTGCCAGACCATGTTCTAAGAGAGAAAGGCAAAAACTGCACAGTCTTTCCTGAATTAGCCTTGGCAGTCCCCTTTGTCGGCTTTAGGTAAGCAAGTCCCTAAATTCAAAGGGAGGGAATTAGACTCACCTCTTAATGGGAGAGTGGCAAAGACCCTCTGCACAATTACGCAGGAGATGGGAGATGCTGCTGCAGCCATCTTTGGTAATTGTGATTTGCCACTCCAGGTCACCCTCTTCCTGACATCTGTCTACTCAATCATTCCTACCATCACTTACTTTTATCCTGCTTCCTCTCAAAAAGAATTTGAGGGCACTGGGTAACAGGTAGAAGGAAAGGGCTTGTGGGCATGGAAACAAAACAAATAAAGTTGATTGATCGCTGGTGAAAATCTCATACAGGTATTCATTTAGTCATTCTATAAGCATTTTTTAAGCGTTAACAGTGGGTTGGACACTGTGATCACCTCAGGAGATAGGAGGTGAGCAAAATTAACTCAGTTCCTGTTCTCATGATGTGTAAGCCCCACTGGGGAGGAAGACATTTAAAAATAATCCCACAAATATCAGGCACCTGGGTGTGGCTCAGTGGGTTAAAGCCTCTGCCTTCAGCTCAGGTCATGGTCTTGGGGTCCTGGGCTCGAGTCCCACATCAGTCTCTCTGCTCAGTGGGGAGTCTGCTTCCCCTTCTCTCTCTGCCTGCCTCTCTGCCTACTTGTGATCTCTGTCAAATAAATAAATAAAATCTTTAAAAATAATAATAATCCCACAAATATATAGTGATAACTTCTTTTTTTAAAAAAGATTATTTATTTATTTATTTATTTATTTATTTATTTTGAGAGGGACAGAGAGAACACAAGTTGGGGGAAAGGGACAGGAGAAGCAGACTCCCCACCGAGCAGGGATCCTGATGTGGGTCTCGATCTCTGAACTCTGGGATCATGACCCAAGCCAAAGGCAGACATTCAACCAACTGAGCCATCCAGGTGCCCCTACAATTTGTATAATCTCATGAGTGTTACACAACAATGGTAACACGTGGGCAACACAGAAGGCTGGTCCAGCCCACAGAATGAGAGATTTCCCTGAAAAAAAAAAAATGCTGTTTAGGATAATAACTCAAAGATGAATCAAAAGGCAGGTCACTCAACTAGGAGGTTGCCAAGTATGATACATGAACCACTGGTAGCACCGAGGTGTGTTCTTGTTGTCATTACTATGCTTTTATTTTACAGCCTTGTGTGACTTGTGACAAGTGATACTGCTTTTCTGGATTTGTTAGCAGGTAAGGTTTTCTTGTAAGAATAAATACTTTTAAGTCTAACAAAGTTGTCAATTTAAAGAAATTTGGTAAGTTAAATACTAGGCTAAGCCTTACACAAGAAAGTCAAACATCACGTAGGCAATGGGTAGCTACCTGAAGCTTAGGATACGCTGAGTTTGATGTGTTGGGCAATGGAGTAGAGAGGAGAGTCAGGGGCAGGAAAGGGAACAACATCCTGGTGCCAAAGCACTGAGGTAGAAGCTGGGGGAAGGGCAGTCTGAGAAACAGAAAGGTAGCTAATATGGCTTGAGCAAAAAGCAAGAGAGAGTAGCTCCAAGTGAGCCGGGGGAGGTTCAGGGGCTGCCGCTCACAACTGAAACCTCCAAAACTAAAAATGAGCAATTGTACTTTTTTCCCACCTTAAATATTGTACCTGTGGTAGGTTTGCACAAAATCACTGGCATTTGATTAGTACCCTTATAACAGAACAAATTTAGACTATAGATAGTCATACTGACATTTCAGAGGCTGGGACCTAATATTCAGTGGAAATGGTGTCGTTTAACATGTTTTTATTATCCTAATAGCAATGGGAGATCACAGAAGAATTTGGAAAAGGAGAGTGATAAAATCTAACTTGCAAGGTCTTTAAAAAAAGAATTTTTGGGGCACCTGGGTGGCTCAGTGGGTTAAAGCCTCTGCCTTCGGCTCAGGTCATGATCCCAGGGTCCTGGGATCGAGCCCCGCATTGGGCTCTCTGCTCAGCAGGGACCCTGCTTCCCCCTCTCTCTGCCTGCCTCTCTGCCTACTTGTGATCTCTGTCTGTCAAATAAATAATAAATAAAATATTTAAAAAAAATTTTTTTTTATCAATATAATCTATGCATTTGAAAAAATTCGTACAGAAGAGCTAATAGTACCAATGCCTGGGTGGCTCAGTCAGTTAAGCGTCTACCTTCAGATCAGGTCATGATCCCAGGACCCTGGGATCGAGCCCCATATTGGGCTCCTTGTTTAGCAGGAAGTCGGCTTCTCCCTCTCCCTCTGTGCTCTTACTCTCTCACTGTCTCTCAAATAAATAAATTTAAATTTAAAAAAAAAAAAAGAGGTAATAGTAAGTAGTATTTTTGCTCTCCAACCTCTTCCCCACCCCAGAAACAACCACTTGAACTTCCATTTTTATTCTTTCCGGATAGTTTTCTTATCTCTATATATGAACTATATATGCTTATCTCTCTATTTCTTTTTTTTTTTTAATAAATCTTGATAACTGATAGGGCAAGTGTCCTCTTTTCTTTTTCTTTTTTTAAGATTTTATTTATTTATTTGACAGACAGATATCACAAGCAGGCAGAGAGGCAGGCAGAGAGAGAGGAAGGGAAGCAGGCTCCCTGCCCAGCGGAGAGCCCGATGTGGGGCTCGATCCCAGGACCCTGGGATCATGACCTGAGCCGAAGGCAGATGCTTAACCCACTGAGAGACCCAGGAGCCCCTCTCTATTTCTTGATCTACGGAGTTTGGGCTGTGTACAGCATACACCACTGTGTTGCTGAGATGTCTTCGGGCTCACCTTCCTCCCAGTCTCGCGGCTTGCCCTGCCTAGGCCAGCCCAGTTGTGACCACTAAGTCTGAGCTTCTGGTTCTGCTGCAGGAGGCCATCAGGCCCGGTACCCAGATCTGGCTTCCCCAGTGGGACCACCTTGCAAGCGATACAACCTGCAAGGGGGTGGAGGTGGGTAATGCTCCTGGCAGCACATTTTGACCGATGGAACGCAGAACACAAAGGGAGGTTACAGTTATACTTTCTCTTCTTTTCTCTCTCTGATGAATTCTTTCTCTTCTTTTCTCTCTCTGATGAATTCTTCCGGCACAGTATTCCCAAACAGGTCTAAATAGGTCCTTTGTAACTGAGTCGTCACCTGCTGAGGAACCAGCTACACTTACTGGCAGCCCCTTATGAAACCAGGCTAGCGTGGTAATTCAACGCCTTGGATTTGCTGCCAGTCCTTTCCCGATTCTCTTCTCTTTCTGTTTCCTTGAGTCTCGAGGAGCTGGGACGGCACATCCTAATAAAGCATTAGCTCTTGAGCTTTGCCTCAGGCTATTTTCTAGGAAAATTCGGCTCAGACAGATATTGCCAATCTTATCTATTGATTTACAGCTATGACTTAACAGCATCACTCACGTCTTTCTCCCGCGTTCTTCTAGTTAACTCATTTTTCTTAGTTCTGTGAGCTATGCTTGTAGCTTCCAGCTTTGGGCTTATAGCTTTACTTCTTTTTGGAACCATCAGAGACAGGATCTCTTGTCTCTGTTGTTTTGCAGGATGAAGACACTGGTATCTCTTTCCTTCCTTCACTTGCCCTCCTTTCATTCCAAACTTCTGCATCATACTTTCACATGCTTAAACTGGACAGCATTTACATCCTGTTCTCTAATGATTGTTGCCATGAGTGCACTATGAAGGCACACACTCGCGTTGTGTCTTCCCACGATGTCAGCTTTATTCCATCATAAAGCAGAGTTAAATCACAACGATAAAGCAGGTCCTAGATTCCAAACTCAATGTCAATTCACCATGTGATTAAACTTGGCTTCTTGCACAGCACACAAACCAGGACAGGAGACAAGCCACACAACAAACAAGCTAACAGAAGAGGGCAGACAATTAAGGAACCGAACTTGAAGTCAGTCCTCGTAGTTGAGATGAGGCCTCAGTCTGGTCCGGGTCAGCTCTTGGCCCTGACTGCTTCTGATGTTAAAGTGGTGAAGGATCTCGGTTCTGTCCGGAGATCCATCTGGCAAAGCCTTCGACAGCAGTTGCCTTTTTAAAGTGGTCAGACATAGAGGGGTCATGCCTGAAGAGTCTGACAGTTTGCTGCCAAAATCCTTCCCAGGCGCCTGGTTGGCTCAGTCCGTTAAGCATCTGCCTTTTGGCTCACATCATGATCTCAGGGTCCTGGGATTGAGCCCTGCCTCAACTCCCTGCTCAGCAAGAAGTCGGCTTCTCTCTCTCCCTCTCTCTCTGTGATCTCTTTTTCTCTTTCTCTCTCAAATAGATAAATAAAATCTTTTTTAAAAAAATTAATTAATTAATTAAATTTAATTTCTAAAAAATCCTTCCCTTTTTAAATGGATGTAATCAGTTTGGGGTCTCTGCAGACCTCCTCTTGTTCTGCTCATTATCAGTTCTGGGGTGTCAGCTGACATTGGTCCCGGCAATATCTCTTAGATGTGGTACCTTAACTGCTTGTGTCATTACTTGACATAGGCTCACACTTGACATGAGAGACTCCATTTTGTTCTCTACCGCTGTCTTCTGTTATTTCCCTCAGTGCTGAGTCTAAATTTGAAGGTCAACGTGCAGTGCATATACTATGATGATTCTCTGTTGAACAATAAAGGTTCACCGAGAGTTTACTGTACTCTAGGTGCTGTTCCCTAGGCTGTAGGGACAGAACCATGAACAAAACAGAAAGATCCTTGCTCTTGTGGAGCTCTCATTTCAGTGGAGAGACAAAGAATAAACAAGATAAATATGCAAAATATATAGTTAATGGAGAAGAACTAAGAAGAAAATAAAGCAAGGAAGGAGAATGGGAAATGTCAGCCTAAAAGGCTGAAATTTTAGATAGGCTGGGCAGGGACGGTAACCTTACAGAAGTGAGGGAGAAAGACAAAGACCATCGGGGCAAAGGGAACAGCATTCAAAGTGAAAGGAACAGTAAGTACAGGGCCCTAAGGCAGGAGTGTGCTTATTATGTTGGCATGACAGCAAGGAAGCCCATGTAGCTGGAGCAGATGCATCATGGGGGAGATGTAGAGGGGAACAAAGAGAAGAAATCGGGAGCAGATTGTCTAAGGCCAGCAAGGAAACTGGCTTTTGCTGTAGGAGAGATGGGACACCTTGAGAGGGTTTCGACCAGTGGAATGACAGGATCTAGTATACATTCTGATAGGATCACTCTGGATATCGTGTTGAGCAGAGATTGAAGAGGGCAAAGAGGAAGCAGGAAAACTAGTTAAGAGACTGTTGCAAAAATCTAAGCAAGAGAAAATGGTGGCTTGAAATAGAGTGGAAGCAGTGGAAAAGATGAGAAGTGGTCAGAATCTGAATATACGTTGAAGGCAGAACCAACATAATTGGTGAATGGTTAGATGTGGGAGAATGGAGTTAATAATGACTGTATGGTTTTTGACTCGAGCAATGGGAAGAATAGAGTTTTACGCTGAGACGAGGAAGACAGTAAAAGCAGGCTTCGAGGGAAAAGATCAGGGACCCAACTGTAGCTTGTTTGGGCTGCTATTTTGGTTATCTATTAGGGCATAATAAATCACCCCCAAAACTTAGTGGCTTAAAACAGCAATAATTAATTGCCATGGCTCATGGTTTCTTTGGGTCAGGATTTAGATAGGGTTCAGCTGAACAGTCTTTATTTAAGGTTTCTCATTGAAACTATCCTCACTTTAGCACTGAAAGCCCGGGTTCACTGGGACAGCCCTTCCAAGGATGCACAAAATCATGAGTTTCGGTGATGAGTGCCAAATTTGGTCAGGGTAGAGTATAAAACCCATACGGTGGCCAAAGAAATAGGGCCTGAAGGCAGCACTGTGTTTAGTGCTGATGAATATAGTATAAACTCTCAGCCCAAAGTGTCACTTTATTTAGAAATTAGTCACCACTAATTTCTCCCCTGACCACTGATGTTGGCAAACATGATTTTCATTTCACAATAATGGATCACCTGTTGTTACCTCCTTTCAAGTGACAGGAGTTAAGTTTACAACTCAAGTGCATTGTGATCATGTCATTAACAGTCCATGTGTGACGTGGCTCGTGGATTCACTGTTGTACTTTGTATTGAGATTCTTGTGGCCCCCTTGGATAATCAGGCTCGAACCCCACCCAAAATTTGGTTCAGATGTTGAAATTGATGCACACATGAAGAGGCTATGGAAAAGTTAATTTATTTACATCGTTGAAGTCTCTGAGGGAGAGCAGGACAGCCATCTCCCCCAGGCCCCGGGGAGGGCAGAGACAGGAGACACTGGCTTGGGGTTTCTGTGGTGAAGGGGGTGAGCATGGGATGAGGGTTCCCAGTATGAGTACAGGTTGTGTGGTTTGAACCTCCCACCAGCACCAAAAGAGAGAGCAGGCTTTCATAGGAGCTTGCCCAGATGGAAGGCGGAGGGGGGAAAGGGAAGGGAGGAGGTTTAAAGCTATTGGCAGCCCAAAATAAAAAATGGAGTCAGCCTCCTATTACAGAGAAAGTACTAGGTTAAATTTTTTTTGCACTAGGTTAATTTTTAACACTGAAAATATTGTGACAATATTTTTAAAGGTTCAGATTATAAAAATGGGAGCACCTGTAATATCACAAGCATGATCCAGATATCCCTGAAAGAAGGAGGCTAAATGTATTGTTTTATGACAGAGGGAAAGACACATCCAGCTGGACCAGGGAAATAAATAGCCCAAATAGAGCATGAGGTAAGATATGCAGAATGTAATTTTAGGTTGGGCACCGCAGAGGAGGAGACTGAAAACACACGCGGAGACTGAATCTGCTAAGTCTGGTATTGGACAAGGAAGCACTAAGTTAGTCAAATGTTTGTCCCTCCCAGGTGGCGATGCTCATTTGAAAATAGTGACCACAGAGTCCTTGTGGGCATACCACATGAATGGACCCACATTACTTTATCATTCCTTTTATGGCTCTGTGGACATGAGTGCAGTTACATTTATTGAGTCATGGGCTGGAACTAAAATGTCTTGTGGGGAAATTTGAGAACAGATATGCTGGTCTCTGTATGAGGGTGTTAGGGCCACCATAACGAAGCCCCACACCCCAGGTGGCTTCAAACAACAAAGAAAATGTTAGTCCCTCACAGTTCTGGAGACTGGAGGTCTGAAATCAATGGGTCAGCAGGGCTGTGCTCTTTCTGCAGTTCTAGAGAGGAATCTGCTCCGGCCCGCGTCCCAGGTTCCGGTGGCTCCGGCAACCCTCGCCATTCCTTGACTTGCAGCTTCATCAGTCTGGTTTCTGCCTTCATCTATCTTCCTGTGGCAGTTTTCCTCCTGTGCCCAAATTTCCCTCTCCTTAAAGGACACCTGTTACATTAGATTCAGGGCATGCTAATCCAGTACGACTTTATCTTAACTTGATTACATCTGCAAAGACCCTATTTTCAAATAAGGTCACACTGAGAGGTTTCAGAAGGACATGACTTTTGGGGGGGGGAGGCTGTTCAACCCAGAACAGCGCTTTACAGTGTAGAGCTCATTCTGTCGAATCATACCTGTGATTGCGCTTTCTATAATATACTAAATAATGCGTTGGATTCCAGCAACAACAAAAAATGTTCACCCCCCAACTTAGGTATTTTTTTAAATTTTTAAATTTTTAAAATTTCTTTTCAGTGTATCAGAATTCACTGTTTATGTACAACACCCAGTGTTCCATGCAACATGTGCCCTCCACAATACCCACCACCTGGTTCACCCAACCTCCCACACCCTAATTCGGTATTTTAATTTGAAAAGTGGAGTCTCGGGGGCACCTGGGTGGCTCAGAGGGTTAAGCCTCTGCCTTCAGCTCAGGTCATGATCTCAGGGTCCTGGGATCGAGCCCCGCATCAGGCTCTCTGCTCAGCAGGGAGCCTGCTTCTCCCTCTCTCTCTCTGCCTGCCTCTCTGCCTACTTGTGATCTCTGTCAAATAAATAAATAAAATATTTTTTAAAAAAAGAAAAGTGGAGTCTCCAATGATTTTCTTGGTTTCTATGAAGATTTTAATAAAACTGCAGAAGACAAAAGACAAAAGCTTGTTGATATCTTGCTCAAATAAAAACTAGACTTTGCTCATCTATCTGCATATTCAGCAGAGAGTGCAAATGTAAAACCCGGCAAATTCTTTTCAGTCTATAAATTTCTATAATGCAGACTCGATACTAGCAGTCAACATGGATTTACATTTGACTGTATTCAGTTTACCACTAGATAAAAGAAAAAAAAATTGTCTTAAAGACTGTAGGCAGTTCAGAGAAATATTATCAGAAAAGGAAACAGAGATTCAAAATAACCTACTTATAAGACAGAAAAAAAGCATGTTGTTCTTATTTTTTATTAAATATAGGGTATACTTATTTAATTAATGCTACCGTATGTATGTTCTTTTAAAATATCTTACATTTACATATCTTAAGATCTATAACTACATAGCCTATAAAATGTAAATATCCAATATAAAGTTTCAAAAGAGATAAAATAAATTGCTATATCCAAGGACAAGAAGGAAATTGTTAAAATATTGTTGCTTTTCTCAAACATATTATTTGTTTAATTAGTCCTATTAATTACTTCTAAATGCCATTGTTGACTAGTCCTATTATTGTTTATTTATGTACTTATTGTAGCATTTATGTTTATGACCACATATTGATCTCTACCCTTCTGCTTTTGAGAGTAGTTTTCAAATAAAAATTAGAAAGAACTCCATCATTTTTGGCATCATAATCGCATTTTCCTATGTATTTAATGAAATAATCTATAGCCAGATGAAAAAACAAACTAATTTGAAGCTAGCAACCATTTTTTAATAGGAGATAGACATATTTAACATTTTATAAGGTGATGATTAATTGTAACTGAAATATTTCATTATATGATTTAATAACGTGGGTACTAACTACGTTATTTAATAATGTACAGCCAATCTGAAAGAAATCACATGAAAGCTTTATCTGTGGCTTTTATCTAAAGTGTCTTTTAAAACTCAGTAGTCCCAGGAATCCTGCCATTCACACTGAAAAGAATCCATGTTATTAATTTACAGTGATTTGCCGTTCAAAATTCTTTCCTTCTAGCTAATGACTTGGCCCTAAGGATGAATACTGAGAATAGCTAAGAAGATTTGCTAATGTTTAAATACTTTTAAAAAGCCAATTTGAGCCTTCATTGTTTTTCACCAATCTTCTGTGAATTCTTTCCCAAGAATACCCTTTTCTTGACGACAGCCTGGGGGTGAAGGAAGCCAGGTCTTTCCACAAAGACTGCCATCATTGTTCTCATTCCCACCATCCCACTCCACAATGTCTCATCTCATGGCTAAAAACATTTCAGCATTTCAAAATACCTTATTTCTTTTTTTTTTAATGATTTTTAAAATTTTTTATTATAAACTTTTTTTAGATTTTATTTATTTGAGAGAGAGAGCACAAGAGGGGGAGGGTCAGAGAGAGAAGCAGACTCCCGGTGAACAGGGAGCCTGATGTTGGACTCCATCCCAGGCCCCCAGGATCATGACCTGAGCCGAAGGCATTTGCTCAACCGAGTCACCCAGGCAGCCTAATTTTTTTTATTTTTTGAGAGAGACAGAGACAGCAAGAGAGAGCAGGCACAGGGAGAAGACAGAAGGAAGCTCCCTGCTGAGCAGGAAACCTGATATGGGGCTCGATCCCAGGACCCTGGGATCATGACCTGAGCTGAAGGCAGATGCTGAACTGACTGAGCCACCCACCTGCCCCAAAATACCCTATTTCTGGGTTATCTTGAACCAGTCGCAGGCTGGGTGAGCTCAGAGCGTGGCTGGAGACCACGGAGATGGAAGCCACCGGGCACTTTTCTCCAAGTGCGACCATTGAGCGCTTTCCTCCAAGCGCAACCAGAGGCCAGGGAGACGGGGGTGGTTGTACGCTTGTCTCTGAGGGTGCACTGAGGAGCGGGACCCCAAGCTCTCGGCTCTTCCGGGCCAGAGATTGTGAGGCCGCCATCTTCATTCCCGTCCTCCGGAACTCTACGGAAAGTGCTCAGGGAACAAAAGCTCCCGAAAGCAAACCCAAGCGGATTACTTAGCCCAGCCCCTGGTAAGGGCACTGCAATTCCGCCTGGGGCAAAGACACTTGAGAATCACTACAACAGGCCCCTCCCCCAGAAGATCAACAAGAAACCCAGCCAAGACCAACTTCACTCACCAAAGAGAACAGCGGAATTCTACAGGAGGAGAAAGCAAATCTTATCTGGACAAAATGACAAGGCGGAAAAACTCACCACAAAAACAAAAGAGCAAGAGGCAATACCGAAGGCTGGGGACCTAATCAATACAGACATTGGTATGACAGATCTAGAATTCAGAATGATGATTCTCAAGGTTCTATCCAGGCTCGAAAAAGGCATAGAAGATATTAGAGAAACCCTCTCCGGAGAGATAAAAGCCCTTTCTGGAGAAATAAAGGAACTAAAATCTAACCAAGTTGAAATCAAAAAAGCTATTAATGAGGTGCAATCAAAAATGGAAGCTCTTACTGCTAGGATAAATGAGGCAGAAGAAAGAATTAGTGACATAGAAGACCAAATGACAGAGAATAAAGAAGCTGAGCAAAAGAGAGACAAACAAATACTGGACCACAAGGAGAGAATTCGAGAGATAAGTGACACCATAAGACGAAACAACATTAGAATAATTGGGAATCCAGAAGAAGAAGAAAGAGAGAGGGGAGCAGAAGGTATATTGGAGAGAAATATCGTAGAGAATTTCCCTAATATGGCAAAGGGAACAAACACCAAAATCCAGGAGATGCTAAGAACACCCCTCAAAATCAATAAAAATAGGTCCACATCTCGTCATCTGATAGTAAAATTTACAAGTCTTAGCGACAAAGAGAAAATCCTGAAAGCAGCCCAGGAAAAGAAGTCTGTAACATACAATGGTAAAAATATTAGATTGGCAGTGGACCTATCCACAGAGACCTGGCAGGCCAGAAAGAACTGACATGATATATTCAGAGCACTAAATGAGAAAAACATGCAGCCAAGAATACTATATCCAGCTAGGCTGTCATTAAAAATAGAAAGAGAGATAAAAAGCTTCCAGGACAAACAAAAACTGAAAGAATTTGCAAACACCAAACCAGCTCTACAGAAAATATTGAAAGGGGTCCTTTAAGCAAAGAGAGACCCTAAAAGAAGTAGATCAGAAAGAAACAGAGACAATATACAGTAAGAGTCACCTTACAAGCAATACAATGGCACTAAATTCATATCTCTCAATAGTTACCCTGAATGTTAATGGGCTCAATGCCCCAATCAAAAGACACAGGGTATCAGAATTGATTAAAAAACAAAGCCCATCAATATGCTGCTTACAAGAAACTTATCTTAGACCTGAAGACACCTCCAGATTTAAAGTGAGGGGGTGGAAAAGAATTTACCATGCTAATGGACATCAGAAGAAAGCTGGGCTGGCAATCCTTATATCAGATGAATTAGATTTTAAGCCAAAGACTATAATAAGAGATGAGGAAGGACACTATATCATACTCAAAGGGTCTGTCCAACAAGAAGACCTAACAATTTTAAATATCTATGCCCCTAACATAGGAGCAGCCAACTATATAAACCAATTAATAACAAAATCAAAGAAATACATTGACAATAATACAATAATAGTAGGGGACTTTAACACTCCCCTCACTGAAATGGACAGATCATCTTAGCAAAAGATCAACAAAGAAATAAAGGCCTTAAATGACACACTGGACCAGATGGACATCACAGATATATTCAGAACATTCCATCCCAAAACAACAGAATACACATTCTTCTCTGGTGCGCATGGAACATTCTCCAGAATAGATCACATCCTGGGTCCTAAATCAGGTCTCAACCGGTATCAAAAGATTGGGATCATTCCCTGCATATTTTCAGACCACAATGCTCTGAAGCTAGAACTCAGTCACAAGAGGAAATTTGGAAAGAACCCAAATACATGGAGACTAAACAGCATCCTTCTAAAAAATGAAATTTTTTAGAAATTAGCCAGGAAATTAACCAGGAAATTAAAGAAGAATTGAAAAAATTCATGGAAACAAATGATAATGAAAACACAACGGTTCAAAATCTGTGGGACACAACAAAGGCAGTCCTGAGAGGAAAATATATAATGGTACAAGCCTTTCTCAAGAAACAAGAAAGGTCTCAAATACACAACCTAACCCTACACCTAAAGGACCTGGAGAAAGAACAAGAAAGAAACCCTAAACCCAGCAGGAGAAGAGAAATCATAAAGATCAGAGCAGAAATCAATGAAATAGAAACTTAAAAAACAATAGAACAAATCAACGAAACTAGGAGCTGGTTCTTTGAAAGAATTAATAAAATTGACAACCCCCTGGCCAGACTTATCAAAAAGAAAAGATAAAGGACCCAAATAAATAAAATCATGAATGAAAGAGGAGAGATCACAACCAACACCAAAGAAATACAAACAATTATAAGAACATACTATGAGCAACTCTATGGCAACAAATTCGACAATCTGGAAGAAATGGATACATTTCTAGAGAAATATAAACTACCACAACTGAACCTGGAAGAAACAGAAAACCTGAACAGACACATAACCAGTAAGGAGATTGAAATGGTCATCAAAAATCTTCAAACAAACAAAAGTCCAGGGCCAGACGGCTTCCCAGGGGAATTCTACCAAACATTTAAAGAAGAACTAATTCCTATTCTCCTGAAACTGTTCCAAAAAATAGAAATGGAAGGAAAACTTCCAAACTCATTTTATGAGGCCAGCATCACCTTGCTCCCAAAACCAGACAAGGATCCCATCAAAAAAGAGAACTACAGACCAATATCCTTGATGAACACAGATGCAAAAATTCTCACCAAAATACTGGCCAATAGGATCCAACAGTACATTAAAAGGATTATTCACCACGACCAAGTGGGATTTATTCCAGAGCTGTAAGGTTGATTCAACATCCGCAAATCAATCAATGTGATACAATACATTAATAAAAGGAAGAATAAGAACCATATGATACTCTCAATAGATGCTGAAAAGGCATTTGACAAAGTGCAGCATCCCTTCCTGATTAAAACTCTTTTAAGTGTAGGGATAGAGGGCACATACCTCAATATTATCAAAGCCATCTATGAAAAACCCACTGCAAATATCATTCTCAATGGAGAAAAACTGAAAGCTTTTCCGCTAAGATCAGGAACACGGCAGGGATGTCCATTATCACCACTGCTATTCAACATAGTACTAGAAGTCCTAGCCTCAGCAATCAGACAACAAAAGGAAATTAAAGACATCCAAATCGGCAAAGAAGAAGTCAAACTATCAATCTTTGCAGATGATATGATACTATACGTGGAAAACCCAAAAGGCTCCACTCCAAAACTGCTAGAACTTGTACAGGAATTCAGTCAAGTGTCAGGATATAAAGTCAATGCACAGAAAGCAGTTCCATTTCTTTACACTAACAACAAGACAGAAGAAAGAGAAATTAAGGAGTCAGTCCCATTTACAATTGCACCCAAAACTATAAGATACCTAGGAATAAACCTAACCAAAGAAGCAAAGAATCTATACTCAGAAAACTATAAAGTACTCATGAAAGAAATTGAGGAAGACACAAAGAAATGGAAAAATGTTCCATGCTTATGGATTGGAAGAAGAAATATTGTGAAAATGTCTATTCTGCCTAAAGCAATCTACACATTTAATGCAATCCCTATCAAAATCCCATCCATTTTTTTCAAAGAAATAGAACAAACAAGCCTAAAATTTATATGGAACCAGAAAAGACCTCGAATAGCCAAAGGAATATTGAAAAAGAAAGCCAAAGTTGGTGGCATCACAGTTCTGGACTTCAAGCTCTATTACAAAGCTGTCATCATCAAGACAGTATGATACTGGCACAAAAACAGACACATAGATCAATGGAACAGAATAGAGAGCCCAGAAATAGACCCTCAACTCTATGGTCAACTAATCTTCGACAAAGCAGGAAAGAATATCCAATGGAAAAAAGACAGCCTCTTCAATAAATGGTGTTGGGAAAATTGGACAGCCACATGCAGAAAAATGAAATTGGACTATTTCCTTACACCACACACAAAAATAGACTCAAAATGGATGAAGGACCTCAATGTGAGAAAGTAATCCATCAAAATCCTTGAGGAGAACACAGGCAGCAACCTCTTTGACCTCAACCACAGCAACTTCTTCCTAGGAACATCGCCAAAGACAACAGAAGCAAGGGCAAAAATGAACTATTTGGATTTTATCAAGATCAAAAGCTTTTGCACAGCAAAGGAAACAGTTAACAAAACCAAAAGACAACTGACAGAATGGGAGAAGACATTTGCAAACAACATATCAGATAAAGGGCTAGTATCCAAAATCTATAAAGAACTCATCAAACTCAACACCCAAAGAACAAATAATCCAATCAAGAAATGGGCAGAAGACATGAACAGACATTTCTGCAAAAAAGACATCCAGATGGCCCACAGACACATGAAAAAATGCTCCACATCACTCGGCATCAGGGAAATACAAATCAAAACCACAATGAGATACCACCTCACACCAGTCAGAATGGCTAAAATTAATAAGTCAAGAAATGACAGATGCTGGCGAGGATGCGGAGAGAGGGAAACCCTCCTGCACTATTGGTGGGAATGCAAGCTGGTGCAACCACTCTGGAAAACAGTATGGAGGTTCCTCAAAAAACTGAAAATAGAGCTACCCTATGACCCAGCGATTGCACTACTGGGTATATATCCTAAAGATACAAATGTAGTGCTCCAAAAGGGCACGTGCACCCGAATGTTTATAGCAGCAATGTCCACAATAGCCAAACTATGGAAAGAACGTAGATGTCCATCAACAGATGAATGGATAAGAGGATGTGGTATATATACACAATGGAATACTATGCAGCCATCAAAAGAAATGAAATCTTGCCATTTGTGATGACGTGTATGGAACTAGAGGGTATTATGCTTAGCAAAATAAGTCAATAGGATAAAGACAACTATCATATGATCTCCCTGATATGAGGAAGTGGAGATGCAATATGGGGGTTTGGGGGGTAGGAAAAGAAAAAAATGAAAGAAGATGGGATTGGGAGGGAGACAAACCATAAAAGACTCAATCTCAAAAAACAGACAGGGTTGCTGGGGGGACGGGGGATGGGAGAGGGTGGTGGGGATATGGACATTGGAGAGGGTATGTGCTGTGAAATGTGTAAACCTGGCGATTCACAGACCTGTACCCCTGGGGATAAAAATACGTTATATGTTTATTAAAATAAATAAATAAATATTTTTTTTTTAAAAAGAGGAATTTTCCCAGGCTTCTTGACAAGGGCTGGACTCACTAAGATAGAGAACACTGGGTGCATTTCTGGTTGAAGACAAGTTCTATAGTAGAGTTATTGAGCTTAAAGTATCATTGATATATCCAAGTGAAGAGGTCAAGAAGGTACATGCTATATGAGTTTAGAGGTGAGGTCTGAGAAGGAGACATATATTATGAAGTTACTGATGGTGTATCCAAGGACAACAAGCCAAATGAATGGATGAAATCTGTTAGGAAATGAACACAGAGTAAGAAGGGAAGGAGGTTGTAGTATACTGTAAAAAATGGCCATATGCTCCTCTCATCCTGGTTTGTGTGATTCTTTGTAATGTGATTTTGTTTCCCATTTGCTTTGACAAATAGGATATCGTGACAATAACTTGGGAATCTGAGCCTAGATATCAACAGGCCTTGCAGCTTCTGCTCTTGCTTTTGAGACTACCATGTTAGGAAGCCAGACTAGTCTTCGTGAGGATAACTGACGATGAGAGGGAGACCTAGCCAACAGCCATCAGTATCCACCGCACACGTGAGTAAGGTCATTTTAGATTATTTGGGCCTCCGGTCACCATCAGATGACATAGCTTCATGAGTGACCATAGGTAAGAGGAGCAGAATGACATGAAGATCATGACTGCTTCCTCAAACCAAGCCCAAACTGCTGACCCACAGAATCATGAACAAATAAAATATTTGCTGTTTCGTTTTTTTTTTAATATGTTCTACTTTTAAGTCATTATGCTTTTTTTATTATGTTCAATTAACATACAGTACATCACTAGGTTTTTATGTAGTTTTGAGGTGGTTTGCTGTGTGGCAGTAGACAACCAATGCCGGAGCCCAGGAAAGAGTCTTGAGAAACTCCAATATTTAAATAATGGGCAAAGAAACAATAGATGCCGCCCTCAAAAGTGGTAGCCAAAAAGATGGGGAGAAAAATCAGAAACATATTGCGCCACAGCGACCGGCAATAGACCCGCAGAGACCAAGGAGTGTTTTGTGAATGAAGGACTGCCAACAGTATCAAATATGGCTGACAGGTCAAATAAGAAGAGATGAAAACGGTCTGTTGGATTTAATGACATGAAAGTCATAAAAACTCAGAGACAGGGGGCACCTGGGTGGCTCAGTGGGTTAAGCGTCTGCCTTCAGCTCAGGTCATGATCTTGGGGTCCTGGGATCAAGGCCCGCATCCCTGCTGAGCAGAGAGCCTGCTTCCCCATCTCTCTCTGCCTGCCTCTCTGCCTACTTGTGATCTCTGTCTGTCAAATAAATAAATAAAATCTTAAAAAAAAAAAAAAAAAACAGACTCAGAGACATTGAGGGCAGAGGGAAAAGTGGTAAGTTCGGTTTTAGACAGGTACTGATATCTGAAGTGCCTAAGGTACGTCCAAGGGCGTAGGTAGAATACACGAGCTTGGAGCTCAGTAGAAGGTTTACCACTAGTCAGCATGTAGGTGATAAAGAAACTAGTCCACATGTGGGTAGATGAAATCCATAGAGAACCCGTGCAGCCTGGCATGGGAAAGGGATCGTGGGGGGCACACCAAGATTGTGGAGGGTAGGCAGAGGCAGAAAGCACTATAAAGCAGCCCATGAATAAGGAGAACTGGGAGAAAGAGGTGTGTGAAAGCTAGAATACTAGTATTTCAAAAAGGGTGAGAAGTAGCTGTGTCAGACGCAGCAGAGAGCTCTAGTAAGACAAGAACCAGGAAGGCACCCCCATTGAATCTGACCCCATTTCCCAGAGAAGTTTCGGCAGCATGCTGAGCAAAGACTGATGTGCAAAAAGAATCCGAGAGAGAGAAAGAGGACACTGTTAAGTGCCAAGTGTTTTGGGTTTTGGCTCATTCTGTTTTAAGCTATTTGACTTAAGCTTGTTTATTAACTGAAGGGGAAAAACCTGTAATTAAGAAAAAAACAATAGAAGGTTATAATCTAAAGGGATTTTTCCAACATTTGTTTTTCTAGCTTTCATGAAAAATCGTATTTGTATTTAGTTTTTACAGTATCACTCTTCATTTCAGTATATAGTTGGCTAAAATTCGCAGATTTGTTTGCTTTTTCCATTACAATTTTAGATTAGCTGATTCCTGATTAAATTGCAGAGGGATAAGGGGCACCTGACTGGCTCAGTTGGTAGAGTATGTGACTTTTGATCTTGGGGTTGTGAGTTCAAGCCTCATGTTTGGCACAAAGTTTACTTAGAAAAATAAGAAATTTGGAAAGGGATAGGGGATTTTTCTCACTTGGAGCTATCCTCAAGTCACAGAGGAAGTGTGGTGTTCCAAGAGTCCCCAAATGATGCTAAGAAAAGATGTGAAATTCCCTGGTTAAATAAATTTGAGAAAGGCTGTACATTTAAAATCTCCCTCTGAGAGACTGACAAAGTACATTAGCATATTAAAGCCTGGAGATGTCCTATGTTAAGCAAAACAAACAAACAAAACCTGTTTAACAGTTTAACAGACTAGTTTCCCCCAGCGAAAGGCTTTTTATTCTGTTTGTTATTAGCGTGGCAGAAGAATTTCCCCTTAACACCAGTTTAGGAAACCCTCCCATAGCAAATTGATTCTACCTATGTTCTGTGGATTCCTGTTAGGTTTTAGAATACAGAAGTTCTTTTCCATCTTATCTCTATATTTAGGGATTCACATTACCTCAGGGACTTTCTACAGTGAATAGTGGTGACACCACCAATTACCTTGGGCACCCCTTTATAACACCATGGTGAAGGGAATTAGCAAAGACTGGACAGAGATGAGGCATTTGGGTGGCTCAGTTGGTTGAGCATCTGACTCTTGATTTTGGCTCAGGTCACGATCTCAGGGTCCTAAGATCAGGCCCCACATCAAGCTCTGTGCTCAAAGCAGAGTCTACTTGTCCCTCTCCCTCTGCTCCACCCCCACCCCCATGCGCTTCCCTCATGCACGCTCTCTCTCAAATAAATGTTTAAAATCTTAAAAAAAAAAAAGATTGGGCAGAGGATGAAGATGGTTGAGGAGAGATCAGCAAGAGACAACATTTTAAATTAATGAAATTTCCCATTCTGCAAAACAATTGGTAATTTATTAGAAACTTTTTTTTCTAGAAGGATATGATTGAGGACAGGATCAAAGTGCCTCCTTACATGTCTGGAGGAAGTGATCTGCTAAACTACAGTTACTTTAAATTAAGACCTACCACTAGAGATGGTAACATATCTTGAGGTTCCAATGAAGTAATCATGATAGAATCCTCACAGAAATGGGTGATCTAATTATGGACTGAAAGGGGAAAACTGTGGAGCCCAGATATGTCATCGTGGCATGTGCAGGCTCCAGCATCACGCAGTGAAGAGCAGAAAGCAATGGGATTCAAGGTGGTCCCAGTGTGAACCCTGATGGGGCTTAGCCTGAACTGGCAGCCAACCTTACCCTGCCCATCTTTTAAAGTAATTGCTTAGGGGCACCTAGGGGGCTCAGTGGGTTAAGCCTTTGCCTTTGGCTCAGGTCATGATTTCAGGGTCCTGGGATCGAGCCCTGCATTACTTAAGGGGCACCTGGGTGGCTCAGTCGTTAAGCGTCTGCCTTCAGCTCAGGTCATAATCCCTGGGTCCCTCATCAGGGAGCATCAGGCTCCCTGCTCCATGGGAAGCCTGCTTCTCCCTCTTCCACTCCCCTCTGCTTATGTACCTGCTCTTGCTATCTCTCTCTCTGCCAAATAAATAAAATATTGAAAAAAAAAAGTGAATACTTAACTACAACTTTTTTTTTTTTAAAGATTGCTATTTCACATATATACTAGTATTTAAATTCATCCACACGTCAAGAATTGGAAGACAATCATCATTAATGTGAGGCTTAAAATGTTTTGGCTCCAGGCTCCCTCTACTGTCTTTGCAATAATAGACAAACATTTTATGGCCCTCTCTGGACTAGATTCCAATATTTGTGAAAGTCAAATAAACACAATCCTTGCTCAATGATAAAGGATATTCTCAGTATGACATTCAGGAAGTTCAATATTTGGAGAGAGTTGAAAAATTATAAACCAGTTAATGAAATATTTACATAGATGGAACCATATAAAATTGTCACGATTTGACTGTGTTTAATCCACAAGTGGTTATTTCATATGGATCCACCTTATAGATAAACATTGCAATTGTCAAAGATTAGTAAGGGGTGTGTATGTGTGTGTGTTGGAGAGTGGTTATTGCTTTTAATCTCTACTATGAAATCCCCTAAATACATTGGTTAATTTACATGATGCTTCTTGACCAAAATTAACTAAAAGATATGTTAAATTCAGTGTCTTTTACATACAATATAGTATATCCTGTAACTTGGGTTTAGAAGAAAGAAATCTTTCAGGTTAAAAAGTGTGAAGACACAAAATGTTTCACACGGGAAAGTAAATGAAACAGATGTTTTTAAAAAAAGCCTTATTTTTACAAGAGGAAAGCTGGAAATAAAATAGTTAACATTTTAACAGTGAAAGGAGGAAATAGGGCACTTTGCATATACTTCAAACAACCTCACACTATTGTGAAAACCTGCAAATCCTGGAAAGAATTAGAGGTAGAAGCCAAAGTCAATACACTTCAAATACCCTTGATGTTTCACAGCCACTAACAAGAAAGCATCTTCTGAGTAAGTTCACACTTGGCACAAAATAAATATTAATTCTGTTTTTGGTAATTTTCCAAAAAGTTAATATTTTACAGTTCAGAATTTTATTTCTTAAGTCTGCCTTTGAAGCTGGGAAAATGCTTTTTGAAGTTCTATTTTCATCATCCTAGGAATTTAGTTTAAGAATGAAAGATGCTATCAAAGATTTATTTACAAAGATTTTCATCAAAACCATCTTTTTATAGTTACTGTCCACTACTTGAGTTTTATGCCTAGCACAGTGCCTAGTATATAGCAAGCACTCAATAAATGTTCTTAAAGAATTACCAGAGAAAAGTTGGGAATTTCCACATTGGGAACTGATTGAATAAATTATGAATAAATTATGGCTTATACGTATTATATAACATTACATGGCCATTAAAAAAAGTTTTGAAGACTTTTTAAGACTTTTTTTTTTACTTGACAGAGAGATAGAGAGAACAGGTAGGCAGAGCAGCAGGCAGAGGGAGAGGGAGAGGGAGAAGCAGGCTCTCCACTGAGCAGGGAGCCAGATGTGGGCTTGATCCCAGGACCCTGGGATCATGACCTGAGCCTAAGGCAGCTGCTTAACCAACTGAGCCACCCAGGTGCCCCAGTTGAAGACTTTTTAAAGATATCAGGGAAATGTTAAGAAATTGGAAAGAATGTTAAGCAAAGAGAAATGCTAACAATGTGTGCACAATACAAATTTTACAAATATATGCACGTGAAATGGCTAGAAGGAAAAAAATGACTGACTGAATTGGTTTTTATTTTTTTCTTTGTGCTTCTAATGTTGCAAAATTTTCTATCATGAACATGTATTACTTTTGTAATCAGAAAAACATCAAATGTTGAACTTTTTATGATGTTCTGCTAACATTCGGATCTATAATAAAAATTTATCCATTAAAAAACATGGAATGTAAAAAAAAATAAGTGAAAAACATAGAGTGTAATAAGAGATAGTTGTTATGGGGTGATTCAGTATTTGGATGGGTGTTTGACTTTGTTCCTTCGCTTTGTCAGAACAAATCCTTACTACATAGATACTTTGAGCAATTTATTCAGTGGCCTGAATGCAGGAGCCAGAACTAAACTATACTCTACTGCTGAGTATTACATTAGTGATAACTTACTTCTACACAGAGGTTATAGAGGGAAGTGAGTTATTTCTAAAGTTATACAAAGATGAAATGTGATATTTTTTCATCAGAGAGAAACAAAATAACCATCATGGGTTCAAATAGGCACTTTACCTAAATGATCTTTAATCCTTACAGCTATCCTGGAAATAGGTACTTTTATTCATATACATAATATTATAGTGTAAGCAGTAATAGCTAAGTGTTATTGATCAATTGCCATGTGCCATGCTCTATCAGAGGCTTATCCTCTCTCATTTCATGTTCTAAGTTACCAGGGCGAATAGTGTTACCATCTTGCACTTTGTATTTGAAGACCCTGAGGCCCAAGGTGGAAGCCAGATCTGTCTAACCTGTCCTCCACATAATGTATTTATTTATTTATTTATTAAAGGTTTTTATTTATCGATTTGACAGAGACACAGTGAGAGAGGGAACACAAGCAGGGGGGAGTGGGACAGGGAGAAGCAGGCTTCCAGCTGAGCAGCTGATGCAGTTGGATCCCAGGACCCTGCACTCATGACCTGAGCCAAAGGCAGATGCTTAATGTCTGAGCCACCCAGGCACCCCTTAAGTAGTCAGTTAAGAGATAATACATTTATTCTCCAAGGTCGTTAAACCATTTTTGCCCCTTCCTTCAGAAACAATAAACAAACAATGAAAACACTGCATTCTACAAATGGACTTGAGCTCTTCTGTTGGGGGAAAGAGGGGTAGGAAGAGGAAGTTTGATCAGTTAAATATGAGGTTTGGTTACATCTCTGTGAAGTAGGATAATGGGGATAGCCAGTCAGACATTACTGATTTATCAGTAATAAGCAAATTCATCAAAACTAAAGTTTTAAGGGTATTGATAGAAAAATATAATCAATTTCCCTTTGTCTTGCTTGAACAAAAAGGCTTCAAACTTAATACATCAGTGATGTAATGGTGTTCCTGTAATAGTGGAGATAGTAGTTTTCTATGTCTTTATCAAACTGGGTATGTATTTGTCAGTAACTCATTGAGCTCTTAAAAAATTTCCATTCTGGGGGCGCTAGGGTGACTCAGTGTGTTAAGGCCTCTGCCTTCGGCTCAGGTCATGGTCTCAGGGTCCTGGGATCGAGCCCCACATCAGGCTCTCTGCTCAGTGGGGAACCTTCTTCCTCCTCTCTCTCTGCCTGCCTCTCTGACTACTTGTAATCTCTATCAAATAAATAAATAAAATCTTAAAAAAAAAAGAAATCTTAAAAAAATTTCCATTCTGGCTTTTTTTTTTCCTTTGCCTCCTTCCCTTCATCCAGGAATCCAAGGAGATTGAGTGAACATGGACAGATGATTAAGATAATTTAAAGATAACGAAGTCTCTATATCCTCTGAGTTCCTGAAATGGTCCAAGCTGTTCAATTTTGATGAGGATGATGATAAAATTTACAATTTTTTAAAGCATCTTCTACATGTCAGAGCTTTATATACTTTGTTATTTGAAGCACACAATCTACCAAAGTACATATTCCCAAAAAGGTACCTAACCCCAGAGGCTAAATAGCTACTATACCTAAGATCATGTGGCTACTTAGTGAAATTCGAATCCAGATTTGATTCCAACAAATAGGCATCCTTTAAAACCTATTGCCTAGCAACAAATGGATCCTAGAGACCTCCCCATCCCAAGTGGAGAAAAGCAGACAATTTTTTCCTAGGAGCCAACCTTGAGGGACAATTAGAATTTTCCAATAGAAGTGCTCCCCCACCCCCTTTTGTGACCCAAACAGTTATTTAGGACGTAAAACCTCTCATTGGCTGAGGTCAATTTCACATCCTAGGACTTGCCCCCCAGCTGGTGGAAGAGGAGGGTCCAAGACCCCCAGGAAATTCTTAATTTTCTTGGGGCGACCTCAAGTTGGGGACCAAGTCCTGCAGGCGACGTTTGTTCATCCACATCTAGGGATAAACCTCTCTCCCAACTCAAGACTTCTTTTACTTCACAAGTTTAAAACAGGAACGAGGTCACCCCCCCCCTTTTCCCTCTCCCTGACAAGAAAAGGATCAGGTATGGACAACGACATTCCAATCCCTCTCCTTTCTTCATTTCTCAAAGTAACGTGTGCAAGTGCGGACGTGTGTCCGAGATTTTGTACACCTGATGCCCAGCGCCGCGGAACAGCGGGGCTCCCCCAAACCCGGGTTTCTCGCCCCGCCCCCTTTGTGATTCCCCGAGATTGCTCCGCCCCCGCCCCGCCCCCGCCCTGCCCCTCAGCCCCGCCCCAGGCTCGCCCCGCCCCACCCCCTCTGCCCCGTTCCGGGCTTGCACCGCCTCCTCAGGCTTGCCTGGCGGGTCAGCCGGAGGCTCGTCCTGCCTGGCTTCTCGGGTGTCGCGCCCTCCAGCGCTACCCTGGTGCGTCCCGCCTCCTCCCCGCCCCTCAGCAGCTCTCCCAACTTGCCCCGCCCCCACCCGAGCGCTCCTTCCGCCTCTGCTCTTCGCTGCTCCCCCGGCTCCAGCAGCCGGCGGTCTCGTCTCCATGGCGACGCTGTGTCTCTGGTTCCCGGCACCGAACTTCGCGCTACCCGCGAGCTGGGCTGGCCTTCGGTGTCTGCCCTGCCGACCGGCGGTGTGAGAGGACCACGAGCGGGTAAGAGGCACTGCGGCGACCGAGGGCCGCCCTCTCCCCAGCCTCGCGTGCGGACAGACCCAGCCCTGGCCTCCGACTCCCCCAGGCCGCGCGCCTGAACGCGCCAACTTCTCTGCCCCCCTCCAGGTTCGCGCTCCGGAGCCCCGCGGCTGCAGAGGCGGCGCGCGAGAAGGTAGGCTCCGCGCAGCTGCTGGTGCACCTGGGACTTGGCTTCCTCCTTTGGCTGTAGTCAGGCACTCGGGAAGGGGTGTAGTCTTTGTGTGTACAGGGGTGTGAGTGATAACTGGGCAGTTCTGACCACCATTCTCGGACCAGCCAATTCGCGTGCGTAAACTGCTCCCCCCACCTGAAAATAGCCTTGTTGCATCTCAGAGCTTCCAGCTGCTTCGCTCCATCCTTACCCCCCAAGCGCCCACCTCCTTTAAACAAACAAACAAACAAACAAACAAAAAAAAAACAACTTTTTTTTCCCTTTTATCTGTTTTTTTCTTCTTACATTTTTGGGGAAACAGCTTAATGACCAGTAGGAGCCAGCATTCACTGACTGTAAAGATGTCATTACTTGCTAGACTTAACTTGCACGACCATAAATAAAAAATTCTTGTGGAATTTGAGTAAATCATTGAACCTCCCCGGGCCGTGCTTTTATATTATGTGAAATGAGGGGCTAACAGTGGATCAGTCACTTCTAAGGTCCGGTCTTCAGCCTTCTGTGAGGTGACGAAATTGACTTGAGATTTCCAAAATCAAGATGTGTAGCCTTTGATTACTCAAACTACTCTGCACTGCGCTGCTGTGGCACTTAAATTAACACAGGGCAAAATTATAAATTTATCATTTTCCTTCCCAGAGGGCATAGGTGAATTGGGCCAGTTTGTTTTTACCCCAAGAGACCCCTGGAAGTTGCTTTTTAAAAATAAACCTGGAAAAGGCACTAAAAATGTCTTTTGAATTGTTTCCTTCTAATTATAATTGTAGGAGATAGGTGCTGTTATTTATTATTAGATATTTATATTAACCTTCATAATAACCATTAAGTGAGTAGTATTTTGTCCTCATTTTACAGTTGAGGAAAGTGAAAAATAGATTAAGGAACTGGCTCGAGTTCACAATAATTTGCTGAGGTTTGGACATAGATAGTCTGGCTCTGGAGTCCGGGCTTCTAGCTCTACATTATATTGTAAAGGAAATACATAAAATTTATATGTCATCACTTTTATTTGTTTATTTTTACAGATTTTATTTATTATTTGATAGAGAGATAGGGAACACAAGCAGGGGGAGTGGGAGAGGGAGAAGCAGGCTTCCCGCTGAGCAGAGAGCCTGAAACGGGGCTCCATCCCAGGACTCTGAGCCTAAGGCAGATACTTAACGACTGAGCCACCCAGGTGCCCCATGTCATCACTTTTATATATGAATGTAAATGGTAGAAAATCATTGAAACCACTTTTATACACCTTTGAGACTATGCAATGAAGATTGCCCCCGAATCCTATTGTGTCCACAGTAGGCTCCCCTAGGATGGAGGACGGTGCTTAATCAGCTCTTTCATCACAGTTGCAGGGCCTGAGCATGTGGCTATTTCTTAATTCATTCTTCGCCTATTAGAATACTAGGTGACTTCTAAAAACAAATAGCCCAAAAGGATAAAATAATTGCACAAATGGGATAGAGGAACATGTATGTATCTTCCAGTATTACAAGAGAATCCTAAAATGAAAATTTTGTGAAATCTGAATTTTGAATGCTCTAATTCATTTTATGAAAGGTTTTTTGAAACCTAGAAAATCCAAATAAAACCTATGTGGCCTATTGACTACTGGTTAGTGAACATTTACCTAGAGGAGTAAGGGAGTGAGATGTTTTCTGTTCTTTTTTAAGGACTAAGTCCTTATAATCTGGTGTGTATATCTTAAATTGAACCCATCACAGCCAACTATGTCTAGGGGCTACCATATTGGACAGCAAAGATCTGGTTTAATACTCTCTTTTGCTTTCTTGCTTTTTTCCTTCCTATTCAACAAATATGTATTGAGCACCAATTTATGTGGTATGTGGGTTTTTCTGTTCTTTGTTGCCAAAAACAAAAAACAAAAAACCTAGCTGAACTAATTGGGCCTTTGACTGATGTTTTTCTTGAGTCAGTTTTTCCAAAAGGCTACAACTATATCACATAAAAGTCGTGTTTTGTACCATGTGTAGAAAATCTGTCTGCAATGAGAGAAGCATGAGGTCCACCTGCAGGGAGAAGCTGAGATGAACAGGGAAAACAACCCCCATGCTCCTCCTTGAACACAGCTGTATTCACTGTTCCGACTTCCGCACAACTTGGGTATTTAACTCTTGGATTCTGTGAGCCAACCCTTTTCTTCTTTTGCCTAAGCTAACTTGAGTATGGTTTCTGTAACTTGCAATCAAGAGTCCAGACTAATATAGCAAAGAAGTCAAGAACTAATCCTTTTCTTTTAGAAATGAGCCCATAATTGGGGCACCTGATGGCTCAGTCGGTTAAGTGTCTGCCTTCCACCCAGGTCGTGATCCTGGGGTCCTGAAATCGAACTCCACGTTGGGCTGCCTGCTCAGAGGCGAGTCTGCTTCTCCTTCTGCCCTTCTGCACCCCGCCTCTGCTTGTACTCTCTTTTGCTCTCAAATAAATAAATAAAATCTTAAAAAAAAAATGAGCCCATAATGACCCCTACCCCGACCCCAAAAGTACATTTTAATTTACAAAATAAACAGTATTTTCAAACACATATAATCACATAATTACACCTTTATAAATCACTTTGTCATGTACATTTTTAATATTTAACGGTATACATTTATCTTCTGATGAATACTACCCATTTTTCTATATTAGTCATTCAGAATTTTTTTCATAATAAAAATAAATCTATACCTGCTTTTCCCCAACTCTTTTCTCAGAATCATCCCTCCCAATTCTGTGGGCCTTTCTTTTTGATTATAAGAGTATTCTCAGCCAATTAAATTATATCATTCCAGTGGTTTTATTCATTTAGTCAATATCTGAGTGCCTTTGAAATGATATGAGACCCATACTCATGAATAAGAACCAGTCTGTGCTCTCCAGAAACTTCTATCCTGGTGATATAATCATTCCACCACTCTGTAGTTATCTGTCTACATATTGCTTATGGGCATGTCCTTGACTGATTATTTTACTCCACTTGCTTCTTAAATGTTGGTATTTCCCAGGATTCTCTCCTGGGGCTAGTCTTAGTCTACATGGGCCATGCCATCCATTCACATTTTTTCACAGCTATCCCACACATCATCTTTTCTCTTGAGTTCTCTCTGCAAAAGAACTGGACATCATTTTATTTCAGATGACTTACAGACATCTCCCACCCAGAATTTCCCCAAAACAAACTCATTATCCACCCCCTCAAGAATGTTCCTCCCTGGGGCGCCTGGTGGCTCAGTGGGTTAAAGCCTGTGCCTTCGGCTCAGGTCATGATCCCAGAGTCCTGGGATGGAGCCCTGCATCGGGCTCTCTGCTCTGCAAGGAGCCTGCTTCCTCCTCTTTCTTTCTCTGCCTGACTCTCTCCCTACTTGTGATCTCTGTCTGTCAAATAAATAAATAAAATCTTTAAAAAAAAAAAAAATGTTCCTCCCCTGGTGCCCTCATCCTAGTCATCCACACAAGAACCATCAACTTCTTTTCTTCTCCCCCACTTCTATGTCTGGTGATCCTCAGTTTTACCTCTCTTTTGGTTCCAAGAGTACCTTCCTGGCTTTGTACACCACTTTTTCCCCTGGACTAGGGTTTGGCAATTTTTTTCCATAAAGGGCCAGATAACATGTATTTTAGGCTTTGTAGGTCATACAGTCTTTGTTGTAACTAACCATTCGACTCTGCCACTGTAGCCTGAAAGCTGCCCTTGACAATGTACAAACATTGTCTGTATTCCAACGAAATTTCATTTATAAAAGTAGGCAATGAGGGCACCTGGTTGGCTTAGTTGGTTAAGTGTCTGCCTTTGGCCTCAGGGCATGATCTCAGAGTCCTGGGATTGAACCCCACAGGGCCCATGTTGGCAAGCTCCCTGCTCAGCAGTGGTGGTGGGGGTGGGGGCTGCTTCCCCTCTCTCTCTGCCTGTGGCTCTGCCTGCTTGTAGTCTCTCTCTCTGTCAAATAAATAAATAAAATCTTTTTTAAAAATGTAGGCAATGAGTCATATTTGGCTCATGAGCTTTAATTTTCCAGTCCCTGCTCTGGACTATTTCATTGGCCTTGTAACTGGTTTCCCCACCTCCCATTCTCTCTCAGGTTTACCCTCCACAGACTTTCTTTTCTAAGATAGATGTAATCATATGATTGGCTTCTTCAGAGCCTTGGTTTGCTTTCCATTGACTACTGGTTAAAACCCCACGTCCCTTACACGCAGGATAATTCATGACTTTCCAGGTTTGCTCCCACATATATATCTGAATCCATCTATTACTGTTTTCTAAGACACTGCTGTTCTTCCCCTTCTGTTGACTGCCTACTTGGCCAAATAAATAGCACCTCCATTATGAAGCCCGACTCTTGCTTCCCATAGCAGGTAGAATAATAACATATTCTAGGGATACTTGTAGAAATCATACCTGTGGGAATACAGCAAACCTGGAGGACAGTCCTCAGAACTGTATTCTGGAACTGCAGAGTTATTCAGGAACAGCTCTGTTGACTAGACTCTTTCTTCCTTTGTCTTTCCAGTTCTGTTTCCTTGGGCATCCCCAGTTCATGAGCTCAAAAGAAGGGATTTGACTGATCCTGTTTGGGCAGTATGGAAAATTATATTAGAGGGAAGCATTTAGTACAGTACTTTGGAGCTTGGTCTATCCTGTATATGGAAAGTTAATACTTGTTTCCCCTATAAAATTCTGAGTTTCTCTTGTATCTCCAGAGCTTATCAAAGACATATCTGTGCTAAGGTACATGGTAGGTGCTCATCAAATATTTGTTGTAAATAGACATTAAATTTCAGGACATGAAATAGACATGGAAATCAGGAACTGTCATAACTGTGTTGTTCCCATTACCACTGGGACTGTTGAAATACATCAGAAGAGTCTGCCATGTCCAAAAACCAGTGGGTATACTTGGTAGAGACTCCAAAGGCTGATTAAATGGATGTTTTGATGTTAACATTAACCATATACAAGGTGTGCATCTCTATGCCATTCTTTCTGGATACCATGACTCCAGTTTGAATAGAGACCACTGGATGGAGAAAAGAATTAAAGTAGCACAAGGCCAACATACAGCTTACATGCCTGTAAGAGAAGGATAAACAGAGATAAAAACAGTGTTGCAAATTTTAAATGGTATTTGTTTTTTAATAGATAATAAATGTATTTTGTTCAAATGTCAAGAAATACAAATGGACATAAAGTAAAAAAACTCCCTCCTGCCCCAGTCCTGTAGCCATCCCTTTTTCCAACTCAGAGTCAACTATTGTTTCTTTCCTGAAAGCATTTCCTTTCTGATATATTTTTTGCATACTGATAGTTATTTGAAAAATACATATTACTTACACAATGGTTAGACCTCATTCTGCTCAACTTATCAGTCACTGCTTTAATTCTACCTTTGTTCTCAATTACTCTGTTTTTTCCCTGCAATGATTTTTTTAAGCAAGTATCATTACTTTGGAGCTGATGTGGTTTTTTAATTAATTAATTAAAAGTCTTCAGAGCTAGTCTGCTTGTTTCAATCACAGTAAAACCTTTTTGGTTCCCTAAGCAATCTTAACCAGCCCCCTAGGACATCTTGCTAACTTTTCCTTTAGATAAAACATACGTTGTTTCTACAGCATCCCTCCTATATGCCCGGTGCTATGCTAAACACTTTACCAGATCATCCTATTTAATTCTTACAATGATCCAGTGAAGATGGCCCTATTGTGATTCCCATTTTACAGATGGAGGAACTGAAGCCTGAAGAAGTTAAGTAACCTACTGAAATTTACATGGGAAGTGGTAGAACTGGGCCATGAATCCAGTCTCTCACTAAAGAGCCCCAATTCTCAAGTGTCACTCTGTATTGCCCCCCACCCCATAGAATTCAGTTTTATGGAAGGAGATTAAATGGACATTTCCTAGGTAATGATAAATCTAGACCTAGCAGAACTTGAGTTTCCATCAAGGGCTGGGATCCGCCCATCCTAGGTTTTTCTTTTACCAGGTGAAAATGAGAGAATTATATGTACTGACGTTTCATCCAGGTAAAAGGTAGAATGTAGCAATTCATAAAGATCCTAGAGCTAGAAAGGAGAGAATATAAATATAAAGAGGATGTCTACTCAGACATATGGGTTACCACGGGATTGTGGAAATCTGGAAAGTACCTCTCATGACAGGTCATCTTGGATTTCTTTTGTTAGGGCCTTTATTGTTTCAGCCTTTGAGCTCTACTGCCCTAGAGAAGCATTTATCCTAGAGTATGGTCTTCTGCAACTTTTTTTTTTTTTTTAAGATTTTATGTATTTATTTAGAGGGAAAGTGGGCTCCTTTGAGTCCCCCGGGTAGGGCTGCAGTGGGGGTGGGGAGCAGAGCAAAGGGAGAGGGAGAATATCAAAGCAGATTCCATGCTGACTGCTGAGCTGGCCGCCACCCGGCTCCACCTCAGGCAACCCTGAGATCATGACCTGAGCCAAAATCAAGAGTCAGATTCTTCACTGACAGAGCCACCCAGGCACCCCTGGTCTTCTGCAACTGTTTTTCCTGAAAAGATACCTTACTTTTATGATGGACTTTAGCTCTCTCTGAATTTCTCAGAGGGATAATCAGATTAATAACATATATAATGTCTGGCTTGATCAGGATTTCCCAGAAAACAAAGCCTGGGGCAAAAATTTATGTACCCATGCTTTATTCCAGAGTGCAAATCGGTACGAGGAAGACAGATTTAAAAAGAGAAAAACTTAATACAGAATAGGAGTTTCTCTTTTATTGTCCACAGTTTTGGCCCTGAATTTTGTATTCCAGAAATCCCTAGTATGTACTATTAACACCAATTTTTTAAGTCTTGCTTGGGATGTGGGGACAGCAAGTGTTGGTGAAGGAGAGGGCAATGAATTGTTATTTATGAAAAACTTAAGTGTGGTCTCTCTCATACTTAAAACAAAATCCACTAAAAGTGATTTTTGTCTTTACAATTAAAATTAAATTTACCCAAATATGAAAAGGGCTAATTATAGGAAAATCTATTTAGGGTAACCTAAGAAAGGCAAACATTCACAAAGAAAATATTATAATTTATAAGTATTAATAAATACATAGGGGAACTTATAAGGTACGAATTGCTTTTTTTTTTTTTTTTAAGAATTTCATTTTAAAATGTGTCTTTGTGGGGCGCCTGGGTGGTTCAGTCATTAAGCATCTGCCTTCCGCTCAGGTCATGATCCCAGAGTCCTGGGATTGAGCCCCACATAGGGCTCCCTGCCCAGCAGGAAGCCTGCATTCCCTCTCCTACTCCCCCTGCTTATGTTTCTGCTCTCGCTGTTTTTCTCTCTGTCAAATAAATAAATAAAATCTTAAAATAAAATAAAATGTATCTTTGGATAAAATAAAAAACATTTCTAAATGTAGTTATTGAAATAAAAATATTTTATTTAAAATATCTCTTTTTTTTTTTTAAGATTTTATTTATTTATTTGACAGAGATTACAAGTAGGCAGAGAGGCAGGCAGAGAGAGAGGAGGAAGCAGGCTCCCTGCTGAGCAGAGAGCCCGATGTGGGGCTCGATCCCAGGACTCTGAGATCATGACCTGAGCCGAAGGCAGAGGCTTTTAACCCACTGAGCCACCCAGGCACCCCTAAAATATCTCTTATCTTGAAATACCATGAAAAACTTTCTTGCTCTGGCTTAAATACACTGTTTTTCATAACATAGATGAACTGGAATGTGGCAATTAGTTTGATTTATGTTGTTTCATTTTTTTGAAGTAGGGGAGAAAAATGGTGTTAGAAGGATGAGCCAAGATGAATTTATGATTTCTGGGGTCAGCTCAATAGGAAAGGGGAATCCTTAACCTGCTGTTGATTGTATCTGGATCTGGATCTAGAGTCCAAGTTATGTAAAACCAAAACAGAAGCAGAGAATTAGAGGCTTATTTAATATATCACTTTTCTAACATGCAAAATCATTCCTATAGCTCTTTTTACATAAGCTCTGATGTGAAATGGGGAGAAGGGGAAGGGCTACTTTCTCTAGATTTTTTTTTTTTTTCAACCCAATTTCATAATCCAAAAGAATGTGGTTTTAGAGTTAGGATGGAAGTGACACTACTATATAAAAAAGCCAAAATATTTAATATCCTTCCGACAGACTCCTGTATTGTTTTATTTATAATCTAAATTTATACAGTATTTAAAGACTTAGGAAGTTGGGGTTTTTTTTGCAAGAATTATCTAGACAAGACAGATTCTGTAAGATAAGACTATATAAATTATTTTTAGGATGTTTTAAATCTCTTTTACTACCAATTTACATAGTTTCTAAAAAATTGGCTTTAGTATAAAATTATATTTTGGCCTAGATAATAGAAATGTTTATTTAAAGGCCATGCATAAATTATTTCAAATACCTCAAACTAAAATAATAATGCTAGTTTTTATTTTTGCTTCTATTTTAGGTACAAAAATATCAACAGAATGGCAGACTGCTAGTGTTTGACTCAATGGGTAAATGATTCATTACTTGAAAAGAGCGTGTTTCATCACCATTTGGTCCTAAATATTAAGAAGATAGTCTGCTGGAGTGATTGAATATAGTTGAAGTCTTAGTAGTTAAATCCTTTATTATGTTGCTTGTCATTTAAAAAACGCTGAAATGTATTTGCGGATCAGGAATTTCTGTTAGGAACATCATGACAGATGAAATACTGAGTTGATTTTTTTCTTCTCTTTCAGGAAAAGTGATGATTGAACCAAATGAAGCAATGTCAGAGTAAGAAGATGTCTCTGGTTGTGCAGCTGATCTATCACATGCCTTTTAAGCAATTAGAACTAGATAATGCAATCATTTGTCATCCAATTAAATTTGAAAGGCCAGAAATGCATGGATTAGCACTTTAGCTTTTGCTTCAGTGAAAGCAGTTGTTACTTAGATAAAAGTACATTTAAAATGAAAAATGAATTTTGATAAAAATTTAGAGGTATAGATAATAGTCATTTCTACTTTTTAAATGCTGAAATACCAAGTAGTCTGTATTTTACTTATATTACTTTCATTGTTCATTCCTATTTCCTTTTGATACTTGCTCATTTCTTTCAGAATTTCCCTTTAAATGAATATTTACTTTAAAATTAAAGATTCTTTATTTACTATGAGATGAATCGTTACTACTAAATAAGGGAAACTGATCACCCCAATTAGTTGAAGGGGCTAGTGTTAAAAGAATCATAGTCCAGTTTCAGTATAGTAACTAAATATTAAGTACCTGCTTTGTTCAAGGCACTAATTCTGATAATTCACCAAAATCCTTCCTGATATGATCATCTCCTACCTCCTGAGGAAAAAATTCTATTAATTCCATGAAAAATTACACTTTGAAAGTTGATCATAAAACACATTCATAGAGATCAATTATTGACAGATTGGTAGAATGGTGCCAAACTGATATTATTTTGGTTTATTCTGAATAAAATTGACTGGGAAATATTTCACATTATGCAATATACATTTTAATTTTCATGCTTGTCAAAGCTAAAAATTAAAATTAGAGTCACCTTGGCCTTTGTTGTAAATTAGATTTAATTACATATTTTTGTATTAAAGAGAATGTATAACAGATCAAAGACAAAGAACCTATGTTTATTACAGATTATTATAGATAATCAGAAAAAATAAATGCCCCATTAAGTATATTAATCTATATGTGAATATGTATCTATATCCAATTACATGATTGAAAAATATTTAAATTTTAAAAATGTAAGAAAATTTTAGTAGTCTTTGAAGGAAGTATGATATAATTTTCAATAATAATAGGTCATTAATGAAAATAAATTACTATTGTTTCTGTGAATACTGATGTTCATAGACGGTGATAAGCAGTGTTGGAACTGAAGCAAGGGGAAATCCACATCCTGAGTTAAACCCCAGGGATAAATCAAATGTAGCTTGGACCAAAATAGAAAAGCAGAGTGATTACTTGTTCTCTTGATCTCATTAATAATTGCATCTGCTTATCAAATTAATTTTTACAAGGACAAAAATCATCTTCCCTTCAGTTCACTTGCAGAGAATAGTTTGGGTTTGGTTTGCTTGTTGTTTGGAGGGAGGAGGAGGAATGGTTAGTGTAGCCAATAAGTTTCATAGGTGTGTGACTTTGTCACCTGGGTATCTTACCCAGAGTTCAAAGTAAACAGGGTCAGTCCTAGAAAAAAAATGATCAAGTAGGAAAATAGAAAATCATGGAGGACCTTTGCTTGAAGAGCAGTGTGACCTGGAAAGTTGATGCATTTTCTCAGTATAGCTTTCATTCCACTCTCCTCCTTCTCCTGGCGGCGCCTCCTCCTATGTCCTCCCAAACCTTGCATCTTCCTTTGTCAAGTGAAGCAGTGGCTGGATTTGCCTTAATCTTCTGACAACTACTTTATTCTACTCTGTGGCATAAGGAGTGTATGGACTTATAAACAAAGGGTTTCACATTTTGTGCTGCAAAGCCCACATTTATTATTTCCTCTTTTCCCCATGGATCCCATGTGTGAAAGATTTTGTCTACCCAACAAATTGCATGTAATTAACAATTTTCAGCAATAAAAGTAAAATATATCTTTAATGCTAGATGAAGTTTTATAGATCTTGGACCTTTGATCTGTTGGGTTTGGGGTCAAGCTTTCAAGCATACTTAAAGATGTAGGGGGTGGGGAATGCCTGAAGTAAATCCACAGCACTTAATTGAAAAAATTGTATCTATAGGTTTTCCATAATCGTATGTTTTATCTCTTCTAAGATGAATGACAAGTCTGTTTATTTCTATTTTTACACTTTAAGTAAATGCCTCTTTGGACGTAGACCAGGATTGGCAAGCAAACTTTGTACCTTACCAACGCAAGTCTCTCTAAATGTAGCTAGGATATTCTCAGAAAAGTAAGTTTTAATCAATTTCAGTTTTAAGCCTATGTTTGACAAGTTTAAATGATTTTTAAGACAAAATTTGAAATCTAAACTTACTGAAAAAATTATCCCAATAGAAATTTGGGGCTATTTCATAAATATGCCTAAAACTCTTAACAGATTTTTACGAACAGTCCAAAATCTAGGTTATCTATGTTCTAACATAAATATGTTTCAGTAGGATATTTAACTTGACTGACTCTTTAACCTAAGTAGAAACTAAAATAAACATCTTCCATTTCCAAAGGATATTATATAAAATAAAAATTTGAATCTTTCCTCAACTGTAACTATTTGAATTAAAGAAAACAAATCTTTTAGAGTATACCAGTTCAGTTATCTATTTTTCTTAAATGCTAGAAGCATTACCATAAATAATGTCACTTTCTCAAATGGAAGTCAAAAGATTGTAGTTGAAGAGGAGGTTGGACCTCGGGCCTTTGATTCTTTAAAGCTAGATATAAGAAAGACTACAGAAAATGAGCAGAAAAGGAATTCCTATTTTACTGTTGAAATGATTTTGTTGATTCTCATATGTATTTTTATGACATGTTCACTGCTTCCAAATAGTAATATCCCATTTAATACTTGGCATTGCTTTCCTCCATGTTGTATCATTAAGGTTTATTAGAGGCATTTCCAATTATTTAAATACTCAAAACTAGACCAGATAAATTCCCTCTTTTAGGGATATAATTAGTGAATATCTAAGTACCATATCTCCTAGACTCTAAAGCACACATATTTTCTTCATATTTTAACATCTCTTACAATTGATGGCATCTTACACTTAAACTTCTTTCTTAAATAACAGTATATCTTATAAATACATGGTGTCTTGGATTCAACTAAACATTAATTTGTTGGGGGGGGAGACAGCAAAGTTATTTTATTTAGATTAGATATTAGAGCATATAAATTCTAGTAATCACTTGTGGCAAGCTGTAACATAACAGGAATCTCACTAGAAATTAAATACTTAACTGATTTCTCAACTTTTTAGATGTAGAGTTCCATCTTGGATGCTTTTTTTTTTCCCCACAATTAGAAAATCAAGGAGGGCAGAGGCAGAACAAATGTAAATCAACTTTGCATTTTTCATTACTAGAGAGGGGTTTTGCTTTAGGTGTATATATTGAGGAAATGAGATTCCATTCCCTCCCATGATAGGCTGTTCAGCCTGTTTGCTAAGTCACTGTACAAGATCATTGACTTAACTGTACTCCTGTTCTGGATTCATATGACAGTGGGAAAAAATCATAACTGGGGCAAGAAAAATGCTTCACATCTTTTTATGTCTTGACATGCAAAGTAGAAGTTGAATTTTTTTTTTAATTTGGTAAAGGAGACATATTAAAAGAATCTTAAAAACACAGAAAAGAGACTTGGGATTATTTTTCCAGGAGCAGGAGTATCTGTCTTTGTAAACAGAGTGCACCACACAAAAATCCTCTGTCTTAATGCATTGTTAGTGACATGAAGTTTCAGGCTTAAAGGCTAAAAAGAGAAAATTAACTCACTTTTATTTTGGCTACTTAATGAGAAAGCAGGCTAATTTATGTCATGACCAAGGTTTGATATTAGTGTTGGACTCTCAATAAGTGTAGCATTTAGCAATGGTGAGAACTGGTTTATAAATCTATAAAAACCTCAAGGCTAGTATTCCTAGTTTTATTCCAACATATTATAATGATGTGCCAAAGACATTCATGTAATTGATTGCTTGTGTGCTCTATGTTAAAGAACCCTGAGAAGATTTTAAGGATCATTACATAACGACAAATGCTAAGTAGAAATAGAATTTTAATCATCAGTAAAAATTATTTTTAATACTTTTCCAAAAAAGATATTACATTTTAGCTATCCAGTTTATTGTTGATATATTGTGTTTATATTAAGTGTGTATGTATGAATGAGTATGAAGGTTTAAATAGAACTGTGACCTAGGAAAGTATTTTTTCACTATTTATGTTAACATTTAGGAAGGAAGTCTCTTCAAAAAATATTGAAAATACAGCTCCTTTAAAGAACACTGAAAATAGAGCATCTTCAAAGAGTATTGAAAATAAAGATACAGAAATGAATCTACAGTCTAAGCTATGGTCATCTTCCTGCTTAAAGGAAAGCACAGGTGATAACATTTGTTTTGTGTGAGTAAATGTAGCTTTTAATTGAGTCCTCCGTGACCTTTGGGATATTGATATTCTATAGGTTTGGAGCAGGTCATAGGAACCAGTAATTTTTGAAATTCATGTACCACATGATTCTGATATGCAGTCGGGTATGGAATCCATGGTATACATTATAAAAAATGATAATGATGAGTTATTAAATTTTCAAATGAACTAAAACACTTGTGAAAGCATTAAGTTCTGTTCATCCAACATGGTTTATTGAGTCCCAGGACTGTCTTAGAAGCTGTGGATACAATAGTTCATAGGCAAGGTCCTTGCCTTTATGAAGTTCACATTCTAGTGGGAGGTAGTCAACTATTAAAAATAAATAATAATAAAAAATAAGACAATGACACGTTGTGGTGGGTGCTATAATATAAATAAATGGCACCTGGGGGAGGACTGCCTTAACTCTAGGGATCGGGAAATTTCCCTTGATGCTCAGCGTTTGTGAATTGAAGGAGACCCTGTGACATCATATAAAGTCTTTAATTCCTTATTATGACCTTCCGTGATGACATCAGTGTGATGAGTCTGTGAGCAGGCTGGGTACCCACCAGAAGATCAGGGTGGCTGTGAGCTGAATGGAGACTGTAAATGAAACAGAAGCAGGTAGATGTCCTGAAGAGCCTAGCCATTCTAGGAAGGACCAGTGACCCTTTCCAGGGTAGCATTTTTTGGTTTAGTCAGGAGTTTGCTTTAGAGTGGGGAATTTTTATCAGCTTTTTCTTTCCTTATTTCTTTCTTTCTTTTTTTTTTTCTTTTTTGCCTGCATTTTCTTAGCATTGTCCTCTCTCAAGCTTTCCTGGATTTCCTCATTTTCTTTCTACCAAGTGTCTCTACATGATTTGGAGTAGCTAATGGCCCAACTCCCATGTCACAAGACTTCCGTACACTCAGAATCTTACATGAAAGCAAGGTATCATGCAAGTTCTGTTTGAAACTGAAAGACATGGGGAGAGCCGGAGGAGTTGACAAGCTCACTCAGTAGTCTTTCCCAAAGAGAGAATTTTAGGAAACAGACGCACTTTTTTTCTTATTAATTAGTTTAATGGAACTGTATATCCATATGTGTCAGAAAAAAGTAAGACATGGTTAGGAATATGAACTTGAGCCAAACTGACTCCCAGATCTGCCACTTAATTAGTGTGTGAAGTCGGGTAGGTTATTTCACCGCTCTGTCCCTCGGTTTCATCTGTGAACAGAGTGACAATAGTATATGCCTCACTGAGATGCCGAGAGAATTAAATGAGTTGATATATGTAATGTTCAGAAGAGTAATGGTATATAATGTTTGTTAGGATTATTGTATGTTATTTTATTCATACATGTATCAGTTTCATGGATGGTAATATTTTGACCTGATAAAATCTGTATGTTAAAGTAGATTCAAGGAAAAATATTGAGTAAATAGTTTAGGTGATACTCATATGGCAAAGTGAATGAAGATAGTGTAAGAATTATACTATTGGAAAATGTTCTAATAGATTGTATCATGGAGATTTTACTTTTTTTTTTTTAAGGATTTTATTTATTTGACAGAGATCACAAGTAGGCAGAGAGACAGGTGGGGGAGTGGGGAGGGAAGTAGGCTCCCTTCTGAGCAGAAAGCCCGATGTGGCTTGATCCCAGGACCCTGAGATCATGACCGGAACCAAAGGCAGAGGCTTAAACCCACTGAGCCACCCAGGTGCCCTGAGATTTTACTTCTTAAATATTTCTCTAAGTTCCCCCTCCTCTCAATCCTTGTTTTACCAGCGCCCTGTCATTAATCATCTCTCTCACCTGGACTTTTTAAAGAGACCTCTGACTTCTCTTCTTGCTCTTTTTTTTTTTTTTTTGGTCTCCCCTCAACTATACTTTCCACCCTGCTAGCCAAGTGTTCCTTCAGAAATGCAGAACTGGGGGCACCTAGGTGGCTCAGTTGTTAAGCATCTGCCTTCACCTCAGGTCATGATCCCGGGATCCTGGGATCAAGCCCCACATCAGGCTCCTTGCTCGGCAGGAAGCCTGCTTCTTCCTCTCCCACTCCCCCTGCCTGTGTTCCCTCTCTCTCTCTCGCTGTATCTCTCTGTCAGATAAGTAAATAAAAACCTATTAAAAAAATAGAAAAAATACTTTAATAAAAAAAAGAAATGCGGAATTGATCATACTTGCTTTTCTACTCAAAATCCTTTATTAGTAACCCTTTTATTCTTAGAATATGGTCCTAACTCCAAGGCTCCTGGTCCACAAAACCCCATGACTACCTACCTTTCCAGACACATCTGTCACCATTGCAGTTTCAACCTTGACCCCTAAGCAGTGTCAAAGTGCTTTGTCAACGCCATACACATTCTTGTTTCTGTGTTGCCTCGTGTTGTCCTCTCCCCTTGGAAAAACTGATCTGCTCAGACTAGATGATTCCTGACCACTCTCCATAGTGGCATGGGGTCCTCCTTTCTGCTATCATTTACCTAGTACATGTCTGTCACCATACTTCTATACTGTTTTATAGTTACCCTTTATGTTTCTGACTCCCCAGTTAGAGTGTGAATGAGTACCCGAGGTCAAGAACTGTTCATTTTTGAATTCTTGTGACTCCGCCTATTGTTGAGCACTGGATGGGTAGTCATTGGTGCTTATTTTTATTTTTCAGTGTCCAGGTATCCAAGCAGTGACCTGACCTGCCTAAGAATTATTTACTGTTCAGCCTCTCCAGTCTTATTTTACTCTCCAAGGCTTTATTTCATATTTACCTTCCTATGCGAAGGTAATGTATTTCTGGAAATACATTATAACATATTATATATTATATATATTATAATGTACATTATATTATATATTATATAATGGGCATTGTATTATATATTACATATTATGTACATAATAATATATATAATATATAATAATTTATAAAGTAAATTATAATATATTACATTATTATATATAATATATAATACAAATGTATTTCTGGAGATAGAATAGCATTAATTTATTTTTCCTTGAACTCATCATTTTTTATAAACAAATTTTCTGTATATTAAAATTTTAAGCACCAAACAACACTAAGATTAATTCAGCATTATTGGTTTGGGTTTTTTCCTCATGGCAGTTTTACTTCCTTTTTTGGAAATGGAAATCACGTAAGATCATTGTGGTGCCATTTAGTCATGAAAAAAATAAATTACAGGAGAGACCATATAGTAAACATGTACATTTGTTACATTTTAATTTAGGAGTAACCATTTTTAATATTTGAACTTTTCAATATTTATTGATTAAATTATGTATATTCTATCTTAGGTCAAGTGGTTAAAGATACAGTCCTTGCAGAGCGGGAGAAAAATAATGAACATTGCCATCAGGATATTGATGATAAGTTGTCTGAATCAACAGATGGTGATGGTGAAGATGATACCAATGATGAAGATAATGATGAAGATGGTAACCCTAGTAAGGATACTCATGCCCCATTAGAATTAATGGCAGAAGTAAGTTTAACTTGCGCATTGTAATTTAAGAAACTTAAAAATATTAAAATTACTAAATAGTGTATAGCCTTGAAGATTTAAAAAATAATAGAGATCCTTGCCCATATACAGATGCTTACCTAGCTTCTCATCTCTCTTACTACCTTCATGAAGTTAGAGGTGAGAGAAGATTCTGGAAGTGGCTTACAGTATTCTGGTAAAGGCAGAAGCAGGAATAAAAGAAGTTTTGGCATAAAACTCTGCAAGGACTGCTTTAAAGAATGCTTTTTTATATTAACTGGGAACCATGCTAGTTTGGAGGGATATTTAGAGATAAATAAGAAAGATAAGTCTTTACCCTTGAGAACTAACAGGTATATATTATGTATATAGTACTATTTTATAAAAAATGAAATGTGTGCTAGCAGAAGTATTTATGAGGTTCCCTGGGGATAGGGGGGATTAAATGACTGAGAATAGAAGTAGGAGAAACGGAATAAAGGAAGGATTTTTAGAAGAGATGTGAGGTCTCTTCCTCCTGAAGGAAGAGGGAAGCTTAGGAATTCATCTGGTAGAATGGAGAAGGCATTCCTGGCATAGGAAACAATATGTACAAAGACACTGAAGCCTGAAACATCATGTGCAAAAGCTGTACATAAACATTTCCTGATAATTCTATGGAGAGCAAAACAGTTTTACCCCACTTGTGGTATCACAGTCTAATTAACGTTATACAACTTCACATATATTGTAAGAATTTTATAACTTTATAACACCCCCTTCTTATCCTTTATATTATTGTCATACATTTTACTTCCATGTATATCATAAGCCCTATAATACATTGTTATTATTTTTAGTTTTAGTTGTCAATATTTCTAGTTTTAGTTGTCAATATTTTAAAAAAGTTTTTTAATTGGAAAATATCTTTTTTGGAACACATTTCTGGCGTTCTCCACAGCTTTCTGTTGATCTGAATTTTCACCTGATATTATTTTCCTTTTACCTGAAAAACTTGCTATAGTATTTTTTTATAATGCAGTTCTGCCAGCAGTGAATACTGTTAGCTTTTGTTTGTCTGAAAAAGTCTTAATTTTATCTTCATTTTTAAAGGATGTGTGAGCTAGAGACTATAAGTTACCAGGTATTTTTCAGTACAGATGGTTCCTGACTTACAATGGTTCAACTTAGAATTTTTTGACTTTACAATTGTGAAAATGATACGTATTCAGTAAAAGTTTTAAATTTGAATTTTCATTTCTTTCTCAGCTAGTGATGTGTGGTATGATTACTCTCTCATGGTGCTGGGCAGCTGCAACTCCCTGCCAGCCAAGCCATCATGTGGATATGTTTATATCCTGATACACTACAATCATCATGTTTTTCACTTTTAGTACAGTATTCAGTAAGTTACATGAAATACTCAATACTTTAGTATAAAATAGGTTTTGATAGATGATTTTGCCCTACTGTAGGCTAATATAAGTGGTCTGAGCATGTTTAAGGTAGGCTAGGCTAAGCTATAATGTTTGGTGGACTGAGTGTATTAAATGCATTTTTTTTTTAAGATTTCATTTACTCATTTGACAGAGAGACACAGCAAGAGAGGGAACACAGCATGGGAGGTGGGAGAGGGAGACACAGGCCCCCCACCGGGACCCCCCTCGATGCGGGGCTCGATCCCAGGACCCTGGGATCATGACCTGAGCTGAAGGCAGACACTTAATGACTGAGCCACCCAGGCGCACCTTAAATACATTTTCAACTTATTTCAATTTATGAGCGTTTATTGGGCTATAACCCCATTGTAAATTGAGGAAGATCGGTACTTTGAAAGACTGCTTCATTGTCAGATAGTTTTGCGTCATTTCAGACAAGATGTCTGCTGTTACTACTTTTGTCCAACTGTATATGTCTTTTTCTCAGACTTTAATAAAATTTTTTTCTTTTGTATTGTTATTTTTGGCAATTTGATTATGATGTACCTTGATGTGGTATTCTTCCTTGTTGTTTCTGTTCATTGAGATCCTTGTATCAATGAGTTTATAGTTTACACCAGATTTGGAAAATGTTCAGTTATTAAGTCTTCAAATAATTTTTTTGAACTCTTCTCTCCCTTTCTTCTTCTGAGCTACAAGTTACATGTATGTTAGATCACCCAATGTTGCCCCAAAGGTCAGATGTCCCTTTTTTGTTTGTTTTCTCCATATATTTCATTTTAGAAATTTCTCTAAACTTCTTTAGAAAGTTCCGATCTTTTCTTTGTAGTTATAATCTGTCATTTAATCCCAACCTCCCACCCTTTCTCTCTCCCTTTCTTTTTCTCTCTCCGTGTGTGTATATATAAAATTGCACATATTTTATCATCTCTACAAGTTTTACTTAAATATTTTATATCTATTTTCATCATGTTCATATTTTACTTTTGAGTATATGACATATTTGTAATGACATATTTTAAGACATTAATAATGACATATATTAACATGCTTCTCAGCTGTGCTATCATTTTTATAATTTTTTAATCCTGGGTCAGTTTCTATTGATAAAGTTTTCTCCAGTATATGGGTCATATTTTTCTGCATCTTTGCGTGCCTGGTAATTTTTTACTGAATCCTAGACATTATAAATTTTATGCTTTTTGATATAAGTTTTGTTGTTTTCCTTCAAATAGTTTTGGATTTTTGAACTGGGACATAGTTGAGTTTCTTGGAATCAGGTTTCTTTTAGAGTCTTGGTTTTTATGCTTTGTTGGGAGGGTTCAGAGCAAGCCTTTACATTATAGGGAGACTACTAAGGCAATGCCCTAATGAGGACTCTGCCCATTGATCTGTGTATTAAAATGACCTTCCACTCTGGCTGGAGAAAACATGACCTCTCTTCAGCCCTGTGTGAGATCCATTGGTTGTTCTACCTGCTCATCCAACAGTTCTTTTTCTAGCCTCAGATCATTTCTGCATACTCATATGCAGATGAATTCTAGCCAAAGCCTCAAAAAGATACCTCTGCAGATTGCTGGTGCTGCTTAAAAATATAATATTGGCCTTTCTGAACTTCAGACTGTCTTATTTCAACTCAGATCACTGGTCTCTAGATGCTGCCTGCCTGTGCTGTTACCTGAAGACAGCCCACAGCTGTAAACTGAGGCAATCATAGGACCCATCTGTTTCCCTTCTTGCAGATCACTCTCCTGTGACAGCTGCTGTCAATTACTGAAAACTCTTGTTTCATATATTTTGTACAATTTTCTGGTTGTTTTAGGAAGGAGAGTAAATCTAGTCTCCGTTAACTTCATCACGGCTAAATGCCTCAATTAGAGTTTTAGCATAAAGAAAAATACTATTGAGTCCCGAATCGGGCTCTCTGCTCAGCAGGGAGCCTGCCTCCTCCTCCTCTCTCTCTCTGCCTGCCTCTCTGCCTACTTGTGATCTGTCAAATAAATTAAAAAAAAATCTTTAAAAAAAAAAAAAAAAAGAAAGAAAAATACTGATGTGCTTGCTTGCCTTTTTTTTTTTTTTTGAGATTTTGTATTTATTTGACATAAGGGGAGCAGGAGCACATAAAGGGGGAACAGCAGAGGGAGAGGGAGAAGCAGCCTCCCTGCTGAGTAGGGAGCCTGATGCAGGGCTCTATCCCAGGACTCTGGGATCATGACCTGAGCCCAAGACAGTTGCTTCACCAACTGGGCCTCCCAGGTGCCCCTGTGCTTGCCTTTTTATATAATTTAACCCAAATGCTAGCCATGGAATCATATAAAGAAATCAGATACAGGGGCACCTGGGTGGCTCAGTGGGTTAGGCCTCTGCCTTCGGCTCAGGTCATGGTCCCGGGGTCCTGGCATCGAGCCCCGCATCGGGCTCTCTGCTCGGCAGGGAGCCTGCTTCCCCCTCTCTCTCTGCCTGCCCTTCTGCCTGCTTGTGATCTCCATCTGTCAAATAAATAAATAAAATCTTAAAAAAAAAAAGAAATCAGATACATTTGTTATATTTTCCTCCTAGAATAAAGCATATAGAGAGAATAAAGCATAAAGAATATAGAATAAAGAATAAAGCATACAGAGAGAGTTTTGAAACTTCCTTAATATTATAAGTTGCTTTTAACAAGGGAGAAAAAAATTGATGCCAGGTATTGGAAAGATTTTACTTAAGCACATTTCCTTTGAATGAACATCTAAATCATTCATGAATCATAGAGCATTCAAATTCTATTTGCCATCACCAAACAACTCTTTGGAGTTGTTCATTTATTTCTATTTGCTTTTTGACATTTAATTATAAAAGTAATCCATGACTTCATTTTCAGATAAATATCCAGACAATATGAGATTGCTTATTGTCGTATCTTAGATTATACCTGTGCTTAAGCTCTTCTGTTTTCAGAATGCATCCCTTTTTAATTTTCTCAACTTATAATTTTTTATTTTTTTTAAAGATTTATTTGAGAGTGGGAGAGTTGAGGGGAGGGGCAGAGGGGGAGAGACAGAGAATCTCACACAGACTCTGCTGAGCATGGAGCCTGACACAGGACTCAGTTTCATGACGCATGAAACCTTGACCTGAGCTGAAATCAAGAGATGGACCCATAACAGACTGAGCCACCCAAACACCCCTCAATTTTTTTTTAAGATTTTATTTATTTATTTGACAGAGATCACAAGTAGGCAGAGAGGCAAGCAGAGAGAGAGGAAAGGAAGCAAGCTCCCTGCCGAGCAGAGAGCCCGATGTGGGGCTCGATCCCAGGACCCTGGGATCATGAACTGAGCCAAAGGCAGTGGCTTAACCCACTGAGCCACCCAGGCGCCCCAACCCCTCAATTTTTTATTTTGAAAATTTTCAAGCCTAAAGAAAACTTGAAAGATTAGACACAAACCAAGAAACAAACTGTTAACTATAGAGAATAAACTGAAGATTACAGAGGGGAGGTTGGAGGGGTATGGGTGAAAGAGATGATGGGGATTAAGGAGTGCACTTGTGATGAGCAGTAGGTGATGTATGAAATTGGTGAATCACTATATTATATACTTGAAACTAATATAACACTGTATATTATCTGTACTGGAATTAAAAAAAAATAAAAGTGGTTAACAACTAAAAACATGAATTTTCGTGGAATCCTGATTGGAAAAAAAAATCTAGCTATAGAAGCATTTTAAAGACAAATTGGGAATTCTCAATTTAAATGTAATATTTTATTACAGAATTATGGTTAATTTTCTTAGATGTGGTAAGGATATGATGTTACAGGGAAGCATAAACTTAGGAGACGCATGCTCGGATATTTCAGGGTGAAGTTTTATGATGTCTGCAACTTACTTTCAAATGTTTCTTTGAAAAAAATATATATGTAGGCTATATCTACACCTTATCTATCAAAAGAGAGAGATAAAGCAAATGTAGCACAATGTTAAGAAGCATTGAATCTAGGTAAAATGTGTACATATATTCATTGTTACAATCTTTCAATTTTTTTGTCATGGTAAGTGTATTCTTTAATCCATAATATTCCATCATATATATTATATATTGTAATAGTTTATATTATTATTATATATTATAATATATAGTATATTATAGATTATATTTTATTACATTATAATATAATATATTATAATATATTTTATATATATATATATTCCATTCTTTAGCCATTTTTCTATCAATGAACACTTGGGTCTGCATCTGTAATTTGGCTATTGTAAATAATGCTGCAATAAACATAGAGGTGCATGCATCCCTTTGAATTAGTGTTTTTGTGCTTTGGGGGCAAATACCCAGTAGTGCAATTACTGGATCATAGGGTAGTTCTTTTTTTAACTTTTTGAGGAACCTCTGTACTGTTTTCCAGCGGTGGCACCAGTTGCATTCCCACCAACAGTGCAGGAGGGTTCCTTTCCCTCCATACACTTGCTGTTTCTTGTGTTTTTATTTTATCATTCCAACAGGTGTGAGGTGATATCTTATTATAATTTTGATTTGCAGTTTGTATCATCAGGGGATGATGAATGATATTGAGCATCTTTTCATGTATCTCTTGGTCATCTAAAGGTCTCCTTGGGAGAAATGTTTGTTCCTGTCCTGCTCATTTTTAATTGGATTATTTGGTTTTTGGGTGTTGAGTTGTATAAGTTCTTTATAGATTTTGGATACTAACCCTTTATCAAATTTGTCATTTGCAAATATCTTCTTCCAATCAGTAGGTTACCTTTTAATTTTGTTGATTGCTTCCTTTGCTGCACAGAAGCTTTTTATTTGGATGTAGTCCCAGTAGTTTATTTTTGCTTTTGTTTCCCTTTCCTCATGAGACATATCTAGAAAAATGTTGCTATGGCTGATGTTAGAGGGATTATTGCTTGTGTTCTGTTCTAGGCTTTTTATGGTTTCAGGCCTCATATTTAGGTCTTTAATCTATTTTGAGTTTATTTTTGTGTATTGTGTAAGAAAGTGGTCCGGTTTCATTCTTTTGCATGTGTCTGACCAGTTTTCCCAGTGCCATTTGTTGAAGACTGTCTTTTTCCCATTGCCTATTCTTTCCTGCTTTGTTGAAGATTAATTAACCATATAATTGTGGATTTAGTTCCTGGCTTTGTATTCTGTTCTGTTAATCTATTTGTCTATTTTTGTGCCAGTTCCATACTGTCTTGATTTCTATAGCTTTGTAATATAATTTGAAGTCTGGAATTGTGATACCTCCAGCTCTGTTTTTCTTTTTCAAGATTGCTTTGGCTATTTGAGATATTTTGTGGTTCCATACAACTTTTAGGATTGTTTGTTCTAGTTCCGTGAAAAGTGTTTTTGATATGTTGATACAGATTGCATTAAATGTGTAGATTGCTTTGGGTAGTATGGACATTTTAATAGTATTTGTTCTTCCAATCCATGACCATGGAATGTATTTCTACTTTTTTGCGTTGTCTTCAATTTCTTTCATCAGTGTTTTGTAGTTTTCAGAGTATATGTCTTTCACCTCTTTGGTTAGGTTTATTGCTATTATCTTATTATTTTTGGTGCAATTATAAATGAGATTGTTTTCTTAATTTCTCTTTCTGCTGCCTCATTGTTAGTGTATAGAAGGGCAACAGATTTCTGCACATTGGTTTTGTATCCTGTGACTTTACTAAATTCATTTATCAGTTCTAGAAGTTTTTTTGGTGGAGCCTCTTGGGTTTTCCACATCTAGTATAATGTCATCTGCGAGTAAAGTTTTACTTCTTCCTTAACTGATTTGGATGCCTTTTATTTCTTTTTGTTGTCTAATTGCTGTGGCTAGGACTTTCAGTACTATGTTGAATAAAAGTGGTAAGAGTTGACATTTTTGTCTTGTTCTTGTCCTTAAGGGAAAAGCTTTCAATTTTTTCCCATTGAGGATGATGTTAGCTGTGGATTTTCATATATAGCCTTTATTATGTTGAGGTATGTTCTCTCTAAACCTACTTTGTTTTGGGGGCTTTTATCATGAATGGATGTTATACTTTGTCAAATGCTTTTTCTGCATTTATTGAAATGGTCATATAGTTTTTATCCTTTCTCTTTTTGATGTATCACATTGATTTACAAATATTAAACCGCTCGTGCATCCTGGGAATAAATCCCACTTGATAGTAGTGATAGCTTTGTTAATGCCTTGTTGGATTTGGTTTGCTAGTATTTTATTAAGGATTTTTGCATCTATGTTCATCAGAGGTATTGGCGCGAGTGCGCGCGCTCTCTCTCTCTCTCTCTCTCTTTTTTTTTTTTTTTTTTTGTGGTGTCTTTTTCTGGTTTGGGTATCAGAGTAATGCTGGCTTCCTAGAGTGAATTTGAAAGTTTTCCTTCTTCTTATGCCTTTTAGAATAGTTTGAGAAGAACAGGTGTTAACTCTAAATGTTTGGTAGAATCAGCCTGCAAAGCCTCTCATCTTGGATTTTTATTTGTTTGGAGTTTTTTGATTACTGATTCAATTTCATTGCTGGTACTCCGTCTGTTCAGATTTTCTATTTCTTCCTGCTTCAGTTTTGGTAGGTTATATGTTTCCAGGAATTTATCCATTTCTTCTTGGTTGTCTGATTTGTTGACATAAAATGTTTCATAACATTCATTATAATACTTTGTATTTCTGTGGTATTGGTTGTTATTTCTCTTCTTTCATTTCTGATTTGTTTATTTGAGTCCTCTCTCTTTCTCTCTCTCTCTTTCTCTTTTTATGACTTTGGCTAGAGGTTTATCAATTTTGTTACTCTTTTCAAAGAACCAGCTCCTGGTTTTATTGATCTCTGTTGTATTGGTTTTTTTGCTTTGTTTTGTTTTAGTTTCTATATCATTTGTGCTCAATCTTTTATCATTTCCTTCCTTCTGCTACTTTTGGGTTTTGTTTGTTCTTTTTCTAGCTCCTTTATGTGTAAGTTTAGGTTGTGTATTTGAGATTTTTCTTGCTTCTTGAGGTAGACCTCTATTGCTATAAACTTGCCTCTTAGAACTGTTTCTGCTGCATCCCAAAAGTTTTGGATCGTTGGGTTTTCATTCTTATTTGTTTCCGTGTACTTTTTGATTTCTTTGATTTCTTGTTTGACCTGTTCATTATTTAGCAGTATGTTGTCTGACCTCCATGTATCTGTGGATTTTCCAGATTTTTTCTTATGGTTGATTTCTAGACATAGTGTTGTAGTCAGAAAAGATTCATGGTATGATTTTGATCTTTTTGGATTTGTTAAAGCTTGTTTTGGCATAATATGTGATCTGTTCTGGAGAATGTTCCATGTGTACTTGAAAAGAATGTGTAGTCTGTTGTTTAGGATGGAATGTTATGAATATATCCATTAAATCCATCTGGCCCAGTGTGTCTTTCAAAGCCACTGTTTCTTGTTGATTTTCTGTTTGGATGATCTGTACATTGATGTAAGTGGGGGTGTTAAAGTCCCCTACGTCACCTACTAAAATTGTATTACTGTTGATTAGTTTCTTTGTATTTGTTATTAACTGTTTTATGTATTTGTGTACTCCATGTTGGGTACATAAGCACTTACAATTGTTATATCTTCTTGTTGGACAATCCAACAAGAAGATATAACAAAGAAAGACAAAGTGTCTTTCTTTGTCTCTTGTTTGTCTGATAAGGTCTAGTTGTCCAATATAAGTATTGCTACCCTGGCCTTTTGTTGTTGTTGTTGTTGTTGTTGTTGTTGACATCCATTTGCATGATGAATGTTTCTCCATCCCTTCACTTTCAATCTGAGGGTGTCTTTAGGTCTGAAATGAGTCTCTTGTAGGCAGCATATAGATGGGTTTGTTTTTTTATCCACTCTGTCACCCTGTGTCTTTTGATTGGAGTGCTTAGTCCATTTCCATTCAAAGTAATTATTGATATATATTTATTGCCATTTTGTTACTTGTTTTATGGTTGTTTTTATAGTTTTTGCTGATCCTTCTCTTGCTCTCTTTAATTGTTCATTGACTTTCTTTAATGATATACTTGCACTCCTTTTTCTTTATTCTTTGCCTATCTATCTATTAGTGATTTTTGATTTATGGTAACTATCAGTTTTATTTATAACATCTTCTGAATATAGCAGTCTATATTAAGTTGATGGTCACTTAAGTTTGAATCCATTATTTACTCCTCTCCTCACCATGTTTTAGGTATATGGTGTCATATTTTACATCCTTCCATTTTGTGAATCCCTTGACTGATTTTTTATAGAAATATTTAATTTTACTGCTTCTGTGTTTCCTACTTTCATACTCTCACTTATGGTCTTCCCACTCAAAGAGTTTCCCTTAATATTTCTTGTAGGGCTGATTTAGTGGTCTTGAACTCCTTCAGTTTTTGTTTGTCTTAGAAACTCTTCTCTCATTCTATTCTTCATGATAGCTTTGCTCTGGATAAAGTATTCTTTGCAGCGAGTTTTCCCCATTCGGCACTTTGAGTATATCATGCCACTTTCTTCTGGCCTACAGAAATTTCTGCTGAAAAATCTACGGATAGCCTTATGGGGTTTCCCTTTGTAACTGTATTTTTTTCTCTTGCTGCTTCAAAAAAAACCCTTTTTATCACTACTTTTTGCCATTTTGATTACTGTGTGTCTTGGTGTGGATCTCCTTCGGTTGATTTTAATAGGGGAGGTCTCTGTGTCTCCTGGATCTAGGTATCTGTTTTCTTCTCTAGATTAGGGAAATTTTCAGCTATTATTTCTTCAAGTAAAATTTCTGCCCCTTTTCTCTTTCTTTTTCTGGGATCCCTGTAATGTGAATGTCATTATACTTGATTGAGTCACTGATTTCCCTAAGTCTATTTTCATTTTACATGGTCCTTTTTTTTTCTCATTTGTTCAGCTTGATTACTTTCCATTACTCTGTCTTCTGGTTCATTAATTCATTCCTCTGCTTAGTCCAGCATGCTATTTATTCCACCAAGTGTATTTTTTTAAAAGATTTTATTTATTTATTTGATAGACAGAGATCACAAGTAGGCAGAGAGAGAGAGAGGAGGAAGCAGGCTCTCTGCTGAGCAGAGAGCCCAATGTGGGGCTCGACCCTGGGATCATGACCAGAGCTGAAGGTAGAGGCTTTAACCCACTGAACCATCCAGGCGCCCTGGACCAAGTATACTTTTAATTTCATTTATTATGTTCTTTATCTCTGATTGGTTCTTTATTATCTCTGTTTTAAAGATCCCACTGATGTCTTCCACTCTTTTCTCAAGTCCAGTGACTATCTTTATGATCATTCTTTATATTCTCTATCAGGCATATTACTTATATCTGTTTCACTGAGGTCTTTTGCTGTGATTTTGTCCTATTCTTTCATTTGTGACATATTCCTCTGTCTCCTCATTTTGCCTAACTCTCTGTGTCTGTTTCTTTGTGTTAGGAACATCAGCTACAGTCTCTTGCTCTTGAAAGTAGTGGGCGGGATGTGCACTTTTAACTAGGTGGCACTGGCTCTCCTCCAAGGGGGATGAACAGCCACCATGGCTATAGGGCTGGCTGGCTGCTCCAAAAAGCACACGTGGGCAGGGGGTGCTGTTTTAACAAAGGTGCACAGGTCCTCCGTGAGAGGTCAGGAGAGACAGTGTTGGCAAGGTTTGCAGGGGTTTTCTGGAGGAGGGGATCTGCAGCACCAGCACTAAGTGCTGCCTGGCTGCAGGGGGGATGTGGTGTAAGCAAGTTAGGTAGAGAATGCCACTGCTGTGCCAGTTCCCATAGGTGGTTGTGTGTTTATGATGGGGTTGTGGGTTTATGATGGAGGTAATGGAGCCTGCCAGCTCCTTTGTTCCTGGAGAAGTTCCTCAGCAAACTCTCAGCATCTTAACTCACTCTCCCTCCCATAAGCCCCAGGTGCCTTTCAAACTGCTGTTTCCAAGCTGTATCTCTGCAGGCTCTTTGCTCTGATCTCTCTTTAATGGTAGGGGCTCAACTTCCTCTTGCCCTCTGTGCTCTCCCAGAGCCAAGCCTGCTGATTTTTAAAGTTCCAGGCTTTAAGTCCCAATGGTTGTAAGCACTCACAGAATTCAACCCCTCTGAATTTCGAAGCCAAATGCTATGGGGATTCCTCTTCCCCTTGCAGGCTCCCCCCATGTGATAATCTGTTTCTCATCCCTCTTCATGCCCATATCTCCCTTGGCTACCTCCCTCCAGTGTTCAGATCCATTGAGTTTAGGTTCCCACTGAGTCCTTGCCCTTTCTATCCTGGTCAACGTGGCCCCTTCTCTACATCTAATTGCGGAGGTTTTTTGGCCAGTCTTTGGGTCGTTATATATGTTGTTTGCAGGTATGAGTGTTATCTAGTTGTGTCTGTGGGATGGAGGAGTTTAGGGTCCTCCTACTCTGCTCTCTTCCCTGAAATTCCTAACCCTTTATTTTAAATGTCACAAATAATTTCCAACCAATTTTTTAAACCTTTCTTTTCATTTTAGCTTGACTTTGAAGTTTTAAGCAATTCTCATGAAAGTCTTCAACCAAATATCCATTGCATGAATTTAATTTCACTGCATTTTGAACTGTTAAGAGGAATTTTATGTATATTTTTGTTAACACAACAACAACAAAATAGGTCAATGCAAAAGACACTTTGAAAAGGATTCCATTTTCCTTATCATTTTCTGAGGCTAGTACTGTTAATATAATGTTTCATTAAATAGACTAGATCTTAGCTGATATTGAGAAATTCTTGTTAACTTTGTTAGGTGTAATAGCCATAGTGTCATTGGGTTTTTAATTGAAAGTGAAATGAGATGATATCTGTAAAAGGCTTTGAAATAATTTGGCAAAATAATAATAATAATAATAATAATAAATAACCTAGGCAAAGTGGGGAAAAGAGAGTATGTAGTGATATTGATAAAATCAGATTGACAAAATATTAATTTTTGAAGGTGAGAATTGGGGTCATGTACTACTTTTACTATTTTTTCTACTTCTGTGTATATTTAAATTTTCCGTAAAGATTTAAACATAAACAAAATTATTTAAACATAAACAAAATTATTTAATCATAAATAAGACAAAATAAGCATAAACACAAACAAAATGAGGACATAAACATAAATACAACATAAACATAAGCAAAATAAAAACATAAACCGTAGCTGTATATTATACTGGTCACATTCTCTGATTATGAGCAATTAAACTACACATTGAAAACAAAAATAACTATAATAACAAAGCAAAACTACTTAAAACTAAAAGATATTCTTCCAGATGATACTTGAATTAAAAAATCAAAATCAAAACTAAACACACAAACTATTTAGAAAATAGTTGGGGCGCCTGGGTGGCTCAGTCATTAAGTGTCTGCCTTTGGCTCCTGTCTTGACCCCAGGGTCCTGAGATTGAGTCCCGCATCAGGTTTCCTGGTCAGCAGGGAGACTGCTTCTCCCCCTCCCTAACCCCTGCTTCTGCTCTCTCTCTCACTTGCTCTGACAAATAAATAAAATCTTTAAAATAAAATAATATTTAAAAAGGTAAAATAAAGGAGAAATTATAACAAATGAACTAAATATTAATGCCAGAAATGGCATTAATATCCAGAAATATTAATGCTAGAAAAAGAACAAAATAAACATAATGTAAATAAGAAAAATAATTAAAATTCAAAGTAAAAACCAAATTAATGTATCTATTTAAGGGCAGGATATTTGAAAAAAGAGGAATATAGATAAACCACAGGTATCATCATTAGAATGGAAGGAAACCACAAATAGGAGTAAAAATGGACAGATCTTAACCTTGGACAAAAAGAGATTTAAAAAATGTAGAATTCTGTATATTGAGTTTAATGGAGCACTAATTAATATGACAATAAGTGGGGATTGTGGTGAAGTAATGGCTTGTAGAAAAATCTTCAGAAGAATTCTGTTTACATTAGAAAAATGTAAATAATCTAATACTCAAGGAAGAAACCAAGAAAACTGGTAAAGAACTTCTTAAAATGGTGCCTGGGTATGTATCACATGTCTGGAAATGTGTGGGAAGTGTTTTTTCTCATACTTCATGCCCCTGTCTCTTGCCCAGTAAGCCTACCATACCTGCCAGTGTTCAGAATAAATCTCGCAAAAGCAACAACAATCATCCAAGTATAGGGTTATTTTTTTTAATGGAAGCAGTCTAAATAAGTTAGACTAGATTAATAAATTATAGCCTAAGTTAAAAAAAAAAGAATGTTTAATTTTATGGGGAGAAAATTATCATGATATGTGGTTTATTTTTAAAAGTTACCGAATAATGCTAATTTTTATAAATATGTGTTCATTGATGGAAAAACACTAAAACGATACACATGAAGACGCTAAAAATAAACATCTCTGGATGGCAGAAATATAAATGTTGGGGACAGAATGTGTTTATTTAGTTTTTAAATTTCCTACATACAAAAATATGTACTACTTTGTAACAATAAAAAATAGTAAAACAAAAATTGGACAGTAAAAGAGCTGCAAAATATTAAATCTACATCATTGTAAATTTTTTTTTTACTAAATATTGTCATGTTATCATGGATGAAGTTTACAAATAAAAGTTGTATCTGAACCAAAGGGATATTTAAGTGATAGATGTCTTTACTATCTCTGCCAGTTGAATCAACCTATGTATTCTCAAATTGTTAAGTAGTATATATGTAATATGGCTGCAGCAACATGGAGGTATCGTACTTGTTCTCTGTGGCTTTGCCATGGGAAGTCCTTAAATATTCTTGGATTGATTGATTATAGATTCACTCCTGGAAAAACGTGTAAATGTTAAAAGCCAAATAGTTCATTATTAATGGAATAGTTTTTAGGGAGTTTATAATTGACATTTAAATTCTCTCTGGTAGTACTTATCTGAAGAATTTCTTAATGTTTTCTAGTTCTTGAGAGCAGAAATGGGCCAAGACTACCATTTGGCAAAAAAATTATGTCAGATGAGTAAGTACAAAATACTTCTGTTTTCTAATGTTTTTTGTTTCTAAGTGCATTCTATAATATGTAAGATGACCTGATTATTGTAGCCTGGTGAATTCCTTGATAGTGTCTCAGTGATTCCTTATTAGTAAGTTGATTGGTATAAAGACTAATTTAGACCTCTAGAATAACTTTGAGTGGAATAAACTAACAAAAACTAATCATCACTGGAAAATAAGTCAAAATCTTTACCTTCATGATACTAGGTTAGTAACTTTATGTCTTTAGTTTCAAAGAAGTGTCAGGGAGTGCAGCAAACCTTACTTAACATGCATTTAGTCCACAAATATTTGAGTGCCTACATGTGCCAGGCACTGTTTTAGGCACTGGAAATATAGCAGTCAATAAGACAGATAATCTCATGTTTATATCTAGTCTAGCAGATAACAAATTCATACATAATTAACATGTCATAAATGAGAGGTACCATGGGAAAAAATAAAGTAGGGAAGAAAGAATAGTACTAGAAAGAGGCAAAGCAGTTTTGAGTAAGAGGTCCGCAAAGGCAGGACTCATAGCAAATATGCTGAGATGTGAGTGTGCCTGAGGAGGAACAGCAAGGAGGACTATGTAACCAGCATAGAATATGCAAGGGGAAGTGTGACAGGAGATGAGGTCAGAGAGGATATGGTTTGGAGGTTCTGTAGGTTGCGTAGTACCTTTTCACAATTTAAGGACTTTGGCTTTTTCTCCGAGCAAGGTGGGAAATCACTAGACACTTTTTGAGTAGAGGAATGATCTGCTCTACCTTATTTTTCCTTCTTTCATTGGTTTTTAGTGATTTGACTGATGTATCTTACACTCAGCTCTTGTTTTCCGTTTCTTTTCATTTCTGTACTTCATTTTGGAATTTTTCTGTTGACCTACCTGTTTTTGAGTTAACCTATCCTGTCTTCTGCTGTGTTCAGTCTGCTGTTTTAAACTATCCAGTGGTAGTCGGTTAAGCGGCTGCCTTTGGCTCAGGTCATGATCCCAGGGTCCTTGGATGGAGCCCCGTGTCAGGCTCTCTGCTCAGCAGGGAGCCTGCTTCTCCCCCTGCCTCTTCTGCTCCCCCTGCTTGTGCTCTCTCTCACTCTCTCTCTCTCTCTCTCAAATAAATAAATAAATAAATAAATAAATAAATTTTTTTTAAGTAATAAACTACCCAGTGAGTTCTTAATTTCAAAGTTTTTAATTTCCAATTTTAGAAAGTCCACTTAATGATTTTGAAAGATTCCTGCTTTTTTGAAATCCAGTCTTTTTAACTATTTTACCCATTTTTCTATATTAGTCAAATTACTTTGAAAAAGCAAATGGCAAACTCTACAATTAAACTTTATTGATAATAGGACTCAAAATAATAACTAGTGTTAGACCTAAGTCTTACAGTAAAAAGTCCTTGAGTGAAAACTTAGTATTAGGATTGCGAGGACCTGCTCTCACTTGCCTCACACAGACTCTCCACTGTGGTTACAGTACTTCTTAAATCATTGGCTAATTTTTAAAAGGGGTTTCTTGAATGCTTTAACACGAATTTTTTTTTATCCAAAATAATTTGCCTTGTATAATCCTTTCAAGCACTTTGACCTTTAGAGACATCAAATAGATACCCTGATTAAAACTATTTTGGGGTGGTACATAAGCATAGAATTTCTGATCAGAAGGAATCCTTCAAGAGAATCATGTCCAGTTGTCTATTTTTATAAATAATGAAGCAGAAGCAGAGAGAGGATAAGCAGCTTGTTCAGCTCTTCAGGGAGCTAGTGGCACAGCCAGAATCAGAACTCAAGCTGCTGCCTCCCATAGCACCTTTCCTCTCTGAGGACTGCAGTAGAAGTGGGTGAGTCTGTAGCTTTCCCCCTCAGTTCTTGGAGTCTCTTGTGGAGCCTAATGATGGAAAAATTTATATGTATTTCCATATCCACCAATCACTTTAGAAAGCCTCTGGCTGAAGCTTACAAAATATATGCCCTGATATCGCCACATCTATCGGTCAGTTTTGGTTGTTGGCCTGCAGTATGCTATAGAAACAGTAGGTGCTCAATAAAATGCTTATTGACTGGACTCGAATCTGTGAACACACATTAAGTGCCAGGTCAGTGGGGATGAAAAAAGTTCAAGTTGATCTATCCTAGTGGGTTTATGTCCCTGTAAAACATGTCTCTTCCTTCTTCCCTTCCTTCCTTCCTTCCTTCCAACAACTACCCATCAAGCACCAGCTCTGTACCAGACATTATGCTGGGAGCTGGAGAGGAAACAGGAATCCTAGCACACATGCTCTAAACCATTTTGTGGTTGACATTAACTATGGTTTGCTTTGGTATTTTACTCCTACTGGTTCATCCAGAAATACTAGTCACTCTTTTCTGTCAGTGTCAAATAGCAGTGCCTCAGACTAAGAATTAGACTACAGGAAAGGAGGTGTGGCGAGCCCTAAGACAGGCCCCATGATCCAGGGAGCCAGTTGGAAAAGAACACTGTTCCCTAGAAGAAGAGGGAATTACTTGAAACTTGGGCAGAAAGGCCCAGAGATGGGAGTAGGGGGTGGGTGCAAGAAAAAAAGAATTGGCTACCCCTGAGGCAGATTCTAGCCAATGGTATGAAATTAGGGAGACCCCGGATTAACAATGTCAAACAAGTTCAAGAAAGAACAGAGAATTGGGGCTCCTGAGTGGCTTTGTCCTTGAGCATCTGCTTTCGGCTCAGGTCATGGGCCCAGAATCCTGGGATTGAGCCCCACTTCCTCCTCAGGCTCCCTGCTCAGCGCTGAGCCTGCTTCTCCCTCTCTCTCTGCCTGCAGCTCCCCCTGCTTATGCACTCTTTCTGTCTGTCAAATAAGACCTTAAAAAAAGAAAAAAAAAGAAAAAAAGAACAGAGAGTTGGAGACACTCTAGAAGGTACTAGTTTGATGCTAAAAGGAAACACTTGGCTGAGGACTGCCCGAAGTTGTTCTCTATATTCAGAACAACAGACAAAATTAATTTTTTTGTCTAGGATGGACCCCAGAATATTGTATATGTAAGCGACTACAGTATATTGTTTTGTCTTCTTTTTCCATCTTCTTTTTACCAGACATTTCCCTTTTTCTCTATTTGTATACTTTTATATGTAAACAGATTATTTACATATTTATGTATTTGTATATGTATGTATTGAGCACCTACTAATAATGGGAGCATTCTTGAATACCTTGTTTAATTCTTAAAACAATTCTATGAGGCAGATAGTTATGAACCCCACTTTACAGATGAGAAAACTGAGTCTTAGTGAGGAGTATTAATTCACCAGTCACAACTACTAAGAGATAGAGTTAGGATTAGATCCTAGGTCTGGCTTGAAAGCCTCTGATATCCTACTATATTTCCATTTCCTCATTTGGTTTCCATTTCCTCATTTGGTTAATAAACTTATATTTCTGGTAGAGGAGGCAGGGATTTGGAAAGGGGGTACTTTTTTGGGTCAATCAGGCTTAAAATGGCTCCTGTGGTCAACTAATACATATATTTTTTTATATCTAAGGGAATTGATTTATATAAAATAATGCATCCTTGTCCCTTCTGAAATGTTTTATAAACTCATTTTCTGAATAAAGAAATGTTTTATAAACTCATATATAAATGTTTTATAAACTCATTTTCTGAATAAAGCCACTGGTTGCTAGTATGTTTCCTTGCTATCCAATCACAGTAAAGTCATTTATATCTCCATTGGTCCATTGGGCTTCAGGGCTTCTCTCCTGGCATTACACGTGCTTGTGGTTTCTTTGCTTTGTCCTGATTTAAAAAAACAAAAAGCAAAAAACAAAACAAACATATTGCGTTCCTCCAAGAAATTTTATTTGTCAGTGAAGGCTTGAATTTTATCTGTTTTCCACACACAGTATTTCCTCAGCCGTTTTCCTGCTGTGTGGTGCAGAACTGATATCCCAGCCATATGCCATTTCTTGCCAGGCATTGGAGGCATCCTGGAAAAGTGGTTTTTAAATTATACTGAAAGTCAAGAATCCCAAGTACTTTTCTTAGTTCAGCTCATGATTGACTATGAGATTTTGTGCCAGTCGATTTTGTTTATTGGTCTCTTCACCTGAAAGAAGGGAACCTGAAGCTCACTTTCCTCAGGGCACAGCAGCACTGCTCACAGGCAGCCCAACATTTTACACACAAAAATCATTTAGGCCTAGAAGACCTACTTCATCAATTATATTGTAAGTATATAAAATAATGGCCTCAAAGCCAAAATGTTTCTCATCACTTTGGTCTAACACAAATACAGATAGATGTATCTTCAGAAGGATAAATACAATGAAGTTTTCTTTCTTTCTTTCTTTCTTTCTCTCTCTCTCTCTCTCTCTCTCTCTCTCTCTCTTTTCCTTCCTTCCTTTCAAGATTTTATTTATCCATTTGTCAGAGAGCACAGGCAGAGGGAGAAGCAGGCTCCCTCCTGAGCAAGGAGCTGGATGCAGGACCTGATCCCAGGACCCTAGGATCATGACCTGAGCTGCAGGCAGAGGCTTAACCCAGTGAGCCACCCAGGTGTCTCATCTTTCTTTTTTTAAGTAAAATAAATCATTTTTTCCTATTAACCTAGAGTATAATTTTATCTAGGCATGAAAGGACTGCTTTCTACTATGCACTATTCCATTTTTTAATGTTTTGAGGGCTCCAGCTCTGTGTCATGCACTCTCCTAGGCATGCCACAGTGAACAAGACCAATGTTCTGTCTAGCCTAGAAGAACCTCCAGTCTGAGGGACTTAGAACCCTACGAACAGCAGAATTCCCCAGCTCCTGCCCCGGCTCTTTAGCCAGAAGGAAACATTCACTGAATGTTTAGGAAGGAGCCAAGCCTTTCTCTAGATCCAAAACCATTTCCAGAAAACTCATGATAACCAGCAGTATCTGGGCACTCACCATGAACCAAGGACTGGACTAAGTACTTTATCTACACTATCTCAATGATTCATCAAAACAGCCTTAAGTCGCCAATCCTATTATTACAGATAAAGAAACTGAGATACAGAGATATTAAATATTTTCCCCAAGGAGACCCAACTAGACAGTGGCAGCACCAGGATTCACATCTGACAGTCTTTCTGCAGGGCCCATACTGGGATCTGCTTATGGGCTCAGGTTGGGAACAGCTCCCAGGACACTACCTGAATGTGCTAGAGGCTTTTCTTATCCTTTTACAAACCCTACTAGCCTGTGAAAGAGTAAGGAGAATTTTTTATTCATCACATAGAATACATACACTTCTGGGCTGTTTCAAAGCAGATACCTTTCCCTCACTTTGAAAACTGACATTTGCCAGTAGTGGTTTGGTTAAACCATAAGAGTAACTGATCCCATACTCCAGTCTCATGGAATAATCCTAATTCCAACATGAAATTTTCTAAACTAAATAAGATTTCTTATTAAGTGTTCCATCAAAAAGGATTCCATGGGAATATTAAGTTGGGGAAACCACATTCTCCACTTTATAAGATTCATAATAGTTATGAACATATTAATGGTTCTGTAAAATCCTGCCGTTGCTCCTACTGTAAACTTTCCCTGATTAACCTCCTTTGACCTAGTTTCCCAAATATGTATTAATATCTTAAGAACCTAGTTATCTCAAGGGGCAAGTTGGAGAAACTGCTCTGAAAAAAGGCTGGGAGCAAGATTTAGACTGCTAATGATAACCATATTTTAGTCCAACTTAAAATGAACTGAAAGATACTTTTATTAGAAACCTTAAAAGGTGTCTAAATACCTACAGGATCCTTAAAAGCAGCTTCTGAGCAGGCGCACAGTCATGCTAACCTAGATCAATGGTAAAGTTATGTAGGTAGATTAAGAGAGAACCTGGTTTGGTGTGTCATAATGAAAGCCATATGGGATGATGTCCTAGGAGCACCAGAGCCTAGATGAACCATCCACGATTATTTGTCTTACTGTTAGCCCGGTGAATGGCACACTTGATGTTTCAGTGCCCCCTGGGGGCCATTAAGATATTACATGGGAGTCACAACATTAAGTGGATAAAGCAGAATTATGAATACTCCTCAAGGTACACAGTCTTCTCATTAGTGAAGTCTCCACATTTTGCCTGATATGTCCCTTGTTTGGCTATAGTCAAAAAACACTTCGTCTACAAGGCATGTGAGGAAAGCCTCATGTGATGGAGATTGCATTTTTGAGACAGGAGGAAGAAAATATAATGAGAATTCTTTCTCTTACAATGCAGCTATGATAAGTAGAGCATTTCCTCTATTTGCACTTAGGTATTCCTGCGGAATAATTGTTGGTATTTAATGCTTTGTACATGTTCACTTACTCTGATTGACAGCTCCAGTCTCACTCTGAGGAGCCTGTTTGCTGAAATACTTTGAAGATTCTTAACAAATATTCTGTTGTTTATTTTCAGTCCTAATCTATGAACCAGAAAATCCTGAGGCCAAGGAGTTTTTCTCACTTATCGAAGAAATGTTGCTGATGGGTAAATTTTAAAAACTGAAGTTCCTTCTTTCTCAGAGATCTATGAGCAGTCATTATTTAAAAACCCATCATCCCAGGGGATTGGTGAAGCACACCCTCAGGAAGTGGTTAAGAAAAGGCTAACTATTGTTTTGGGATGGTTTAATGAACCTTTGTGAGTGGCCCAGGTAACTCCCCTTCCCCCATTGTAGGGTAGAACTGCCCAAGTCAAGCGGGCTCCCTGGTCACCAGGCATCAGGCACTGGCAGAGTCCTTACAAGCAACAGCACATGCTAACTGCTGCACAAGTTAGAGGAGCTATCCCACAATTCCAAGGAAAACCAATACCCTCTAAATTACTCTACATCTCACTCCTATTCTATTTAATTAAGAATTATGGTGACAATAGTAAAAAAAAAAAAAAAATTTGTATAGACCTATGTTTTAAATTTACTCTAAATCCATAAACATCTTTATACCAGTAAGACTATATTCTTCTTCGTACCACTACCTACTTTGACCCTACATCCAGTCAGCAAAGCTCATCTCAGTCCTCGTGTTCCAAAGACAGACATTTCTTAGTAGAGGGAGGAGCAAGGAGAGTTAAGATTTTTCAAAGAGTAGTAATGTCAGGAACATTTTAAGCAATTCTCTTCCTTTCCATGGCAGAGAAATCTCAGAATCCTGAGGAAGATGATGAAGATAGTGAAGAAGACAGCAGCGGTGAGAGTGAAGGAGAAAGCAGCGAGGAGCTCAGTGAAGAAAGCTCCGACGAATGTGAAGACGGGTGATGAAAGTTGCTGCTGTGGTTCAGTCTTCATGTATTTTCATTACCGACTACCATGGAAATATAAAGGACAAAGCTGCATTTCAGTCTGATCCTTATTTGTCACACAGTTCTTATAATTTTTTCCATATTGGTTTGAGCTCCTTCCTAATATTTAGGTTCTTCCTCTAGGTGAGTTACTCAGAGAGGAAATTAATAATTGAAAATGCTTACATAGCACTCACTGCGTGCCAGGTACTGTTCTGCACACATTAGTGCACTTAATCCATTCAGCTTAAAACAACACAAATTTATTATCTTACAGTTCTGGAGGTCAGAAATCCAAAATGAGCCTCACTCAGCCAAAATCAGGGTGTCAGCGAGGCTGCACTCTCTGGAGGCTCTAGGAGACCATCTCTTTGCTTACTTTTTCCTACCAACAGTCTTGGCTCAAGGTCCCTTCCTGCATCTTCAAAACCAGCAACATCTCGCTGAGACCTCCTTATGTTACCTTCTCTTTAATCCTTGCTCCCTTGTGTTGTCATTTTTGCTAAATTAACATCTGTTAAGGAGAGCCCTGGAGTGTCAGATGATGCTTCCAGAAAGACCACAAGGGAATGTGAAATAGAGAAGTTTATGACAGGTCCTGGGGGAAGGACACAGCATGCATTAGAGGGACTACATAGGGAAGTCAAGTTGCAGACCAGAAGTGGACAGCAGGACCTGGGGCATGCCTTTAGTAGGGCCTTAAGTGGGGTGATTTTGGGGTTCCCAGGCTAAGGTTGGATTGACCAAACAAAAAAGATCAGGGTTTTGGTAAGCTCCATGGGAGTCTTAGCTAAGGGGGGTGCACAGGGGAAGCAGTTGGGAGGTAGGACAGACTATCACCAGGGGCATTGGGGAAGTTGTATCAGTTTACACTTGTGATTCTGCAGGCTAGTATCTAGTGCATGGGTGCTTATGTGCTTGAGAGAGGGCTAGTGTGCTTCAGAATGGATATGCAGGCAGCAATAATATGGAATAGTTTAGTTAAACTCTCAACACTCTGCCTCCTCCTTCCACTTTTAAAGATTTATTTGGGGGCACCTGGATGACTCAGTTGGTTAATCGTCTGTCTTCAGCACGGGTCATGGTCTCAGGGTCCTGGGATTGAGTCCCACATCTGGCTCCATGCTCAATGGGGAGTCTGCTTGTCCCTCTCCCTCTACCCCAACCCCCTGCTCAAGCTCTCTCTGTCTCTCTCTCAAATAAAAATCTTAAAAAAAAAAAAAATTATGGGGGGAGGGGCAGAGGGAGAGAAACAGACTCACTGCTAAGGGAGGAGCCAGACTAGGGGCTTGACACGGGGCTTGATCTTACGACCCTGAAATCGTAACCTGAGCTGAAATCAAGAGACATGCTCAGCTGACTGAGTCACCCAGGTGCTCCATCTTCTTCCATTTTCGAAGACACTTGTAATTCCATTGGTCACATCTAAATAATCCAGGATAATCTGTAATCTTCCCTATTTTATAGTCAGATGATTAGCAACTTTAATTCAATCTGTAATCTTAATTGCCCTTTGCCATGTAACCTCGTATACTTAGGAGTTCTGGGGATTCGGACATACACATCTTTGAGAGTTCTGGGGGGCATTATTCTGCCTACCATAGGAAGCATTAGGTAAGTATTCATTTTTTTGGAATTCATGGTATGGAGTTGGAAGAAACACTTAGGTTTGAAATAGATGCCTTAATTAGGAGGTCATCAGTTTAGACTCTATTAGATAACACAAAACAGAAGTAGCTCTTTGATTAGAGATAGTGATGAAAGATAAGGAAGTGATGGCTCACAGAGAAAGTATAGTCTGACTAGAAGAGGACTGAAAATACAATTATCTTAAATGATAAACAACATTAAAGTGGTAGTCCAAGAAAGAGAAGTGCACAAAGGAGAGAAAAGAGCCAGCAGGAAAATCAAGAAAGTGAATATAGTGGGTGCTTCGGTTGCCCACTCAGCATCTCTCCCTCCCTGCATTTTTGCTGAGAGAGCCCTGACTCTGTTAGGGTCTTCACTCCACGCACACACAGCCGTGGGACTCAGGAAGATGGTCTCAGCCAGTCAGTACATGGCATTTCTTTGGTAACTGTTACTGTTCCCAAGGGGGACACATGACCTACATTGGCCCAACCAGACCATGATTGAGAGGAGAGATTCCTCCATCCCTCTGGTTAGGAACCGGGAAGCATGCCGCCCTACTTACTGCTGGCAGCGACTTGGTGATGATGGGACTGAATTATAAGATGAAGCTGATGCTATGGACGGTAGAGCAAGAAGAACCTACGCTTCCGGGGATGTTCAGCCATGCAATTTACTGCTCTAGAAGCCCTCTCTCTGTTAGGTGAGAGAGATTTCTTATTTAAACTGGTTTGGATTGAGGCTTTTTAATTTGCTGCCAAAAACATCCTAACTGCTTATGAGTACTGCCACAGAAATGCAGCAGAACATCTAGGTCCAGAAAGATCTGCTTGGCCAAACGTCGTAAAGAAGACAAGTAAGATAAAAACTAAACAGGGTGTTGGAGAGCAACAAAGAGGCAGTTGGGCACACTGGGGAGAGCAGTGTCAGTTGAGCAGGGTCGGGGAGAGCCATGTTTCAGGGAGTTTGCCCTGGAGTTGAGGAAAAGGAAAGCAAGGAGTCTGATTATAAAGGAAATGATGAAGAATTATTGGAAGACACAAGAGAAAAGGAATATTTTTTTTTAATGTTTAAGATGAGCAGGTTTAGTAGGAAGGATGATGATTACATGTACTGATTAACCATTATGCATTAGGCACTGTACTAAGCATTCCATACGTTAATGTTTTTCATCTTTATGATACCTGTACAGGGTGGGCATTATCTCCCATTTACATTTGAAGTAACTGGGGTCTAGAGAAATTGAGAGTAACTCTCTCAAGATCATATACCTGGGAATTAACAGATTCAAATCTCGGGGATCTTTTTGGGGTGTGTGTGGTGGTCATAACTGTTTGACCATCTGGTCACTTCTTATCCACACCGACTGACTAGGTTTTTGAAAGTGGTGATAGGTACATAGTAACTAATGTATATAGAGTTTATGTGGCAAATCTTCATCCTCATTGCATTTTCTGGCAGACTGCATGTAAATACAATATATTCCTTTATGGGGCATTCCCTATTTTCTTTGTTGAGCCTCGTGTCGATGAGTACATCAGGAATTCCCATCTCCTCCATGGCAGATTTCCAGATCTCTCTGAAGGTCTGAAGAACATACCTCTTAAAGCTTATTACGTGGATGAAGCACTTGTGAACGTTGATGGTGTGTTCCCGGGTCTGGTCACTAGCTCACTGGTGGCAGGGGCCCTTCTCACTGCCTCACTGCTCTTCTTTGTGAGAGAGCCATTCTGCTGGGTCCAGGTTGGAAAGGGAGAGTGCAAGGTATTCCAAGACCAGGTTATATTAATCTAACCCTGCCCTACCCTTCACGCCTGTGCTTTCCTCCCTAAAAGGTCAGTAGGGAGAAACAGTTTGAAGAAGGGAGATAATTTGTGAAGTAAAGCCTATCTAATATCTCCAAAAATGCATGTAACATAACCTTATTGTGTGGTGGTTGGTTCTGTTGCCCCAGCAGTCCAAACATGGAACCAGAGATGCACCTCCTTCTTTCTCCAGTATTGGTCCTTATAAACCCTTCAGTTATCCTATATTCTTTATATATTAAACAAGGTGACAACTTGCATTCCTTTCACTTAAGTGTGGGTTTTTTTCCCTTTAATTTTACCCTGGTTGATCCATAAGGTATATGTCATTTTGGTATTTGCCTAAAATACTGATGTTCAATAAGATTGAACGCTTGAATATAACTCATAGTGCCAGATGTAAAGGAAAGCCTAGATCTACTGGGAATGTTTTGGGTTTCTGGACAAGTGTCCTATATCATGAGGTACTAAGAGTTCACAGGTAGGATGAGGCTGCCAAAGCCAGACTAAGGAGAGAACATTCTCTCTGATTGGCTTTCCTAACGAACTCCCAGCTGCCCTGGGATATGAGTTGTAATGGGGCTAACTTTGGTTTAATACCTGCCGTATCTCTGAATATCCTATGTAAGACAACATATTTACTTACCATTCAAGCCTATTTGTTTCAGATTTTCTATTACAGTCAAGAGAGCCCTACCCAATGCCCATGCCACAGCATAAGCATGAAAACAATAAAATCCTTTTAAGACTATAAGCCAAACTGGGCTCTTGAGTTTACCCTCAGGTCTTCAAGGAATCGTGGCTACTCAAAGCCGAGAAAAGGGAATTGGTGGATCCTTGGGCCAGTTCATAGTATGTGTAAAATAGAAATATAGGCATACCTCATTTTAGCATGCTTTGCTTTATTGCACTGTGTAGATACTGCAGTTTTTTACAAATTGTAGGTTTGTGGGGACCCTGCGAACAGGTCTCTTGGTGCCATTTTGGTAATTCCCACAATATTTAAAACATTTCATTATTATATTTGTTAATGATGATCTGTGTGTGATTCGGTGTCACTATTGTAATCATTTTGGGGTGCCATAAACTATGCCCATATAAGACAGTGAACTTAATCGATAAATGTGTATGTTTTGACTCCTCTATTGACCTACCCTCCTCTCTCTCTCTCCCTGTCCTCAGGCCCCCCTATTCCTTGAGACACAATAATGTTGAAACTAAACCAATTAATAACTCACGATGGCCTCTTAAGTGTCCAAGTGAAAAGAAGAGCAACATAGCTCGCACTTTAAGTCAAAAGCTAGAAATGATTGGGCTTACTGAGGAAGGCATGTTGAAGGCTGAGATGGGCTGAAAGCTAAGCCTCTTGCACCAGTTAGGTCAAGTTGTGAATACAGAGGAAAAGTTCTTAAAGGAAATTGAAAGTGCTAATTCAGTGAACATACAAACGATAAGAAAGTGCAACAGCCTTCTTGCTGATATGGAGAAGGTTTTAGTAGTCTGTATAGAAGATCAAACCAGCCACAACATTCCCCTAAGTCAAAGCCTAATCCAGAGTGAGGCCATAACTCTCTTCAAGTCTGTGAAGGTTGAGAGAGGTGAGGGGCTGCAGAAGACGAGTTGGCTAGCAGAGGTTGGTTCACAAGGTTAAGGAAAAAGCCATCTCCCCAGCATAAAAGTGCAAAATGAAGCAGCAAGTACTTGTGTAGAAGCTGCAGAAAGTTATCCAGAAGATCTGGCTAAGATAATGAATGAAGATGGCTACACTAAACAACAGATTTTTCAATGTAGACAAAGCAGCCTTCTATAGGAACATGCCATCTAGCACTTCCATAGCTAGAGAGAAGTCAATGCCTAGCTTCAAAGCTTCAAAGAAAAGGCTGACCCTCTTGTCAGGGACTAATGAAGCTGGTGGCTTGAAGCTGAAGCCCATGCTCGCTCACCATTCTGAAAACCTAAGGGGCCTTAGTTGGCGAGGATACTGAGAAAGGGGAATCTTCTTACACTGTTGGTGGGAAGGCAAACTGATGTAGCCATTTGGAAATTAGTATGGAATTGCATCAGAAAGTTAAAAGTAGAACTACCCTACGACCCATCAATTACACTACTAAGTATTTACCCAAAGGATACAAAACTAATAATTCAAAGGGATACATGCACACCTATGTTTATAGTAGCATTAGCAACAAGAGTCAAATTATGGAAAGTATGCAATGTCCATTGACTGATGAGTGGATAAAGATGTACACACATACTGGAATATTACTCAGCCATCAAAAAGAATGAAATCTTGCCATGCACAATGATGTGTGTGGAGCTAGAGAATATAAAACTAAGCAAAATTAGAGAAAGACAAACACCATGTGATTTCACTCATATGTGGAACTTAAGAAACAAAACAGACAAACATAGGGGGAAATAAAGAGAGGAAAACCAAGAACAGACTCTTAATGATAGAGAAGAAACTGCTGGTTACCAAAGGGGAGGTAGGTGGAGGGATGGGTCAACTAGGTGCTGGGGATTAAGGCGTGCACTTGCTGTGATGAGCACTGGGTGACGTATGGAACTATTGAATCACTAAATTCTACACCTAAACTAATATTACACTGTATGTTAATTAACATGAATTTAAATTAAAACTTGAAAAAAATAAGGGCCTTTAAGAATTATGCTAAATCTACTCTGCCTATGCTCTATAAATGGAACAACAAAGACTGAATGACAGCATATCTGTTTATAATATGGCTTACTGAATATTTTAAGCCCACTGTTGAGACCTACTGCTCAGAAAAAAAAATCCTTTCAAAATATTACTGCTAATTGACAATGCACCCGGTTCCCCAAGAGCTCTGATGGAGATATATAGTGAGATTAATGTTGCTTTCATGCCTACTACACATCCATTTTGCAGTCCAAGGATAAAAGAGGAACTTTTAACTTTCAGGTCTTATTGTATATCAAATACATTTTATGGACTGTAGTTGCCTGCCATTGATAGTGATTCTTCTGATGGATCTGGGCAAAGTAAATTGAAAACCTTCTGGTAAGGATTCACCATTGTAGATGTCATTAAGAACATGTGTGATTCATGAGAAGAAGTAAAAATATCAACATTAATGGGAGTTTGAAAGAAGTTGATTCCAACCCTCGTGGATGACTTTGAGGGGTTCGAGACTCAGTGGAGGAAGTAATTGCAGATGTGATAGAAATAGCAAGAGGACTAGAAGTGAAGCCTAAAAATGTGACTGTATTGCTGCAATTTCATGATAAAACTTGAACAGATGAGGAGTTCCTTTTTTTTTTTTTTTTTTTAAGATTTTGTATTTGAGAGAACGAAACTGAGAGCACAAGCAGGGAGGAGGGCCAGAGAAAAGAGGGAAAAGCAGACTCCCCACTGAGCAGGCAGCCTGGTGCAAGATCCCAGGGTCCTGGGATCATGACCTGAGCTGAAGACACATGTTTAACCAACTGAGCTACCCAGGCGCCCCTGAGGAGTTGCTTCTTTGGCTAAGCAACCAAAGTGGTCTCTTGGGATGGTATCTATTCCTGGTGAAGACAGTATGAAGATTGTTCAAATGACAAGGATTTAGAATATTACATAAACTTAGTTGATGAAGCAGTGGCAGGGCTTGATAGATTGACTCCAGTTTTGGAAGAAGTTCTGCTTTGGGTAAAATGCCATGGAACAACACTGCATGCTACAGAGAAGTTATTCGTGAAAGGAAGAGTCAATCAATGCAGCAAATTTCATTATTGTTTTATTTTAAGAAATTTAATTTAATTTTAAGAAATTTTAAAAAATTTAAAGAAATTGCCATTGTCACCTTAACCTTCACCAACCACAACTGATTGGTTAGCAGCTGTCAACATCTAGGAAGGAACCTTCACCAGCAAAAAGATTATGACTCACTGAAAGCTCAAATGATGGTTAGCATTTTTTAACAAAGTATTTTTGAGTTAAAGTTTGTATGTTAGATTTTTTAGACATAATGCTAACACTTAATAGACTACAGTATAATGTAAACATAACTTTTATATGTACTGGGAAGCCAAAAAATTCATTTGACTTGCTTATTGTGATATTTGCTATATTGCAGTGGTCTGAAACTGAACCCTCAATATCTCCAAGGTATACCTGGTGAAACTGGTTTGAATGGTTATTCCCCGGTTAGGTAGTTGAGGAGGGGAGGTAGGTAAAAGAGTTTATTTTTAAATTTATACTTTTTATTTATCCTCTTTTTTTTTCCATGGGCATGCATCACTTTTATTGTGATAAAATATTCATAACATATATTTTACCATGTTAACCACTTTTAAGTGTATAGTTCAGTAGCATTTAGTATTTTCATACTGTTGTAATATCACCACTATCCATCTCAAGAACTTCTTCATTTTCTCAGACTGGAACTCTATGCCCAATAAATAATAACTTCTATTCCCCCTCCCTCCAGCCCAAGACAACTACTGTTCTACTTTCTATCAGTATGAATTTGACCATTGTGGGAACCACATGTACATGGAATCTTACAATATTTTCCTTTCCTGGCTTATTTCACTTAGCATAATGTCTTCAAGATTCATCAGCATCCATAGTATGTATCAATGCTTCATTCCTTGTTAGAGCTAAATAACATTCCACTGTGTATATATCATATTTTGTTTATCCATTCTTCCACTGATCGACACTTGGGTTGGGTCCACATTTTGGCTATTGTGAACGATGTTGTTATGAACATGGGTGTATAAATATCTGTCCAATACTACAAACTTTTTAATTAAGCCTAGACATGAAGTGGGGGGGGGGGCGGAAATCTGGAAAAATTTTAATAAAAAGTTTAACTATGGTTGTGTTTGGATGATGGATGAAGTTATTTCATTTCACTATAGAGTCATATAATTTCTTTAACAATTACATATTATCTTAAAGGGAAAATATATATATTATTTAAAACAAAGAAACTTTAAAAAAGTTAAGGTAAAACTGACCTGAGGTATAGAAAAGTTAACACAAGGCAAAAAAGAAACAACAGATCAGTATTTGTGTATGTGAGCCATTTTAGCAGGCCTTAGTATTCTTTTTGGTATCCTAGAAGCTTCTAATAAGGATAAATACTGGTAAGTAAATAAATAGGTCATTATGTTCACAAAAGAAATGTCATCTGATATAGAAACTTGCTGATCTGCATAGAACAGTTAATACACTCACAAACTTGTTTACCCTTACACTTAATTGGATAATTTAAGTAGCAAAAAATGCAATCTATCATCAATAGCGCCCCCCAAAGTCCCTATTTTCTTAGCATTTATTATGTGGCTCCTATTGCTGAATAACTGTACAAATATGTTTTCAATTGTAGGGGCCAATGGCAGGTCACACCAAGATAGGCCACTTAGGCAGAAAGATTCTTTTGAGTTAAAAAGCAATTAAAAAAAAAAAAACCCACAAAAAACCCCAGCAGATTCAGAAAAAGCTCTTTACCTCCTCATCAGCTGCCTAAAAAGAATTTAGATAGAGGGCCCACTCCAAGAAGAGAGCTGTCACCATACATAACTACAATATAATATGAAATAGGTGAGGTAGACAAGGAGGAACCTAACAAAGCCTATTTGATCAAATCTTCTATGTCACATTGCTCCTAAGTGGCTCAGTAAGCGTTTGTTGGTAAACAATGTTTACTCTTTTTCACCTTCCTGTGAATTGCATTCCTTCCCTTTGAGGTCCCAGACTCCTAATCTCTTCTCCTTAGTTCATGATGATATATATTCCTCATTTTGCCTGCCTATCTTTGGAATTTCATGTCTGTGTGGATTTCCTTTAAGAACAAAAAGAAATTTAATTTTCTCCTGTTCATCTGTCTTATATCAGTTCGATTCTTTGTCCAACTAGAAAGACCTTGAAAAGCAGAGAAAATTATTTCTCCCTAACAAATAGTTGGTTAACTTCATGGGCCCCATCCTCCTTTTTTAATATTTTAACTTGCCTCCTCTTCTACTCTGAAATGAAGTTTTTTCTGTTTCATACTCTCAGGTCCCTAAGTGTATCTTCACCTCTAATAAAAATTATTTTAAACATCTTTCCATAAAAAGGATTATTTGAAAATGATAACTCTTGATAAATTTCATAGTACCCTGTCTACCACTGGACAGTGTATTATAAGGAAAATCTCTTTCTCATCATAACAGTCACCAAATTCAGTTTCTTCCTATTGGTGTCAGAAGAACTTATCCAAAGGTGAGGTGGAATACACAGATCAGCAGGCAGCATCATCATCCTAAAGCTACCTTCTCTTAGTTTGTAACCCACCAGTGAAAGAAAATAAGAAGAAAAATATTTGAAAATAATGTACCAAACAGAATTAAAAGAACACTTTGAGAAAGTGGTCTCAAAGCAAAACTTGCTAAATTGAGATCTTTTACAATCTTTAAAGCGATGGCTTAAATACTAATGTAACTGGTGGCTCTTCGTAGGCTAGTTGAGGTCCTGTAGTGGCTCTGATTTTTTGAGACTTATTTCTTCCTTCTCTACATTTTCTGTTCAACTCATCTGAATCCAGATATAACAAGAAAAACAACGGATGCAAAATGACTGCACACTCATTCCTCAGTTGCTAGGTGCCTTCCAGATGGCCACCTGAAGATTTTTGGAACATATTGTCTATTCAGCTGCTTGTTTATGACTTGTCCCTGGCTTTGAAGTTGAGATAATGTGCCTATAGCCCCGGTGAGAAGATGTTGATTATCATTTAACCCACATATTTAGGCTTTGCTTGATATTTCAGGTTGTACAAATCTAAAGGGTCCCCGACTTACCCAAAGACAAAGAAAACAGTACTTCAGTCTTGGAACTGAGGGTAAGATAGAAAGAATGAGCTCCAGGTGACTAAATGCTTTGGAGAAACCCATGGTACTGATTTGCAGATGATACAGGTGAGAACTTTGGCTGTGCATACATTCCAGTGAGCTCTTACTTGTAAGTTCTTGACATAAAAGGGACTAAATTTCCAGTTTTCTTCCACGAACAACTGGCCAGGATTAGGGAACGAACCCAATCTGAAACAGAAATTTAAGTTCTCAGATTTTCCATGACTGAGTCAGAACCTTCCAGAACCTTCTCATAAACAATAGTCCCCAGTCACTTACATCTAAAAACAAAGGCTAACTTCTTGTTATGTTAAACAGTTACAAGCTTTTGCACTGAAAGAAATGGATAAAATATTATTGTAGCCATTCTCCCATTCTATACCATTTCACCAGATCATCTTATGTGGGAAACCAACTTTCTTGCATCCCACTCTCTTGAGAAAAGACTGATTTTGCCTTAGTTTTTTTGCTGAGAGAAGAGCAGAAAACATAGATACATCTTAAAAGCTCTCTGTCAGAATTGCAGTCCAGATCTGTTACTTCTTTAGTCTCCACTTTTGCAGTGAAATATCTTGCCTCTATCAAAGAGCTCCTTTCCTAAGCCCACCTTTGGGGGTAAAGCTCTGTGGAAAGAAATGGATATTCACATTCCCTTCTCTTTCACCAAAGGGACAGAGACCCTGGGTGCTTCAGGCCACTTCCGGCAGCATCTCTCAGCATTTTAATTAAACAGGGCTCCTTTGTGAAATATGGCAGGGTAGGAAAGTGAACGGGAAAGGCCTGCAGTTTTCCTTGAAGAACTGCTCCCTTGTGGGGGCTGTAGTTTCCTCTCAGAAATTGTAATCTATCGCCACCTGCTGGTCCCTCTGTCTGCGTGTCTGGAAGAACAGGAATCGGGTTTAAGATTGACCCAAGATTTGCCCAAATACAAATCACTGTGTCCTCCTTGATTAATTTCTTTAATATTAGAATATTTTCATCTTTTGAATACCAAGGAGGAAGGAACCATTGGACGACTATCTGAGGAACTCAGCTCTCTTCATTCGAAGAAAAGATTGTAATTTCCGGAGTCCTTTCCAGCTTCAGGCTGAAATCCTGACTTCCCCACCACCCTTTTAACCCTTTCTTGCCTCTCAGGAGTGAGTATGGTGTGATCTGTTGAGGTAGGGGTGTCGATTTAGCGATGGTCCTCAAAGAAAGTCCAGAATAATTTGGGAACTATTTTAAAGTACACAAACACACTGAATAGGCTTTAGCCTCGACTTAAGAAAAGCCGAGTGTGAGGTTATCAACGCTTTCCACAGCCCTCATCTCAGAGACAGACGTTTAAACGGTGAGCACTGCCATTTTTTCCCCCTCTTTTTTTGTCATAAATTAGGTACTTAAAATAGACCTAAAGAGCCAGCTGAAATGAACCAACGCCGTGGCTCCAAATTACCTTTCCTGGAAGCTAAAAACGCCAAATGCGTCAAAAAAAAAAAAAAAAAAAAGAGTGACATTTCTTATTTACTCACCTTGACGTGGACCATATTTTACGCATAAAAACTCCCCCGCAGCCTGTACGGGGCCCCTTCCACGCCTTACTCTCCTCCCACCCATTCCCTTTTTTCTTTTGCTGAAAGGCTCGGCTCCAAATACGATTGGAATATCTTTAAATATCCCTGGGAAAGGGCATTGTGGGCGGAGGGTCATGTTCCCAAGTCCCAGCCGTCGCTGACCTAAAGGAAGGTTGTTCTGGGTGGACAGGATCCAGTAGCCGGGGCTGCAGGCTCGGAAACCCCTAACACCCGGGAGAGACCAGAGGGCTCGTGCTCGCCCACTTCTTCTGCCTCTGAGCTCCGCGTTCCCATTTCTTCAAAGCTCTAAACCTTACATCAAACGCAAACGAAACAGCTGGGCGGACACCACTCCCTTCCGGACCACCCCTTACCACCGGTTCGAGTCCCTGTAGAGGATATCTATTTTCCACCCCCATTGTCCACAGCATCTCCTCCCCCACACACCCAGGAGTAATAACAGATAAAAAGAATAGTGAAAACCAAACAGAAATATGAATTCCAAATGTTCTAAAGAGCCAAAAGACAACCACAACCACCCTCACTACAAATTCTTACAGAGAAGGAGAGGACGAAATACTCTATTCTCCCAGCCCCCACTCCAACAGGGGAAAAACACAGCAGTTACAGTCGGGAGGGAGGCGGGCAGCGTGTGTGGGGCGGGTTGGCTGAGAGCGGTGAGTGAGACCCACTAACCCGAGGCCCGAGGGACAGGACGGCGGGTGCTGTCCGCGGTACTGACAAAGCCTTGCCCTGTCTTCCAACTCAGTGTGCTGGAACTGGCTGTTAACTCCAGGCCCTTAGTTCCTTAACATCTCGCTGAGCCCAAGAGTTTAGATTGGAATGGGAGAGAATTGGAAATTAAACCAAAACCGTAAGTCCCCAAGTCTGTTACTTTCCCTGACTAACTGGAATGTTAACTCCACTGGTGCAGAGATAATATAACTTGCCGGAACTCTGTAAAACTCCCTGAGAACAGAGCCTGTCACATAGTAAGTGATTAATAAATATTCGTTTAATTACCTAATTTCTAATATTTAGTTAAACATTTTTAAATTAAGGACGAGACTTCACTCCCTCCCCCTCCATAGAGAAAGGGAGGGGTGTTCTCGCAGTTGGACAGACTCAACTTTCATTTGTAATACCTGCTTTTTGTAGATTTCTTTTACCAACGGGATCATTTTCTCAGCTAAAACGTTGGGGTGAACATTTTGGACACTGGGGTCAGAAGAGGGAGTGGCTGGAAATTTCTCAGTCTCAAGCCACAGGTGAAAGTAAACGAATCTTTCTTTCCGGGGAATCTCAGGTCTTGGGAGAGGGTTGAAGAGACAGCGAGCAGGCATCTTTCTGGAACAACAGACCCTGAGGGGCATCGGGATTTGTTGCCTCCTCCCGTCAGTCTCCTTGCTCCTTGTGTCTTCCATGATTTAGCACGGGCACTGGGCTCTCTGATTGGTGCAACCATCTCATTTAGGGAGGCTTGAGGAGGGGGCGTGGGTGGAATTCTGAGCCTTATTTCGGAGTAAACCGCACATTTCAAGCCTAGCGGTGCAAGGTTTTGAAGGGATCTTTCCTTCAGAGTAGGCACGCCCACCTTGCCCAGCCTGGAGCTCTGGCGCCCAGAGCTTCTGTGACTACCTGCCCGGCCGTTCAGGATGCTTTTGTGTCCTTAAAAAGTGCCCGAGCTTTTATTGTGAGGTGGAGAGAAGACGCCAGTATTTTCTGTAGGATCAAGGGCAACGCGGTTATTTCGAACCTCAGAGCGCGAGTCCTCTTACTAATGGGACTGTGTCTTCTCGGGGAGGAATCTTCGATCTTATTAGGGAATTTTCTGTTATTAGTAAGATTTTCTGCATCCCCTCAGTGTCGTGGTGAAAGAAGATAAGACATTCAGAAAGAAGGGACGGGCTTCGGTTGGACCAGCAAGGCCGCAGACGTGTCCATAAATAACCCCTGCCTGCTGCATCACAACAGGGGGAAAATCACTGTGAAACGACTGAAGGAATCACTGGTTACACGTTATCACCCAGCACACACAAAGATCAACTTTTTTTTTTCCCCCTAAAGAAAAAGAAACTGAGGTAGAGGAAAGAGGAAAACATTAGCGAGGAGGCTGGCTAAGGGATGGCTTGAAGAGGCGGGAGAGTAAGAGTCCAGACAGCCCTTCCAGGTGTTAGCTCCGGCGGGTCTCCCCTCCCGCACAGGGCCTCGCGGTCTCTGGGTGCCTGGCGCCCCCTGGTGGAAATTTTCCGGTGAACGCCCTCTTATTGTGAGGGGCAATTCGTTAAATATGAGTAAATAACGCAAAGGGAGAATCCTTAAAAAGAGCAAAATCGTCGGGAGAGCGAGGCGAGAGGGCAGGGCAGGGCAGGACGGCCCGCTGCCCACCCTCCCCCCCGCCCCCTGGAGCCGCCTCTGTGCTCGGGTTTCCCGTTGGTTTGGAGCAGCACTCGTGCGTGTTATTAACCTTCAGCTTTGATCAATCAGGAGGACTTCTTCCCCCATTACCTAGGGGACCAAAGCTAGCAGGGAGTGCATAGTGGGCGGGAAACGGGACCTTTTCTCTGCGGGCGGCAGTGGGTAGCGGTACTCAGGTGAAGTACTTTGGGGAGGCTCTGAGCTGGATGAAGAAACTGACGTGAAAGGAGATGGGGTCTCCTCCGTGCCCCCTCCTCTCGGCCTCCCTCGCTTTTACAACAATCCCAGCTCAGTAGAGAGCCAGCGAGGACACAACGCCAGAGCTCGATTGTACTCGGGAAAGAGTCGCGGGGTGGTAGCTTTGGGGGAATTGCGAGGAAAGGAATTGAGGCAAAGCCACTGTTCTAGTCTTCTCGAAGATATGGGAGGGGGAGGGGAAGGCGGAGAGAGATGAAGAAGAAGCAGTCAACGAGGCAGAACTCCTCATAGGAATTATCTTTTCCCTCGTCTTATCCGCACCCTCTATTAGAAAAAAAAAAAATAGAGCACGTTGAGTACGTTCTGGATTACTCATAGGGCCCCCCCTTTTTTTCCGGGCCCCAAAGCGTGATCTGGATTTATAATCGTCCTTTAAAGCTCCAGAGGCGATCAGGCACCTGCAAAGGAGCCCCACCGCTCTGCCGACGAGCTACCCCCGCGAGAAACGGCCTCGTGATTCCCCTGCCGAGCCGTCCCCGCCTCCCCACTCCGCCCCCGCCTCCCCCGAAGCCTACCAGCTGCCTCTGCCCACCCTCTCTTCTCCTCTCGGCGCTCGCGTGCGGGACCGTGCTGGCGAGGGCCGGGCGGCAGCTGGAGGTGACGCCGGGAAGATTACGCCTGTGGCAGGGCCCGGGCCGAGCGGATCTCTGCGCGCTGCGCAGAGGAGCGGCTGGAGCGCCCGGCTTGCTGTTGCCTATCCCAGGTGGGTAATCGCGCGACCGCCTGGACTTCCCAGTGCCCGGCTTCAGCTGTTCAGCTGGATCCTCCTCTTCACCCGCGGTTTCCTGGCCAAGCCCCACTCCCAGCGACCGCCATCTACCCTCCCTAACAGAACGCGTCCCGCCTGCCCGACTCCCGGCTCTCCCTTGGTGCGCGGCGCAGCGACCCCCGACCTCGCCGCCATCCTACCCCCACCAGCGAAATTCACGCCTGGGGATGCCCAGAGGCTGACACCCGCGCTGAAGTTGCGAGAGATTTTCCCCATCCCTTCCCGACTGAGACCGCCTGTCTCACCAGAGGGCTCCTGAGCAGCAGAAGCCAAAGGCGCGTCTCGGAGCAGTAACCTGTTACTTCCCCAGAAGCTGCGGTCTACCGTGGCCCGCGTTACAGCAGAAGTGCGCGTGCAGGGCTAGGTGTCGGATCCCAGGGTGCGAGTGAAGGTGGTGGCAAGCAGGTGCTACTCTGCGGGGTCTTAGATCTACCTAGATTGGCCGGCACCTCTGTCCTGGGGCCTTCGGTAGCCATCGCGCCAGCGCCGAGCGCAGTATAGCGGCGTCGCGCACCGATCCTAGTCTGCCGCCTTCCGAGAGCAGAGGCCAAGTTCGTTTCCCCCAGTAATGTTTCCCTTTCTTGCCTCACTCAACCTCTTCGGCTTTGTACAGCGAAAAATCCGGGGACCTCAGAGAGTTGGGTGGAGAGGGAACACAAACCCGGACTGAGCCTCGTCCTAGGCTTCCAGACAGCTCAAAACAGGGTGGGACAAGAGGGAGACAAGGTTCCGACCCGCTGCTTTCTGGCTGTCTAGAGTGCAAGGTGACTGTAGTTCTTCCCCGACCCAATCCGAGAGAGAACGTAAAGATATGGACCCTTTTTTCCTCTCACCTTGTCTCACCAAAGTCCCCGGTCCTCGGAGCAGTTAGCCTCCTTCTTTCCAGGGAATTAACCAGACACAACAACGGGAACCAGACACCGAACCAGACGTGCCCGCCCCGTGCGCACTCCCCCCCACCTGCCCGCCCTCCGGCTGCTGAGAGCCCAATCGGGTTTGTCGTGGCTCGGCTGGAAAATCGCGCACTGAGCCTCCCTTGCCCTGCTAGCCCTATCCCCCGCTCCCCTGCGTCCTGAACTGGCCTTGGGCTCCCCTAGTCTCTGCGCTGCTCTCCAGGTCACCCCGCTCCGCCGCCAGACTGGAGAGCAGCCCGGGGCTACGTTCCCCGCGCCGGAGTCCCAGAGCTCGCGCGCACATCTCCTCCTCCCCTCCGCGCACCCCGACTCAGCTTGTTAGGTGCCCTTCCTCCCGCCTCTCTGTCCCAAGCCCAGACTTCTGAGGGGAGCGTCGGTGCCCCCGACCGCTCAGTCGCCTTCCGCGCGGGACCCCGGAAGCTCTCCCCGCACTGCTCACGCTTCTCTTTGCAGCCTGTTCCTGCGCCCGACTCGCCGAGGACCCCGGACAGCAGAGGCCCCGGGACAACCAAGCTGATGGCGTCTTCTACCCCTTCCTCGTCCGCAACCTCCTCGAATGCGGGAGCGGACCCCAATACTACCAACCTGCGCCCCACAAGTAGGTTCTGCCCCAGTTTCCTATCAAATGGACTGCGGGGAAGATGGGGGCGCTGGGACGTGAGGAGGCTGCGCTGGTGAAAAGGGAAGGGGGGAGCGCGGAGACGATGGAGGTTGGAAAGAAATGGGGCCCTGACCTGGGTCTCGGCCAGAGGTCGTTTGACTGACAGAAATGCCAGGCGATTCTGGGGCGCTGGAAAGTGGGAGCCACACAAGGTTCGAGCAGCTGCGATCCTTGGGGGCTTCGCTTCGGGGGAGGGACGAGAGGGGAGAGTGTTGTTTTTGTTGTGTGTGATTTCTTTGGCTTGTGGGACGACGGGGGTCAGGGCAGAGGGCGGTGTGAGGAGACTGTAGTCTCGGCGGGAATAGAGAGTTTTCTGTCTCTTGCTCTCGTTGAGCCGAGATCTGACCCCCTCCTTTACCCCTGCACTGTGCTCGAAGTCTATAATCAGCGGAAATTGCGACGTTAATTGCAGCTTTTAGAAAACTCGGGGTCCCTAATTGCTCCAAATTTGCGTCGAGCTATTGACGATTGAGGGAGAAGCCAGGGGCGAGAAAGGTGCATAAAACGGTTTGAGACTGAGTCTCGACATTTCAGACAATTAATTACATCTCAGACAAAAAGAAAAAGAAAAAAGAAAAGAAAGAAAAAGGAGCGGGCAGCAACCTGAGTGGAGAGAGGCTGGGAGCCAGGAAATCGACAAGAAGCTTTGCCAGGGCGGGAGGAGAGAGCACCCTTCTCTTTTCTCCAGGGTAGGAGATCTGTCAGCAATTGATAGGTCCGCAAAAGAGAAGAAAAGGGGAACCAGATAAAAAGAGGGAAGAGGACTCTATGCTTCCCCACTCGAGCTCAGTGTGCTCTTCAGCCCATTTCCAGAATCTGTCTTTAATTCAGATTTATTTCCTACCCTTCCTGTAGAAGCCTGGCAATGAAGGAATTATTTTTCTTTTTTTCAAACTTGGATTGAAATGAGTCCCCTCCCCTCAGTCTATCAGCTCCAGTAGTAACAGCCCCAGATTTTCTGTATAAGAGGGGCTTAGGAATGGCAGTGTGGTTAGGTGGGCTTATTGCTATGCTTTTATGGCACTTTCTGTGGACTTGAGAAAATGTCAATTGTTCCCATCAACGAAGATGGGAGAATGTCATCCCCCGAGTCCCCTCTCCTTGGCGCTCCACTGGATCCGCGGTCCCTGAGGCCTTGTCTTAAATCCTGAGGTTGCGTTTCAGTTCCATTTGCAACTCCCTCTCCCCGCCCCCCAGGCGAGCTACAATTACACACACAACAAAGAGGGGCTCGGGAGAGCAGCCAACCCTGGTGGCACGCGAGCCGGGCACTGGCTGCCGAGGTGGCCTGATCAGGCCGGGAGGAACGCGAGGCCTGCCCGCCTTTGTCTGTTGCTCTGGCCTTGATGGATTTCTTTTCCAGACCTCCCGACATTTCCCGCCCCCTTTTTGCCCCGAGAGGGCAGAGCGACCGCTGGGTTCACCCACCTCAGAGTCCTGCCCCCATACCACCCCACCCAGGTTAATCTTACTTCCCCACGGCAGCGCGCGGTAGAGCTCAGACGCCTAACCTCTGTTCTGAGAACCAGTGGAGGCGCTGACCTGAGTTCGCACATGGCCTGACGCGCTCGGAGGGCACCGAGGCAGAGGTCGAGGACCCTGCCTGGGAAGAGCGTGCAGCACCCGTCCCGAGAACGCCGTCGTCTGCCCCAGCAGCCCAGCTTGTAGGTTGGGGACTCTAACCTGTAAGCGCATGCCGGGCTCTTTACTGCTCCTGTCCTCCCTTGCAGACACACCCTCGCCTGCCCAGCGGGCTCCGCTTTCTCACCCTTCAAGGTCTCCTGGGCGGTGGCCTTGATCAATCCGCACAATTTTAATTAGCCTTTTGCTCCAGCAACTCCTTCTCCCTGCCCTACTGTAACCCCCAACTCTGAAAGGCGGTGCATTGGGTCTGAACCCCAATGCCCCAGCTGAGTAACCTTGGAAAGATCGCGTAACCTCTCTGAATCTCTCTGTTTTTATTTGTAAAATGAGTCTTAGGTGAACACTATTCTTGTTTCATAGGGTTGTTCTGTGGATTAGCTGAGATGGCGTTTAAGGCGAAAGCACTTTATTGAGTGGAAATAACTCTCTACCCGCCAGTTATTATTACAAGGGTTTTGCTTTCGCACCGATTTCCTGTCTGTGGCAGGAACTCCATCTGTGACACGCTGTCTCGCTAACGTCGGTCTATTTCTTCTCCCCGCTGGGGCTCTGTTGTGCCTCGAGTTTAATGGATGTCACTCTCCTTATCGCCGCCAACATTCGCGCAGAGCTGAAAGCTCGGACCCGGGCGGGGTGGGGGATGGGAGGGATTTGGAAGCGCCTTTGCTTTGAGAGATACGAAGGGAATTTCACGCTGGTCCCACCGCACCAGCGCGCGCGGGCCCCACAGGCACCCCCGTGATCCTTCCTGCAAGCGGAATCCCGAGGGCAGGATAGACCCCGAGGAGTCTGAGAGCAGTGTGGTAAAGAAGGAAAATACAACGGCTCCTAGGTCTGCCATTCGGACCCGGAGGAAAGACTACTGATTCCCTTTGCCTTCGCCTGCTCCAGATCCGAGACGTCCGAGGGAAGGGTTAATGAGGGGCAGGTTGGGAAGAGGGGATCCCGGATGAGGACCGGAGGCGCAGTATTGTTTCCCAGCTCTGGGTCCGACTGAAGAGCAGCCATGCGAGCCCGATCATCTAGTCAAATACTATTTTTCACCCAATTAATTCCTGAACTCTTCCGCGACCCCATTTCATGCCAGTTTATTTTAAGCTGCCACTCGGCTGGAGACCCGCCAAGAAATTATGAGACGTTTTGGTCCCAGATGCCTCTGTGTTCCCTTTCCGGGCTGCTGTGGTCGCCCTTCGAGGCTGCAGAGTGGAGATCAGGGGACGGGGCGGGTGGATGGGTGCTGGGTAACACGAGCGGCCTGGTCCGGTCTTTGTTACTTGGTCCACTAGGATCTCGCTTCTCCAGCTCCCCCGCCGGGGTTGCTTGGAGGTCTGGGGGCCGCGTGAGTGCTTGGCCTTTCAGAGACACCATTCTATACCTCAAAGTAGGAGCAAGAAGGGAGTGTCATGGGCACTCGAAGGGCACGAATCTGCCCGTCGGCCCACGAATCTGGCTTCTTGCTCCTTTTAGGAAGGAGTTTTTCTCGAGGAGCATTGGCGAAAGACCTGCCTTCTCCTCCCCAGACTACCTTTGCCCTCGAACAAGTCCCCCACGCTCCAAACCTCACTGATCGCACCTCTTTTGCTTTCCAGCGTATGACACCTGGTGCGGCGTGGCCCATGGATGCACCAGAAAGCTAGGGCTCAAGATCTGCGGTGAGTGGAAGGGCCCGCTGGGGTCCAGCAGGGCGGCGCAGCTCTGGGGCTTTGAGGGTTTGGGATAGTGGGGTGCCAGAGGAGGGAGATCCCGGCTCTTGGGTTTGGCTCTCTAAAGTACCTACAGCCCCGACGCCTGGCGAGACACCCCTTTACAAGTCTTAACCTCCTCCGCCTTCCCTTGACCCGGCTGGGGGATGCATTTTCGGTTGGAGTACGGGACTACCAGGAGACTGCGGGGCTTCCCCGGTCTAGGCGCGAGAGCGCGAGCATAGCGCCCCCGCGCGGCAGCCCCGCTCTTCTTGCCGGCTTCGGGGCTGATCCTAAGCGTGCGCTCTACCTGCGTGGGGAAGGTCTGGTTAAGACCAGCACTGGTCTGGTTTTCCTGGAGAGCAGGCCTAAGGCATGGTTTCCGCCTGAGGCGCGGGCTGACACGTCGCCTCCACCCTACCCGCCAGCGTGCGTGGCCTCCCCAGCTCGAGAATGTGCGCCGAGATGTCATACCGGATTCAGATTTCCTTCTTTCATTCTTTGCCTGCAGCCCACAGTAGCCTGCCTGGGGGAGGTGCGGCGCGCGGGCCAGAGGGTTTGCGGAGCTTGCCCTTGAAGGAGGAGGAAGGAAAAGGGGGCAGGCGGGGGCGTGGGGCCTCCAGAGGAGGAAGGGGGTGTCGGGCACGATTTGCCGCGGAGAGGAAGACAAATAGATCTGGGAGCTGGAGAGGAAAAAGAACCGTTCTCCGGAGACGCGAGGGTCTGAAATGAAAACGCCCAAGGGATGTCATTTTTTTAAAAGCAAAAAAAGGAGATTTGTTCGAAGGGACACAGCTGAGTGGCTCCGGCTGAACAATGAGCACTTGCTTTCCTTGCTACATTTCACCGTCTAAAATCTCTAGCCTTATCGGGCCAGAAAATACGGACGTCCCCGGGCAGGGGGTGGAGGGGCGGGGGAAGATTAACGAGGGGCTTATTAAAGAGCCATCCGTCAGCGGCTGCTCGCCGGAGATAGCGGCCGAGCCGGCGCGGGGCTCGCCCGCCCCCGCCCCGAGCGCCCGGAGCGCCCCGAGTGCCCCGGCGCGAGCCGGCCGCTCCGCGTTCCCGGTCCTGCTCCTCCAGCTTCCCTGCGTCCGGGGACTCGAGGAAGGCGGCGGCCGGGGCCGGAGCGGACAGAGGGGATTTAGCGTCTCCTGGGAACCAGCCTCCCTTCCCGGCTTTGCCGAGAGGCGCCCTCGGTACGCTTCTAGGGCTCTGTCCCCTTGATCCACGGTGAGGAATCAGGGCTCAGCTCCTCGACGCAGCCATCCCCCGGGGAGAGCCCAGCCCGGCCGCGGGGCGGCCCCGGGTTTGGCCCTTTGCCCCGCACGCGAGGCCCGAGGGGCTAGGCCGGGGCCGCGGCGGCGTTTGCCCGCAGCTGGCGGCGGCGGAGCTTTGTTCTATAAATAGCCCCCTCCCCCAGCCGCCATTCCCGGCTTAATGGCCCGTTCCGCGCCCGGTCCCTTCGGCGGCCACGGCGCTCGGCTTCTGCAGCCGTCATTGTCCTGCGGGCGGGCAGGCAGAACTGAGCGAGCCCAAGGCGCCCGCCGCGATCGCCAGCGGGGTGGGGGAGACTTGGGGTGAGGGCTGCCTTCCCCGCGGTGCTGGGCCTGCCTGGCGGGCAACCTTCGTCTGCCCCGCACTCCCTGGGCCCCGCCTCGTGCCGTGGGCCGTGTCCCCCGAGGCCCCCCTTCCGAGTTAGGGGAAGAAAAGATCTACTGCCCCCTCTGAAAACACTCCCTAAGTGCCCCCAAAGGGTAAACGGGCAAGAAAGAGTTGAGCTTCGTTGGGTCTGGAAATAGGGGTCCCCGAGTTTGCATTAATTTATTATGAAGGGGAGCTCTTGAACATCTGGGGGCTGCCATCCTCAGAGTTTCTTCCCTGTTCGTAAACACCGCCTTCCCCCCACCCCCCAATTTCAGGGGTTTCAGGAAAGCTTCGACCCGTTTGACCAAGGGAAGGGCTGGTAGTCTGTTGAGGGGGAAATTGCCTTCCACTAAAATGCAAGATTTGGGGGCCACGGGTTGGGAGGCGTCACATTAGGGTCGACTCTGAAAGGAAACAAAAACACCAGACGGATTTACTTTCCACCCTGGACCTTGGGGGAACTCTGGCTTTCCAAAGTGCAGTCTTTGGTTTAGACCTGAATCCACAGGCAGCCCCCCACCTCCACACATGGACATCCCAACTCCCTTCATCCCAGACATTCAGGAGCTGGATGATGCCTTCTCCACACTCTCCGGGTTGGTTTGAGCTTTCACATTAAGACAGCAATGGAATTAATTGTCCTCTTCTCACCTCCAAATCCATTGCCCTGGTGACCCCCATAAACACCTTCAGTGCCTTGCCACGATTCAGTTCCCAGCCCCTCTCCTACCTCCCTTTTCTGGAAGCCAGGGAAGAAAAGCTGCAAAGAAGGTTCTGGGTCTCACCAGTGGTACTCTTTGCTTGGGAGGCAGAATCCCCTGGGAAAATAATCAGGTAGAAAAAACCCAGGGTTTGTCAAGAGGTAGAGTTGGGTAGCTACAAGCATGGTGCATGACTTAAATAGAAGGAGATGCAGGGGCCCTGGGTTCTGCTAACTTCCCAGTGTGTCCTTGGTCCTCCGTCACTTACACATGCAGAGGTCCCAAACTGGCTGCCAGCCACAGCCTATGAGCTGTTTTATTTAGCCCATGCAGTGTGTATGTGCGTGTGTGTGTGTGTGTGTGTGTGTGTTTAATGATGTGTCAGTTGCGGTATAACTTTCAAACAGAGAAAGACTTCAAATATTCTGTATTTCTGGCTTCTCTTGAAATAAGAAGTTGGGGTGGGTATGGGGGAGATCTGGCAAGGTATTTTCAGCACATAAAAATCAGAGAAAAAAGTTCCTTCCTCTAGGAAGATGCAATTCCATTCTACTTCTTGCTGAGCAAGAGCAGGGGTGATGAGCTTCAGCCCCCACCTCCCCCTTGGCCATGTGCCCCTCTGCCACACACAGCTCATAGACCTGCTCAAGAGAAGTGCTCCTGAGTTCCCTACACTCCTCCCCACTCACTAGGACCCCAGGCCTTTGAGTTTGGGAGCAGGGGTGAGGAACCAGCCTCAGGATATCCCCTCTGCCCAGAGAAGCAGTCATGACAGGGTTTGCCTCCTGTTCTCCCCTTAAAGCTAGCTGGGCTGCCTGCGACAAGCTGACCAAAGTCAGGTGCAGCTTTGGCTTCCCTCTGCTTTTCCTTTTGCCTCTTGGGAATGTTGAGTTATGCTCAACATATGCTGGGTTACCAGTCACTCGTCGTTGAAACTAGGTCCTCACAGGTGGCATGCAGAGTAGGAGAAAATACAGTCTGCTTCAGTCTCAGAGACCCATGCTTCCAGGACCCCTGGCTTGCCAGGGAAGTTGTTCAAAGCACGGACTTCAATGTCATCCACCACCTGGTCATCCTTGGAGAAGCATACGTTTCTTTCCAGAGCCTCTCAGAGCCTGGAGAGAACTTGGTCATTTACCTTTTCTTGAGGGGTCCGATATTTTAGAAAACAAATACCTTCCAAGATATGGTTATTCTGATAATAATATGCATTAAGTGTTTATTTTAACAAATTAATGGTTTTGAACACAATTTATAATGCAACATAAGTATGCTTTTCAAAAGGCAAATATAGGATTTATAGGAAATACAGGTTCCTAGTGCACCCCAAGCAGTGTGGTCCAGGGATGAGATGCAGATTTAAAGTTGGGTCATAATTGTTATCTCTCAATCCTATCAGGACACCTCTGGGACTGCCTGTGTCAGATTGGAAGCTAATATCCAAAGTCAGGTCATAGGTCATAGGTCCTGCCGCTGCCCAGAGGAAAGGCATGCTAAGGGGTTTCACGCTAGAGACTCAAGGCTTTCCCAAGGAATGAGACAGAGCCAACCAGAGGTCAGACACCTGAAGAGTAGGAGTTCAGCGGGCAGGACCCCACCTCCTTTAGGCCCCATGGATTTGGTCTTTTCAGCCTGGCAAGTTCCATAGCTCACTGTTCCAGGTGCTGGGGAGCAGTCCTGGAATTCAGGAGCCGAGTGCTCCTACAGGCCTCTGGCAAGTGAGGGCTGGCTCCTGGTTTGGGACTCTGGGGTTTGTATGGGGAATTCAGAAAGCAGGGGGAAAGGTGAGGGCCAGGATTCAAGCCCCCACCTTTACCGCCAAGTGTAGAGACTCTATTACAGTGTCTGACCCCCTCCCGCTGTCCTTGGGGGCTTCATCGATAAGTTTACAAGGTGCTGGGAACAATGAAAGGCCTGGTGCCTCTACCTTTCTTCCTTCCAAAAATAGACCCTGCTCCTGTGCGTGGGAGGAGTCCAATCACTGCAGCCTTCCCCTGCATCCCTCCTTCCTCCACCCCTTGCTGCTGAATTGCAGTCCTGGGGAAGTAAAGCTGAATTCCCCAGATTAACTTGCCTCTCCTTGAACCTCCTGGGACTTTCCTCCAAGCCTGTCTTGTGATGTGCATGACTCCCCAAGGATCTTGGTATCTACAAAGACAGCTTTGGGGTCACTGAGAAGCTTAGAACTTTCTTCTTCTTTTCAGTGTGTTGCATTTTGGGCTAAGCTTGAGGCATAATTGGAAGAGATGCTGAAGGAAGGAGTTGGTCAGCAGGTCCTGAGCCCTGATGGAATGGGTGTAGGTACTAGGGGAAGGAGTGTGCTCCTCGTTGGCAGAGTCTCCAGCTTTTTTGCCTCAACCTGCTTCTCTGTTTGCCACCAGTGGTGTTTGTGTTGCTCACCTCAGGCAGGAGAGATTTCTACTCCTTCTGAGGGGCAGAGGTGAGGTGCTTTGTACCCCACCCTGGGCTCCAAGTTCAGCTCTGTGGGGTTCTGGGAGGCTTTCTGGCTTTGTTACAACACTGGTTCCCATCTGCCGAACTGTTAAGTTCCTGGAGGGTAGAAGATCTGTATCATTTATCTTCATCTGTCCCCTGTCCTAGATGTTTAGTAAAGTGCTTTTCCACACTAGGTGCTCAGTATTTCTAGGATGAAATGTCATCACACATGAGGTTGTAGGCTTCCTTGTCTCTTTCCCCAATACCTTTATTCAAGGAGAGGGGGGTGGTATGGAGACAACTTCACTTCAGGCATGGGTCAGAAAAATCACACTTATATTCAACCCCATTAGTGTTACCTGGTACCCGAGTAAAGCATCTTCCCTAACCCCCAGTGCTGGTCCTCACAGCCTCCTCCCTCTGCTGGTCCTCACCCCCTCCTTCCTCCGGCTGCACAGCCCATAAACCCAGTGCCAGCAGCATCCTCTCCAATTGTGTCCTTCCCCTTAAAGCCCCATCCTGGAGCTGGTTACTGGAGTGGAAGCTGTCCAATTGACTTAATTCTGAGTTCAGAGTCATGGTCAGAGAGGGGAATGGGCTTTGCTTACTGTTTTTCTCTCTTGCATGACTGGGTCTGTGCCACTGATGACACTTGGCACTGCCCCTTCCCCGCCTGAAGGCCAGCAGTGCCAAAGCCCTTATGTATAAAATGCAGACACTCAGCTTCTTCTCAGGAAGCAAGAACACTGCTTGAACAGTGGACCTGGCCTGCCAGCTAACCCTCCGAGGCTGGGAATTCAGTGCATTCTCTCTGACCTAGCTTCTTGTGCTCTAGGCTTCTTGCAAAGGACCAATAGCTTGGAAGAGAAGAGCCGGCTTGTGAGCGCCTTCAAGGAGAGGCAGTCCTCCAAGAACCTGCTTTCCTGTGAAAACAGTGACAGGGATGGCCGTTTCCGGCGCACGGAGACCGACTTCTCCAACCTGTTTGCTCGAGGTAGTCCCCACCTCCTACTCTCCCCACCCCCCTAATTTCCCCCCACCCCCCAACCTTCCTCTGTCCTGTCCAGTACTATCCAATAGGTTTCTTGTCTGGGTTTCTTGACTTTTTCCTGAAATTTACTTCTTTGACCAAAACTATCATGACTCCTTCTGAACTGTCATGAAATTGTTTTTCTAGTATTTAAATATAATATCCTCCTTCCTTCCATATGGCCCAGGACTTCATCATTTTGGAAGCTGGATGAGGGCAGTTGGTAAAAACAGTCAACTCGGGACACTTGCAGGGACAAATACGGTTTCATAGACTCTTAGAATCCGAAGGAATCTCACATATAAGGAAAATCCAGTGATTCCCATAATAGCATTTATCTTCCAAGGTCAGCAACAATGACAAAATCACTTTGGGGGAAGCTGTGTGCCTGGGCCCAATGACCAAGTGTTGTTCTGAAACTCGTTTTCCTTTTGGAGATCTTTCATTATTACTGCTGCCCCCACAAGTCTGATCTGAGGAGGAGAGCTTTCTTTCCTCATCTCTCCTAAACAGCTTGAAAATAAATCCCTTTTGCCCCCTTCCATTAACTCCCTATAGGCCAGGCCCAAACAGTCAGTCAGACTTCATTAATCCTCAGAGATAATCCAGGGAAGCTACACAGAGCATCATGTAAAGCCAATCTGCTCTTGAGTTAGGGCCGAAAACTTCTGTCGTGCCCCCTCTGGTTTTCCTCCCTGGTTAACCCAGCCTGACTATGTCTACCAGAGGCTGGAACCCAAAATCACCCCTGGACATCCCAAAGCCCAAGCCCAAAGGATGAGGTCGAGAGAGAGAGAGAGAGAGAGAGAGATGTGGGAGTTCCCTCTCTCACATTTCTGAGGCCCACCTTTGAGCTCTTCCTTTCTAAGGACACTACAAGAACCACTCTGCAAGGGGGATCTCAGCCTCTACCATCAACAATCAAGGGTATTATAATGGTCAACCAGAAGGCCAGTGCGTGAATCAGATGTAGTGAGACACACCTGGTCGCAGGGGAGCAGGGCAGAGGCCTCCATCATGCTCCTGACAGGTGCCCAGTCATTCTGAAGTGGACAAAAGCTGTGACTGGCTGCTCATGGCTTCTCAAAGCTCTCCATTTATGAGCAGCCTAGCTACCAGAAAGTCTGTCAACCTTCAGAAAGTGTATGCAAAACCTCTGTGTGCCTGCATGTGTGTATTTTTCTGGGGCGATGGTACGTCAGATTACCAATGTGTACACATAACCTGGAGTAAATTAGGTCTGTGGAGATACCATGCCTGGTATTTGGGATTTCTGAGCTGATGACCTAGACAGGAGCCAGGCGATAACCACTTGTTGGCTCCCCCCACCTCCCCACTCAGATCTGCTTCCGGCTAAGAATGGGGAGGAGCAAACTGTGCAGTTCCTACTGGAAGTGGTAGACATACTCCTCAACTATGTCCGTAAGACATTCGACCGGTCCACCAAGGTACTGGACTTCCATCACCCACACCAGCTGCTGGAAGGCATGGAGGGCTTCAACTTAGAGCTGTCGGACCACCCCGAGTCCCTGGAGCAGATCTTGGTTGACTGCAGAGACACCCTGAAGTATGGGGTCCGTACAGGTAAGGGTGAGAGCCAGAGGGACATGTGGGAGGAGCCTTGCCCTCCATCACATCCTTGCCGGTCAACTAGGGGAAACCCGTGCAGAAGGTGAAACTCCAACGGCAGTGAGGGAAGGTAGCGGTGAGTTCAGTGACCACAGAACAACCTTGGGCAGTGTCCGGGGATGGAGGGTCTGACCTGGGCAAGAGCTCATCTTCATTTTTTGTTGTAAGCATACATTTAAAGATACAAACACCTGAGGCTGTGTCAAGTTCTGTATAAAGAGTTTTCATTCTTTGGATTTATTCACAACCTAAAAAGAGCAGAATGACCTGCCCCCTATTTCTTTCTCTCCTCTGTTTCATGCCTGTTTCATTCTGATAAATCCTACACTTGCCTGTCCCTAACACTGGGGAGGATTGGGCCCAGTGCCTTCACTTTCTATGTTAGTTTTCTAGGGCTGCTGCCACAAATGACCACACACTGGGGGACTCAAAACAACAGAAATGTATTCTCTCACGGTTCTGGAGGCTGGAATTTTGAAATTTAGGAGCGCCGGGCCATACTCTCTCTGAAGAATCTTGGGGAAGGTCTGTCCTTGCCTGTCCCTGCGTCTGGTGGTTGAGGTCATTCTTTGGCTTGCACATGCATCACTCTAATCCCTGCCTTCACCTTCCCTTGGCGTCCTGTGATTGTGTCCAAAGTTTTCTCTTCCCATGAGTACACCAATCTTTGGATTAGGCCTGCTGCATTCAGTTATGGCCTCACCCTAACTTGATGATATCGGCAAAGGTCCTCTTTACAAATAAGGTCACACTCACAGGAATCGAGGGACACAGTGCAACCCACAGCACCTTCTGCTGGCTAGGCAAAAGCATCCCATATGCATACACCATTTGCATCCTACTCCAGTTTCTGGAGTTCAGGCTCTCCGAGTCATATCTTTAACAGGGGGCCCTTGAGGAAGCCCTCTTGCCTCCTTTTCATGTTACAGGAACCCTCTCTGATCAGTGGTCCTGGCCAAAGTGCTTACTTCCCAGGTGCCTCAGGTGAAGTGGCTCAGGTTCAAGGACTTTTTGGATCTCTATCCGGTTATTTCTAAGCCTAGGAGGGAAACAATGCTTTCTTCTCACACTGTCTTTCCCCAGAAGCAGCCTGGCTTCCCTGAGCCCTTGGGCACACAGTGCTGCAGGAACTGGCAGGGCTTGGCCAAGTTGCCCCCACAGGGGAGCCCCTGGTAGCCCCTCATTCTTTTTTCTTCTTTCTCTCTCCCTCTCCTCTGTGATCCCTTTCACGTGAAGACAGATTTAAGGCTGTGACTAGGGAGCTTGGTGGTGACAGAGCTGGGTAAGACTCTCAGGTGTCAAATACAAAGTGTTGTAATGAAATAATGAGGCCGGTCAAAGAGGCATTTTTAAATAAGGAATCCCAGACTGCTTATGAGGTCTGCCAAGGCCATGGAAATAAGTGTAGCTTCCTCGATTAACTGCAGAATGGACAAGGCTTAATTATGTTATAAGGTCTGTGTTTGATTTTTAAAGAAAAGCACGTGCATCGATTTAGTTACGGCTCACCTTGGCCTGAGGGCTAACCTATTCCTGATGGAGATCAAGTAGTATTACACAGCTAGATCAAAGAAGGGTCCCGATTCTCCCTGGATGTCTTAGCTGGGCTTGCTTGAGTCCAGTGGCTTTTGTTTTGTTTTGTCAGGCTGCTCTGTGCTCACTTTCTCAGAGAGATGAGACCATGTACTTGGATCATTAAAGCTCAGAAGAGTGTTGTCTTTCAAAGAAAAACATGTGGGTTTGTCATAACTAGTAGCTCCTATTGTCTACAAAACGGAAGCATCACATGGTCATAGGAGCATGGGCCCTGCATGGGTCTCCACTTAGATAGTTAGCCTGCAGCCGATCATCCCTGCCCTCAGCACGGCTTCTGGGAGCAGGTACTTCCATTCACAGAGCTCATGACCTCCCAGGCCCTGTGAAACCTTCTGCTGCATCTCAGGGCATTGACCCCAGGAGGGCAGACTCTCAAGGCCACAGGAGAACACATCTCCTGGTTGCCGAGCCGGAATTTAGATGTAGATCAGGGCAATTGGGTAAACCCCACAGGGAGCTACACAAAGTGGAAGGTAGGTTGTTTTGTTTTATTTTGTTTTTAAAGGATATTACTACTCAGCCAAAATAATGAATTGGGTTTTAATAGTGAAAACATACTGAGCAGGGCACAATTTGTGAAGAGAGGATGATGGTATTTGGAAATTTCTTTACAAAGTAATAAAATATTTCCAAACAAAGGAACCAGAATTGTATAGATTCTTCATGACCTGACACAGACACTGGTCAGCCCTCCATCACAGTAGCTGTACAAACTTCCTTAGTTTTTCTTCTTTTTCACCTTTTTTTAATGGAAAAATTTAAACTTGTACAGAAGTAGAATAGTATAATGAACACTATGGAACCAACACTCAGCTTCAACTCTTATCAGCTCCGACAAATTTGTTTCACTTTGACCCCTCCCCCTCTTCTCTACTATGTGGAAGCAAATCTCAGATATACTACTTCATCCATAAATATTCTTCATTCGCAAAAACTCTTTTTTTTAGAGGGGGCCAGGGGCGGAGGCAGAGGGAGACAGAGGATCTCAAGCAGACTCCCCACAGAGTGTGGAGCTTGCCTCAGGCTCGATCTCATGACTCTGAGATCATGATCTGAGCTGAAATCAAGAGTTGAGCCACCCAGATGCCTCCTCAAGAACTCTTTAAAAAATAAATAACCACTTGGGGCACCCGGATGGCTTAGTCAGTCAGTCAGCTCTTGGCTTCGGCTCAGATCATGATCTCAGGGTCATGAGATCAAGCCTGGGGCAGGCTCAGCACTCAGTGGAGAATCTGCTTGAGATTCTCTCTCTCTTTCTGCCTCTGCCCCTTCCCCCACCACTCATGCATGTGCTCTCTCTCTCAAATAAAAAGTATATCTTTAAAAATAAATAAATAACCACAATATCATTGTTAGATCAAAAAAATCCAAAATTTACTGTTCCTTAATATCAAATATCCAGTCGGTGCTCCAATTCCCAATGGTCTCATAAATGTTACAATTCATCTGAGTCAGGATCCAAGCAAGTTTTCCTCATTGTAATTGCTTAGTATCTCTTCACAGATTCCCCCTCCATTTTTTTCCTTGAAGTTTATTTGTTGAAAAAGTTAACTTTGAACAGTAACTCTTTCTCTCCCTACCTGACTTACTAGCACATCTATCATCTGTTATTTCATCGAATATAGCAAACTGAAATTTAAATTTAAAAGAGGTCATTTTGTTACTTGATAGAAATTCTGGTATAAGATTTTGGGGGCATAATACTGTAGTCGTAAGATAAAAGCAAGGTTTTAGATAACTTCATTTCCTTTATGTATTCAATGGACAAAGAGATACTGTTTCATGTTTATTTGAGGGCATTTTTGTCAGTCTGTCTGTCTGTCTTTGTCCATCTTTTGTCTCTGCCATATTGAGTGGCTTTGATACATTGTCAAATAGTGTGATTCCTTTTATTATATATATATATATATATATATTTGGTTTTGTCTTGAGATGTTTATTGTTAAGGGGTGCCTGGGTAGCTCAGTCAATTGAATGTATGATCCCAGGGTCCTGGGATCGAGCCCCACATTGGGCTCTTGCTCACCAGGGAGCCTGCTTCTCCCTCTCCTCCCCGCTTGTGTTCTCTTTGGCTCTCTCTGTCTCTATCTCTATCTCAAATAAATAAATTAAATCTTCTAAAAATATATTTATTGTTAAAAATTTTCAAAAGGATATAGTGTATTTTTTAACAAACAGCAACAAAATTTGTCATGTTGCAGGAAATCTCATAGATTCTGTTGGCACTGAGCAAAGAAGAATAAAGGGATCTAGTCTAAGCTCTTGAGAGTCATCTGCATGAATGTCTGGAATCTGGGCCCATAATTACACTAATCTTACTGTTTATGCTTCTTTCACTTTTTTTCCTGAAGACCAGTATTATGTTTTGAGTACTCTTGAGATATGGTGATTAGTATATTCTGATATAAGAAGTCGTAGTCTGGATGTTCTAAATGAGTCTCCATTACGTATGAGGAAGAGCAGACATTTTTAGAGAGCAGGCTCAGACCAGGACCAGTCAAACAGCAGCTCTCGGACAGTCATTTCAGAGGCAAAAGCAATTTCTACTGGAAACAGAGCAGTCAGCATATCTCTCTAACACCAGTTCTCTGTCACACACCCCTAGATAATCTATTGCATTGACACCTTGTGACAGCCTAGCCAAGCCTGCTGATGTGGGATCGAGTTTTCCTGTGAACGCCAAGTTGGCCAAAACTTTGCTGAGAACAAAGCCCATTAAAGCATACTCTGTGTTGCAAAGGCTTTTAGAGTTGTAAAGTAGTAACAATTATTTTACCAACAACTTGATGCGTAAAGGAGCCTATATTTGCCTCTGTTTCACAGAGGAAGTGCCGGGTCATCTCAGCAATAAATTTAGTTTAATGGTCACCTGACTGTAGGGGCAAAAGATGCCAATGCTTGACATCATATTTGAGTGACACGGAGATTCAGAGATGGCATGCCCCCAGCATCAGCAATAGCCTGGCACTTTCCGCAGGCTTGGTTTGGTCCACAGAGCCACAGGCCCTCTCTGAGGCCTGCAGGCTCTCCTCCATCAGTTAATGTTGACCCACTTGATCTTGAATCCTTGAAATGTTAAATTACAAGTTGAAATATTTATAAATAAAACTAGGAACACCACATCCTGATTTGTAATTTCAAAAATTATTATGACAGAGAAGTTCATCTGAAAATCAACAAATTAGATACCGGAAAGATTATTAGTGTCATGACATAGGATTTTTTTTCTTTAACTTAAAAAACATTCTGCTTCAGAAGCATAAGTTGGGGACCCTCAGTAATGCTAAAGGCTAGTATAGCATGGGTCAACCTGCCCTTCCTTCCGTTAGACTCTTAGGATGGAGGCACGATCTCTATGGCCAGACTTTTGCTTTGGAGACAGCTTGAAAAATGTGGGTTTGCCTTGATGCTTGCCTCTTATTCATCTCCCCAGGTCATCCTCGATTTTTCAACCAGCTCTCCACTGGATTGGATATCATTGGTTTAGCTGGTGAATGGCTGACATCGACTGCTAATACCAATATGTAAGTTCCACATATTATCTTCATATAAGCAACCATGATATGTGATTATGGCTTGTTGCTTTAAAAGTCCACTTCCAATGGTTCTATAATAATTTTATTACAATTGTCTTGGTCCTCTTGTCTCTTAAAATCTTTCAGTTTATCACAATTCTGATTTAATAATAAACACTTCATAAGCTATTTTCAATGAATAATGCAATTTAATAAGAGCACAGTTGTAAGAAAGAATAATTCCAGCTTTCAGGATTTAATGTGAAATTTCATGTTAAAAGAAAAACAAGGCTGAGACAAAGTGAAAGTTGTGTAAAGCTTTATTCTATGCCAAGCATTAGAAGTCAGACTGACCGGCCAGGGCCACCTCCGAAGACAGCGTCTCTTAATGATGGATCTTAAAGAGGTCACGATTTGGAATATGATCTTGGTCTGTTTTCCTTCTAAGCACATTTGTCCTCATCATTTAGGGCGTATTTCCTTCACAGTTAAAGCTGCCAGAGAGCCACAAACTAATTTGATCAACCTATTGCTTACCTAAAAATTCTAAAACAAAATTCAGCTGGTAGTGATACATACTCCTTTCAAGGGAACTCATTGTTTTTCGGAATTTAAAATTTTTTCCATACTTGTTTGAGTCAGCAAAGCCTTCATTTGTTTCCAATTTCTTATAAATTTATATGAAAGTGACTCTAAGGCCCTGGGGTACAAGTACTTCTTGGGTAGAGTCTTGTGATAGTCCCACAGTTTCCTCTACACACACATGCCCTATTTGGAGACAAGGACAGGTTACAAGTTGATGGAGGGTCGTTATAGCCTACTGAGTACTGTCTTTTCTCTCAACACTGCGATAATGTTTTAGCACTACCTACACACCCAGCTCATGGAACCACTTTCTACTAAAGTATCCAAGGGAAAATAATCGAACAAGTTTCTAACAATATTTTTTTAAATAGCTACATAAGAATTATATGGTTTGTAGTTACTGTGGAAATACTTAGAAAATAATCATCCACTTTTTAAGTTCATGGTAAAGTAGATTTGAAAAACGAATTTAGGTGAAAGAGGGTATTGCTGAAAATGAGAAATTCCATTTGACATCAAGATTGAATGTAAGTTATTAAAGTTCCAGGTATTCTGTTTTTCTTAAACAAACTGCTACCAGCCACAAAACCTGAAAAGTCACTTTAATATTATACATTGGGTTGCCTGGGTCACACATTTGAGGAAGCATCCAACTCTTGGTGTCGACTCAGGTTGTGATCTCAGGGTCATGAGATCAAGCCCCAAGACTCTCTCTCCGTCTCTCTCTACCCTCTACCTCCCCCTCCCATGCTCTCCTTCCCTCTCTCAAATAAATAAATACATCTTTTTAAAAAATTATACATTGATACGTGTGTGTGCCAAAGCTATTTAATGCTGTGACTCAAAATATCTAACTCCATTCAGAAAAGTTTCTGTTGGGGCATCTGGGTGGCTCAGTTGGTTAAGCATCTGCCTTTGGCTGAGGTCCTGATCCCAGGGTCCTGGGACTGAGCCCTGCTTCCTGCAATTGAGCTGGTGTCCAGCTCCCTGCTCAGTGGGGTGCCTCCCTCTCCCTCTGTCCCCCCGGGTTGTGCTCTCGCTTTCTCTCACTCTCTCTCTCTGTACCTGAAATAAATACATAAAATCTTAGAAAGAAAGAAAGAAAGATAGGTAGGTTGGTTTATATTAACTAAGGATTCCTGTTTTGTTTGCTAATTTAAAACAACAATGACAAATTTTTAAAAAGCAAATGTGACAAGTGAAGCCTTTAGTGCTAAAAGACACAAAAGATTAAATTGATGGAAAACAAAAATGATTTTCATGCTCCCTGTTTGCTAGTCATGGTTAACTTCACGGAGTGTCTGTGTTGGAGCACTGAGGTTATGAAGAGCCAAGAGGAATTGGGGTCAAAGATGCAGTTGCTTATATGGCCTCCTCTAACAAAAAACAAAACAAAACAAAACAAAACAAAAACTTGCCTTTACAACCTTCACTCTGGCATGATTTGTGAGATAAAAATATATCAGCAAGCCCAGACTAATAATGTACTAATTATAACTTGAAAAAAGACACTAATGCTTAATTGGAACATCTCACACTAAGGAACAATTTTAAATTGGGAAGTACAACTTTTGAAAAACATAACTGTTTGGAAAGTAAATGAGAAAAATAGAGTGAAAGGTATATATCCATTAAAGCCCAAGTACTCCTATTAACATAGGCTCTGAATTCACCCCGCGTCCGTATGTGTGTTTTCTGTGGGATTCTCAGCTGCAATTCCCTAGTACATGTAGCCCAATCTCAAGGTAAATAAAAGGAACCCACTCTTTTGAACCGTTCCTGACCAGATATTCTCCTAAAAGGTTTTGCTTCAATCAGAGAGATCTCACAAATTCTCCTTTTTGTGTGTGTTCATAAAATCAAGTCCCTTACTCTCTCCTTACCTCAGCTCAGCCATGAAACACTAAAATATGTCCCAGCCATCTGAGGTCAAGGCCAGTCCAACTAAATGGCACATAGTAATTGCAGCTGTACTGAACACAGTGGATATTTATAAAATATGACCCGAATCCCGCAGATCAATAGAGAAGGTTATTTAAAATAGTGAAATAGTTTCTGTCAGTTCTAGAGACAAGGCACTGTCTGAAGAAGTAATAACTATTATCTAGAAATTGTTCTAAGTCCGTTCCCCCAGAACATCATGAAATGTGGCGGCACTGTCAGAAGCTGATGCAGAAATTTGCTCCCCTGGGAAAGTTCCCTCTCCGACTGGGTTGGTGTTAAAAATAAACCTGGGAAAGAATGACAAAAGGAGGAGGAGTTAATTAGTAATATACTCCTGTTGATGACCTGCACTGTTGTTGCATTTCGGTGCACTGCTAATAGTAAGAACTATAGTCCTCGGTATAGTCTTTCAAAAACGAATGACCCAGTCTCCCAATTCAAGTGGCAAAGTTATAAGGGATGGGACTGCTCACAGAAAATAGAAAGAACGGTGGTGTTCATGCTTTCACACCTGCCTGTGCATATAGCTTTGAGGTCTTTTCTTCCAGGCAAGGACCCAGTGAAGACCCAAAGAATACCTCACAGGTCTGTAGCTTCCTGTGGCATGCCCAGTTCTTCTCTTCCAAAACGGGGCTCCTGAGCACAACCGTGCAGGCTGAACAGCGCCCAAGTGCGAACAACAGCCTTCCCTCAAGCACCTGATGACAATACATAATCTTAATGGCAAGATCTAGCACAGCCCTTTGTTATGAGGTTATGGTTTCAAGTATCCCGTGCTTTATTTTCATAGAAATTACACGGGAGAAATTTTCTGTGGGAGTCATCAGTCACTTTGTACTGGTAGGCAGGTTGTTAGAGAGGAATCTGTAGCAAGCCGGTCTCGTTTGTCACAGAAAAGCAGCTGGGAGGTAAAAAGGCTCGGAATTCTGACTCTGAAACATACTGAGATCTTAAAGCTGATCGCTGGATTCCTTTGAGCCTCAGTTCCTTCTTCAGAAAATGGGAGATAATAATATCCATCCTACAGAGTGGCTCTGAAGACTGGAGAAGGTGCCAGCCTTAATTGCCCAGTGTATGCAAGGAGCAGTGAACACACCTAATAGAGGCAGCCACTACATAGGTCACTGTCACCATTTGAGATGGCTCCCAGCTCTTTTGTTTCTGTCTCTCATCATCTCTGGACACCAGAGGGGCTCACTAAGTTTCCCCTCAGATATGTTATCTTTTAAGGTGAAGATGGGCCATCTGCCACATCTGTAAGAAGGAAAAATCTAGGAGGAGTGTGAAGTTAGAGAGTCCACATAGAAAATTGTTTATTTCTCTCATTAAAGAAGCTCCCAGTTTGACAGTCACTAGCGACCCAGGTTCCTTGTGACTTTCTAATCCATACTGTAGCAAGTGGCTCTCTCATATTCAGAATCACCTCATGGTGCAGACTGGCTGCTAGAGCTCTAGCCATTACTTATGTGTTCCCGAATTAGGATTGAGAAAGAGAGGGAGGGAGGGAGGGAGGGAGGGGAGAGAGGGAGATGGAGGAAAGAAAGAAGAGGAGGGAGGGAGGGCAAGCAGTCAAAAGGGGAACACACTCTTGCCTTCTAAGAAACCTTTTCAGAAGCTCCACATAACATTTCCCATAGCATTTCTCTGGCCAGAACTTAGTCCCATGGCCATACCTAGGGAGACTAGAAAATGTAGTCTTTGAGCTAGGTGAATTGCAACCCTGAATGAAATTGAATGAAGTAAGGGAACATTGATACTGGTTAGCAACGAGCAGACTCTGCCACAAGAGAAATAGAACTTCTTAACAATTTGCCTTAGTTTGAAGTGAATCCCACTAAGAAGTGGAATTGAACCACTACAAAGGGGCAGACTCACTACCCTACTCAGAACAGAGAAAGTCTCGGAACTCTCCTTTAGTGTCCTTCATGATCTTCACCATCCTGTTTTGAATGCTTACTTCCAATCCCATGTTCTTAATTTCACCCCACAGCCTTTTGCAGTTTTAGCTTCTTGTTCTCTGATTCTGAAATGTCATCTTGTACTCTGACTTTAGCATCTAACCAGCTTCTTTTGAATCCATATTTGACCTTTGATCTCTTGGCTTTATTTGCTTTTATCTGTCATTTAGGAAAGGGGTACCTAACTTAGAGTCCATGCTGCAAGGGGAGAATCTCCTATAATACAAAAATGATGTCCTTATCTTCATTTTCTTCCTGGAGAGAGGGACAGTAGCTTTCCTAGGATTTCTAGAGGCTTCCATGACCCCAGTTAAGAACCACAACTCTAGGGTAAACTTCACGCATTGGGTATAGGCAGACTCCCTGTTGTTAATATGGTCCAGGATGGGAAGGCACGATCAGAGAAGTGTCAGGAACAGGGAACACTATGTTAGTCCATTTGTCAGGCTTGGCTGAGGATCAGCAGCCTTAGACCGTTCTATCAGCTTCAGGAAGAGCATTTTAGGACTAGAGTCGTGAATCAGCATAAGCTTGGTGTTAGCTGTGGGATAACTGTTCCTTCAGGTCCCAGGAGGAACTGTCAAAAAAGGATGCAGCAAGGCCAAGAAACAGATGCTGGATTCATCCTAGTACGCTTCCTCCTTTAGGTTGGGAATGATGTCTTATAACATCTTTGTCTCCTCAGTGTGTAAGATGCTACCCAGCAGAGAATAACTACTCAATATGTATTTATTGAACAAAACTGAAAGACAAGTTTAGGAACTGGGTACCTGGCACAGAAAAGGAAACTGGAACAGATGAGATCAAATGGTCTCATGATCAAACTCTCTGAACTCTTCCTTCTAATCCTGAGAGTAATGGCCATGTTCCCAGTCCTTAGGTAGAATCACTAATTCATGTAAACGTGGGACCTAAATTAATTTAAATCACGAAGTGGACCAACCCCTGGCCTTCAGTGCCATCATTTCTCCTTTCTCCATGTGGTTCCTGCCTGGCCATCTAACACTGATTTGACTTCAGCTCAGTTTTCATCTAATCCTGGATAAGGTTCTGATATTATGGTGTGTGATTCCATTTGTTCCTTGACTTTTGCCAGAAAGCCTTCTCACCTGGTGTCATGAAATTCCAGCACACATACTGCTGCCAGTACCTCTCCACCACACAAACATTTTTGCCATTCCAACATTTCCAAAAACCAGTGGCACTATTGATACCACATATGTTCAAGAATGTTTGGAAGCACATCATGAGTTTTCCTCTTGGGTACACTCAACAGCACAGGCTAAACCAGGAATCCTTCTCTTCTTCTTCCTTTATCAGGCCATCAGACATGAGGGAGTGTTGGTTGCTACGGTGATGGGGCTCAGAGCAGAACCAAAGCATGATTGTGACCTCCAGAGGTGATGGTAACGGAACACATGATTTCCAAGGGTCTTCCTCCTAAATTTCAAGGGTCTTCCCAAGGAAAATGGACATATTCTTTTTGGAAACCAAATTCTTCTACCAACAGATATATCCTGAGGGTCCTCCAGGATCTCTTTGTCCTCTTTTACCACCAAGTGATTAATTTGTTGCTTCCCCCCCCTTGATTAAAACTTAGTAGCTTCACCTGTGTCTTATTGTACAATTGTTATCTCATCCTTGCAAATAGCTTTTCTAAATCATTAAACCAGCAAGAATTCCCATTAGTCCTCAGGACTGGCATTCAGCCCAAACCCCCTAATCAATGATAAAGTCTCCACATATCACTTGGTGGAGTCAATCTAGGAGTCTCTCTTCAGCAAGCATGGTCCGAGCTGAGCCCACAGGCTCTAACGCTTAAGGAGACCAAGCAAAAAGCAGAAAGACAAAGAGCCCCAGGGTCAGTAAAAATCTTTTTGTTTTCTGACCTAATTTTCTATGGATGGACCTTCTCTGATTTCTCTTAATCCCTATCCTTGGTACCACAATCTTGTTTCAGTGACTAGTCTACTTGACTGTGCTTCCATTCTTAATTGCATTGAGAAGAGTATGGCTTGTTACTTCCAAATCAGTTTGTTAGAAGACAAAGAAAGCTAGCCTACCAGGATATCTGAGAGCCTACAGTTAGCTGTGGATGCCAGTTGACTATCTTCTTATTATTTATAATTGGTAATTAGAAAATCATCACTTATAATTATTCTTAATGGATATTGACTTCAGAGAAATATAGAAACATAGCTGTCCTTGGGGATTATCAGTAGAAAAACCACGTAGATAATTATATTGAGATCTTTAAAACCTGGGTCAATATTTCCAATTAGATTCACAGTTAGATTTCAGATGTTTACATTGTTTTTAAAAAGATAGATTTTGGCTCTGAGTTTTATAGATTCTACAAGTATGAAACTGGCCATCAGTTTCCGTTAGTGGCAAACCAATTTTAAGTAGAACTTAGAATACATTTTTTCAATTAGTATTTGCATCATCTTAGATCTTAGGGGTGAAGGAGACCCAGGAAAGTCATTTTCTTTCCTTCTATTTCTCTGGGTGGACCACATCTAAGACATTCCATTCAGATAAAAATCTATTTTGTTGATAAGAAAGCACAGAGCAGGAACTTCCACCACCTCTCTAGGTAACCCAAGCTGGTTTCTGGCATTTTATGATTGGTGCCTTACTGCATTTCCAGGAAATAAATGTTTGAGAGGTTTTGAATACACCTTTTTTTAGAACCCAAGTACAAATACTAAACCAATCATCTGTGTTCTCCAAACATGTGGTTTGACTTCTGTATGTTCATTTTTTTCTCACCACCTATCCAGGTTTACATATGAAATTGCACCAGTATTTGTCCTCATGGAGCAAATAACACTTAAGAAGATGAGAGAGATAATTGGGTGGTCAAGTAAAGACGGTGATGGGATATTTTCTCCTGGTATGTTTCTCTTCTCTTTCCCTGACTCTCCTCAAGATTTGTAGTATAGATCCTTGGGATCCTCGAGAACACTAAACATAAAGTGAGTTCATGGAAGACCAATGACCTTAAAAAGTTTTTTTTTTTCAATTCTTCTGCCTTATCTTTGTCAGGGTAAAGTCTAGCAAGAATGCTGCGTTCTGTGTGTATTACCTAACAGAGCCTGTGCCTCACCTATAAAAACTGACAGAGGATGTGTTCAAATCATGCTAAACAACTCTAGTCTGTCAACGGCAATTTGCTTATTCTGGGGACTCAGTGAATCAACATTATCAGTTAACTAATTGATTTCAGCCAAAATAGTATATCTACTTTGAGTTTTTAGTTTAATGTAGATACAGTAAGAATCTTTAAAACAAGGACAAATATTCTTGGAGGTTAAGAAGCATTGTGGGATGGTGTTAGAGACAGCATGATTATATACAAGGGGAAGAGAAGAATAAGAATGACAATTGTCCGGGCAATTCAAGTTGGCCATAAATTTGCCTGTTTAACTGTCAAGGAATTGATACAAAAGTGATTAGTTTGTATTGGCCAGACATACCTAGAGAGTTACCTCCATTCTCCTTGTTTAAGTAATCTTTGTGTCTAAGTAATCTCCTTGTTTAAATAATCTTTATTTAAGTAAACACAAGTTTAGTTTTATTTTAATAAACTTAGAGCTCTCCCAAATGACTCAATAACTCAGTTGAGCTGTTCTTTGAGGAGAGTATCCAGGCAATGTCACTGTTTCCTTCTGTAGGCTCCATTACTCTTGCTTTTTCTGTCTTTCTAATTCAGAGAATAGATTCATCTTTGTTCAGGAAATAGATGGAGCAGAAAGTGAAAGCAGATAAGTTGTAACTCACCTGTCTCTTTGCAGCCATTGCCGTTGCCACCTCTTATATTTCTGTCTAGGCTTCAGGTGGAATGAGCATTGGAGTACATGAATCACCTCCAGCCAAATTGCCTAGATGGCTCTGGTAATGAGAGTGACTACTCGTATTCCCAAGGCAAAGGGACCAAAGGGAAGTCCTGGCAATAGGGAAGCCAGCAAAACCTAACAGGATATTGTCCCTCCCCTTTCTGCCTCCGTTGCCTCTTAAGACACTAGCTCAGTCTTTATTATTAGAAACAATAATAATGGAGCTTCATACCTCCCAATGTATCTGCTTGCTCCTAGGGGGAGCTATCTCCAACATGTACAGCATCATGGCCGCTCGCTACAAGTTCTTCCCGGAAGTTAAGACAAAGGGCATGGCAGCCGTTCCCAGACTGGTCCTCTTCACCTCAGAACATGTGAGTTGGATGATCTTGCTTGTGGCTTATGGTGTTTTACAAGGGCCTGTCTCATCTCTAACCCCAACCCTCTGTTTGTTGCAGAGTCACTATTCCATCAAGAAGGCTGGAGCTGCACTTGGCTTTGGAACCGACAACGTGATTTTGATAAAATGCAATGAAAGGTAGGGAGGGGAGAGTAAACATTAGGTTCTTGACGTATTGAATGTGTTCATCTGTTAAATCTGTTTTATTGTGCTTAAGCACTGACTCAGTACAGTATGCCAAGCTGCTAATGGTCTGTTGAAAATATCCAATTAAATTACTTTTTGCTGCTGCTAAAGTTTTTTTCATGTGCAATCTCATTGATTCTTCATTTTAATTTCTCTTCCCTTTTAATAATTACAGGGGGAAGATAATACCAGCTGATCTAGAGGCAAAAATTCTTGATGCCAAGCAAAAGGTATGTACTCTGTGGTGCACCTAAACTCTGGTGAATACAAAGTTTTAAAAATATCTTCTTTCTGTCCTAGATAATAAAAGTCTGATAATATGAGAGGGAATTTTAATTGTGTTTCTTAAAATTATAATCTCAGATATTTGCTTATTTCCAATTTGAGATGATTTCACTTTAAAGCTGTGTCTATACATTGTCATTTTTTTTAAATGAGAAATTCAGTCTTAATTAAGCCACTTGTCCTATCTTTACTTTGCCAAGTGATTAGTTTGATGTACTTCAATAAATCCACTACCCAAGCATCAAGAAAATACAGCCTAATTGAGCTTCTTATTTGCTGCTTGTTAGGTATAATCTCATTTTAACAAATACCATTTTAGCTTAGGCTTCTGTTTAGCAGAGTGCTTCTATGCCTTGGCAGATGGCCCATGGTACTCGGTGAATCCAGCCTCAATAAATTCTATTAAACAATACGAAACAAATACATCTCACAGATGAGATGTAACCACGATGCAGTCCCAGGTAGCTATCCGGCATTTACCAACTCGTTGTTTTGGTTACATCCTCAAACCTCATTCTCTAGCTTAACTGTTTGCTGGTCAGTAGAGGAGATGGATGGAAATGTCACTAGGACCGAACAAGGGGCTTGGGAGGAACTGAGCTTGAAAAAAAACCTAGGACTCATAGATTCCCCCAAGCCTGTCTTCACCCTATTATTCTAGTTACCCATGTGTTTCTTGTTCACATGAACATTTTACTGTGTCCACTATTCGTGAACGTTCCGGCTTCCATCTTGTTTTAAATAAGCAAACAATGCTTCAGGATCATTGTTACATCAATACACTTAGAGTAACACAGCTTCTAAAATGTATAGTACCCAGACAATGTTCAGAGCTCCCTGCCCATCACTCCAAACACTTAGGATTCCTCTTTCCTGCTTGCCATAGAACTTACCGCCATCGAACATACTGTGTATTTTGCTTCTTGAATTTTGTTTGTTGTCTGTCACTCCCCACTAGGATGTTAACTCCATGAGGACAGAAGTCTCCATCTGTTGCTCTCACTGCTCTATTCCTCCACAGCTCTGAAACAGGGCCTGGCATGTAAATGTCACTCAAAAACTATTTGTTGAATGAATGAGTCGATGGCCCAACAAAATTCTCCCAAATACCGTACCTGACAGCACAGCCACCTTGCTGATCTCTGGTACAGAGGAAGGCTCCTGCAGTTCTTCTACTGCATGTGGACGGGGGAGGATGGAAAGTCTCATCTCCCTGTCTCTCTTCCTTTGTAGGGGTTTATTCCTCTTTATGTCAACGCAACTGCCGGCACGACGGTGTACGGAGCTTTTGACCCCATACAGGAGATTGCGGATATATGTGAGAAATACAACTTATGGCTCCATGTCGACGTAAGTGCTGTAACTCACAGAGCAGCCAGTGTGTTGTGGGGGTGGAAATGCTCTGCTTTACCATTTGCTGCCAGCTCCTCCCCATGCCCCAGCTGGCCCTCTGTCCCCATCCCAGTCAGCTCGCCCTCCTGTGGCCTCCAGCCCACCATTCATGACGGCACACACTACAGGCCTGGACATCTGCTAGGACTCATCCTTCGCCTGCCACTGTCTTCTGTGGTCCTCGTGAGAGTTCGGTCCCCCTCACCCTTCCAGGAAGTTTTTGTCTAGATAAATGGTTACAGAGGGAAGTATAGCTGGTTTCAGAGGGAAAAATGTATCAGCTCCAATGGGTGGAGAGTAGCCATGAATCTAGACACTCAGCTGCCTGCTTTCCGTCCAGCCATCTATGACAATTTTCAAAAAACCCATGCATCTGGTACGTGTAGGAAAAATAGGCCCTATAAAAAAGGTGTTATCAACTGAGAGATTTAGTCCCCAAATTTCCCAGGAACATAAATGGTACATTTTCCACATGGGAGATTGGGTGTATTTTCTCCTTTTTCTCTCTCCATTCTCTTATGGATATAAGTTCTCACAACCGGACAGGTGGGTAATGTGCCCGACTGTTGAGCCCATGACCAACAAAGGCTGTTGTGTCATGTGGTGTCCCAAGCTGTTCCATAAACAGGCATCAAGGTACCCACCAAAATGTCTCGCTGTTGGGGGACCTCCAAACCCAACAGAGCTGTTGTTTTCTGAGTTTTTTCCAGGAGCCCTTAGAACTCTACCCCAGGGAGAATCAGATGGCAGGCTCCAGTCTGTTGGGTCATTTCCAGAGCCACGGTGGCTTCCTTAACACAGGACTCTGGGCCTTTGGGTCTCGGCACCAGAGGCTCAGACCCAATTTACCCGCATCATTCGCACAGCCCCTGTGAGGTTAACCTGGAGGGAGTTTTAGAAGAGACAAATGATAATTACAACTGCCACTGGCTGAACAATCAATGTGGATTCCTTTTGTCAAACAAACTCATGCTTGTCACCATTTACGTTCTCTCTCATAGTTTATTAGCCATGTGGAGTGATTGGTTTGCGATTCTTCAATGTCACTGCCCCCCTCCCCCTCCTGTCTCTGTCCTCACAGGCTGCCTGGGGCGGCGGGCTGCTCATGTCCAGGAAGCACCGCCACAAACTCAGTGGCATAGAAAGGTAAGGGCCTGAGCTCAGGGCCGCCCTCCGTCCAGGCCTTTCATCCGCGGCCACCCAGGCTGTGCCACCCCATCCGCGGATGGTCCCTCCCTGAGTCCCAATGTCTTACACCCATCGGACTACATCCACCTGTTCAGTAGGCAGTTACTGAGGAATTACTGTATGCTAGGCACTGGGAAATCAAAAATGATTCCCGGTCAGATGAGTCCTCAGTGAGTTCACCATTGAGAAAGAGAAAGACAAGCGAACGGTGACAACACAACGTGGTGAACACAACGACAGACGTGATTGCTGCGTCGTCAGCTGGTCAAGAAGAGAACGTAAGCTGTGCAGGGATCTCGAGGTTAAAGGAGGGTATTTGTCAAGAGCACAGAAAGGGGCTTGGATTCAGTACGCTCTTCTCTGTCATTAAATTTACTGCTGAGAATGGAGTAGTTCTAACTAATTTCGTTGATCTACCTCAGTTGATTGGTTGATCTAACTAATTTGGCTCACCATTGAAGTTCAGTGGCGGCGGGGGGAGGGGTCCTACTTTTTACTTTTTCTTCCCCAGGAACTGAGCCATTTCTGCACAGGCTCCCAAACTGACCCCCTGCCCCCACCACCTTTTTCCCTGTTCTTCTCAGTCACTGAGTTTACTTGGTTGGTGGTCAAAGCCTTTGGCATGTTTGGATCTTGCACCCATTGCAAATCGCGGTCCCCTCTCCTGTCACCTACAGTGGCTGAAGAGGCAAAGAAGATTACCCAGAGGAGCACTGAGGCATCAAAGCTCATCTGGCCTTTTCCCAATTCACTCACTGATGCCAGGACATCCCCCCTCAGCCTAGGAGAACCAGGCCCCTACCCTGCCAGCTAGAATTAAAACCATTTCTTGTGTTCACTTGCTAACCTGGCACGTTTTGTGTCAGGAACAGAAGCTTCTAATCGGAGACAATGCAGTCATGAGTGAAACATGATTTTAACCTGACTCCAACAATTTGATCCAAACTCACCTCAATCCATGTATTCATTCAGCAAATATTTACTGAGCACCTGTCATGAGCCGGCAGATGTGGATGTGAATACTCGGTCACCCACCTTCAGTCCAGCCATCTGTGAGACTTTTCTTTAAAAAAATGGGTATCTGGCACACGTAGGAAAAATAAGGCTGGATCTAGAAGGTGTTATCAACTGGGAGATTTACCTTCCTGAAGCTTATTGTCCAGTGAGCTAGATGTTCATAAATAAGGAGATATTTAGTCTGTCTCGTAGTAAAGAAAAATGAAGCAGGGTTAGGTAACAGTGAAGACAAAGGCATGCCATTTGAGATGGGGTAGTCAGAGGCCTTTTTTTTTTCTTAAGATTCTATATATTTATTTGAGAGAGATAGAGAGAGAAAGCATGACACAGGGATGGTCAGAGGGAGAAACAGTCTCCCCATTGAGCAGGGATCCCCTGCGTGGGACTCGATCCTGGGATTCCAGGATCACCACCTGAGCCAAATGCAGTTGCTCACCAGACTGAGACACACAGGTGCCCGGTCAGAGGCCTTCCTGAGAATGTGACATTTCAATGGATATAGGGATAAAGGGAGACAGGAAGCCAGGATACTTAAAAGAGTATTCCAGATGGTGGAAGGGCAAGTACGAAGGCCCTGGGGTAGGTCTGTTCTTGGCAAGTTGGAGGACCATCCAAGAGGCCAGTGGGGCTGGAGCAAAGTAGAAAGAGGTGAGAGCAAACTGAGGTAGAGAGGTGAATGGGGAGAGGGGAAAACTACACAGCAGCTTCTCTCATAACGAGGACTCTGGCTCGAGTTTCAGTTATCTCTACTATGCCTCTTCCCTTCTGGTTCAGTTCTGGAAGGCCAGTGTCAAGGTGAATGGGACTGACTTGAGTAGGACTGACTCATGGAAGCATAATTACATGACCCTATGACTTAAAAAATAATATACTAAATGTAGATGAACCAATCCAACTGTACTTTAGATTTATCAGGCAATTTCCATTTTCTGCCTTTGAATCCAGGAAAACCTGAAACATTTTGCACAGATTTTTCTAACATTTTAAAGCACATATGTCTTCTAAAAGAAACTGAATCCATATCATGTCTTGTTACTTTACCTTTGGAACAGCAAAGAACTCTTCACTTCAGACCTCTAAGTTCAAAAACCCATTTAAGACATTTTATGAGATCTAAATGAAGTTTCTTAATGACTCAGTGAATGATAGCTATGAGAAAATGGATTAAATCCACTACCTTTTAAAGATGGCCTGACACTGATGACCAAACATTTAGTCACCTTTTTAAAGAGTTCCTCACAGGTCTCTTTCACAAAGATTATTGTACTATGTCCAAAGGGGAAAAGTACTTCAGGACTTACCTCTTCTTGAAACATAGTACTTACCCTATCACCACCTAGACACTAAATTATTCTCCATCTAACAGACCTCAGCAAGATGAAGAGGTTCAACATTCACAGCAAGGATTTAGCTCTAGGGAGAACACAGGCAGTATAATTCAGAGCCAGTTGCTGGGTCTGGGGAAAGCCTCCTTCTCGGGTATGAAAGTGCAGAGCCCAGTGCTGGGCCAGGCTGTTCGGAAGGAGTCTGTAAACCACTGAAGATTACCCCATTTCAGTCACTGGGCACGCGACTCAGTGGTCTCTGTGATGGCTCAGCCAGTGTGCTGCTTAACCCGTCATTGTGTCTGAACGACTGATATGGTTGCTAGGAAACCATGCTTGTTCAGCCATCATGGCAGCCTACACTGGCAACATTGTGTTCATTTGGCTCATAAATAATGTTGCTAAGGAGTCAAAATCTAGAGTTATCCAAGTGAGCCCTGCTTTTAGGGGTCCCTCTTCACACTACCTCATAAGCAGGTAGGTCAGCATCGCCAGCCCATTTTATTAATAAGAACAGGAAGGCAGAGGGAAGCCAGGGTCTGTTGCCTAGAGGGAGGCAGGCTGGCGGAAGGGTTATGAGCACCGGCTCTGTAGTCTGGCTCCTGGACTTGACTCCACCGGACTTGACTCTCGGCTCAGGCACTCGGCCCAGCTGTTTGACTTTGGGTGACGCATTTAACCCTTTCATGCCTCAGTTTCTCCATGTAAAAGAGAGGGAGTGAGAGTCCCTACATCAGAGCGTTATTGTGAGGATTAGATATTCCAGGCATATCTATGAGCCTTTTGTATGTATCTACTCATTTATCCTTTGTTAACCTCTGGGAAGTAGACACTATTGTCCCCATTTCACCGATGGGAACACTGAGGCTCAGGGGAGTTAGGTTCCTTGCCCAAACTGGCAAATGTCAGAGCCAGGATTCAGTAAAGCTCTTGGAATAGTAGGACATACAATAAACACTCTTCATAAATGAGAGCTATTCTTAACAGCAATTATTTAGAAGAGCCAGTCAGCAACATAAGGCCCTGAGACTACCCACAAAATATTAGTTTGCTATTTGGTTAGCCTACCCGGGGGACAAGGCAGCGGCAGCACATACCACTGCAGTTGTAATGGGTGGCGTTTTCCTCAAGAGGACGGGTGCCTCCTGCTGACTCCTGCACCTTCTCCTCAGAGTGTATCATGTGCTTCTTTCAGGGCCAACTCAGTCACCTGGAACCCTCACAAGATGATGGGCGTGCTCCTGCAGTGCTCTGCCATTCTTGTCAAGGAAAAGGTCTGTACCGCCTCCAAAGAGGAGCTGGCAGCCTCGGTGCCCTTTACAAGGCGCAAGAAGGAAAAAGTGTGGTTTTGTTCGGTTTGGGTTTTGTTTTGTTGGTTTGTTTTTTAACTGTACTTGACAAACACACAAGATTGCCAGCCCTGTTGAAACGACAGGGCCGTTCTTCCCTGCCCTTGTGCCTCCAGGAGAGCCAGCGAGTGCCTCCTCTTGGCTTTGCCCTCTACTGCCCTTCCTACTGCTCAGCGCTCAGGGCCCTGCCAATGATGGAAACTGTAAGGGCATCATTTCATTGCCCATCCCTCCATGCTTGTACGAGCAAACGTGAGAGCCATCGGGTGGGTGACCCCCTCTCACCTTAGTCCATAGAAGTGCTCCCCGGAACATACCACAAGTTCTTTCCGTGAATCTGCGGTCCCAAGAGCTGAAGTAAATTAGGCAGAACAACATCTACAAATGTCAACTTAGGACAACAAGGAATGTTGACTAAAAAGCGTCTGGAAATAAGTTAGTTCTTAAAGTGTCTAATAATAGGACCCTGCTTTCAAAAGCATTGTTGTACCAGTAAAATGTGGATACACTGAAGCATTCCAAAAATTGATCTCCAGCTTGTAGGAACCAGAACCTGCCCAGGCTTTTTACGACGTTCCTAATAACGTCTGTTAACATTACAGGAGATCCTGGAAAAGACTAGACTTTGGGGATGGGGTCACTTGGGGGAGGAAAATTCTTCACAACATGAGACCGTACCACCCACTGCAGGGAATTCATATCCCCAACCCTTGTCCACTGAATACCGCAGTACGTCCCAGTCTTGGAAACAAGCCGAAACACCCCACACATTTCTAAATGTCCCCTAGAGGGGACAGTGGGTCCCTTCTTGTAAGCATCAGAGACTAAAAAAGTCATTTTCTAATCAGAGGGATAGAGAGAAGGGGGAAAAGTTTTTCCAAGGGTGGTTTTCGAGAAAGATACCAGAACAAACGCAAGGCCTTATAAAGACATTAGAAGAAAGGTTGCATGGGATCCCAAGTCCCTCCTTCCCCTACCAACCCCGTTTCAAAGCCATTCCCATCTCTGACCTACGAATACAGATGCAAGCTTGTCTTGATTTTCATGATAGGGTATACTCCAAGGATGCAACCAGATGTGTGCCGGCTACCTTTTCCAGCCAGACAAGCAGTATGATGTCTCCTATGACACCGGGGACAAGGCGATCCAGTGTGGCCGCCACGTGGACATTTTTAAGTTCTGGCTGATGTGGAAAGCAAAGGTACGAAAGAGAGAATTCAGGACGTAGGACAGAAATGCAGTGTGCACAGGCTGGCTGGCAGAAGGGAGACAAAGATATATCACAGATAATTTAATATGTGTGTAATCAATACCTGGGTAATTGAGTTAACTGTATGTTCTTTGTTTGCAAATGAGATCACTTTATCCCTTATGTCAAAATCTACCTTCTTTTCATTCAGTCTTCTCAGTTGGAATTAACATGAAGTTTCCTTGTAACTTTCTCTTACAACAACTAAAAATTTTGCCAAGATGAGGACTTTCTCCATCGTCCTTAGGGATGCTGAAACTATTTAGTGCAGGTGTAAAGAAATTGCTGCATTATTCTATGCAGAACCCTGAAGTTCTTTATGAGGCCTCGAATCATGGGCTATATGGGACAATTTTTAGTTCTTTTTAAATAATGGCTTTCCCATCATTCATACTTTATATGCTATTCTAGAAAACTGCATACTTTATTCTGAGAAATCCTACTGTTAGACTAAGTCATGTTGCATCTGCATTCATCAATCTTTTAGGTTGCATTTATGTGTCTAGAAAAAAAACAACTAGTAGAGTAGAATCTCCCCCTAAATATGGGTGAGGGAAAGGATTGCCATTTCGATTATTTGTTTCAAAAGTATGTAATCAACTAAGGCAATTTGATTTCATAGCTTTATAGTGCGACCATTGTTTTTATTTACCGACTATAAATTAATTTTAATAATTTCCACACTTAAGATTGTGTCTACTAATACCAAAACGATGAAGTTTTCCAGCAAGACATCTAGTCAAGTGTTTTTTCTGTAGGATGGATTTGATAGATTATTAGTTTTTTTCCTTCATTAAGTCATTTTGTCTTAATATAGAAATAGTCTGATTTCTACCACAAAGTAATCATAGGTATTTTAAACATATAAGTAGCCATGAATTGCAACAAGAGAAAGAGCCCTATCTTTTAGAAATATAATGACCACATGGCCTACATCAGTAATTTACGTCTTCATTTTGCCCAACAATAAACTCTTGAACCATCTGCCAGGAGTTTGGCTCATAGTGAATTAGTGCTGAGGTGGGACCCCAGTGCGGGCTTCTTTCTCAAGTGGAAAGTGGACTGATGCCTGGGTGGCTCAGTCGGTTGAACATCTGCCTTCCACTCAAGTCATGATCCCCGGGTCCTGGGATCCAGCCCTGGAATCGGGCTCCTTGCTCAGCGGGAGGTCTGCTTCTCCTTCTCCCCTTCCCCGCTGCTCCCCCTGCTTGTGCACATGCGCACTCCTCTCTCTCTTTCTTTCTCTCTGTGTCTGACAAATAAATAAAATCTTTAAAAAGAAGAAAAATAGAAAGTGGACCGGCCAAGGTATCACATTCAGCAGTGACTACTTGGGGAGGCTCATGCTTTTGCCTGTGCTGGGCCCTGCCCTGGCCTACTGACGATCCACAGGCCAGCCTTGCGCATCTGCTCGCCTTGTTGACACCAACCCACTCGACAGTCCCCATGCTGCTGTTATTAATCAGCCTTGCTGGCTTCTGAAACTCGTGCTCAACCAGTTTGCCAAGAGCTAGAGCTATTGCAATCTCAGGACATGTACTGAGACCAGTGGTTTCCCCACCTGCCTGCCTGGCTGGCCCCAGAAAGCGATGATACTGTGTTCTGTGGAAGGTAGCCTGCCAGGGAGTATAGGGACATGCTTGGCCAGGAGTTAGGGCCAGGGAAGGTGGGTTCTAAAGTAGTATTTCACCAGCTCCTCCATGAAGAACCAGTTGTTATTGTTTTTTAACCTATCATGGACCAATACAATAAATGATGAATTGGTAGAAAAATGAAGTAAAAAACTGTGTAAAGCTTAGACATCAATTTTTCAAACTAGAGTCAGTAGACATAAAATTACTGTCAAAATGCTGTTCGAATTTCTTGCTGCTGAATCTCAATTTCTGCTCTCGTATTTGTACGGACCAGTTACAGCTTGTGGACAGCTAGCTACACTTTGAGTACCGCTCTGCTAAGGCAAACGAACAACGGGCTTCAGGTCCAGGCTGTGAGTGACTGGAAGGGAGCTAGGAGCCCTAGAGAGACCAAGTGCCCAGAGACTAGAGTGTCTTCAAAAGAGAGTAGACATGCTTCCTTTTATCGTTTGTGATGCCGTGAAGAAACTGTACTCGTTTAATTAGGTAGTTCTTCCTAACCCTCTCCAAGAATACTCTTACGCAGATTTCCAATAGACAGGGTCAGCACAGCTTCCTCAAATGCTCATCACAGGAACAAGCAACCCATCGCTAACCAACATGACTTTTCTTTTTCTAAACCAGGGCACAGTGGGATTTGAAAATCAGATCAACAAATGCTTAGAACTGGCGGAATACCTCTATGCCAAGATTAAAAACAGAGAAGAATTTGAGATGGTTTTTGATGGGGAGGTAAGTTGTCATCATGGACTTGATGCATAGCATTTCCAGAAAATCTACTGAGGGATGCTCCTGAAGCCATATTTTCCCACATTGCCAGAAGGTGCTTCTGAATTTTTATGTACTCTTCGTTTAATTCCCTCTGTGTCTAGGAACTTCTCTTTTGATAGCATTGGGAAGACTTCTGCCCTTTGCCTTTTCTAAAATGGTACAACTCTTGACCAGCCCTTTGTAGATAAGAGGACTTTACCTGGCATGCTCCTGAGTTGGTTAAGCATCCTACTCTTGATTTCCGTTCAGGTCATGACCTCAGGATTGTAAGTTTGAGCCCTGCTTTGGGCTCATGCACTGAGCATGGAGCCTGCTTAACATTCTCCCTCTCTCCTTCCCCTTCCCCACTCTTAAAAAAATTTTTTTTGTTGTTTCTGCCCTGAGTTCGTATGTACGTTGTGCACAATGAGGTACTTGTCATACTAGTATTGATTGAATGCTTGCTGTGGGTACAGCCCATGTCATGAACTGAGTTGTATAGTAGTGACCAAAAGAATAGGAGTCAGTGTTCAATAAAAGAAAATCCACTCATAAACCATGTAACACCACCTATATCGTCTAGAAAATTGGTTAGAGGAAGCAGTTCTCTGGCCAGATATGACTGGATAAACTAGGCATTGTTCCCCCTGGTATAGAAGTAACATTGTCTTCAAGGTGGACTTGGAGCCCCCCCACCCCATTTTTAAATGATTTTATTTATTTATTTGACAGAGAGAGGAAGAGAGCACAAGCAGGGGGAGCAATAGAGGGAAAGGGAGATCCCAGGACCCTGGGGTCATGACCTAAGCAGACACTTACTGACTGAGTCACTTAGGTGCCTCTTGAAGCCCTTTCTAGAAAAAAAAATTTTTTTTCTTTGGTCTGAGAGCCTTCTGCCAAATGTATATAGAGCTTTGGGAACAACTTTCTTTCAAGTACTCATAATTTTCTGGTTTGTTTGTTTGTGAAAATTTCTGCAGCCTGAGCATACAAACGTCTGTTTCTGGTATATTCCACAAAGCCTCAGGGGCATTCCGGATAGCCCTGAACGACGGGAAAAACTACACAGGGTATGGAATCTCTCCTTGTCTCATCTAACCCTGTGCAATTTCTCTAACTGGTCAGAACATCCACACTTTAATGTGTCTTTCTAATCGGGAAGAAATCAAAAATAAAGACTTGGGGTGCTAGGAAGCCATCTTGTTACATTCTTTTTGAATCTGGATTGTCCCTTTGCAGGGGGTGGGAGGGTGGGACGCAGCCCTGTCATAGGTTGCTGTATGCAGGGCAGTTGAATGATATACATATTTCTAGGAACTTCCATATTAAACTGTGTCTATTAAAATGTCTTTTACAATGTTCAAGTCCACTCTAATGCTGATTCATCCTAGTTGTTGATTTCTGCATCCATTATAGTATTTGTAGTTGTTGGTATTTGTATTGAATTTATATAATATTTCATTCATCTAACAAATACTCATTGAGCATAGTCTATGTGCCAGGTGGATCCTGGGCTCTGGATTATTCAGAAGCCTTAATTTGTGTTGCAGCATATAAGAGTTTTTTGTTTTTGTTTTTTATTTTATCATTGTTCCAGAACTGACTTTCAAAAGTCAGCCACAGAGTAGTTTCTGAGGGAATTTATGATTGGGTGGCCTCAGTCATTGGAAAGTAACCACAGAAGAGACTCAGATACAAAATGTTTGCCTTTATGCCAGTATAGATACGGAAAGTGAAAAGCATATGGCTCTATTTTTTCAACTAAGAAGTGGGTCAGATTGTTTAAAAGAGAGCAGTGTTAATACTGGTCTTGAGTTTTGTTTTATGTTTTCCATCACAAGGTTGCTCCCAAAATCAAAGCACTGATGATGGAGTCTGGCACGACCATGGTTGGCTACCAGCCTCAGGGGGACAAGGCCAACTTTTTCCGGATGGTCATCTCGAACCCAGCTGCAACACAGTCTGATATTGACTTCCTCATTGAGGAGATAGAAAGACTGGGCCAGGATCTGTAACTGCCCTCCACAGAACACGAGTTTATGGGGATTCTCTTTCCTTCTGGCTCTCTAGAACCACCTCTGTAAATGGCTAAACCCCATAGGCTATTTCACTGAGGGACAAATATAATATCTCAAGAAATATTGTTTAAAAACTTAAGCTTGTTAGAGTTCATAGGAAATACTGTTCTTTTTAAAAAGTTGCCCACTAGGAACACAGTATATATGTACAGTTATATATACCTCTCTCTATATATGTATATGTATGTGTCGTGAGTGTGGCTTGTGACAGATCACAGCATGTCTCCCACTCCCAGAGAATTAACTTTCCCTTCAGCAGTTACCGGTGGGCCAAACATGCTGCACACCAGCTTGCCCAAGAATCCCAGGAAAGATGTTTTTCAAGATGTTGTGTCATAGGGACCAAGGGACATACTGTTGGTGAGAGTTGACCTCGTTATCAGTGTTTCTCCTACCTGAGGTGATGATGAATGAGACAAAGTACCAGTAGATGACAAGAGTCACACCCTCTCCATTAGTATCCTGGTTGGGGAAAATCGTAGCTGAGTCATTGTTACAGGTGTGCTGTTGTTGTATTTTTAAGGACTAATTTGTGTAGATTGTGTATATTTCTGTTGTCTGACCTTTGGAGGGTAGGGGAAGAACACATGTAATGATTTCAATGAACTGTTTAAATTGTAGGTAAATGAGATAATTGCTTATTTATATTCAGAGATTTACCATGCTAAAGAGACGTCTTGTATTTTCTTCCCATTTGTAATGTATCTTATTTATATATCAATGCAGTAAGTTCAGGAAACTGTTTATGGTATTTATGTGCATTTGTGAGCCAAAGAAAAAAGATTAAAATTAGTGAGACTTGTATTTATATTAGAGTGCTCTTAAAATAATGATCGAAGCATAAGTTTGCTGCCTGAAAGAGAATTCTGATACTGTACATAGAATCATCTATATGGAAATCCCATGACTTCAATAACATCTGCTCTTCTATTATGCTCTCTGTCTGGCTATATGTCTGGTGTTCTCAATGCTTTTCTAGTAACTGTTGGATAGTAACTAGATCTCCTAAAATTTTGTAGTAGCTCATAACCAATCTCTGTGACTCGCTTAGCTCAAACCTAAGGCAACGTTTCCGAAGACCTTCTGAAGAGCTCCAGTGAACTGACCAGGCTCACAACTGTTTCTGAGGAAAGAAAAATTCACACTGTGCGTTTTAGAGTATGCAAGAAGAATATAAATAAATAAAAATATTCTCCATGGAGAATTTGAGCAAAATTTTCTTTTAGTTTGTGTTTCATACACAGAGCTTTCCAGCGACAGTTACATATCACCACCCAGCCCATCCCCTTTCCACTAGCTGCCTTTAGGTGATAGTCACTACCGTTCTTAAGCTGGGACTCAATGCACTGTCATAGGTGCCCAAGCCCCTGATCTGTAAAATCATTCTGACTGTAGTTAAATTAAAATTTGCAACTCAAGCCCAGAGAAAGAGAAGCCATCCCTGTTTCTCATTTTCCTATTTGCATCTTGGCATTCCATTTGTGCAGCCATTCAAAACCCGTTTTCTTCCTCTGTCACAGGCACTGTTGTAGGCACTAGGATTACAGTGATGTGCATGGCAGACAAATATTCCTTCTAATGGGGATCTTACAGTATTTGGCATCTGTAGTATCTGAATACCTCTAAGATCACAGACTCATGCTTGCTGCTGCTCATGCTTGTACGGTGGGCCCGATTCACTTTTTCAGGAAATATGTCTTAGTGCTGGATCATTAGGAAATAGGTCCTATTTTCTACATTCTATTAAGCCATAATAATACTATTTCACTCATTTGGGATACAAGGAGCTCTCTTATTCAGCACATGGAGGGATTAGATAAGAGTCCTTTGTAATTAGCATACTGACTGTACGCATGACTTGTGTAAGACCAGGTGCCCCAGGGAGATGCTCATAAAGTCACTTGATTCTTTCTGCCCCTGTTCCTTCCAGTCTCCTCTGTGGTATGATTCTTTCCATGCCCCTGTTTGAATTCAGGTCAATCCTATAGACTTACGGCCTCTCAGTTACAAGAACAGATTCATTTTAGCAATCAAATGTCCAGGTCAATGTAATAAGGGAAGACTTCAAATTTTTATACACCAGAGTTTCTCCCTTCCCTGGGTCTGGCACTGTCTTAGGCTGCAATCCTATAGTGGTAGGGGGAGAGAGGCTGGTGGTGGGACAAGGTCAGCTTCCTTTTTTACTCTTCCAGCTCATCTCTGCTCCCTAGCCACTGCATTTCCCCTAGGGATAGAGGGGTTAAAGTAAGAAAGGCACAGTTTTAGGTAGCTGATAAATTCTCATCTAGCATGAGGGCCTCTGGTCCATGAGATTTTTTTTCTCATGGGACTATTTGGGAGTGGGGGTGGGGTGGCGATTTTTCTTTTATCAAGGTAAAGTCTAAGATACAACATAATTAATTCTTTATAATATACTGTATACAGTATTCTGTGAGTTCTGATGAACCCATTCAGTCCTGTAACCACCACCACAGTCAAGATCTAGAACAGTCCACCACACCAATAAATGCCCCCTGTCCCCTTATATGCTGCACCTTTCCCAGTCCCTAATTCCTACTACTTCTGGTTTGTTTTCTGTCCCTAGAGTTGTGCCTTTCCTATCGTGTAAATGGAATCATGTAACGTGCAGCCTTTTGAGTCTGGTTTGTGTCACTTAACACAATGCATTTGAAGTTCATCCTGCCATTGTCTGCATCAGTTGCTGGTTCCTTTTATCACATAGTGTTCCATTCCTATGGATATACCAATGTGTTTCTCCATTTCGTCACAGAGGGAAATTTGGGTTGTTTGCACTTTGGGGCAAGTAAAATTAAGTCACTGTAAATGTTTGTATGCAGACTTGTGTGTGAACGTAGGTTTTCGTTTAACCTGGATAAATACCTTGGTATAGAAATGCTAAATCATACAGTACAGAGTGTGTTTAACTTTCCAAGAAGCTGCTATACTGTTTTCCCAGGTGGTTGTACTATTTTGCATTCTCACCAGCAATGTACACATTTTCTAGTTGCTCCGAATTCTCACCGATTGTTGGTATTTTCAATTTTTAAAACATTTTAGCCTTTCTTTTTTTTTTGATTATAGTTTTATTGAGATATAATTTACATGACCATTTAATTCACCATTTAACATGTACAATTCCCTGGCCTGGAGTAGATTCACAGAGATGTATATCCATTACCACAATAAATTTTAGAACATTTTCATCATCCTAAAATGAAACCTTATACCAATTAGCAGTCTCTCTTCATTCCCACACAAACACTCCCTCTACCCCCTGGAAACCACTCATCTACCTTCTGTCTACAGATCTGCGTTTTCTAGACACTTCATATAAATGAAATCACACGATCTGTGGTTTTGTGTGACTTGTTTGTTTCACTGAGCATGTTTTCAAGGTTCATCCATGCTGTAGCAGTTGTCAAAACCTCATTCCCTTTATTGCTGGATAATATTCCAGTTGGAGATAGACTACATTTTATTTGCCCATTCATCAGTTAGTGGACATTGGGGTTGTTTCCATTTTTTGGTTATTGTAAATAATACTACTATGAGCCTTTGTATACAAATTTTTATACGAGCATGTTTTCATTCTAATAGTGGTATCTTGCTGTAGTTTTAATTTGCTTTTTCATGAAACACTTTTGAAGCATCCCACTGATGCCCTCCCACCTTATCGCACATTAGGCCATCAGGGTCTCTCCTCCTGCGACCACTTAGGACTCAGACCCTCAGCTCTGAGCCCCTTGGCAATCTACCCTGTCCTAACTTTTACTGGAAGCCCTTCTCCTCAGGCAGCACTCTTTTATTTAAAATCATGACACGGAGTATATAAGGAGGGTATTTTTTTAAAAAAAAACAGGCATGTCGGGGCACGTGGGTGGCTCAGTGGGTTAAGCCTCTGCCTTTGGCTCAGGTCATGATCTCAGGGTCCTGGGATCGAGCCCCACATCAGGGCGCTCTGCTCAGCAGGGATCCTGCTTTCCTCTCTCTCTCTCTCTCTCTGCCTGCCTCTCTGCCTACTTGTGATCTCTGTCTGTCAAATGAATAAATAAAATCTTAAAAAAAATAAAATAAAAATAAAAACAGGCATGTAAAGGATAAAGAATGACAACATGATACTTGAGTACCCACTACTCAGCCAAAGAAATAGAATATTCTCAGTACCTTAGAGCTGTCCAACCTATCATGAACCCTTCCTAACAGGATGCTTCCCTTTTCCCAAGAAGTAATCACTATTCTGAATGTTGTGTTAATTACTCTCTTGTTTTTCTATATAATTTTACCACATATATATGAATCATTATTGTTTACTTTTACCTGGTTTCACACTATATAGAAATATAATAATACAGAATATATGTACTTCTGTCATTTGTCTTTCTATTCAACCTTATGATTTTGTAGGACCAGAGCTAACCTGTAGAAGGTCTTTGTGCAGTTAAAAAAATTAAAAGGACCCTCCCCCTCCCTTCAGGGACAGGCATCCCTGTGCCATTGTGTACAGCCTGGCACATGGAGCATAGACTAGATTGCTGTGCCTACTGAACCCATTGCCACAGCCTGCAGTCACAGTCTTATGTGGTAGCCTCATGTTTTTGAGATTTACCTTTGATGATGATTCCAGCCAGGATGAATTCATTTTTATGGCTGTTTCATTGCATAAATATACTTCAGCTGGTTTATCCATTTTATCAGGGGTGGGTATATGGATTTTTTCTAGTTTCCTACCTTTAGGGCCAGTGTCGCTGTGAGCATTCTGTATTTGCTGGCTGGTGCATGTGTAAGAAATATTTTTCTAAGATTTATATCCAGAAGTGAAATGGCTGGGTCATGTTGTTGAACTTCACTGAGTAAAGGAGAGTGGTCATACCAGGTTTCACATTAACCAGGGACACATTGTTCCATAACCTCACCATCACTTGGCCTAATAATTTTGCCAGTTTAGTGAGTATGAAATGCTATCTCATTGTGGTTTTGTCTTACCCTGATTAAAAATGAGGCATCTTTTCACATTTTTATGAATCATTTGTGTTCTCTCTTCTAGGAAATGCCTAAATCATGCCCTTTGTCCAATTTTCAATTGAGTTGTTTGTCTTTTTCTTATGATATTTAGGAGTTCTTTATACATTCCAATTACTAATTCTTTTTGATTATAGGTTTGGCAAGTATCTTCTCCTAATTTGGAGCTTGAGTTTTTATCTGATTAATGCTCTTTTTTGAAAACGTAAGTTCTTAAACTTAATGTAGTGAAACAAATCAGTATTTATCATTATATTTTCTACTTTTTTGTGTGTCTTAAGAAATTCTTCCCTATCCTAAAGTCATAAAGATATTTTCATATATATATTGGCTTCTAAGTTTTATGGTTTTATTCCTTTCACATTTAAGTCTCTATTTGTCTTGAATTGATTTTTTTTTATATTTGGTTCTCCTTCAAGAGTGAGAGCTATTATTAGCTCTTGACTCTTTCATATAAATTTTCATATAATTTTAGAATCAATACATCAAGTTCCACAAAAAAATCTTACTGGAATTTTATTGAATCTGTGGGTTGGTTTGAAGAAAATCAGTATATTTTCAATATTGAATGTAAGTAATCATAATTATACTTCATATCTCCATTTAACTAGGTCATCTTCAATGTCTTTCAATAAAGTTTTACAATGGATACGCACAATTTTTGATAGATTTATTCCTAGGTGCTCTATATTGTTGTTATTTGAAATGGCATTTTTTAAAATTGAACTATAATTAACATATGGTATTTTACTAGTTTCAGGTGTACAATATATGGTTCAATAATTCTATACGTTACTCAGTGCTCATCATGATAAGTGTATTCTTAACCCCCCTTGATCTATTTCACTCAAAAATGGCATCTTTTAAAAACTACATTTTCCAGGGGCACCCAGGTAGCTCAGTTAGTTAGGCATCCAACTCTCAGTTTGGGCTCAGGCAATGATTTCAAGGCTGTGAGACTGAGCCCCATGTCGCACTCCACACTCAGCAGAATCTGCTTTATATTCTCTCTCCCTCCCTCCCCCTGTGTCCCTCTCTTGCTCATGCATGCTTGCTCTGTCTCTTTCTAAAATAAATAAATAAAACTTTTTTTAAAAAATTCCATTTTCTAACTGACTGTTGCTGAGGTATGTAAATGTAATTATCTTTAGGGTGATGATTTTTGTATCCAGAAAGCTTGCTAAAACTCAAATGATTTTGGTTCTCTAGTGTTTTCTAAATAGGGAAATATACCATCTATAGATAATGACAGCTTTGTTTATTCTTTTTTGATTCTTCTACCTTCCCCCACCCCTCTTTCTTGATATGCTGCACTGGTCAAGATACACAGTACAATGCAGAAAAGAAGTGTTGGTAACAGGCACCCTGGCCTTAATCCTGATATTAGAGGGAATGGTTGCACAAGTCATCATTCAGTGTTATGTTTCCTTTAGGTTTTTTCATAGATGCCCTTTACTGGGGTAAAGAAATTTCTTTTTATTCCTAGTTTGCTAAGTTTCTGCAATAAAGAAATATTTAATTCATGTAGTATTACTCATAAACAATTTGTTTTCCATGTCTTTGCTTTTTTTTAATGAAATGATTTGGCAATTTTATTTCCACATTTCACAATACAAATGAAAATTACTTCTTTTTTTTTTTTTTTTTTTTTTTGGTCCCACTACTTAAGTGGACACCATAATGGTACAGGTGGGAGGTTTTATCATTGACATGTGGCCTCCCATAGGCAGCCTCATTCCAGGAGCAGGTCCCATTGGCATCACCCCAGGAGGAGGAGGACCCATCATTGGCATCATGGGAGGGTCCCCCATATAGGGTGCTGGCATCATACCAGGGTGAGGAGGACCCAGAAGACTGGGGGTGGTAGGATCATTGTCCCTGCAGGAGGAGAAACAGCAAATGGAGAAGGAGGTAGATTTCCTTATTGAAAAGCAGGACTCATTTTGTTGATCAGGCTCTGAGCCTGCTCTTCCATCCATTTCTCATAGTAGTCTTTCATATTCTCTTTATGTTTTCTACCACTCATGTGTCCTCCTCACAGATGGAGAATCATGGTTGAGGAATGTGTCATAGCCGTCATGTTAAAACCTAGACATGTTGCTCTGTAGGCCATTGGCCACACTGTCCTTTGCCACCTGGAAATGACCTCCCTATCTTTTTGAGTCCATTTTTGCAAGTTACAATTTTCAGGAATTTTTGCATATTTTTAAGTTTTCAGATTTATTGGCATAAATGTGTCCATAATAACCTCTTCTTTTTTTAATCTGTTGCATCCATATTTAAAGTCTTCACTTTCTTGCTTATAAGGTAATTTGTGTCCGCTTTTTTTTTTTTTTAAGATTTTATTTGTAAGTAATTGCTAAAGCCAACATTGAACTTGAAGCTTGAACTCACAACCTCAAGATCAAGAGTCACATGCTCTTCCAACTGGGCCAGCCAGGCATCCTGCTTTTTTTTTTTTTTTTAATTGGTTAATATCAGCAGGGGCTTGTCAGTTGCATTAAACTGTTCAGAGAATATCTTGGTCAACACTCTCTATTGTATGATTGCTTTTACCTCATTAATTTCTGCTTCTATGTTTATGATTTCCTTTCCTTTACCTTTTTTTTTTAAGTCTTATCTGTTGTAACTTTTTCTAAATTCTCAAATTCTATGCTTTGGTCATTAATTTTGAGCATTTCTTCTTTTCTAATGAAGTATCTAAGGATAGATAGTTCCCTCAAGCATCCATCCCTTTAGCTATATACCACAAGTTTTGACACACAGTATTTTGTTGTCACTCAATTCTAAATGTGATGGATTTGTTGATTTTCCCTTGTAGTTTAATTTTTGCTGTTATTGGGTATAAACAAATTTATAATTGTCATATTTTTCTGGTCATTCATAACTTTCATCATTATATGCTGATCCACTTTTTTTGCCTTCTTTTCTATTTTGTCTGTTATTAATACAGCTATACCACATTTCTTTAGCCTTTGCCTAATATATGCTTTTTCCTCTTTGAATTATAATATTTACATATCCTTATGTTTTAGTTGCATCTCATATAGCTACATTTTATTATCTTTTCCATCTTTGTCATTTAACTGAAGGATTTCATTTCTTGTGATTACTGTTATATTTGGATTAATTCTACTGTTATTTTGTGCTATTTGTCCTTTCCTTTTATTTTTTTTCCTTTTCTTGTAAAAGATTTTAATTAATTGAGGTTTGTCTTTTGTTTCTGTTATTCTTGGGTTTTAACTTATGAGACTATAACTGCTCATAAGCTACTGTCTTAGGGTAAGTGATGTCTATTTTTCATCACTTACCCTAACTGTATTAGCACAAATACTATACCATCTCAAAAGTTAATAATTTTACTTTCCTCATAAATCATCTAAGAACCTTAGATCACTTTGACTCTGACCGTCATCCACCCAGCATACATGCCATTGTTATCCAGTATTTTAGGTCTCTCTTTTTTAACTGTACAATCTGTATATTATTAATAGTTTTATTGAATAGATTTTTGCCTAGTTATACCCACATATTTACCACTCTATTTATGCACCATATGTTCTCACATCTCAGACCTTCCATTTGAGTAATTTTCTTTTCCTTGATCTGCATGTGTTTGAACTTTTCTTTACTGAAGCCTTTTAATAGCCACTCTCTGAGAATGGGCTCTCTAAATTTATTCCTGGGCATCATTTGTGTGATTTGCTGCCTTGAAGCTGGAAAGGGTAACTATTAGATAAGGTGACTTTGTTAAACAGGAAATGTTTCAGTCACATCAAGGGGCCCTGCTCCTAGGCATTATGGGGAATCTGTTATCCCTTACAGATAAAGGAAACCAGATACATGCATCAAATTTACCTGCAAGAATCTTAAAATCCTTTAATCTGACCAAATGATATAAAGCAATTTAATAAAAGGCATCTTACTATATTGGGGCTGAAAATTGGAATTTTTTATAATACAAGGTTGCTTTAACATCTAATAAAACCACTTCCAAAACATCTCCTCTTAATTCCCTTGGCCTCCATAATAAACGTCTGCATTTTATGCCTGCCTGGCATCTAGTCTTCCCTTTTCTGATCATATTACTCTAATTTTCCTTTGACAGAATATCCTTTCTTTATTCTTGCCCAGTATAATTTGAAGGGATGAGCCCACTCCCAGATACTAGAGATTGCCTGACTTGGGTGTGGTAAATCAGGACATTCCATCCCCTGGACCATAGGGAAAGGAGACTTGACCCTAGACAGGCTGAAGATATTCTTTAAGTGAGATCATAAAGCCATAGACAATAAGGATTCCATGAGTAAGGCAACATGTAAGAAGCCAAAGCAATCTTGGCTGTGACATAACAGATGGAACATGGAGGGCCCCCACCTTGGAAGCCTACACTGTGTTCACACTAAGATTCTTTAATAAGGGCTCAGTTTATTCAAACAGCTATATTAGTTTCCTATTGCTGCTCTAACTACCACAAATTTAGTGGCTTAAAATGACATAAATTTATGTTCTTACAGTCCTGGAGATGGAGCTGAATTCCTTCTGAGGCTCTAGGGAAGACTATTCCCTTGACTTCTCCAGTTTCTAGAGGCTGTCTGAATTCCTTGGCTCAGAGCCCCACTTTGCATCTTCATCTTTGACCGTCCTGCCCCCTTCTTTCCATTACAAAGACCCTTGTGATTACATTGGGTCTACTTAAGCAACACAGCATAATCTACCAATCTCAAGATCCATAATCTAATCACACCTGCAAACTTTTTTTTTTTTTTTAACACCACTTAAGGTAACGTATTCATCAGTTCCGGTTGGGAGTATAAGGCACAAAGACATCTTGGTGTGGGGGTGGGGGGCAGGAGTGCTAAGGGTAGGCTCCACCATGAGTTAAATTCGCATTGGGGGCCAAGGTACCTCCCAACAAAAACTTCATCTAAAGAAAAGAGACCATTAATGGTTTAAGGACAATGATTTGGTACGAACAAGAATCTCTTTAAGTTCAGCAGGTAATGTCTTGTTGAGATTTTAATTTTTGAAGAGGCAGCCCTTAGATTATTCCCAAGAACTAGTGTCGGGAATCTGAAGAGGAGGTGGTAAGAAGAGAAGCTGTTTCACTACAAACTGTGAGGCACGCAGAACACAAGCTGGTATGGCTTTGTAGCCAGCCACCTAACAGAGCAGAATCCACATGGGGATTTCTGGGGAAAGGGCCATGCCTTATGTCTAGATCTCACATTATTGGATTAAATTTGGCTTGAAAAAAAGATTCTAATGATAATGGCTTCCAAGTGGTTAACTTTCCAGGGTATTTTTTTTCCCCCAGCCATAAATACATTTCAAGGTCTCAAGGGAAGAGAAAAGGGCAAAAGGGACAAAACTAGCCCACTGCCAGGAGTGCAGATGTTTCTGCTCCAGGGCTGGGACTCCTTGGCCATCAGAGTGCTCCTCGGGTCACTCCAGCAGGCCTGAGTGGAGGAGCAACAGGCAGACCCAGTGGCAGGAGGATGTGGCTTGGTGAGCTGTTTCAGACTTTGCCTGCACTCCTGGTCCTCAGAGCATGTGTGTGTAAGGGAATGGGGGCCTGAGGGATGGTTTTGTACTCCGTAGTATGTGTCTGAGTGAGGTTTTTCTGTTTGTCCCCAAACTGGTGCTTAGATTCAATTAGGGAATCAAAAAGCAGTAAGACCACATTCTAAAGAGAACTAACCACCATTAAGCTGCTCTCCTGGCTCACAGCTTACTTCGAGGTGGTAGAACTGGCCCTTCCAACCCTACTTGTGGCCTCAAACCAGACTTCCAACCTCACCTCCTCCCCAGAGAGAACAGAAGCACTTGGTTAGGACTGTGAGTTGGGGCCAAACAACCCAGAGCCACTGGACCCTGGCAGTGGACCCAAACAACCCTGTCCACTGGACCCCAGAGAAGCCAGAGCCCCCTCCACTAGAGGACGGCCCCAGCTCACCCCCCACCTCTCCAACCTCAGATCCCTGGAGGTGCAAAGGCAGGACAGATGGGGAAACGGACTGAAGAGCTGGATCTGGGCAGGGGTCCTGCGTCCCAAGCCTGGGAGGTGAGGGAATCTGGGGGTGAGGAGTGTGAGGGGACCGGGCTTCTCTGACCACCTCAGGCCTGGCCTCGGGGTCTGGGGACACGGGAGAGCCACTGTTGTGCAGCGACCTGACAACCTGACGGACGCCCGCAGCGAACCCATGTGGAAGGTTCTGGAAGATGTCACAGAGTGCGTGGGGATGACGGGATGGCTCACAGGGCAGCCCACCGCTGGCGTGAGAACATGTGCATTCCCGCCTCATCTCACTCTCAGGAGCAACTCTGGATGTCGGTTGAAGTGTGTGGTGTGTAAAGAAGGTGGGAAGGTCGCTGAAGTGGTGAGGCCTGCTATGGATTAAATGTGGGTTTTAAAACTGCCTGGGCACCTGGGTGGCTCAGTCAGTTAAGCCTCCGCCTTCAGCTCAGGTCATGATCCCAGAGTCCTGGGATCTGGTCCCACGATGGGCTCCCTGCTCTGCGGGGAGTCTGCTTCTCCCTCTACCCCTCCCCCCACTCATTCTCTCAATCTCTCTCTCAAATAAATAAATAAAATCTTTAAAAATAAATAAATAAAAATAAAACTGACTTTGCCTCTCAGTGGTGAGCCCTAGTTGAAAATACATCACCGTGTAAAATAAAGTCTCTGGGGAAAAATATGCCAACTTGTAAACAGTGGTTATTTTTAGATGACATTTAAAAGTGACCTTTTTAGTGCTTAAAAAAAAAGCAGGACTGTCATTTACTAATCAAGAGTGATAAGGCCGTTATGGCGTATAGCGTATAAGCTGCCACTGAAGTGTTCACTGCATAGTGAGAAAAAGAGATTCAACATTTGGGACCAGAGACTAGAAGATAAAACAGTTTATTGTTTTACTCCACACAATCAGAATTGTTCAAAAATGCTTACAATGAATTTATAGTAATAACAGATTAAGCACCAAAGATCTTCCGCTCTGCTAACAGTAGGCAAGCTGCCCTACCCTTTCCTAGAAGGTAGAAACCACCTGGAGAGATGACTATCTCCCCAAACGACTTTGGAGAACCAAAACAAAGGAAAGAGCATGAAGCTGGCTCAACCGATTTGTCAGCAGATGAAGTCAGAGAACCTCCAGTAGACTTACTAAGTTCTTACACATGGGAAGGAAGGAGCACAAGGAATCTGCATGGGGCCCAATCAAGGAAATGGCTTCAGGTGTGCCTGGACATCAGGTTCTTCCCTGATTTAGTGAAGTGGAGATGGCCTGCAGTCGCAGGAGAGCATATCCCACGCCAGGCCTGGCTGGGCAGCCCCTACCTGAGCCTTTGGTGCCTGCCTCCCAGCAAGAGCTGCAGCAGGAAGGAGGCAGTGGCGAGTGCCTCCTAGCATGGCCAGCAGAAATAGTGAGTCCTCCCCCACCTCCCCCATACCCAAAGGACAGCACCCCCACCTGCACTCCTGGGGCTTTCTGAACCAGCTGAGGAGAATTTGAGCAGGCCTTGAGAGCCCTCTGGGAACAGATGGGGGTAGGCCAACGGACAAAGGGTTTTGCTCCTAATGCTGTGACCCTATTTTTACTTCCATGTGCAGGTGTCCTGGGAAAATGGGTTATAGACAATCAGACGCTATAAAGAACTCGAGCCTCAAGTCCAGCCTCGAGATAGCAACGTGTTTTATCAGCATAGCTTCAGTTTTACTTTGTAGGAGCAAATTCACAGGCTGCACCCCGGTGTACATGTCCCCTCATGGATACTCATGCTCCCCCCACAAAGTGCCCGTAGTTGAGTCTTGCTGCGTTGATAGTAGCCATTTTCTACCGCCGCTGCACTGTCTTCCGAAGTAAATTTGAAACGGAGCAAACGTAAACGAAGACAGAGAAAGGGAGAAAGAAGAAAAGAGAAGAAAACGAAACCCTTGGCAAAGCTGGGTTGTGGGCTTTGGAGAAAATCAGCTGAAAGGAAGGAATGGGAGGAGGTAAGGCTCCTGGCACTCAGCAGGCTCCGGCTACCACCCAGTGGCAAAACTAGTTTGGCGATCATGGCGGACTTGAGGTAAAAGCAGCCCCTTCTTGCGTTACTGCGGTCAGAGGAGTCTGAGAGAAGCTAGAATCCTTCAGGGAGGACGTAGAAAGGCGCCTTGTTTTACTGTTACTTTTCGGTTTGGAGGCAGTGGGGTGGGGATGGCGGTGAGTGGAATAAATGGAAAGGAAGAAGAGAAGCGAAGGAACCCCGCCTTTGTGCTTCTTTGTCAACCCGCTCGCTTTCTCTCTTCAGGCTCGGGCGGCGCCACCTAGTGGGCAAACACCGGCTCCGCCCCGCCGCAGCGGCCGCCCGCCCGACTCTGACCTTTCTTACTTGCTTCGCGGCGCCTGTCAAAGGCAGGGGTGTGAATGGTGTTTTAGTCCCTCCGAGGCAGCCATCACATCGGGGTAGAGGCGGCAGATAATTTACGCGGGTGGAAAGTGGCCGGGAGGGCCAGGGACCCCTGAGAGCCGGGTTAGACCGCGGGGAACTCAGCAGCTGCGGGACTTAGGAGTCTAGAACCAAAGAGGTAGTCTGGGGGGTGGGCTACGGCGATCGGTGGTTAGCAAGAAACCGAGGGCCTGGAACTGGGACATCTGATCTGATAAGGCAGGTTGGAATTCTGGCCCTCAAGACCAAAGTCTGACATTTAGAAGGTCCTTATTATTCAAGACGGCTAGCAGAAATAGGGTGGTGAGATTCAGAGACCGTCTGTCCTCTGACCATTCTGTATTTTATTCCACTGCGGGTGCATTCTAGTCCTGGAGAAGATTTGGGGGGACCACAGGAGTCTGAGTATAAGGAATATTTCAGTCTGAATTTTTTTTAAGTTGAGGTATAATTGTAACATGTTCGTTTCAGATGGAGCACATGATTTGGTATTTGTATATGTTGCAGACAACGCAGTATGTCTAGTTAACATCTGTTACCAAATATGGTTACAACGTTTTTCTTTTGATGACAACTTTTAAGATTTATTCTCTCAGTCATCTTCAAATATGCAATGCAGTGTTATTAACTATAGTCACTATACTGTACCTTACATTCCAAGACTGATTTATTTTATACCTGGAAGCTCGTACCTTATGACCCCCTTTACCCATTTTTCCCACCTCCCAGCCCACTGCCACTGACAGCCATCAATCTGCTCTCTCTATTTATGAGCTTGGACCTCGTTTTTATTTTAAGATTCCACATACAGTATCTTTCTCTGTCTGATTTCACTTAGCATAAAGACCTCAAGGTCCATCCATGTCATCACAAATGGCAAGATTACCTCTTTTTTATGGCTGAATAAAATCCCATTGTGTATATATACTACAGTTTCTTTATCCATTCATCCACTGATGGACATTTCCATGTTGTAGGTTGCTTCCATGTCCTGGCTATTGTTAATAATATTGCAGTGACCATGGGAATGCATATAGGTATATGCATTTGAGTTAGTGTTTTCATTTTCTTTGTATAAGTATCTAGAAGTTGGAATTGCTGGGTCATAGGGTAGTTATACCACCAATTTTTTTTTTTTTGAGGCACCTCGATTCTGTTTTCATAGTGGCTGCTCCAATTTACATTTCCACCAGCAATGCATGAGGTTTCCCTTTTCTCTATATCCTTGCCAACCCCTGTTATTTCTTGTCTTTTTGATAATAGCCATGCCAACACAATGTGATCTCTTGTTATGGTTTTGCTTTGCATTTCCCTCATGATGAGTGATGTTGAGCATCTTTTTATATACCTGTTGGCTACCTGTATGTGTTCTTTGGGAAAACATCTTTTTAGGTCTTCTGCCTTTTTTTTTTTTTAAGATTTATTTATTCATTTTAGAGAGTGAGCACATGAGTGGTGGGGAGAAGCAGAGGGAGTGGGAAAGAGAAGATGAGAAGCAGACTCCCCACCAAGCGGGGAGCCCAATGCAGGGCTCAATCTGATGACCCTGAGATCATGAGCTGAGCTAAAATCAAAAGAGTTAGACACTCAACAGACTGAGCCACCCAGGTGCCCCTCTTCTGCATAGTTTTAAATCTGGTTGTGTGTTTTTGTGGTTTTTTTTTTTTTTTACTATTGTGATGTATGAGTTATTTATATGTTTTGTATATTAACCCCTTATCAAATATATGATTTGCAAAAATTTTCTCCCATTTGGTAGGTTGCCTTTTCATTTTGTTGTTGGTTTCCTTTGCGGAGCAGGAGCTTTTTAGTTTGATGCAGTCCCACTTTGTTTTTGCTTTTGTCACCTTTGCTTTTGATGTCAATCTAAAAACTCATTGCCAAGACTTACATAAAAGAGCTTACTGCCTGTATTTTTTTTTCTAGGAGTTTTATGGTTTCAGATCTCACATTCAAACCTTCAATTCATTTTCAGTTAATTTTTGTGTATGGTGTAAGAGATTGGGCCAGTGTTATTTGGACTGAGTTGGACATTTACAATCAAAAGAATCCTAAATAATACAGTTGTTCAACCTATTGCAAAGGATTATGGGAAGGGCCAGTGGTCAGAAATAAAGTGGCAGTAAGGCAGTAAACATGATCATTCTACCTACATGCCTGTAGTCCCTTCTAAGGGACTGTCCTGCCTAGAACATCCTGATGAAGGTGTGGATCTAAGCATGTTATTCCAACCTAAAACTGGGCTGAGAACAGATGCTGGCCCCCAAGATAGTCAGGATAGGTTAGGTTATATTGCCTTAACAAGTAACACCCTCAGTATTATTGGCTTAGAAAAATATGGTGGGGAGAGGGGTGATGAACATGGGGTTATTGTCCATGACAAGCCAGGTCCAGTTCCTCTTCTAACTGTGTTCAATTCCAGATAGGTTGAAGGGGCACCTGCCTACTGGGGATTGCTGGTCACTACAGGAGAGGAACAAAAGGGCCAAGATAATACAAAAGGTTGAACTGTCAAATTCATACTCACAGGGATCATAGATCTTATCCAGTACTAAAATGTATTAATAATTCAAAAGATACAGGCAATCCCAAGATACAAATGAAACGTGAGAAACTTGGGATCACCAGTGTGGTTCTCCCTTTCTCATTAGAACACATTCTTGTTCAGATTTAACATTTTAAGGAAGGCTTCACTTAGAAAAAGGGAGTTTTGGTTATGAAATATCTACAGTTAATAGTTACATAGCCGACTGACAGTTTTCCAGTGGGCCATGCCCCATAAATGTGTAAATTTCAGATTTGTTTACCTTCAGCAACCTAGATAAATCTCCTGCTGAAAGCATTCTCTAGGCGATGATTCTTTATTATCTGTCACCAGGAGGCCTACTTAGCACATTTACAAAGAATAATTTCTTTCTTTTACAAAGAATAATTTCTCTCTTTTACAAAGAATAATTTCTTTCTTTTAATCCCACCTACTACCTGTTTGTATCAGAAGGAGAAGGAGAACTGGTTGCAGGCCAGTTGTTAACCTCTTCTTTTCCAGTGCTGAATCATCCTTTGGCTTTTGAAGGCTTCTATATGGAAATTAAACTTTTTACTTCTATTCAGATTCCACTGGCTAACACAAGTCACATGGCCAAGCCTGGGATCAGGATGATGGGGAATATAATCCTTCCTCAGGGAGGGGAACCAGAAATTACTGAACAGTTAGACAGTTGACCACAGGCAGCCAATCCACAGTCCGAGAGGGGGACCCTGACATACAGATTTGCCTTGTATTAGGGTAATGTTAATTCCTGAAACAGATAAAGCTCTCAATTTCAGGTGTTTACACAAAGAATGCTTATTTCTTTTTCACCCTGTAATTTAACATATTTGGCAAGTAGCTTTCTACAAGGCAATTCAGGATCCCAGTCTCCTTCCATATAATTACTCCACTAGTCCTTATGGTCTTAGAATTCTCTTCCAGCTGGCTAACGGAGAAAGAGAGGATGGAGACCTGAGAACAGGTGCTTCTGGAGAACTCTGGTTCAGAAATGAGATACACAGTTTCACCTACATGTGAGGCTGACTATATTCCTAAAGTGTACAACTACTTCCCAAGCACGACTCTATACTGGAAAGGGAACAAAACCTCTGGTGGAAGGCAGCCATCTCAGCTGTAAGCATTAAAAAAATGAGGCTAGAAAGATCTTTCTCTTGGATAATTTCAGCTAGCAAACACTAAAGGAATTTTCCAATTTGTGATGGAGCTATAGCTAAAGGAATATATGTTAGGATTGGGTTGAGTTGTGAATGGGAGAGGGAGATAGCAGCTTTAAAAAGAAGTTTATTATTTTTTTTAATATAATGTAAAAGTCCAAAAATCAGAATCCCAGGGCAAGTTTTGTGGCTTCCTCCATAAAGATCTTCTTCTATCCTGTTTTAGACAGCATGGCCTCCATTCCCAAGGAATGCCTTCTTTCTGAACCCCAGTGACGATCCCATGTCCAGCTATCTGTGTACAACCAACAAAACAGGACAAAGAAGAGGATAAAGGGTTCATACCTCCTGTCATTTTCCTTGAATGGTTCCTGGAAATCACCTAAGGTACTTATGTTTTATATTCCGCTGGCCAGATCATAGTCCTACAGCCAAATCTAGATTCAAGAGAGCTGGAAAATGTGGTCTGGTAGGCCAGGCAGTTAACAAGTCAAGTGGTAGAGAAAGAATTGCTCTTTTTTTTTTTTTTTAAAGAAAGCCTAATGAATGGGATTAGTCATGAACATCTAGACTCCTTGCAGATTAACCTTGATGAGAAAGAATTAAAGAGCATTCATAGCTTCACAGTAAAATCAGAGATTTTGAATTTTTTCCTGTTCTGCAAAAGAGCATGATAGTGGGAATACAGGACAGAAAGAGAAAGGTCTTGGTGGAGTAGGTATCTGGTACAACGGAGCATTGGTTTCTTAGGACTGCTGTAACAAAGTACGACAAACTGAGGGGCCTGAACAACAGAAATGTGTTGTCTCCCAGTTCTAGAGGCTCAAAGTCCAAGATCAAGGTGTAGGCAGGGTTGGCTCCTCCCAGGCTCTGAGGGAAGGATCTGTTTCAGGCCTATCTCTCTGGCTTACAGATGGCTGTCTTCTGCCTGTGTCTCTTCTTATCATCTTCCCTCCACACATCTGTCTCTGTGTCCAGATGTCTCCTTTCTTATAAGGATTGTATCACATGAGATTAGGGCTTATCCTGGTGCCCTCATTTTAACTTGATTTCTTCTGTATAGACATTATCTGTAAGTAAGATTACATTCTGAGGTACTGGAAATTAGGATTCCAACATATTTTGGGTGAGGGGGACATAGTTCAACCCATAGCAAATGGTGAGGGGAGGGATGGCAAGGACGCTGATGAATAGCAATGTTTACTATTCGGTTTAAATGTTCATTTAGAATGAATATGTTCATTTAGATGTAAGCCCCCTTTGTTACTCCAGATCTTCAGCTGAAAGTCTGCCACATATGTTAGGGGCACTTTGGAGAATGTGATTCTCTGTCTGAGGAAGCACCGTTGGCCGCTTATCCACTCTGTGCACTCTCAAAGCAAGCCTAGAGTGTAAATGTCCCTGAAGCATCCCTCAGCCATTTCTAGATGATGACATGTGGGTAGATATAATACAACTTCCTTGCCCCCTGGTTGGGACAGCTCTGAGGTGTGTCCCTCGTGTCATCTTCAGATGCCCCATGAGCATCAACCACCAGCTGCCCACAGTAGTAATGCATGCCCTTACTTATTGGCTTCCTTACCCTCCCAACCTTGCATCTCCACTCCCTCACTGGTGTTTCTTGGGGTTACCACTTGTGATCAAACCCTGGCTTGAGAGTTTGCTGCTAGACATTCCTAAACTTAGAAAATGACCGTAAATCTGACACCAAACTGAAATCCAAGAGCTTTCTCCATATGCTTGGGAAAAATAACTCAATATTCTTAATTAATGCCTATTAATGCCTTTGATAACCCCTTGCAGTGAAGAATAATCTGTGTCAAAGTCTCTTGTTTCACCCATGGGCTTTCGGCATGAAATTCGAAAAGATGGAAACACCGAATAATTGTATGTTCAAAGTTCATTTTTTTTCCTTGCTCCCTGCTAGCACCTTAAAAACAGATGGTATCCATTCAAATGAAAATGAGGTATAAAAGTGATTTTTATTAAAATTAACATTCAGTTTAAGTTTTGCTTTATTATGCACACCGCACATAACTGTGAGTTCCCTGTAAATAGGTTGTATATATGGCATAATTCATAGTTATTTGTGCTCTACCAATTACATTGAGATTATGACTGGAGTTACCACAGAACCTCAATAATCATTACTATGTAATTTGCAGTTTTCCGGATTGGGGAGCTCTTTGGAAGCTGCAAGTAACTAGCCAATTGTTTTTAGAGAGTACAGTAATGACTGTTATTACTGAGGAGTTGAATGAAGCTCCTTTCTATGCCCTGAAGATTACTTGATAATTACACTTGACGCAATCATTAAAAAAAAAAGTCAGCGACAGATAAACAGACAGCAAACTAACTATAATGACAGTCCAATAATGTGGGCCAATATTGTTGGCTGTGAAAATTAGCACAATCTGCCATTGATTTTTATTTCTCTAATGGGAACACCTGCGTATACAAGTACACTTAATTAGATGGATTGCCTTGCCTCATGAATGGCATTAGAAGAACAATAAGTGAAATTAAAGGGAAGATTTCTGAGATTTTGTTTATCATGTGAAAGTACAATAGGCCACAAAGATGACTCAAAAGAAGGCAGCCCCCCTCGCCTCACCCACAACAAACCTAGCTCTATCTTTCCTTCAAAGTGTTCCTTGAATATGGTGCTCTGATGATCCCAATATCTCCTTTCAGTAACCTGAAACTAGACCCTGGAACAGAAGATATTACTGTGGCCCCACTTCTCAGAAAATCTTTATTTTCTATGGATGGATCCCATTAAAAGATTTCTTGTAAGTACTTGAAAACAGTATCTCTTCTATACTTTTTTTTTCCCCCTTTTAAACTAGGCCACAGTAATCTTTTCCCAGATATATTTTTTATGCAGGGAACCACTTCTCCTAAGAACAGACCCCAGGCTGAAGTGTCAGGGATTCAAAGTTTGCTTTCGGTCCCGTTAACCTCTTCCCTTTCTCTCCCTCTCACCTTTAGACATTCAGAACATGTCTGAGCAAAGCTTATTTTTATGATAGGATCTTGGGCCATCCCTGTGTTACCTTTCCCGGTGATGATTGCTCTGTAAAATTACCTCTAGGGATTGAATGAAAGGTTTTCTCTACATCTTAAATACCTCGGTCAGGGCAAAGGCCCCGGGCTTCTGAAATCTGATGTGGTAGGCTGTACCTTGTCAAGTTACCTTCCCACAGCTGTGGGTATAAGCCAGAGAAAGTACCCAATGCCCCGACTGCCCTGTTGGCGGGATAGGAGTTCCTGCCAGAAAACAGGCACAATGACAGCTTCAAGACAGCCTTTGACATGCTCATTTGCGCTGCAGCTCTTCCAAAGTAATAGCTCCGTGCCTTTCCCTGGTAGGTTGCCCTGGGAACCACCGTATGGAAGTCTATTAAGATCTTTGTTCATATTTTGTCTCGCTGCTAGTATTGGTTCCTAGTGCTCATTTTAATAAGACTTCTACCAGCTGGCTCATTGAAATGGCCCTCTTATATTTTTATTCAACTGATAAACTCCCAACTGCTTTATGACACAACCATTTTATTTAATGGTCTCCAAAAGCACCCTATAAAATGCTTCATGAGTCCTTTCTTGGGGCCATTGTAGCAAGATCTACTAGACTTTCAAAATTACCATGGCCAAAGTCTCCTGTACTTCTCGTGGACTCCAGGTGGGAAATACTGCCTGTAGAAACTCTGTGAGCTGAGTGGATGAAATGACAGACTGATAAGGATGGGTAGAAAGTCCAAGTAGACCCACAGGGATACTGCCCCGCTGTCCCTCTCTCAGGAAACTTCCTTCCTCACACTTTTCCAGAGTTAGGCCGCTGACAGCTGGATCAGTTCTAGTCCACCATCCGTCTGGCCTCAGTGGTTGGTGCAGAAGTGTATCTGTGACCCCCAGAGGACTCTCTAGAGTCTTTCTGTGATGGCTAGAACTTGTTGAACTAGCAAGCCCTGAGACTGCCAGGGGCCCTCTTCCCATGGCCTGACAAAGCCTGCGGGCAACCTGGGGAACGTGAGGTCCTATAGAACAGAGTGGGGGAGAGGGCTGCCTGGGTGGCTCAGTGGGTTAAGCCTCTGCCTACAGCTCAGGTCATGATCTCAGTGTCCCGGGATCAAGCCTCTGCTCAGCAGGGAGCCTGCTTCCCGCCTGCCTCTCTGTCTACTTGTGATCTCTGTCTGTCAAATAAATAAATAAAATCTTAAAAAAAAAAAAAAAGGAAGAAGAAGAACAGAGTGAGGGAGAAAGAGAGAGTACCTTGATAATATAGTTTGGCCTCCTGGATGTAACTGTGCCCAAAGAAGCCAATACATGTCTTTTTTTTTTTTCCCTTAAACTAATTTGAGTGTGTTTCCTGTCACATGCCATTACCAGAATTCGAGCCAATAATCCCATTCATTTTAACAGATGAGGAGCCCAGGAGTCCAAGAGGTTAACTGACTTACCCAAGTCCACTCATCTAGTTAGTAATGTGGCTAGTCGGAAAGCAGACTTTAAAAGACTGTGACATGAACCATCTCTTCTTGCTGGGTCAGAGAAGAATGCCCCGTTGAAAGCTATTTGGATGCTGATTCTGTCATCAGCTCTTCCAGTTCCATGCCAACCAGCTCTCCTTATGTCATCTGAAAATTTGATAAGTAGCCAGGAAATGTCTGAGCCACTATTAATATTCTTAAAACTATATCCCAACTGCAGAAACCTTCCTCCAGAATGACACTCGCCCATTGACGAATCTTTTTTTTTTTTTTTTAGACTTATTTATTTGAGAGAAAGAGAACACAAGAGGGCACAAACGGGGGGAGGAGCAGAGGGAGAGAAACCCAAGTGGATTCTGCACTGAGTGGGGAGCCCAACACGGGGGCTTGATCCCACAACCCTGAGACGATGACCTGGGCTGAAACCAAGAGTCTGATGGATGCTCAACCAACTGAGCCACGCAGGTGCCCCAATCTTCTTTTCATATAGTTGTTCAGTTGCTTACTTATGCACCTCACTACTGTTATGCAGTCTACACTCTTGCGCTCAAAGTGCGGCATGGGGGCTAGTGCAACACTGGGGAGCTCATTGAAAGGCGGATTCTCAGGCTCCACTCCAGATCTACAGAAACCAGAATCTGCATTTTAACAAGACGCTCAGGGGAATCACTGCATAATAATGTTTGAGAAGCATAGATCTTGGCTCTGTACCTTAACACAGACACACACAAACACACACACAGTTTTGCCACATATAGTAGTCCCCACTTACCGGAGAATTGGCTTTTTGTAGTTTTGGTTACTGGCAGTCAACTATGGTCCAGAAGCAGAGGACCCTCTTAATGACATATTGTCAGGTCAACAACAACCTAATGCTACATCACAAAGCCTACATCATTCATTCACTTCACTTCATTTCATCACACAGGCATTTTGTCAGCTCTTATCATCACAAGGGTGAGTACCGTACAGGAAGATATTTTGAGAGGGAGAGAGACCACATGCACATAACTTGTATTATGGTATATTGTTATAATTGTTCTATTTAATTATTAGATATGTTAACCTTCTACTGCACCTATTTATAAATTACTTTTTATCATAGGTGTGGATGTATAGGAAAAAACATAGCATATATAGGATTTAGGACTATCCACAGTATTGGGTGTCCCTGGGAGGCTTGGAACATTGCCCTACGGATAAGGAGGACTACTGTACCTTTCTTTAATGAATTTATTCATTACCTGTCCCTTATCTAGAAGTCAGGTACTGCTGTTGAAATAAGGAATACAGTTAGTTTGATGTGTCTCTTGTTGAACGTGTGCAAGCTCATATTGATTGCTATTGATAAACTGTATTTTAATTAAAAGAAATATTGCCTGGGCTTAATACCAAGTTGCCAGAAACACAGATGAGAGCACTTTTTTGGGGGGTGGGAACTTTTTTGAAAATTGGAATCCTATTTGCCCATCTCGAGTCTTTCCAAAACCACCCAAATATTCTTCCAACACCTTCTTCACAGTTCCTTAAAGATGATGGAAGGGGTTCAGCGATTTCATTTGCAAGTGTTTTCAGCACTCTGGAGCTCATCGGGGTTAGGTCACTCGAACTAATTTAGAGCATCTGGGTCACTGGATTTCAACCCTGGCTGCACCTAAGAATCCCCTGAATCATCAGAAGCACAGCCTCAACACTAGCAGAGCGTGGGTCCCTTCGCAGGCCAACCCGATTAGCATCTCGGGGGAGGAGCGCGGCAGGGTGTTGCTTCGGGTGATTGTAGTGTGCCTGCAGACTCAAGAGCCATTGAAGAGAGGGTTGAGGGTTTTAAAACCCGAATTCCCAGGGCCCACAGAATCAGAATCTCTGTGGTTCTGGGATCAGATAGTTGGATCAGGAATCAATAGTTGGAAGGTCCTGAGATGATACTCGGATGCAGCCGGGACACAGAACCACTGAGCTGGGTGAGCCCATAAACTCTTCTCCTCTCTTTGAGCTCATTTCCTCATGTCAGAACTTGTCCCATCCTTCTTTTCCCTGTCTGAAGGGAATTCTCCTTGACAAAGAAATTCAGAACAAAAGAAGTTCCTGAGGCCTTTCACAGAGTTTTACAGTTTTGTCTTGGCTTTCTTTCTTTCCCCCTCACTACAGTTTGAAATCTTTTTTTTCTTTTAAGATTTATTTATGAGTGTGTGTGTGTGCCCTGCACCAGTTGGGGGAGGAGAAGGAGGGAATCTCAAGCAGACCCCTTGCTGAGCTCAGAGCTGACTCAGGAACTCGATCCCACGACCCTGAGATCATGACCTGAGCGGAAACCAAGATTCAGAAGCTCAACCAACTGAGCCACCCAGGTGCCCAAAACAGAAATCTTGACTGACCATCTTGTCCCTTAAAAAAAAAAAAAAAAAAAAATTGTCCAGTCCTCATGAAGCCTACTATGTCCCTAGTTTTCAAATCTAGAAACATTGATGGAGTAAGCACTTTACAGTCCACCAGCTTAGTGCAATATCCTTCCCAGACTTTCCTCCACCCGGTGCTCTGCCCCCCCACCACCACTGCCCCGGCCTGCAGGACAGGTGTGGTTGACACCATTAGGCAGATGAAGAAACCGAGGCTCAGAAAAACTAAGTGACTTATTCAGAACTATATAGCCATTAAGTGACAGAACTGTGATTTGAATCCAGGTCTCTTTGGCTCCATAGATCGTACTCTTTTTAATATGGCATGGTTCCTGTCAAGTTTTTTTCTGAAAATTTTGAGAATTTTATTTTTAATTAAAATCTTGAATTTACAAAGGGTTGCTTTGTTTGGCATGTTTTCCGGTATACTAAATTCTTATCACAAATCAACAACACCAGGCATGGAATATCTGTCACTGATTCCTAGATGAGCTATATTAGCATGACTTGTAGAAAGGGATTAGTCTATCCCTTTATAGTCACAATATTGGACCTTGATATCTTCAAATGTATGCATTGAGTTTTTGAGCCCTGGAGGTATAGTGCTTATAGACCACTGTTTTTCCAAAGTATTTTCTAGCTTGTTAAATAGTATTTTTAAAATGCTACAATTCCTGGGGCACCTGAGTGGCTCATTTGGTTTAGAGTCTGCCTTCTGCTCAGGTCATGATCTCTTGAGTTCTGCGATCCAGTCCAGTATCGGGCTCCCTGCTCGGCGGGAAGTCCGCTTCTCCCTCTCACTCTCCCTCTGTGAGCTCTCTCTGTCTCTCAAATAAAATCTTTTTAAAAATGCTATAATTCTTTGCTATCCTCTCCCCTAAAATAGAAATCCAAGTAAATCCACCATATCTTACTTAACTAAAGTCTTCTCTTATTTCCAAGATTCAGGTATAATATACACCATAAAATGATCCCTGAAAGTATAGTCTTAGATTTAGGCATAATACAGCTAATTGGTCTCCATTTCCAAAGAAGATAAAACATAGAATGGGTTTGAGTTATATTTGAGGCACTTAGATTAAATATAAGGGAGTTCTTTATAATGTTAAATATGGGGGAAAGGCAGTTACCTGTCCATCTCTAAGAGGCTTGATCAGTAAAGTCAGGACCTAGAAGTGGAGAGAGGAGGAATCACATGCTGCTTCTTCAGGCATCGTTTATTTTGCACTGGCAAGTCCGGGCTGTTTGAGATGCATTAGGACAAGTTGGAGGAATCCTGGCCTGGAACCTAGAGAGAGGCCAAGGGAGATCATTCACTCTAAGATAATCCTGGTTATAATAGTTTAGGACTACAATAAGGTGCCAGACATGGGAAGTGAGGGAAATGCCTGCCTTTTAAAAGTTAAAATGCCAGAGAAATGCATTCTGGATCAGAGTACGTGGGATCACAGTCACCTCAAGCAGACAATGCCTCCAAGTGTGGTGAGGCTCGTTAGAACCTGTTGTCATGTCACTTCTGCTCGTCACCTTTTCGCTGCCTGGAATGGGTCGAAATGGCTGGAACCCCCAGTTATATTGGATCATGAGAGATGGCACTGAGAATAGAAGCCGCTTTGGTGAATATAGCAAATAAAAAATAGCAGGCTGAGTCTCTGAGGACACAGAAATCGCTCTAACACCACACCTAGGGGGTCCACTTCCAGACCAGAAACTTCTCCAGGTTAGCCTGATGTTACGCATTCTTCTGTCATACAGAGCCCAACCTAATCCCTGCTAATGGAAGTGGGGTTCACATTTTGATAAGCTCTTGACCTGTCCTAGCCCAGGACCCCCTGGAAAGCAAAGAGAAATGACCGATTCAAGGAAAAGGTACCTAAGACCAGTTCAGGAAAGATATATAGCTGCTTGAAGGTATTACCAAACAGAAAACACTCTGCTAACCAGCTCAAAGGTGATAATATGGCCTTGGCCTGACCGGAAGAAAATGATTTTAAGTCTTACTGGATTTTGGTCCAAGTCCCTTGAGGAAGCCTAAGGGAGGCTGGGCAAAGGGACCAGGGGAGCGAGCACTGTCGAAGAACTCCATTGCACGCAGGCTAGCTGCCTCCTCAGACGTAAAGATGCGGGAATTAATCCAGAGTGTTATCCAGATCCCAAAACTGAGGAGGGGAGGCCTCTCAGTGTCCCCTCAAGAACTAACCCTGTGGCAAGGGCAGCACACTCGAGTAAGAATCTCTAATTACATTTTTGTTTTTTATTGATCTCAGCCGGTCTGGTCATGCAGCACAACCTACCCTGAATGGAGGCCCTGCCTTAGTCTTCCTCTGGCCTTGGGCCTTGCTTTATTATTCCCAGCATCCAGCTGATCACCTCAGAGCCTTCCTCATGAAAGATGTCATTCACACCTTGAGAAACAAGCTCTTTACCGTGTAGCACTTTCTGGAGAGGATTACACCGACCAAATGGGAAATTACAGCTTGTCAGGCAGATGGGTGGAACATTTTTCATGCTCTGAAAGTTTTCTTTCAGCTGTTCAGCCGGCCGTGCTCTGGGCCATTTTCAAGTTCTACTGAGTGCCAGTGATTGGCTGCGCCCACAGACTGGGCTGCCATTCACCTCGGGTCCCCTTCAGAAGGACCGTGTTGCCTTAGGAAGTGCAATGAACTGCCGTTCTGGGTTCTGATTCTGACTCTGTCCCTCACTCAGAAGTGGCCTGGGGGGATACCTTTGGGCAAGTCAGTTAATCTCCCAGGGCTTCAGTCCACTTATTAGTAAAATAAGGGGTTAAAGTATTTTTTAAGAACGCTTTCAGCTTTAAATGTTGCAATTTCTTTTAAAGATTTGATTTATTCATTTGAGAGAGAGCAGGAGCAGGGGGGAGAGGCAGAGGGAGAAGCAGATTTCCCGTTGAGCTGGGAGCCCGACGTGGGGCTTGATTCCAGGACCTGGAGATCATGACCTGAGCCGAAGGCAGATGCTCAACCATCTGAGCCTCCCAGGTGCCCCAAAATGTTATAACTTTTGTGGGTTTTCTTACTGGGAATAGAAAAATGAAAACCTCCCTTTTGTTTTTTGACTGCGCATGAACAATTATTTTTTATTGCTGAAATAACACACTCACTTTGCCAAAAAGCACAAATGTATATTGGAAGAAAGATTAAAATGTAAATTGTCCATATTCTCACTGCCATTACTATTTTGTACATATCCCTACAGACTTAAAGCATAAGCATGCTAGAAATCTTTTTGCAAAAAATATCACATCCAATCACCTGTCCTGTGGTCTGCTTTCTCACTGAACACCATATTCAAACCTTCCTGTGTCAAACACACACACACACATGTTAATGATCACACACAATTCTAAGAATGGAGTACAATTTCTTTCATCAAGCTCCTTCATTGCTCTTATAAATAGTGCTATATTGAACATCCCTGTATATACAGTTGACCCTGACCAATGTAGGAATTAGGGGCACTGATTCCTTGTTCAATCAAAAGTCCACATATATCATTTTTGCCCCCCCCCAAAGCTAATTACTAATAGTCTTCTGTTGACTGGAAACCTTATTGATAATGTAAATAGTTAACACATTTATATTATATGCATTAGACACTGTATTCTTACAGTAAGCTAGAGGAAAGAAAATGTTATTGGGAAAATCATTAGGAAGAGAAAATACATTTACAACATTTTATTGTGTTTATAAAAAAAAATACACATGTAAGTGGATCCATGCGTTTCAACCCGGTGTTATTCAAGGGTCAACTATACATCTTGTCTAATTTCATTTTCCTTTGGAAAATTCCTAGAAGTGAAATTCCTGAATTTGACACTATCCTTCTTTTAAGGGTTTTATACATACTGCAAATTGTCCTCCAGTGAGTGGTATGAATCTATTTTCCCCCAACAGTAAGAATGCCTTTCCCCATCCTCTCTCTCATTCCTTTTACTTTTTGTCTTTCCAACAGGTATATATGAATCCTTTTAATTTCACATTCTATGGCAACAAGTGGGATTTGTTCTTTTTGTTTCTTTTTCCCAGAGCTCTGTGTATTTTCCCTAGAAAGCTGTCCGTCTATGTCCCGTGTCCATTTTCTCTGTTGGGACTGTCCCTGGGCTCTCTTGTATACGCATAGTTGCTACCACCTTCATATAACAGATGGGTGACAGGTGAAGGGGCAAAGAGAGAGGGAGTCCCCAAGGAAGGCCTCTAGGAGTCCCTGGAGCTGGCGGACAAGCCCAAGTGCTCCCCCATGCCCACCCTGCACCCCCAGCCCCTAGGTAACATGCTGCAGACACAGAGAGGAGGAAGTTCTAGAAATTGTACCCCTAAGAATGTGGGGGGAATTGAGGCAGCCCTCAGGTGACTACTTGCACCTTGCTTGTCGCAATAGGGCCAGGACACAGGGAGATCTGGAACAGTCCAGGAGCCAAGACATAGAAAAAGCGACTGGAAGACAGTAAATGATAGCATGAGGTGGGGGAGATACACAAAACATCCAGCTGCATTCAGTATCCACCACATATTTATGCTTTAGTTTTTTGATATATATTTATTGAGTATTTACTATGAGCCAGAAACAGTGCTTGCCAAAATAAGTAAATATACTACAATAATATTGCTACTTCTATCATGATTTGGTTTTTGCTTCTTCAAAAGGACTCCATTTTTCAACATTCAGCAGACTAGGAGGTATTTTTTTTCTTTTTTTGAAGACTTTATTTGTTTGACAGAGACTCAGCGAGAGGGAACACAAGTAGGGGAAGTGGGAGAACAAGAAGCAGCCTCCCTGCCAAGCAGGGAGGCCCACATGGGGCTCCATCCCAGGACCCTGGGATCATGACCTGAACCAAAGGCAGGCGCCTAACTGACCGAGCCACCCAGGTGCCCTGATTAGGGGGTATTTCATTAGAAACAGTTAGCATGCATAGTCAGAACATTAAATGGGATAGGATCTGAATGGATGAGCTGGAGTACTTCTCCAAATGATATGTTGTTTTTATAGAACCATGTGACTAAACAGGACCTGGCATTGACAAGAGGATTTGCAACAATGCCTTAAATGGTTTCCTTGGCTCTGGAGAGAGTGATAGAACATTATGGCCAGCCAACTCACCACATGGGAACGTGTTTTCGCAAAAGGCAAACAATCAAGAGATTGTTTCGTGTAGTAATAAAAGTAGTAGAACCAGCAGTGGTAGTGGAACATCTATCAGTTTTTACAGAAATGTATAACACTTTAATATTATACGTTAGTATGTGTTAACATATATATATATATATATATATATATATATATATATATATATATCTCCTATGTAACATCTATATAACATATGTTATATGTGAATGTGAATGTGAAAATCTCCAGACTATTGACATGTGAAAAGTGAAAGTTTCCTAATATGATGGACCCCATACCAGCCGGTCAGTCATTCACTACAGCTGACTCAGAGAAGATTTCAGACTCAGTAGAATTCAGCTGCTGTTCCTTGCCTGTCCCCAAATATTGCTTTCTGGGGCCATCAAAAATCAGTAATTCAGTCATGTGGATTATCTCAAAGGTAAGAGATAGCACAATAAATAAGTCCCTCCTCCTTTGTTTTCTGTGTCTTCCTATTTGTGAGGCAGTCTTTACTTTTCACCTTGGGCATATCACCTACTTGCCCAACCAGTTTTTCCTTTCTGTGAATTTTGTTCCATAGGACCAGAGGCTAAATACCCCAACTCACAGTTTCCAGGCAAGGGAGTGGGGGTAAGAGGGCAGATTTTGCAGTATCTCTAGCAATCTTTCAAACAGTAGCCATCCAGGAACATATAGACCTGTGTTTCAGCAGTTCATTCTGAGGAGAGAAAACTCATTTGCTGGTGGCAGTGATTCAAGCTGCTAACTTCACAGAGAATATTGCCAGAGCCAAATTCTTTCCCAGTTATGGAGGTCAGAGGGGAGGCAACTGTGCTTATAGGGCAAAGCTCTTTTATGGATACCCTTGGCTTTCTGCTTTCTTCTTTACAGCTGATTAACACTCAATGGCCATTTCTTTAAAAAAGAAAAATTCAATTCCTTGGCTTAATTAGCTTTCCTAATGCAGTACTCACCACAGCCTGCCAGGGTCCAGACAATGACAAGACTTCGTAATCCTTGATTTCAGTTCAAGGTAATTCATTGTCGTAGCTCACTGAATTCCAAATGTTGTCTCATGGCTTGTGTGGTCAAAATAAGGCTTGAACTTAACCCTTGACCGGCCTGCATGGGGACTTTCATACTGAGTTCGTGTATCCACTATAGGTGCTCTTTGGAGAGCCTGAAACTTCTTGCTTTGGTTTGACATTTTCTTCAACTTCATGGTCACAGTCTTAAGATCAGTCTTCCCTTCCCCTCTTCAGTGCATTTGCTAATCATGTGGGTTTTGTTACTGTTAATCTTAACATACCATGGACTACTTCTTTCTGCCTCATTCTTTGAACAATCAATAAACAAGCGTTTCTTGAAAATCCAGAAAAGCGTGGTTTACATCATACATTTTCTATCTGCAAATTTAGTAATCGTATTTGTTTTTATTCTTTTATGACAACTTTTCAGTATTACGTGGTAGAGGGGATTAAGTATAATGGTTAAGTGCGTGAATGCTAAGCCAAATTGCCTGAGTTATCTGGCTCTGACATTTCCCAGCTGTGTGATCCTGGGCAAGTTAAGCGATCACGCCATGTCTCAGCTTCCTCATATGTAATATCAGGATAATAATGGTATCTACTTTTGGGCTTGTTGAAGAGTGAATTAGTTAAGGAAAGTAAAGCAGTTAAAACAGTGCTTGGGCTGGTAGTAACTCCTCATATTAGAGGCTATCACTACTGAAAGATCAGTATTATTTCACTGAGGAATGAGATTGAGAAGAATCTACAGTTAACTGTCCTATCAACTATTTTTCACCTGTGACCTGTTTTGTGCAAGGCATGTGGGTAATGAAGCCACAGAGGTGAGTCCTACATAAACTTTACTCTTGACTTGATTGGGAATTTTGCACAGACATCACAATCGTGTGAGGATTTGCTGCATGACCAAGTCGTCTCGTTGCCACAGCCTGGCTAGTGACTGAGTTAGGACCCTGTCCCGCCCAGGATAGTGTGAAGTCTCACCACCTTTTGATATCCAGCTCATTCTGTCCTCTGAGGCTTTCTGAACGACCTCAGCTTTGTTGGTGATCTCTGCTCCTGGAAGAAGCCCAGGACACAAGAAAGGAAACAATCCCCAGTGACCTGTGGGAAGACCCCTGAAGAAGGTCTTATTGTATGTTACTGATTCTAAGATGCACATTCTTTTTTTTTTTTTTTTAATTTATTTGACAGAGATCACAGCAGACAGAGAGGCAGGCAGAGAGAGAGGAGGAAGCAGCCTCCCTGCTGAGCAGAGAGCCCGATGCGGGGCTCAATCCCAGGACCCTGGGATCATGACCCGAGCTGAAGGCAGAGGCTTTAACCCACTGAGCCACCCAGGTGCCCCTAAGATACACATTCTTTTCCCACCTTTTTATTCTTCTGAAATCAGATGCAGCAAAAAGGTATTGTGGGCACCACTGGCTCTACATGCAAAAATGTGGTCCCCGCCACTTCATTTGAGTGATGTGCAATGTCAATACCACAGGACTTGAGATTTATTGTCGTAAAAAATATCTTCCAAATGCTGCCACTGTGCTATGAACTGAAGTGAAAACTTACTTTACATGCAGGAAGGCGCAGAAACAGAGCCCTGTAATGTGTGATTAAAAAAAAAAAATGATGACTGTGCTCACTTTGTACTAAAATTGGAATGATACAGAGAAGATTAGCATGGCCCCAGAGCAAGGATGACAGGCAAATTTGTGAAGCATTCCATATTTAAAAAAAATAAATAGACTGGTAAGTCTAAGAGAGCGCTTTCATTAAACATAAAATAAAACTCTAAGTGGTAAGAAAGCGTGGGCCGTGGTTCAGTAGGCAGCCTTTTGTTTCTTCGTGGTACATAAAACAATGGTTCATTGTATAATTAAAATTTTCTTAGATTTGTTGAAATGTACATCTTAAAGCTCAAGAAGGAAGATCATGAAATAGCTACCTTGACATTCTCCGCAACATTCCAAATGTTCAGTTTTTGGCAGAACCAGTTTCTACCTACATTCATATTTAATTTTTAAACTCTTCTCATTGTTTAAACTTAAATACATTTCTTTTGAAAGAAAAAGTATACACATGTGAAATGAAGGTTTTACAGCGCTCGTTGAATGGCTTAAATATGAATTACAATTAATCTGTAACCATTAAGCTAAAAAAACATGTTTGACCATTTACCATCTAAAATCATCTTACTGGGGCACCTGACTGGCTCAGTTGGTAGAGCATGCGAATCTTGATCTCAGGGTTGTGAATTCAAGCCTCACGGTGGGTGTAAAGATTACTTAAAATCTTGAGGGATGCCTGGGTGGCTCAGTTGTTTAAGCGTCTGCCTTCGGCTCAGGTCATGATCCTAGGGTCCTGGGATTGAGCCCCACATTGGGCTCCCTGCTTGGCAGAGAACCTGCTTCTCTCTCTCCCTCTGCCAGTAGCTCCCCCTGCTTGTGTGCTCTCTCTCTTCTCTCTGTCAAATAAAGAAATAAAAATCTTAAATAAATAAATAAAATTTAAAATGATTTTAAAAATAAAATCATCTTACAGTAGAATGCAGACGTGCAGAATTCCGTGGGGAACCCCACATTTAGGTGAGGTTCCATCTACTAAGATCCATCACTTCCTTCCAGCCACTAAGCCATTGCCACAATTTCCAGACTCCTCATTTGCATTTGCTTTCAAGAAATTCACACTGCAGGGCACCTGGGTGGCTCAATGGTTAAGCCTCTGCCTTTGGTTCAGATCATGATCCCAGAGTCCTGGGATGAAGCCCCACATCGGGCTCCCTGGGTGGTAAGACCGTTTCTCCCTCTTCCTCTGCTGCTCCCCCTGCTTGTGTTCCCTCTCTCGCTTTGTCTCATTCTCTGTCAAATAAGTAAATGGAGTCCTTAAAAAGAAAAAGGAAGAAAGAAGGAAATTCACACTGAAAAATCTTTCCCAAACTGAAATCAGAGAGCTACCATCAACTTAGAGTTTGACTTCTCAGCACCCATTAATGTCCATGTTTATTTTTGTTACTCAGGGATATAAAGTTTGATGCCCTACTTTGGCTGTGACGCCTGACCCACCCTCTAAGGTTGTTGGACATTTTCTCATGAGTTCTTACCAACATTTTGATATAATTGTGGAACTTTGGGAGAGGGATCTGCTTTTAGCCTAGGGAAATCATTTTCAAGATCAGTACTTGTCCTTCATTTACTTTCAATGTGTAAACCCAGTCATATGTCTTCTTTGACTCAATAGAGCACCACTTCCACATACGGGCAGGACTCTTGTTATCAACAAGATGAGGAAATTCTGTTTATCAGCAAGTGACACTTTACCCCACTTTGCACTTCCCACTAATTATTGTTAAGTTTTCAGGGTCCTATCACAAAGAGCAGTTCATTAACTTTAATTATTTTTGAAATTCATTGGCTCCAATATAGAGTGAAGCTGGCAGATCCCAGAGGGCTAGAGTTGCAGAAATTAATTAACAAAGAGTGGAAGCTCTTATTAGCCGACGCTTTTTGCTATCTTCCTTTCTTTTCTTTTTCATTTAACCACTTCAGAGTGGGTCTCAGACCCTTCAGACTAGAGGCGGGGGAAAGGTTAGAGATGAATGTTCAAGACACAAGAAATTGAAGTCGTGGGCCTTGATCAGGAGCAGAGTGCTTGGCTTGTTTCACATATTTCAGCTACATCATTGTCGGGTCTGCATTTAGAAAACCCATAGATCCACTGGTTCTCAAATCACATCCAACTGGTGTCTATGTTTAGTTGATTCCAGACAGAAGCTGACACTTAGAAACTTGACAGGAATCCCTCTGCATGGTATCCTGTTTAAATTAGACTTCAGGGGCCCACAGAAGTCCTCTGCTCCGTGAAGGTATGGCCCTTTGTGGGTAGTCTTTAAACATCAAACCAGTTAGACTCTATTGCTGTAGAGTCTGCTATGAAGTCCATGTCTGTTCCTATTTCTCTTGTAAAAAGTACCCTCCTGACGTGGAAGAGTAGTGCACTCCAGCATTGCTAGAGGCAGTATAAATTGGCACAACCTTTCTTTACAGTCTTTCTGGAAAGCAAAATAGTCATAAGATGTCATCAGATGCACATACAATTTGACCAAAATTTCCACAACTGTTTTGTTCAAGGAAATATTAAAAAATGTGGCAAGCACTTCTCAACAGAGATGTTCATTGCACCATTAATTATAGTAGTGAAATATTAGAGAAACCTAAGCATCCCAACCGCTTTAATAATATGCAGCTAGCAGAAGTGACATCATAGGGTATATGATACAGAAAAATGTTTATCTTATATTACAAAGTTAAAGAACCATGTCCCAGAACTATACAGTGTTATTCTAATTTTAATATTTTTATGTAGTTATAGCAGTTTATTGAGAGGCAGGATTACAGTGTACTTTTTATTTTCATCCCTATCTGTTTCTGTGTTTTTCAAATTTTCTACATTGACCCACCACCACTCTTATAATCAGGGAAGGAACATGAAAGACTTTAAAAAATGAAAGAAAGCACCTCCTTGAGGCATAGTGTAATTGTTGAAATTAAAAGTTTATCAAAATCAAGGCCTTACTCTTCCTGAAAGTTCGGGAAAAGGAAACTCTGATTTTCTAAGGGTTTGTCAAGTATTAAGCACTGTGCTAGGACCTTTTTACATATATTATTCCACTTAATCATCAGATCAGTCCTATAAGGCATGTGCTATTATCTTTAGCTTTATGGGTGAGGATGCAAAGACACAGACTTAAATAGCATAACTTAGCTCAAATAACTACTAAATGACAGAGTCAGGATTCAGAGTCAGGCCTTATCTATTTGTTTATTCATCAGCTTATTCTATTTATACACACACAGAATCATTAGGATGGCTAAATAGTTCTGGAACAGGAAAAATAGAAACTAACATAACAAGCATAGAGAATAACATTAAAAATATCCATATATTTAGCACCCAGCTTAAGAAATTAAAAATTTCCAACACAGAGGATGCTGCCTGTTTACTTATCCCCAGTGCCATTCTGTTTTCTTTCATTGAGAAGTAACCATTGTTGGGATGCCTGGGTGGCTCAGTCCAGTAAGCGTCCACCTTCAGCTCAGGTTATAATCCTGGGGTCCTGGGATCGAGTACGGCATTGGGCTCCCTGCTCAGTGGGGTGTCTGCTTCTCTCTCTGCCTGTGGCTCCCCTGCTTGTGCTCTTTCTCTCTCTGACAAATAAGCAAAATTTTTAAAATGAAAAAGAGATAACCATTATCTTGAGTATGGAGTTTATCATTCCTATGCAAATTATTGTTCCTTTTGCTACGTGTGTTGGTATTCATAAACTAGACTGAATCAGTCACTGTCCATTCAGAAAAAGAGGAATCACTCTATGTATTACACACAAAGGGAGATTTAATACTGGGAATTACAGAGGTAGCGAAAGGGCTAGAGAAGCAAATGGGATAATGTTTAGTTTCATCCATTTGCCTCCCCAGATCAATTCCCCATCCTTCTTTGCGCTCAGGAAACAGGGCCATACAGACTATCTCACTACTCTCTTGGCTTCTGACTTCTGGTTGGTTTTGCCCCATGGGAACTACTGGCAAGAGGTTGAGGGGAAGAGGAGAATGGGATCAGAGGAGCTATTCCCTTGACTTCCTTCTTGTTGGGTTACTAGCACGTTGGCACCACGGCTGCTAAAAGAGCCCCTGATACCACCGAAATGCTCATTTTCAGTCACTTCCTACACTTGTTCCTGCTGCCATTGCTCAAAGCACAACTGGAACAGACAGGAAAATGGCTTCTCCCTTTCTTCCATTTTCTAATCTCCTGTCAATGCTTTGCACTGGCAACACCTAACCAGAGCCTGTGACCTGGAGTTCCCCGGTTGTCAACCCCTTGCCACACAGAAGAGTGCACAGAAAGGCTGGAGTGGGCTTGAGATCCAATAGCACATAACCCACACGAGGGCACAATATTATTTGCATTTTTAAAACTCTGTATAGATAGTGTCATGCTCTACGTCTCCTTGCTTCTTTGTTTAACCTTATCCTCTTGAGATCTGTCCATGTTGATGCATGTGGCTATGGTTTATTCATTTTAACTGCAATGTTGTATCCAGTAATGGTATTTCCACAAGGGAACTAGTGGAGATAGAAACATGGACATTACTGGCATTAGAATAAAAGAGATATAAAGATAATATATGGCAAACTACCAACAGGTAAAATTAGATGAAAGGAAAACATTTCTAAAATCTTTTCATTCCTTCATTCAACACAGATGCATTGAGCTTCTACCATGTCCTAGGCATTGTGCTTGACACAAAGGACAGAAAATTGAATATGACCTCGTCCCCTGCTCTCTGGTTGCTGATGCATAGACAATTAGATACACGATTTTCATAAAGGTAATAAATACTATGATGGAGTTATGACTACGGTGCTATATGGGCACAGAGCTTGATAAATAGAAAAAAGAAATTAAAGAGAAATTTCAGTTATATAGGTTTAAAATTTCTAAATAAGTAAAATACTGTATTGCAAATGGAATTCAGCAGTATAGTGAAAAAAAGATACCATGACCAAAGGAATGCAAAATGCTTCAACATTTAAAAAAAAACTTAAAATTGGTTAAATGAGAAAAGTCATGGATTAAATGGAAACATGTCAAAAAGTCATTTGAAAAAAATTCGGCAGCTTCTCCGAATAAAAACTTGAGGTCAGATTAGCAGGATCCCATCTCAACATAATAAAGATTAGTTAACAAAAACTGAAAACAAACACCATAGTAAGTAAATTGTTTACCACATTTCCCTGTAAAGCAGGAGTAAGATACCATAGCAATCATCTTGTTTTGATGATTTTGATAATTCTAAGGAAGCCTTAGATAATACAACAAATTTATTTTTTAAAAAAATTAAAATTAGGAGGGACAACTGGGTGACTCAGTCAGTTAAGCCGCTGCCTTTGGCTCAGGTCATGATCCCAGGGTCCTGGGATCCAGTCCCGCTTCGGGCTCCTTGCTCAGAGGGGAACCTGCTTCTCTCTCTGCCTACTTGTGCATTCTCTTTCTCTCTCTCTCTGATAAATAAATAAAATCTTTTAAAAAATTAAATTTAGGTATTGTAACAAGTATCAAATTATAAACTATGATATTGCTATTAAAATAGAAAAGTATCCGTTATATATATGTTACATATATATGTATACATATACATATAGACACATATATATGATTTATTTATTTGAGAGAGCACACATGAATGGGGGAGATGCAGAGAGAGAGGGAGGGAATCCTCAAGCAGACTCCCCACTGAGTGCGAAGCCCAAAACAGAGCTCAGTCCGAGGACACCGAGATCATGACCTGAGCTGAAGTCAAGAGTCGGACGCTCAACCAACTGAACCAGGTGCCCCTGTCCATGATACATTATTAAATAAAAGGAGAAGGGAAAGCAAACTGCAGAGTCTTGTGTATGTGGTGGTGGGGCAGGGTAGGTGGGAAGAACAGGCACGTGTTTGCACGCAGGTATGTATCAGTTTGCATTTGGCAAGGGAAAGAAGTGGAACTATACATATCAAACTCCACATTGGCTATCTCAGAGAAGTAGAGTTAGAGAGTAAGAGTTAGTGGACCTTTTATTGTTTTAATTATATATATTTGTATTATTTTAAAATCAGTCCCTTTTATCACCTAAAACAGAATTTTTAATTTTTAATCAGATGGTTAAGGACTCCTGTAGTGATGCCTGAGCTCAGTTTGAAAGATGAGCAGTGTTTGCTGAAGACAGAATCAGTAAGAGGGCTCTTCTCAGCAGGGGACAGCGAGAGCAAAGATGGTACATGTGAGTCATCTCTGTCATCACCAGACTCTGACATTTATGGGTTTACATGTGTGGTGGTTGGTCCTAACTAAAAAGCAGTAACCAAATTTAGCAAATTCTTATCTCCTTTAGTGTCATAGCTGGAAGCAAGGCACTAAATGTACCTTCCCCAATGAAGCTGATGGCCTGACAACATTCCTTTATGATCACACATTCTATTTATGATCAAAGAGAAGCCCTAATCACTTCTACTGTGACTACAGCTTCCTGATCAGTCTCCAGGAGGAAAGGCCTGGGTCAAGCTGTGTGTGTGTGTGTGTGTGTGTGTGTGTGTGTGTGTGTGCGCGCGCGCATGTGCATGCATGTGTGTTGGAGTCAGAGGGAGACCCTTTATAGGGTGCTTTACCTGAGGACTCTCAACTTTTTCCACTCCACCCATGTACACGCCCCCATGCCAGTGTTGCTCTCTTTTCTCTTCCTGCTCTCCACCCTTCCCCAGTGTTCTAATCCTTCACCTCATTACCCAGAAAAATTCACCTCTCCCAACCCACACACCCAAACTCATCCTGATTTGGGAAGTCACAGAGGCATAACACAAACTCTTACAGAGACACATCTGAAATTACATATAGCAATACATTTGGCTTGTTTCAAATCAAACTATGTTCACTTCCTCTATGATTTTTTCCTATCTACTTTCTGTCTTTTCACCAAAATCTCTATTGGCCTCTCAATACTTTTTATCCTTTTCAAATCATGTATTTCATGGAAGAATTTTAATTTTCTAATAAAACAATAAGTCTCAGTCAAAAAGTCCAACTGATATGTTATAAAGTATCTTCCTGCACGGTTAGATTCATATGAGATGGAAATGGATATGCCCGTGGCCAAGGTGACCCTTTCATCAGGAATTATAATCAATTTCCTTCCCTCATTCCCATGCCCCTGCAAGGACTGCTATGTTTTCTCTCCCTATAATTTTGCTTTATTCAGAATGACCCATAAATAAAATCTGCAGGATGTAGCCTTTTCTGTCTGGCTTCTTTCTCTTGACATAATGTTTTGAGATCCATCTATGCTGTAGCAGTAGTTCTTTTTTATTTCTGAGTAATGTTCCTTTATTTGGAGGCACCCCAGTTTATTCATTCATTAGTTGATGGACGTTGGGTTGTTTCTGGCCTTGGTATTATAAATGAAGTGTTGTAAACATGTGTCTGTAGGTTTTTGCATATTCATTTTCTGTAGAGATCCAAGAGTGAGATCACTGGATAGTGTGGTGTTTGTTTAATTTCGTAAGAAACTACCAATGATTCTCCAATGTAGCTGTGCTACTCTGCATTTCCATCAGCAACATTTCAGCACTCAAGTTACTTTGCACCCTAGCTGATGCCTCGTGTTGTCTGCTCTTTTTATTTCAGCTACTGAAATTTCAGATAGTGGTGTCTCACTGTGATTTTAGTTTTCACCTCCTGAAGCTTATGAGGTTAAACATCTTCTCATGTCCTCATGTGTCATCCATATGTCTTTGTGTGTGTGAAATGCCTATTGAATCCTTTTTGTCCATTTTTTAAAAATTGAGTTGTTTTAGGGCACCTGGGTGCCTCAGTTGGTTAAGCATCCGACTCTTGATTTTGGTTCAGGTCATGATCTCAGGGTTGTGAGACTGAGCCCTGTGTTGGACTCCGCACAAGGCATGGAGCCTGCTTAGGATTCTCTCTCCCTCTCCCTCTCCCTCTGCCTGTTGCCCCCACTAAAAAAAACTTTTTTTAACTGAGTTATTTTCTTATTGTTGAGTTATGAAAGTCCTTGATATATTGTATATACATTTGTTAGATATGTGTTTTGCAGATATTTTCTTCTAGTGCATGGCTAACTTTCCTTTTTTCTTAGTACTTATCTTTTGCAGAGTTAAAATTTATAAAATTAAAATGTTATATGTCAATTTTTCTTTTATGGTTTATATTTCTGTGTCCCAAATAGAAAAATGTTTTCCTATAATTTCTTCTAGAAGCTTAAATATTTTAAGTTATGCATTTAGGTATGTTATCTATTTTGAGTTAATTTTTGTATATGATATGGCGTATGGATTGAGATTTCTTTTCTTCTTTTCTTTTCTTTTTTTAAATATGTGTGTCCAATTGTTCCAGCACCATTTGGTGAAAAGACTATCCTTTCTCTGTTGAATTGCCTGAGTATCTTGGCCAAAAATCATTAACCTTATAAGTATCTATACCACTGATCTGTGTGTCTGTACTGTAGCCAATATCAGCATGACTTGATTACTAAAACTATATAGTAAGTGCCTCATGGGCCCTTCCCATGGTTAAATAGTCCCAAGGTTAGATATCACAGGTTAAGCCTGGTAATGCTATTCCCTTTGTCAGAGTTTGATTTAGGCACGAGCATAGGATACAACCTTGGTGGATAAAGCGTAAGTGTTCTGGGTGGCTTCTGAGGAAGTGTTCCTTGGTCTGAAAAAAGATACAAAGCCACAAATGTATCCTCTTCTCATACACTGTCACATGACAATGTAATGTGTGAAGCTGCTATAACCATCAGGTTTTCATGTGTGAAGAGCTAAGAGAAGCAAAGGGAAGGTCACCCTCCCTGTACCCTGACCTCATGGAGACCGTGGGTTAACCAATTCTGGAATTTCACTGCTTCCAAGCTTCTTGTTATGTGAAATAATGAAATTACCTCAAGTATAACCCACTTTTAGTTGGTTTATGTTACTTACCCTGAATGCTTTCTATTATAGCCCACATTGAAGGCAAGACAAAGGAGAACAGATTTTGTTGAAAATACAATAAGAAACAAGGAGGACAGGATTAAGAAAAGCAAGAAAAATAAAACAGATGAACAGAGATAAAGAGGATTAGAGAAAAAAATTATAGAGAAAGATAATAGCTAAGGAATATCTAAACATAAAGACATTATCCCTAAAAATGAGAACTAAAATATTGAATCTGAACCTACACTTGAATAAATAGAGGAGAAATTAACTACTAAGGACAGATACCACATAAGCATTAACCAATTGGAGAATCATTCCTATTCTAAGATAGAAAGACTCAACATCATAAAGCTGTCAGTACTCACTAAATAATGAGTTTAACAAGATCCCAATAAAAACACTAAGACCTTTTGTTAACTACACAAATTGATTTGTCTAGTTCAGGGGTCAGTGAACTAGGGCCTATAGGCTAAGTGCAGCGCATCCTGGTTTTTTTTTGTGAATAAAGTTTTATTAGAACACAGCCACACCCACTCAATTACTTATTGTTAGTTGCTGCTCTCACTATATACAATGGCAGAGATAAGTAATTGCCATGGAGATGTAGGGGCTGCAAAGCCTAAAGTATCTGCTATCTGGTCTTTTACAGAAAAAGTTTGCTGATCCTTGATTATATTTTGGAAGCATATGACAGTTTGATTTCACAGGTCCACAGCTAGAATGCAATTTGGTTAAGGATGACTATCTCACCCACATGTTATTTAAGTGTGAGGGGGAAAGAATTTGTCTTCACATGAAACAGCTATCCCCTTGGGGTAATTTCGAGGGGGAATGAGAAATAATGTTTATCAAGCCCTTGGCAAGTTTCTGAAAGCACACTCTGATCTTTGCACAGAGACTGTCAACAATCACTCCTAACATCTGTACACATTTTGCTGGTACATTGTGATCTTTACACAGAGACTATCAACAATCACCCCTAACATCTGTACACATTTTGCTTTGACAACATGATTTACATTGTCCCATGATCCAGAGCAGGGGCAAGGAGAAATAAATTACCTGGGATGGCAAGTTTGGTTTCTATCACCTAGGACCATGGAGAATTCCACCAACCTCTTCCACATTCCGAGGGAGTAATTTGGAGCAAGTCATGAACTTCCATCTCTCCACAATATCAAGGGAAAAACCCCCATCAGGCAAGGAAAGCAGGTATCAGGAAGTCAATATTGTTCTAACTGCTCTACTAACTGGCCCTACCAGCACCTTTTATCTTCGAAGGGTCAGCAGGTGATAATTAACGTAATCACTCATTCCCTAAAGTTAGAGACCCATAACGGTTGCCGGAAAGACTCAGGGCTAGGAGACCACTGAAAGAAGTAGACCTGGGAAAGCTATTAAAGCAGGTTCTTTTATCTGAACAAACAAACAAACAACCCATCAAAAAACAGGCTACCTTGAAAAAAAGAGGTTTTAATTAAAAATACATGCGGTAATAAAGGTGATGGAAGTCTCGAAGAAAAGTAAGAGCATTAGTACATCTTGGGCCTTATTACTGAGTTTGCTTGCTGGGAAGATCACACCCAGCTGTAGAGATTCTCTTTGACAAAGATGCAGAGACAATTCAGTAGAGAGAGGATAGTTGCTTCAACACAAGGTGCTGGGACATTGGGATGTGCATACACACAGAAAAGGTGAGCCTTAGCACACGCTGCATGTAATGCAAAATGGATCAGAGACCTAGATGTAAAATATAAAACTATAAAACTTCTAGAAGAAAACATAGCAAGAAATCTGTGTGACCTTGGATTTGGTGATAATTTTAGATATAATACCAAAAGTGCAATACCTGAAAAAATGATAAATTGGACTTTATAAAAATTATTGATATTTGTGATTGGTAGTGTTAAGAGAATGAAAAGCCAAACGTGAGTGTAAATCACATATTTGCAAAGGATTCATATCCAGAACCTATAAGGAACTCTTAAAACTCAACAGTATGAAAATAAATAATCCAATTTTAAAATGGGCAAAATATATGAACAGACACTTTGCCAAGAAAGATATATGGATGGTATATAAGTATATGAATAGAGGTTCAATAGCATTTGTCATTAGGGAAATGCAAATTAAAACCAGAATGAGATACTACTACATAACTAATAGAATGTTTAAAACCCCCAAATGGATAATACCAGATGCTGGTGAGGATGCAGAGCAGTAGGAATGCAGGTTCATTGCTGGTGGGAATGCAAAATAGTGCAGACACTTTGGAAAACAGTTTAGCAGATGCTTATACAGCTAAACATAAGCCTGCCATGCAACCGAGCCAATCCACTCCTAGGTACTTACCCAAGTGAATTAAAACTTTATGTTCAGGCAAAATCTCTATGTGAATGTTTATAGCAACTTTATTGATACTTGTCAAAAACTGGAAGCAGCCAAGATGTTCTTTAACAAATAAATGGAAAACAAATCATGGTACATGATTTGTACATCCATACAATGGAATACTGTTCAGTAATAAAAAAGGAACGAGTTACAGATGCACACAGCATGCATGAATCTTAAATGCATTTTGCTAAGTGAAAAAAGCCAGACCCAAAGGTCTACATATTATGTAATTCTGTTCATATGACATTCTGGGAAAGGTAAAACTATAAGGTTGGAAAACAGATTAGTGGTTGCCAGGCATTAAAAGAAGGAGCAATGGTTCATCACAAGGGGGACACACAAGGAAATTTTTCAGGTGTTGGAAATGTTCTGTATGGTTATAGGGTGGTAGATGCATACACTTGTAAAAAACCCATAGAATAGTACATCACAAAGAGTGAACAGTAATGTGTGCAAATTAAAAGAAAATCAACCGGGGGCTCGTGGGTGGCTCAGTCAGCTAAGTGTCTGCCTTCAGCTCAGGTCATGATCCCAGGGTCCTGGGATCTAGTCCCACATCGGGCTCCCTGCTCAGTGGTGAGCCTGCTTCTTCCTTCCCTCACTGCTCATGTTCTCTCTCAGATAAGTAAATAAAATCTTCTTTAAAAAAGAAAGGAAAGAAGGAAGGAAGGAAGGAAGGAAGGAAGGAAAGGAGTCCACCAGAATGTCAGGGATCCCTGGGATGGAATGCAGACTGGAACCAATGAATCTAACTGTATCACACAAGTGAAAATTGTATATATCTGACATATATATATTCATATATCGCACTAAATTGGGTAGGGGGGGAATGGAGTTGACCTAAGTGACTTTGGAAAATGGTGTTTTGACTGGAAACCACAAAGCTAAAGATAGAGGGGTGCCTGGGTGTCTCAGTTGGGGAAGCATTTGACTCTTGGTTTTGGCTCAGGTCATGATCTCATGGGCCACAGGATCTAGGCCCCTGTCAGGCTACATGCTCAGTGGGGAATCTGCTTAAAGATTTTCTCCTTCTGCCCCTCCCCCTACTCACACACACACACACACACACACACTCTCTCTCTCTCTCTCTCTCTCTCTCTAATAAATAAAGCTAAAGACAGAAAACTATGCAAATATGGTGCTCCAATTGAGAAATTTGCTTCTTACAGGAGTACATTTTAACAATTTTGAAAGTATTTTGTGTGTGGTATGTAATAGTTGATAATGAGAGCTAAGTTTCTCACTGTCAGAGAAAGAAGTTACAAATGAGCAACAGGAAAATGCTAAAATGAATTCTGTGGGGCTCAATTAGAGTCAGATGGTGTGAACTCATATTTAGTTTAATATATACACAGATGGATATAGAAATAATTATAGATATGTGTATATACATTAGATCAATTTATATTCATGTTTCCTAGCTTTGTCTGCTGAGAATGTCTAAAAGCAGTGACATTTCAATAGCAATGAGCACACCCAGAGCCCAGATCTTGGTTTCTAAATGTTGTTCTCCAATTAAAGGAAGCTGGGCTTCTTGGAGAAATGGCTGATTCTAGGTCTGGAACAGAAAAAATTGAAGATGAGCCTGGAGCATTTTATAGTGCCAGAAAGTACAGAAATACTCAGAAAAGAATGGTTGCACAACAGCGTGACTATACTTAGTATCACTGAGCAGTACACTTAGAAATGGTTAATATAGTAGGCTTTATGTTTTATGTATTTTACCACAGACAAAAAAGACGAGAGCCTGCCAAAAGGACACAGAAGCTTAAACTGAGAGCGCTCTCAATGGGGCAAAGCTGGAAGAATTTGAACAACAAAATATGTCATTTTGCATTCCCATCAGCATTGAATAATGTAGTATTGGATTATAACCAAAGTACAAAATGAGTATACATGAGTCCATACTAATATAAATATAATTATTAAATAAATAAATAGGAGTGAAGAGGCAAAATTTCTTATAGAAGAATTCCAAATTCTATCTTTGGGATAGTCTCTTCCAGGAGATGGAGCTTGAGGGTGAGCTCCAGTGACTTAGCAATTTGCTTCCAGGGGAAGGGGAAAAATGGTAATTTTACTATTAAGACAGTACCTTAAAAGGTGATCAAGGTTAACATCACCAGTAAAGGGTCATGTTAGTGGCAGGCACTCCTGATATAATGTAATGAAGAGGGCACTTCACCTCTATGGTCTTCCTCCCCCAAACCTATAAGCCCAGTCTAATCACAAGAGAAACATGAGACACACCCAAATACTGGTATATTCTGCAAAATACCTGACCAGTGCGCTCTTTGAAACTGTCAAGGTCCTGAAAATCAGGAAAGTCTGAGACACTACACAAACCAAAGAGGACTAAAGAGTTTACAGAGATAGGACAACTTACTGTGATATAGGATCCTGAATTGCATCCCAGAACAGAAAAATATCAGGGAAATACTGGAGAAATTTAAACAAAGTGCAGAGTTTAGTTAATGCTAGGGTTCAAATGTTGGTTTCTTGGTTTTGACAAATGTACCGTGGCTATGTGAGATGCTAACAGTAGGAGAAAATGGGTAAAATCATATGGGAACTCTCAGTGCTATCTGCAATCTTTCTGTAAATCTAAAATTCTTCCAAAAATTCCAAAACAAAATTGTGTTTAAAAATAAATTAAAAGTTTGGCAATAAAGGTGTTGGGAATGTCAAAGAAACATAGCAACATTGGTATAAATTGGGCTTTGGGGCTGTGACTGCTGGAAGGATCCCTTTCAACTCTAGAGATTCTTGTTGGTTATCTGCCCACAAAACAGCACACACTGAGCATTATTCTAGCATAGCAGTTCTCAGATTTTGTGTGTATTGAAATCCTGGAAATTTAATAAAGACTACTGGGGCCTAGGTTCATTTAAATAAACTAACATTGGACTACTGTATTTTCACAGAGCTCCCTGATTCTGATACATACCCAAGCCCGAGAACCACGGCTCTAGCACTTTTCTACTACCAGGACCATCCATCTATCCATTCATTCAATCATTTATTCATTCAATAACTATTTATTGAGCAACTATTCTATGCCAGCCCATTCTTAGTACCAAGTATACAGTAGTAGACACCAGGCAAAGACCTCATGGTCTTTGCCTACATATAACCTACATATATAAACCTACACTGAATCTCTTGTATGACCCAGTTCAAGTCCCCAGAGAAAAAATCTGATTGGCCTAGCTAATCATTTACCATCTGCTGTTTATTTTGGGGGGGAAGGGGCCACAAAGCTTTTCTTAACAGGCTACTTCATGGGTTATTAGTGTAGGTGTTGGTTTCCAGTAAGTCAGGGGTTCCCCTCTACTCCAGTCAGCTATGGCTGGGGTTCCATGCTCTGAAACTTGACCCTTCCTGAGGTTTGCTTCTTCAGCAAAACTAACTAGGTCAGGAAGGGTCCATAGGTTAGGGAGACCCTGGTGTGTGACCATGAAGGATGGTTGTTATCCAAATGCAGTGGGAGCCAAACTTTCCCAGGGCAGTCTAGAGGCAAAAATATTTAGGCTGCACTGATCAATATGATACAGAGATCCTTCCATCACAAACTATTTATGGGTTTTCACTTTTCTACTCCTTGTAATGTTTCAGAATACTGGCTTGCCTGCAGCAGAGTCCTACCTCAGTTGAAACTGTCTTAGACAATAATCTCCCATGCATTCCCCCTCCATCATGTTATATTTATTTATATTAGCTTTGGCCACATACTTAGGATTTTATTCATTGCCCTCTGAGCATATTCTGTAACTACAAGAGGGAAACAACTAGCACCGGGAAAATTGGAACAATGGTTTGCACATTTTTAGTCCCAAATCCGGTGAGCCTTGCACCTTACCCACTAGCAACTGCCACTAAAAAATAACACAGATCTTGATAAGGCACAAAGCGGAGCAGCAGAGGGAACTTGTTAACTGATCCTGAAAAAGAAAAGGCTTTGAGGCTATTTCACACATTCAGTTCAAATCAACAGACTTTACTACTATGTTTCCAAGACTCAGCCAGGAACAAGGGGTCTGAAAATGAAAAAAACCTGACCCTCATCTTGAATGAATGGACCATAAAGAGTGGAAGACAGGTCTATGATGAAGAGATGTTTCCAGAAATGAAGGAACTAACTATTCTAGGAACTAAAAACTGAGGAGAGGCATTCCTCTGAATTTAAGGATCTGTAAGTAATATTCAAGATGGACCTAACTGGATAGTTAGAATTTTTCTAAGTATAAATTGAAGAAGCAGCACTCCAGATGTATGGATCAGCATGAATAAAGTAAAGAAGGGAAGAAAATAAATGGCCTGTGTGGGGCATAGCAGATAGTCACTCATATGACTGGAGCAAAATATAGCTCTAAGGAAGGGCCAGAGGTGCTGATGGACTACTAAAGGTCCACATCCTGGGTTCTGCAAACCACAGCTAGTGCCAAACATCTGGGAAACAAAAATCTGACCACTGAACATAACAGCTTATCACACCACCATGAGGAAGATTATAATTGTCAAGCAAAACAAGGAATGTCATCAAATCTAGTTCTTATATGTTTTTCTTTACATTAAATTCATTAATGACTTAGCTGCCAGGCATTCTGCTAAGTATTAGGAACATAGAGCGAATTCCACTGCAGTCCCTGCCCTTGAGGAACCTAATAACTAGAGATTTCATTTGTGTATTTATGTGTTGATTAGGCCTCCTAAAAACCTGCTGTTGCTTTATGGACAGCAAAGAAAGATAAATGACTTTTTATTTTTAAATTTTAAATACTCTTATTGTTAAAGAAGCAGCCCATGAGCATTAGAAAATAGAGAACCAGCAAAAACAAAAAGTAAAACATCTCTGGCACACCCAGAAATCATCACTGTAATCCTTGGTTCATATCCTTTCACATCTTCATATGTGTATGTATGTATTATGTATTTTGCTCATGAAAAGGTTTTCATATTGTTTACAGACATACTGTGTCTTGTCACCTACTTTTTTTCAGTCAATAATTTCCACTTTTCCATATCAGTAAATGCTTCAAATACTCAGCACACATTCAAATGTTCCCACTTGAGCCAAAAATGTCCTTTCCAGTTAATTTCTCCAAATCAGCCTTCCACTCAAGTCCTTACATTGCATCTCCTGATTACATCCTTCCTATCTCTTTTAATCCAGTATAGTCCCTTTCTTACCATTCTGACTTGATGAAAAGAACTGGTGAACTGTTCTGAGGGACTGTCCCCCTCTTTTATTTGTCTGGTTGTTTCCTAGTGATATCATTTTACTTACATTTTCCTCTAACCTCTGTATACAACTGGAAGATCTAGCTAAAGACATGGTAGAAGCACGTTAGACATTTTGGGCTAGAATATTTCACGGGTGGTAATACGTACTTTACATTCCTTCACATCAGAATACACATCGTCTGAAAACCTGGTTGACAAACCATTAGTGATGATCAAATTGACCCTTGGGCAATGGCCATAATTAGAGACTTTAGAGGGAAATGGCAAAAGGAGAAACGTAATAGGAAAAGTGGGACTACAGCTTGGCTACCCAAAGGAAGTGGGAAACCCAGTAGCAGGAAACAGGACACCCAGGACATCCAATTGTGCTTCCCACTCTGATATCGCTCAGAATGTGACCAATCCTCTGATCTTGTTCTTATACTTAGGACGGCAAAAACAGAGACAGAACGTTTTCCTTTATAAAACCGAGTTGAGCTGAGCGGATGCGGGATTCAGCCCACAAAGAAGCACCATCACCCTCTCTACAATCTGGGACGAGACCCATAAACATGGAGAACAGAATGCAGCTCGTACCCACCCCTATTCTTTTCAGTAGCAGTCCTTTCACGGTCTCTCGCCACCAGGGGGAGCTACGACAAAGCAATCGTTTCTTCGGGCGAGCGGAAACGCGCCTCGATAAATCTTGTCCAACCCAAGGATTCGTAACTTGATGCCGAGGCTGGAGGAACTGTTATCTCTGTGGTCTCGCGAGCACGAGTAAGCCCCTCCCCGCCCGTGCGTGTTCAGGCCCCTTCCGGTGATTTGCGGCAGGTGGCGCTGTCTGCGGCGTCGCAGCGGCCGTGGGTGCCGCGGCGACGCTCTCCCGGCGGGCAGTGCGGCCCGGCTCTCTGGCGGCAGCGAGTGCCACGTCCCAAGTGCTACGCGGAGGAGCGGAGCGGGCGGTGCGCGGGGGGCTGGGAGCAACGCGGATCCCGTCCGGGCCACACTGATCGCCCGCCGCCATGGGGTCCTCGCAGAGCGTCGAGATCCCTGGCGGGGGGACGGAAGGCTACCACGTCCTTCGGGTAAGGGCTCCGACGACGGCTTGGGAAGGGCGGGCTGGAGGCGGGGCCCGGCGGCGGGGAGGCAGAGGCCCCGACGGGCCCCTTCCCGGACAGCCAGGCCCGACCGCGAAGAAGAGCGGCGACCGCAGGCTCTGCCTTAGCCGAGGCTGGTTCAGGAGGCCGCTCGCATCCCCTTCCCCGGAGCGCCCCAGGCCCGGGGTCTGCCGCTCCGGGAGGACCAGGTGGAGCCAGGGCGGCAGCTGGCCCTTTGATCGGGGCTGCCCAGCCAGGGGGGCAGGAGGGGTAATCTTTTTCTCCTCGGCCTTCTCTGTCCCCTCTCTCTACATTCTTAGCTTACAAAGTTAGGAAGGGCTTGGGGCAAAGTCTGCAGAAGAGGTGATGGTGAAGACAGGATTTGAGTTTTCTGAGAAAACGAAGTCTGGAGCTCGTAGGCTAGAGGCGGGGGATGCGACGGGCCGGTGTTAATTCACCTCTGAGCTTGTCTGGATGTCCAGAAAAGCCAGGTAGGCAGACAAAATAAAATGACCCAGAAGTAGGTTTGACGGACTTAAATTTATTTGATATTGCAGGAGTTTTTCCTCTCCTGGGTCGCTCCTGACCTTTCCAACTCTCCTTTTCCACATTTCCTGGTAAGGGGGAGCTTCCGTTGTTCTAAGACTGCTCAGGGTGTGGTGGAGATTAAGGTTTAGATCCACAGTGGTAAAAAAGTAATGGAGAGGAACGTTTAAAAAACAAACAAAGGGAAAAAAAACCTAGGTAAACAAAGGAAGGCATCCTCTGTCACCAGGATAGAGGAACATTGTATCTCAAAAAGCATTAGGTAAGCCCCTGCTTATGAGCAACCTAAGTTGTTGTAAAGCATGTGGTTCTTGTAGAACTGGAAGTCTTTAAAAGTAGTATTGACGGTTATGTGCCGTGACACCTGCGTGAGTGGTAACATGATGGATTGTCTGCAAGGTGGCCCCAATCTGCAGCACCATTTCCGGACATAGTAGAGGGTTACTCAGTGTTAGCTGCTCACAGGCAAGAACATTTTAGCTGAAAGTTAGAAAGTATACTTTCTGGTGCTTATAGTCATTTTATGCCTTAGATCCCATGTTTTAGGTGAGACGACATTCTTAAAGTGAATTAGCCAGCTGTGGGTGTGATAGCACTGGGATCACCTTTCTGATCTTCAGGATTATGGTGTCTTGTTGCCTCTCCACTCTACTAAAAATCTCTTGAAGCCACGCTGTTGGTAAGAAAGGATGATTTTCCCAGAAAATAAAGCATATTTCCTTCAGCTAAGCCAATCCCAAGAGCCACACCAGTGGGAGAAATTGAAGGAGAAATGCCAGATCTGAATGTAAAGTGAAATTTAGTGGCAGTACTTTTCTATTATCTGGTTTGATTTTGAGTATTCTACCCTGGGGCATGATATCCGGTATTACCAGCTGATTCTCGCAGTGGCTGATTGTAGCCGTGAATCTGGGGATTCGTGATATTTTAATGATACGTGCACTTAGTAAAACAGCATAATTGAGTTTTAAAAGTCTTCAGAAAAATGTACACATCAAAAGGATAGCAATTGAATGATTCTGCTAATGACTGTGTTTCACATGAAATAAGTCGAAGTATATTTTCTTTACATTGGTGCACCTCTGTAAATCACTCCTGTATATTCATTAGCGTAGTTGTGTTAGAAATGTATAAATCTGATTTTCAGAAGCACTAGGGACAACCTTAGTTTCCATTCTGCATCTGGAGCATAAATGTTGCAAAAGATGAAATCTTTTACTCAGGTTTTATTAGAGGGAGCTTTAAAATAGTAATGACCATCTGACTTAGAATTTTTAAATGTGTTTGAGTTCCTAACCCACTCTGTCCTTGATTTGGTAATTGGTTTCCAATTATCTTTGTTTTTAGAGGGGAAAGTACTATGTTAAATCTGAACATACAGAAAAAATCTTCTTTCGTTTATTATGGCCTAAATATGCAGTGATATATTCCACCGCTGGATTACTGAGTTTGTAAACTAGAATAAATATTGTAAGATAGTGTTTGAATAAAGTCACTCATGTTAACAAGTTCTAGTATGATTTCATTAGAAGTTTGTTTTCTTTAATAATCAGTTCCCTGGCCATTTCCTTATTAGTAATAAAAACTTGTTTGGGTTTTGAAATAATAATTATGGTGACACCCATATCCACTGCTGTTTTACTATTGTTATTTCCAAGTCCTTACATTCTCATAGATTGAACTTTACATTTTTTCTATTTTCCATATCCATTGGTAGATTCTGCTTTTAAAATTTTTAGGGGACAACCTTGAATTAGTTTCAGAGCCTCTGCTGTGAGCAGTGTACTTTCCTTTTTATGTATTATGCATTTATGTATCAGTGAACATTCTCAGGTTATGATCATACTGTATATCCAATTCCCCATTCCTACCCTAGAAGTAACTACTGTAGTTTCTTAAGTATCTTTTCAAAAATGTTTTATACATGTAAAAGAATTCTGCTCCCCTTCACTCTTTCTGTTTCCTTTTGTATCTGTTGGAATCATAAGATACATACTGTTACTCCCCTCCTGTCTTACTTGATAATCATTTTGGCAGTCTTTCATAGCAGCACATAGAGATCTGCCTCTTGGTTTTACTTAGCTCCATGGTAGTTTGTTGTACCATAGTTTAGTTAAACAGCACCTCCTGGTGATGATCATTTAGTTTTTCTAGTCTTTGCTGTCACCAGTACATGTTCACCTTAAACCCTACCTTTGTTTTCACTTAAAATGTACATTTTCCCACCTTACTGAATTTTAATGTTGTCTATTTATACAAACATTGATCTTCATTTTAGTAGATTACTACATTGTTTTCTGATAATATGTGCTCATTACAGATTTTTCAGATAAGTTAAAAAAGTGTAACAAAGAATCTAAATTATCTATAATTCTATCCTATTAAGGTAAATACTGCAGAAGTATTTCTCCTGTGCCTAACCATGCCCCTTAGCCATCTTTCACAAAGATTGTGAATGATAGACATACTCCAGTACAGTATGGGCTGAAGTTACCCTAAGATGTTAGTCACTACCTGCATATCCAATAGCTGAGGAACTGGTAGATAAATCAGGCCCTAACCACAGATTGGAATGCTATACATTAATGAAAATGGTGTTTCAAAACTCTGGGCCATAGGTATTCCTCTCTGTGTAGGTACATGTACAGTCAAGTGCCCAGGAAAATAAAATGGAAAGGTAATAAGCCAGGATATTAAAAATGATTATTGGTTAATGGTGACATTTTTATATTCCTTTTAAACTTAAGTATATTTTCTAAAATTTCCACAGTGGTCATGAAACATTTGTATATTCACAAAAAATAATTGAAAGATATTTTTAAAGGTGAACTATTGGAAATTTTTAAATTTGTTTAGAAGCCTTTTTTTTTATTATTGATTTATTTACTTGAAAGAGATTGAAAGAGAGCATGAGCAGGGGGATCTGCAGAGGGAGAGGGAGAAACAGGCTCCCCACTGAGCAGGGAACCTGATGTAGGGCTCGATCCCAGGACCCTGAGAACATGACCTGATTCCTTGTTCATCATGAGTACCACTTTTATTCCCACTCTCCAATCTTAACGTCAGGCAGGAAAAATGTTAGCCAGGGCTGCTTAGGTTTGTTAGAAGTTATTGTAAGTTACAGTTGAATTATGTTGAATACAGAATTCTTGCCTAGGTTCTCTTTTAATGACCCAAGTAAACCACACAAGGCCATTTTTAAAATTACATTTTGGAGTCGCCTCATGATGCCATTACAAGATTTGTTTCTAAATTTAAATATTCAAATTAATTGCATTCTATACCTAATACTCTTTGAGATAGGGGTTATCTGAGGACATTCTGGAACGAATGTTCACACCACTATGGGGACATGGAAAATGTCATGTTCACTATTCCTTGTCATTTCCTTCAAGAGAGATTCTGAGGTGATGCATGTTTTGAAGGAAAGGCCATTGAGATGAAGTATGTTTCCAGTATAATAATAGGCCTTTATCTCCAGAGCTATTTGCTGCAGACTGGGCAGCATTAAATATTCTTCTTAGAGGAAAAAGTGACAGTAGAATTATTTCCATAGAAAAAGGAGGGTGCCTGGGTAGCTCTTTCAGTTGGGTGTCTAACTTTGGGTCAGGTCATGATTCCAGTGTCCTGGGATGACTCCCATGTTGGGCTCCCTGCTTAGCAGGGATTCAGCTTCTCTCTCTCTCCCCTTCTGTCCCTCCCCACTCCTTATGCTCTCGCTCTCAAATAAATAAAATATTTTTTAAAAAGAAAATGGAATATATAGACATAGTTACTATTACATGCATCCGTCCTTTTTTTAATGGTGTCTCACTAATCTAGATGAAATCCTGCAGGATTCAACTTGGTACTTACTTTGAGAAAGGGAATTCCTAATATTTGATAGTCATAATTTTTTCCACTAACACAGTGTTTCTCAAACTTTTTAAATTCATGCCCCCATTTGAAAAACAAAAATCTCTTCTCACTCACTCTGAAAACAGTGGGTATAAAAGGAAAACTGTTGGGTTATTTGATGTTTCTCAGATATAAAGTTATAATCGAAGAAGCTTTATAAACACCCACCTAAAGATTGTGATCCCCCAAAAGTGATCACTCCTATTAAAAGACTATGAATACAGGTGCCCAGCTGGCTCAGTCTACAGCACGTGACTCTTGATGTCAGGGTTATGAGTTCAAGCCCCACGTTGGGCATTTGGGGTACCTGGCTAGCTTAGTTGGTAGAGCATGTAACTCTTTTTTTTTTTTAATTTTTAAATTTTTTATTTTTTATAAACATATAATATATTTTTATCCCCAGGGGTACAGGTCTGTGAATCGCCAGGTTTACACACCTCACAGCACTCACCATAGCACATACCCTCCCCAATGTCCATAACCCCACCCCCCAGCAACCCTTAGTTTGTTTTGTGAGATAAAGAATCACTTATGGTTTGTCTCCCTCCCAATCCCATCTTGTTTCATTTATTCTTCTCCTACCCCCTTAACCCCCCATGTTGCATCTCCACTTCCTCATATCAGGGAGATCATATGATAGTTGTCTTTCCTTAATCCAAAAGATTGACTTATTTTGCTAAGCAGAGCACGTAACTCTTGATTCTGGGTTGTGGGTTTGAGCCCCACGTTGGGTGTATAGAGATTACTTAAAAATAAAATCTTAAAGACTATGAAGTTTAATAAACATTCTTTGAAATTCCTTTCAAGTGTGGGAATCAGATTATTTCAGTTCATAAATACCATGGAATACAATGTATGTGAACCTTACACATTTTTAGGACTTATAATTATCATTGAACATAGATTTTTCCTAATATTACTAGACCTCAAACAAACCAGTGTTACACTGTGTACACTTTCATATTTTGTGATGAATTGTGTTTTGGTGTATGGGCTGTCATCCTCAAGATCCTTATTTGGGGAAACCTACAGTTGGTGGGTAATTACAGTTTATGTTCTGGTCAGTAAGTAGTAGAGTGCACAGCACTGACTGTAGTGTTCTCTGGATCACATACTGACAGGGCTTTTTTAAATGACACTGCTGAAATTTTCATAAGAACGGAATTTAGGGGAAAAAAAGAATTGACCATAGAATAACCATTAATTTCAGTACATTTATTTTGCTGGCTTTCATACTATGCTGAAAGGATTATGTTATTTTGATTGATTCACTAATACTAGTTAATCTAGAAAATATTTATCTGTAAAGGTTTGATACATACTTCAGTATGTATCTGAAGATTGTAGATTTAACTGTAGATTGCCTTCAGAGGTGTGATTAAGTAAGATGACTTTTTTTCCTCCAAACAATATGCAGAACCAAAATAGTTACTCTGAGAGACTGTATATTGTCCCGCTTGGCATTGCAAATAAATTTATTGCAGCATAAGCAGAATGATGCTAAAGATTGTTTTTGTTCTAAGCACCCGTGAGAGAGCATTCCAGCACATAACCCGCAATAGGGAACCTTGTCATCTGGTAGACATGAATATATTGAGAGACTTTAGAGTAGACCACCCGAGACCACTCTTGGGAATCACTGGATCCTAGTGTCAGCTCCATCATTGTGTTTTCTTGGACAAGCCTTTTAACTTTTTTTGAGCTTTATTATTTTTATCTGAAAAGTAAGGATAATAGTAGTACGTCTTCTACCTTTTGTACTAAAAACCATATTAGATATTGTATATGATATATTTTGGAAAGAATTGAGCACGTTGATTTTTTTTTTTTCTGGCCCACTGCCACCATACAGAAGACCTTCCCCTTAAACTTCTTTATTAAAATAGTGTTGTCACTGGGTATTACAGAAGACGAATCACAAACCTGTACCTCCGAAACCAGTAACACATTGTATGTTAATTTAAAAAATAAATAAAAGTTAAATTAAAAGTAAACAAATAATAAAAAACAATTTGAAAATTAAAATCAGAAAATGTGAAAAAATAAATAAAACAGTGCTGTCTACCTCATTGGTTATCCCAAGGATTAAATGAGATATTCAATAATAAAACCATTTGCCTTAGCATAGGGTCTGGAATATGATAAAGACTCAGTAAATGTTAGCAGATGCCTTTATTATTAGCATCTGTGTTATTGTATCACCCAGTGAGAACCACTATTGTAGTGGCAGTACTAGTTAAAATAGACCTCTAAGCATATTAGGTAGCATTTACATTTATTTGATCACTTAGTGGCTACTTCTTGTCCATTACCTAACCCTATACTTTACTGCTTACGTTCTGGGGCACCTGGCTGGCTCAGTTGGAAAAGCATGTGACTCCTGATCTTGGGTGGTAAGTTCGAGCCCCATGTGAGGTGTAGAGATTACTTAAATAAATTTAAGTGAAAAAAAAATAATGTACAAGTTTGGGATCATATCTGACCCATTAATTTTATTTATGTGCCTGCTAATTTTTAAAGATCCTCTTTTTTTTTTTTTTTTAAGATTTTATTTATTTGTTTGACAGATCACAAGTAGGCAAAGAGGCAGGTGGGGGCGGGGGAGCAGGCTCCCCACCGAGCAGAGAGGCTCGATCCCAGGACCCTGGGATCATGACCTGAGCTGAAGGCAGAGGCTTTAACCCACTGAGCCACCCAGGGCACCCCAAGGATCCTCATTTTTAAGGAAATTTTGTGTTTAAAAGGTAGGTGGTACCCCTATCCTTTTCACTGCTTAGCATCGCAGTGATACTAAGCACGTTAATTAAAATGCCTAAGAGAGTCTCTGTAATTAAAATACTGTTGTTGGGTTTGATCTACACTGTAGAAGCTATAGATAGCTTGGTGACAGTTAGACTTATTTCATGGTGAGTCATTCAGTTTTAGAAACTATCTTGTCAACCTCCTCACTTTGCAGCTAAAGAAAAGGAGCACAGAAGGATTATTGCCTAAGGTCACACAGCAGGTTTTCTTTCCCTAAGAAACAAAATACCTAAGTTGGTATTTGGTGTAAAATTTGGTGACAGGTTGTCAGAATTTTTGCTTCTTTTGGAGCAGACTTCAGTTTCTTTCAACATCATTTTCCTGATACACAACTTTTTCTGAGAAGGTACTGTATACTGATAGGTTTTAATTTCCTTTTAGTTACCATTAGAATTTTATTTCAGATTGCTTCATATGTTATAAATTACACCATAGGGTCAGTCAGAAAAACATAACTCTGAGTTATTTTGGTAGAACATGTGAGAATGTTTTAGTAAGTAAAGCTTGAACTCTTTTAGTCAAAATAATTTCCACATATTTGTGTCAAGTCCCAAAGAGGAAAATTGGCCCTTTTTGGACATAGAAGAGCTCTCCCCCAACTCCAAAAGTACCATTTTTTTTTTAAATAACTGAAGGATTTAGGGTTTATTTTTATTATATCACATTCCTAAGTCTTACCCCATCATTTTTATCGCCCAAGCATATACATACAAATGAGGCTTTATGTGTATGGTTGGAATGAGTCATCATTAATACTCGGATTGAACTTAATTTTTAGCCTTATTTAACATCCCTGCTCTTTTTAAAAATAATACAAAAGTGAGAATGTTATCATGAGAGAGGAGATAATGGTGTAGACATTCAGAGGGACTTAACTTTCATGTGTGAAGGAATTGGTGGTGCAGTAATAAAGAGACAGTTGCACATTCCACTGAGCCCATTTTATGGAAACATCTCCATGGTTAGAAAACTTAAGAGAAATAATTCACATACTAGTCAGAAATGTGGGTAATGTATATCACCTTATTAAATGCCTACTTTGATGATATCCTGTGTTCCAAAAGTAACTTTGTAGTGTCCTTTCTGTGTTACATTAAGGTGGCAGTTCTGCGGCATTTCCTCAGCTGGAAATATATAAATGACTGATGGAATTGGGAGAATGCCTTCCCTTGAGTCCACCCAAACTTTTCTTCCCTTCCACTCTGCTGTCCCTGTCCCCAAGGCAAGATTTAAAACAGAGAGTGGTTCATGTGAAATGACCCAAACCTAGTATAAAGTACTATTGCACTTTTAATCCCAGAAGAGAATGATGCTTCACTGGAAAGCAACCAGTATAGAAAAAACAATAAGGCCTGTACACAAAGAAAAATCCATGATAAATCTGGTAAAACTTTCTAATGATCTAGGATCAGAAGGTGAGAGAAAAGCCAAAAGTTTAATTGCGTTTAGTTGTTTGAACAAAACAGTTAATGGTATCTCTTAGGGTTGTCTTTCAAACTTTATTCTTATTACAGTAAGAAATTTATTTTCCATTGCAACTGGTGTGTCCTAGTACATTTCATGAAAAATAACGATCATTATTAAGTCCTGAGTTTTTTATATTTTATCTATTCTGATATTTTATTTTGGCATTTATTCATTAATGACCCACTAAATTAATTTCAGAACCCACTGAAACTCCCTGTAGTAACTGAATGACACCACTTTAAGAAGAATTTAAATATAGTTGGTGATTCCAAATCCAGCTCCTAATCATGGATGCTAATTTCTTTTTATGGATACCCCTTCACTGTGCAGTTTCTGCTATAAGGTTCTCATTTTTTGCTTCTTGCGTAAAAAAAAGTCTCACAAGTTTTGTCTTGCTTATTGTAGCTGTTTTTTCTAGAGTGTTTATGAAGGAAGTATTTTTCTGATGTGATTTTTGTTTTCGTAAGATAATCTCCAAGTGTAAAGTTCAACTTCTGTAAGTGCCAGTAATTGTGTTCATAATTTATTCTACCTGTCCATGTTTTGGTAACATTTATTTTTATCATTCATTTTTAAGTATAACTACTCTTTACTATTTTCAGCTGCTGCATTGTATTTCTTAATTGTTCAAAGTAAACTATGAGGCCTGAGAAGAATTGGAAAAAGTGGAACTTCAACATGCTTGTTAGAACTCTCAGGAAATGGATTTGTATGGAGTCAATTTCTTATTTAAAATGGATTATTTACTACTTTCAGTATCAAGAATATGTTATATGCAAATCTATTTTTAAAATGTATTTCGGGGGTGCCTGGGTGGCTCAGTGTTTAACAGGTCATGGTCCCAGGATCCTGGGATCGAGCCCTGCATCGGGCTCTCTGCTCGGTGGGGAGCCTGCTTTCTCCTCTCTCTCTCTCTCTCTGCCTGCCTCTCTGCCTACTTGTGATCTCTGTCTGTCAAATAAATAATAAAAATTTTAAAAAAATGTATTTCATGCTTCCCAGCATCACTCACAGATGATAAATATATTTTAGCCTTTTCATATCTTAATTGTTGTGATGGTATCCATATACTATATTATATTTGTATTTGAATACAAATCATGTACTTAATCACCTAGGCTTTCAGTGTACAGTATGGTAGCCTCTAGCCACATATGGCTGTTTAAACTTAGATATAAATTATTCATGTTAAATGAAGTTAAAAATTGAGTTCCACAGTCACACAAGCCACATTTTCACGTGTGGCTAGTGGCTACTGTATTTGGACAGCACATGTGCAGATTTTCGTAATTGTAAAAACTTCTAAAAATGGCTTAATGGCAGAGACCCTTCTTTTTAATCTTTGCATTCCCTACAACTAGACACAGTCACAACTTTTTTTTAAAGATTTATTTTGTGAGAGAGAGAGAGAGAGCGCCCATGGGATGGGATTGGGAGAGGGAGAGATTCTCAAGCAGATTCCCCACAGGGCATGGAGCCAGACACAGGGCTCAATCTCACAACCCTGAGATTATGAACTGAGCCAAAATCAAGAGTCAAACACTTAACTGACTGAGCTACCCAGGCACCCCACTATTATACCTTTCTCATAAATGCATAGTACCTACTCGTAGAATTTGGTAAGTGGCTTAACACCAGTGCTTTTTATTTTTGAAATTTTTATTCTCATTTTCTGCCAGCTATCATTTTTTGCTGTAATCAAGTGGAAGTAGCATCTCTTTCAGTTCTTTTGGCTATTCTCTGTCTGTTGATGGTGTGGAAATCAAATAGCCAAACCATGTAACTATAAATAGATTATAAGAGTGGTCCTAAAACTAAAGAGGATCCTACTAAAGAATGAATGGATCAACCAGGAGATTAAAAGAATAATTTAAAAAATTTGTGGAAACAAATGAAAATGAAAACACAATTGTTCAAAACCTTTGGGTTGCAGCAAAGACAGTCCTAAGAGGGAAATATATAGCAACACAAGCTTTTCTCAAGAAACAGGAAAGGTCTCAAATATACAACCTAACCTTTTACCTAAAGGAGCTGAAAGAACATCTGGAGAATTTGCTGGAGAAAGAACAGTAAATAAAGCCTAAACCCACCAAGAGAAGAGAATTGATAAAGATTAGAGCAGAAATCAAGGAAAAAGAAACCAAAAGAACAGTAGAACAGACCAACGAAACTAGGAGCTGATTCTTTGAAAGAATGAGATTGATAAACCGCTGGCCAGACTCACCAAAAAGAAGAGTGAAAGGACCCAAGTAAATAAAAATCATGAATGAAGGAGGAGAGATCACAACCAACACCAAAGAAATACAATTATAAGAACATATTATGAGCAACTATATGCCAACAGATTAGGCAGTCTGGAAGAAATGGAGACATTCCTAGAGAAGTATGAACTACCAAAACTAAAGCAGGAAGAAATAAGAAACCTGAACAGAACTATAACCAGCAAGGAAATTGAGGCAGTAATCAGCCCCCCCAAAAGAATCCAGGGCCGGATGGCTTCCCAGGGGAATTCTGCCAAACATTTAAAGCAGAATTAATACCTGTTCTTCTGAAGCTATTTCAAAAAATAGAAATGGAAGGAAAACCTCCAGATTCTTCCTATGAAGGCAGCATTACCTTCCAAACAACCCACCAAAAGAGAGAATTAACAATATCCCTGATGAACATGAATGCAAAAATTCTCATCAGTATACTAGTCAATAGGATCCAATAGTACAGTAAAAGGATTATTCACCACCACCAAGTAGGATTTATTCCTGGACTGCAAGGGTGTTTCAACATCCACAAATCAATCCGTGTGATACACTACATAAGTAAAAGGACAAGAATCATATGATACCCTCAATGGATGCAGAAAAAACATTTCACAAAGTACAGCATCCTTTTTTGATTAAAACTCTTCACAGTGTAGGGATAGAGGGAACATACCTAAATACCATAAAAGCCATATATGAAAGCCCACATTAATATCATTTTCAGTGGGGAAAAATGGAACTTTTTTTCAGTTTTCAAAAAACTAAGGTCAGGAACACAGGGATATCCACTCTCACCACTGCTGTTCAACATAGTACTAGAAGTCCTAGCCTCAGCAATCAGACAACAAAAATAAATTCAAGGCATCTGAATTGGCAAAGAAGTCATCAAACTGCCACTCCTTGCAGATGATATGACACTCTGTGGAAAACCCAAAAGACTCACCCCAAAATTGCTAGAACTCATACAGGAATTCACCAAAGTAGCAGGATATAAAAATCAATGCACAGAAATCAGTTGCATTTCTATACACTAGCAATGAGACAGAAGAAAGAGAAATTAAGGAGTCGATCCCGTATACAATTGCACCGAAAACTGTAAGATACTAGGAATAAATCTCACCAAAGAGGCAAAGAATCTGTACTCAGAAAAATACACAACACTCATGAAAGAAATTGAGGAAGACACAAAGAAATGGAAAAATGTTCCATGCTCATGGATTGAAAGAACAAATATTGTTAAAATGTCTTTGTTACCTAGAACAATCTACACATTCAGTGCATTCCCTATCAAAATACCATCAACTTTTTTTAGCTGGTAAAAATAATCCTAAAATTTGTATGGAACCAGAAAAGACCCCAAATAACCAAAGGAATGTTTTAAAAAAGAAAACCAAAACTGGTGGCATCACAATTCCAGACTTCAATCTCTATTACAAAGCTGTAATCATCAAGACAGTGTGGTATTGGCACACAGACAGACACATAGATTAGTGGAACAGAATAGAGAGTCCAGAAATGGGTCCTCCACTCTCTGGTCAACTAATCTTGGACAAAGCAGGAAAGAATATCCAGTGGAAAAAGTCTCCTCAACAAATGGTGTTGGGAAAATTGGACAACCACATGCAGAAGAATGAAAATGGACCATTCTCTTACACCATACACAGAAATAGACTCAAAATAGATGTAAGGTCTAAATATGAGAGAGGAATCCATGAAATCCTAGAGGAGAACACAGGCAGCAACCTCTTCGTCCTCAGCTGCAGCACCATATTGCTAGACCGGTCTCCAAAGGCAAGGGAAACAAAGGCAAAAATGAACTATTGGGACATCATCAAAATAAAAAGCTTTTGCACAGCAAAGGAAACAGCAAAAAACAAAAGACAACCAACAGAATGGGAGAAGGCATTTCCAAATGTCTTATCAGATAAAGGGCTAGTGTCCAAAATCTATAAAGAACTTATCAAACTCAACACCCAGTGAACAAATAATCCAGTCAATAAGTGGACAGAAGACATGAGCAGTTATTTCTCCAAAAAAGACATCCAAATGGCTTACAGACACATGAAAAAGTGCTCCCCATCACTCGGCATCAGGGAAATACAAATCAAAACCACAATGTGATACCACCTCACACAGACAGAATGACTAAAATTAACAAGTCAGGAAATTTCAGATGTTGACAAGGATATGGAGAAAGGAGAACCATCCTACACTGTTGGTGAGAATGCAAGCTGGTACAGCCACACTGGAAAACAGTATGGAGGTTCCTCCAAAAGTTGAAAATAGAGCTACCCTACGACCCAGCAATTGCACTACTGGGTATTTACCCCAAAGATACAAATGTAGTGATCCGAAGGAGTAGCTGCACCCCAATGTTTATAGCAGCAGTGTCCACAGTGCTAAAGTATGGAAAGAGCTCAGGTGTCCATAGACAGGACGGATAAAGAAGATGGAATATTAGTCAGCCATCAAGAAAAAAAAATGAAATCTTACCATTTGTAGTGATGTGAATGGAACTAGAGGGTATTTTGCTAAGCAAAATAAGTCAATCAGAGAAAGACAAATTATCATATGATCTCACTGGTAATGTGGACTCTAAGAAACAAAACAGAGGATCATAGGGGAAGATAGGAAAAAATAAGACAAAACCAGAGAGGGAGACAAACCATAGGAAACAAACAGGGTTGCTGCAGGGGATTTGGGGGAAGGGAGTAACTGGGTGATGGCCATTAAGGAGGGCATGTGATATAATGAGCATTGGGTATTATAGAAGACTGACAAATCCCTGGACTTTATATGTGAAACTAATAATATGATATAGGTTAATTAATTAAATTTAAATTTTAAGAAAGTGATCCCGAAATAATTCTGAAGAAGAATGAGCGTTAGATTAAGTTACTTTTTGGTCTTTGCACTAACTACTGGAGTTCTTTTAGATTCGGTTGCTGGCTTTCAAACTGCATTCTTTTTAGGTGAAATATTGGGTATGTTCTCAGGCTGTAATAATTTCATTTCTGCTTTTGAATAGAGGAAATATATGTCAAAGCTTTCTAAAGTGCGTGTAAGTTAATAGCCTGATGAATTTTCGCAAACAGCGTTCTCCTGTAACCAACATCCATCCCTTTCCAGGCACATTGACTACCCACCAGCCCCCCAGAGTGTATACACTCCTGATTTCTAACAGCGTAGATTAATTTGACCTGTTCTTAGATTTATATAAATGGAATCATATGTACTCATTTGTGTCTGGCCTCTTTTGCTCAAATGCTGCTTGTGAAATGTGTATTGTTGTAGGTCTCTGATTTTATTAATATATTTCATGCCATTGAGAGAATATACCAGGATTTGTTTTTGTATTCTGCTGTTCATGGGCATTGTGTGGTTTTTAGTTCAAGGCTAGTACAGCTAGTGCTGTTGTGAACATTAACTGTGTTGGGAGAACATATGTGTTCCCATGTTTCTTGGGTATACAAAATTTATATCTACAATATACAGTATTTGTTCAAATATTTCAGTATTAACAGATACTGCCAAATAGTTCGCTCCTTATATTTCCACCAGCAGCAATTGAGATTTCCAATTGTTCTGTATCAATATTTTCCATCTTTTTCATTTTGGCCATTCTGGTAGGTGTGTAGTGGTATCACGTTGTGGTTTTTATTTGCATTTTCTTGATGACTGTTGAAGTTGAGCATGTTTTCTTATTTATTGGTCACATCAGTATCCTTTTCTCTTGGGGTCAACTAAAATCTTTCCCCATTTCCCCATTATGTTATATATTGGGGTTTTTTTAGTAGCTTCATTGAGATATAATTTACCTACCATTAAATTCAATCTTTTTTTTTTTTTAGATTTTTTTTTTTAAGATTTTATTTATTGACAGAGATCACAAGTAGGCAGAGAGGTAGGCAGAGAGAGAGGAGGAAGCAGGCTCCCCGCTGAGCAGAGAGCCTGATGTGGGGCTCGATCCCAGAACCCTGGGATCATGACCTGAGCTGAAGGCAGAGGCTTAACCCACTGAGCCACCCAGGCACCCCTAAATTCAATCTTTTAAGGTATATACTTCACTGGGTTTTTTTTAGTATATTCACAGTTATGCCATCATCACCAGTAGCTAATTCCAGAACCTTTTTATTACCCCTAGAAAGAACCCCTGTACCCATTAGCAACCACTTTACATTCCTCCTACCCCTAACCCCTGGCAGCCACTAATCTACTGTTTCTGTGGATTTGCTCTCTCTGAACATTTCACATAAATGGAATCATATAATCTGTGGTCTTTATGATCTAGCATAATGTCTTCAAGGTTCATTCATGTTGTAACATGAATACTTCATTCCTTTTTGTTGCCAAATAATATTTCATTCTATGGGTGTGCCACATTTTGTTTATTCATTCATCAGTTAAAAGACATTTGGGTTGTTTCCACTTTCTGGCTGCTATGAATAATGTAACTATGAAATTTGTGTACAGATTTTTATGTGTACATGCTTTCATTTCTCTTGTTTATATATCTAGGAGTAGAATCTCTGGGTCATACAATAACTCATTAACATTTGAGGATCTGCCACACCGTTTCCACAGTGACTGCACCATTTTACTTTCCTACCATTAATGTTTGAGGGTTTGTTTCCAGCCTTTGTTATTGTCTTTATTTTAGCCAATTTTGTGGATGTGAAGTCCTATCTCATTGTGGTTTTACTGCCTCTTAATGATTTGCGTAGTTCTAAATCTGTTCTGAATACAGTTCCTTTGTTGGATGTGTATTATATCTTTCCAGTGTCTTAATTGTCTTTTGATGAGCAGAAGTTTTGTAATTTTAGTACAGTTTAGTTTATAAATTTTTTTAGTTTATGGACAGTGCTTTTGTATCCAGTTTAAGAAGTCTTTTCATATTTGAAAATCTCGAAAGATACTCTCTTATGTATTTCTCTAAAGGCTCGATCATTTTACCTTTATGGTTTTATTGTTTTATTCTTTTTCTTTTATTATTTGATCTTCTGTTGTCTGTTGTCCATCTGGAATTGATTTTTGAGAGACACATTTTGAAAGATGATTTCTCTTAACATCTTAGGACTTTTTCTTTCCTTTTTTTTTTTTTCCCAAAGGGGTGAGAGACATTAATATCTGGTTAGAAAAATAATGTAGTGTCCAGGAATTTGTTGGTTATAAAAATTTGCCCTCAGGTGGTGATTGCAGAGTTAGGAAGCGAAGTTTAAGATTTGTAGGACTCCTGGGGTGCCTGGCTGGTTCAGTCAAAAGAGCATGCTACCCTTGGTCTTCAGGTCATGAGTTCCAGCCCCATGTTGGTGTAGAGATTACTTAAATAAATAAATAAACTTTAAAAAAAAAAGATTTCTTCCAAGCATCAAACATGCCGGTACATAATTAAAAAAAAAAAAAAAAGATTTGTAAAACTCCTATCATACGTCAGCCTTAGCTCAGTGTTTCATAATCTCATTCACTCTCTACAGTATTCTTGTAAAGTAGATGACATCGTTCACTTGCAAATGAAAAAACTGAGGCCCAGAAAGATAAATACACTTTTCCAAGCTCACACAGCTAATAAATAGGTAAAATCATGCCTCAAAACCACATCAGTCTTGAATTCTAGAATTCTAGAATTTAAGAATTCTAGAATTCTGTCTTTTCATTGTGCATTTTTTCAAAATCTTGTAAAATCTTAACTATTAAACTTAACCAGTTTAGCCTGTTCATCTTAAATTGCTGTAGTATCCGTCCCAATAATAAATGCTGATGACCTGTAGAACCAGGTAGGCAGGTAGATACATGGGTTTTTGTTTCGTTTTGTTTTTTAATTTAACGTGGTTTGAAGGAAGCTGGCAATGAATCAACAATTGAAAGGTATTAGAGTGGACAGAAAGAATTGAAGTAATAACATGATGCTTGAAAAATTGGGTGCCTAAGAGATTCTTGTCAGTGGATATTGCCAGAGAAACCTCTGTGGATGTTTAATTTCCTGTGTTGTAGATCTTATTTTCCATGCTATGAAATGTAGGAAATTTATTTTAAGTATATTAGGGTCAAAGAGCATTTTCTAGGGCTCCCTCTACTGGCTTTCTATTAGTAATTAAGATACCTAGTTGCCAGAACGATGCTGGTACTAATGATGTAAGTAATTTAGGAAAGAAATTAATTTCAAGGTCTATAAGAGGAGATCGATGTTTGTAGCAAATGCAAATAGAAAAATAGAGTTAGAGAACTCTAAGCTTATTTATTTTAGAATTCTTATTTGGCTATTGAATCTCTTGAGTTATGGGGCAGAACACTTCTAATGGCATTGGAAACTTTCCATTTCAAACAAATAGTGGTAAAACTTTAGACTCGAAGGTTGGTGTGATAGGCATCAATGTGTGGGATCAACTTTCTTAAGTGGTGATAATATTACAAAAGTACTGTCTTTGGTCCTTGTTAACTAAAAGATGAACTTTTGGCATCCTTAGTGGAGAATTCTGCAACTGCTCAATGGACTGGTTGGTTTCTAGAAAAAGGTCATTTGGAAATATTCAGAGAATTAGATGATTAGATAAGGACCTTACTAAATGAGAAACTCCACAGTGAGGGGGCTCCATGGATCCATCTAAACCATACCTCTATCTAAAAGAGGTAATTATCCTCTTTTCAAACCCAAGGCATTTCACACCTGATTGCTAGGCACCTAATAGGCATTTCACACCTAGTAGATGATGACTCTTTCCCAGCTAGCAGTGACTTGACCTCACTTTTCTTCTCATAATAGCTCCAGACAGCTACCATTTCCCTTTTAGAGTTGCCTTTTGAGGAGAAATCTGCCTGCTACTTTGAATTCTAGACGTTTTGCTTGGTAATACGTAGAATATAAAATATCCCCCATTTAAGAAAAGTGCTTATAAAGAAACTAAACAAGTATGTGCTGATTATTTTCATTAGAGCTAATACTTGTAAATAATAAATCCCTTTGATATTTAACTTGTTTAATTTACAAAAGTGATGTAGTCCCAAATTTGCAGGAAAATTCATGTAAAGCAAGATTAAACAGTTTAAGTAAGTTAAGCATTGAACCATCTTTGTAATGGACAGTTATTTCTTACTGTGACAGATGAAGACCTAGTTTTACTTCTTCAGAAGTAATGAGAGTGTAATTTGGTTTTAAATAAATAAAATGTAGCATCAGTTCAAGAACAAATGAATGTATTATTATTCTAAGATTAAGTATCATTATTCCAAGAAGTTTGGTATTAGAGGAACAGATTCTGGGAACAATCTGGGTTCCATTTTGAAAGCATTAAATGATTTGTTACTGTGCAGATAGCTACAGATTTATGTATGGATGAATATGTATCATTTGGATAACTTAAGAATTCACTGTTAGAATTGTTAGGACTATTACAGATCATCAGCCTGCAAATATCAAGGCAAACCTTGCTTTCATAGGATAGTATTGACAGTATAAAATAACGTCAATTAGAAGAAAAAGTCCTCAAAACATGAAAATATTTTAGAGGAAATGCAAAGTGTATTGTTTAAATTTTTGTTGTTCTGTCATATTACTACTCTTAATAGCACCTGATATTTTTATTATTGTTATTATTACTATTGTTGTTATTACTATTATTATTATTACCTAATATTTTTATTACTAAATTCAGAAAATTTAATAGTTAAATTTTAGTCTGTTTCAAAATTGGGATGCTAAATATTTGAGTGGTTGAGAATCTAAGTAATCTTAGTCTTCCATTTAAAGTCCACTCTAGGGTTGCCTGGGTGGCTCATTTGGTTAAGGGGCTTTCTTCAGCTCAGGTCATGATGCCAGGGTCCTGGGATCAAGCCCCACATGGGGCTCCCTGCTCAGTGGAGAGCCTGCTTCTCCCTCTCCCTCTGCCTGCCTCTCTGCCTACTTGTGCTTTCTCTCTCTCTCTCTCTCTCTGTCAAATAAATAAATAAATCTTACAAAAAAAAAAAAAAAAAACCCGTATAAGTTTGGCTCCATGCTTTCTTTCCAGCCTTCATACTGGACTAATAGTTGCAAGATACACTTCTGAGTTTAACCTCTACCATGAGCCAGCAGGACCACAGGCAGGTCATGGGATGGTTTCTTCACCTGTAAATAAAGGAACTACACAAATTCTGTGGTATTAGCACTTTATTTGGAGAAGACCTTTGAAAATCTAATGAAAGCTGTGGATCTTTATACCCAGAAAACTGCTGATTCATATAAAATGTTGCATATAACTACAGGAGCTGCAGTGTTCCCGAAGCCATCCACACAGACTTCAGTTTAAAGATACCCCTGTGGGGCACCTGGGTGGCTCAGTGGGTTAAAGCCTCTGCCTTCAGCTCAGGTCATGATCCCAGGATCCTGGGACCGAGCCCCACATCAGGCTCTCTGCTCGGCAGGGAGCCTGCTTTCTCCTCCCTCTCTCTCCCCCTGCCTCTCTGCCTGCTTGTGATCTCTGTCTGTCAAATAAAATAAATAAAATCTTTAAAAATAATAAACCCCTAGATTGTAGATTTTCTGATTTTCAAAATCTGTAATTCTGTATTTCTATCCCACACCATCCTGTCGTCTAGCTGTATTATATTAACTTCATTTTTTCAGACTCCTAGATTTTTACTCAATATTTCAACTTTCAGATGTCCTTTCTTATGCCTCTTATCTATCCTCACCTTTAAAACCCTCAACCTAAAGCACAGTTCAGATATCTCTTTTTTTTTTTTCTGTGAAGCTTCTTCAGTCAGAATTAATTTTCTCCTTAGAACTTTGTAGCTCCGTCGTAGCTCTTAAACTCGTTGGTCTTGTATTACAGTTATTAGAGGGCTGTGTGTCCTCTGTTTTCCCTTCCTCTTCTTATCTGTTCCTTAACAGATGATGAATATCTTGACATCAGCAATTATGTTCCTGTTAGTTTTATAATTGAATGGTGCCTTACCAGTAGTAGTTGTGGAATAAATGCTTGCTAAATTAATTTGAATTTGTCACTTAGTTGTGATGACTGTTATGTGCTATATCCTGGAAAGGTTGACCCCCCCAAAAGTAGGTGGTGTGAAATAGAACTGTAGAGAAAGAACCTCATATATGGGATGAATTTGAAGAATGGGTAGAATTTAGGGAGGTGCAAGGGCCACATCTGGGAGAGATGACGAGAAATGAGAGAATTCATATGTTTTTACCTGTATTTCCTTATCAGTGAAATTAGTCTATTTTGACTGAAAATAGATAGGTATTAAAATTTAGCTTACAGTTTTTAGTAAAGCTTTGTATTTTACATTTTTGGCACTTTTGTTTTTACAGGTACAAGAAAATTCCCCAGGACATAGAGCTGGACTGGAGCCATTCTTTGATTTTATTGTTTCTATTAATGGTTCGAGATTAGTAAGTTAAGCTTTTTGTAGTTTCAACTATAATGTGTTGTAATCCTTTGAAAATGGAATTTTTTCAGATTATCTGTGGTGGTTATATATTAGTTATAAACATTATATGGAGTATGATACCAGTTTATAAAACTTATGGAAGGAAATATGAAAATGTGTAATATAGAATACTATATCTCACCCTTCAGTGATTATTGTAGGAGAATAAAATAGCTCCTAATATTTTTATTAAGACACTTTTATATGTTGAATATTTAATTTTTTTAAGCAGAAATAAGACGAAAAAGTTTGCTTTTTCAATGATTTCAGACCTTTGTATGCTTGAATTAGTAAAAACACCTTCTCAAATAACATATCAATTTGCTTGGAGCTAAATTTCATGATATATAAATAATATTTTTAGAACCAGGTAGAGAGGTATGTTCCAAAAGTACAGAATTAAAACCACCTTTTATAAGTTGCTTTTAGTTTACTCGTAGTAAAGTCTTAAAGGAAAAAAATTGTAATTTCACCAAAGGAAATTCTTACAATGGCTACTTGTCTTTTTTTTTTTTTTTCTTCTGTAGCAGTTTTAAGATTTTGTTCATTATTTATCAGCATCTCCTACGTAAGGGCCTTTATTCATTTATGTAATGAAATATTTAACATGCTGCTTCTATTTTTCTTTCCTTCCAGTTCCTAGTAAATAAATAAGGCGTGTATTTGGGAATACTGTCCAAAATTAAACCACAACATCAGCAAATGTCTTAGATTTTAAAATCAAAGTCATACTAACTCTGTTAGTAATATGACTTCTTATGGAATATTTTGGTTTTTTTAGCACTAAAACCCTAGATCACTTCAAATAATGTTGGGTTGCAAAATTCATAATCCGTAGTCTGCTATTAGAAGAAAGTCTGAAGTTGGTAAGATAGGAGTTCTTAATTTTCAACATTCTTTCACCTCAAGGAACATTTGAATGTTAGTGGCAGCTTTACCTATTGGATGTTTTATGTTGATTATTAATATTACTCCCATAGGACCTTAGCTTAAGCTAATTAAGTTTTTATTTATTAAGAAAAATGATTTCTTTATCTTCACAGAATAAAGACAATGACACTCTAAAGGATCTACTGAAAGCGAATGTTGAAAAGCCTGTAAAAATGCTGATCTACAGTAGTAAAACCCTGGAGCTGCGAGAGACATCTGTCACCCCCAGCAACATGTGGGGAGGCCAGGGCTTGCTGGGAGTGAGCATTCGTTTCTGCAGCTTTGATGGAGCAAACGAAAATGTTTGGCACGTATTGGTAGGTATTAGCTCTGAGCTGTTACTTACAGTTTACGAAACGCTGTAGGAGGGCGCTGTCTTCATCTTAGTTGGATTGTAGAGGTGTTATTATTAGGCTATTTATGGTTTCTGAAAATTAGAATTCATTCCTGTAGGTTAACAGATGTTAATAATTTCAGAAAAGAAACAAATACAGATGCCTAAGAACTATTTTTCTCATGATTCATCCATTAGAAGGACAAATGTCAAAGCAGATAGCTACAGATAGCTGAAATAATATTTTTTAAAAATGAAATAGATTAATATTTTAAATTTTTATTAAATATGTGATTCTTATGCTTGTGATTTAAATGTATTTTTTCCATAGCTTCTGATATGTGATATGTCTAACAAGATAGAAATGGGTTTTATGGGGCGCCTGGGTGGCTCAGTTAAGTGTCTGCCTTCGGCTCAGGTCATGATCCCAGAGTCCTAAGATCAAGCCCCACATTAGGCTCCTGTTCAGTGGGGAGCCTGCTCCTCTCTCTCTCCCTACCCCTCACTGCTCGAGTCTGCTTCTCCCTCTGCTCCTTACCCCACTTGTGCACCCTTTAAAATAAATAAAAGAAAATCTTAAAAAAAAGAAAGAAAAGGAAATATAAGGGGTTTTTAAATCACTAAAGTTAAGGACTATGAAATATAAATTTGGAAGATTATTTTATATACATTAATTTTGGGGTGTGTTTTTGTGTTATTCTAGGAAGTAGAATCAAATTCTCCCGCGGCACTGGCAGGTCTTAGACCTCACAGTGATTATATCATTGGAGCAGATACAGTCATGAATGAGGTAATTGGTGTGTTTATTAATAATGAAAGTTACATAACATTTCCTCATTAATGTTTAAGTTCAGAAGTGTATTTACATACTTCACATTTAGAGGTGAAATTTAGGTCTTTGCTGATCAAGATAACTTATGCATCTGTTAAATAGATGTTTAACAGGACAGGGTGTTAAACAGAACGTCTGGGGGGTGTCCTATAAGGTATAGCTGTATGGAAAAATACATGCCATGTGGCAATTGCACAGATTTTGTATATGATACACAGAAATCTTTTCTAGGAGTTCCTGGGTGGCTCAGTCAATTGAGCGTCCAGCTCTTGATTTTGGCCCAGGTCATGATCTTGGGATCGTGAGATGGAGCCCAAGTGGGGCTCTGTGCTCAGTGGGGACTCTCCTTGAAGATTCTCTCCCTCCTCTGCTCCTCTCACTCTTGTGAGCACACTCTCAAATAAATAAATCTTTAAAAATAAAACAGTCTCTTACATATACCTCAGGACTAAAGCAGATGCCCATTTGGGTTATTGATTTCATTTTCTCTTCCCCTTATTTTATGGGAACAAATTTGGCTCAGCTATTTTAGATCCCTTTCCTTGTCTGTTAGGTAGTGGAAGTATATATTGCTAAATGGAAAATGAGAGAAAAATAAGAGGCCCAGATAACCAGGTCTTATAATGAAGAGTAGGGGCACCTGGGTGGCTCAGTCAGTTGAACGTCCGAGTCTTAATTTTGGTTCACGTCATGATCTCATGATTTCAGGGTCACGAGATCGAGCCCTATGTCAGGCTCCCCGGGGAGTCTGCTTGAGATTCTCTCCCTCCTTCTCCCTCCCACCCTGTGTGCACGCTCGCTTGTGCTCTCTCTCAAATGAAGAAATAAATGTTTAAAAGAAGATAATGAAGAGTAAAAGCAGAATATATAGAATTTGGGTGTAGAGGAGTTCTACTAAAATTGCTGACCAGGTCTTAAGGAACTGGAGATAAGGCATTGCACATAGGAGATAGGTAAAATATTTGAAATCTTGTTTGGAGTATTGGTTTTAAGGCATGAATTTTATGTCTAGCAGCAGGGCCTACAATCTGTACTTTTTAAAAGTTTTCCAGGTGATTCTGCTATTAGCCAGGTTTGAGACTCACTGTTCTGAAGTTGAGTAACATAAATATGTTTTCCTCCTGTGATGCTTCTACAGTCTGAAGATCTGTTCAGCCTTATTGAAACACATGAAGCAAAACCACTGAAACTTTATGTGTATAATACAGACACTGATAACTGTCGAGAAGTGATTATTACACCAAATTCTGCATGGGGTGGAGAAGGCAGGTAAGGCCATTTTTCAAACAAAGTTACGATTTCTTAAACTTATCAGTAGATATTATAAAATCATTGCTTTTATTTTGAAACACGTTATTAGTTTATTATAAGATTTCTTTTGAGAAAAGGAAAGAGCTAACCTAGAATCCTGAAACTGGTAATCAACTAGTAATCCATTTTTTTAAAGCATATATTTAGGTAGTGTGGTATGTGTATATACTACGGTCCTTTCTTTACTAATCTAAGATCGAACAGCCTTGTTTCATTTCCTTATTTTAATAAAATAGTTTTCAGTTTTATTTTCCTAGTTCCCTTCCCCAACAATGGGGTAACACAGATGTAACTTTCTCTAGCTGTTGGGGAAATTTCTTAGCCATATGTGGAAACTGTTGGCTTTCAAAAATGACTGATTTCAAGCAAAAGTTAGACAGAATTGCAACAACAACAAAAAGCAACTTAGAGGGATGCCTGGGTGGCTCAGTTGGTTAAGCATTTGCCTTCATCTCAAGTCATAATCCTGGGGTCCTGGAATCGAGCCACACATTCAGGCTTCTTGCTCAGCAGGTAGCCTGCTTCTCCCTCTGCCTGCCACTCCCCCTGCTTGTGTGCTCTCTGACAAATAAATAAAATATTAAAAGAAAAAAAGAAGAAAAGTAGCTTAAAAAGATTATCAAGCCAAGCAGAGAAGCAAACTGTATAAAATCAGTTTTCCAGGACCATTCATCAAGTCATTTTCCCTAATTTTTCAAAAGCCAAAGCGAAGCAAGCATGAGGACTTGACTTCGCTTCTTCAGGTCTTTCAGCTGTTGTTTAAATTGTACAAGTTTGGGACACCTGGGTGGCTCAGTTGGTTAAGCGGCTGCCTTCGGCTCAGGTCATGATCCCAGCGTCCTGGGATCAAGTCCCACATCAGGCTCCTTGCTTGGCAGGGAGCCTGCTTCTCCCTCTGCCTCTGCCTGCCACTCTGTCTGCCTGTGCTCGCTCTCACTTCTCTCTCTATGACAAATAAAATCTTCTTAAAAAATAAAATAAATTGTACAAGTTTTTCATTTTTGAAAGCCTTATTTAATTGAGGAATTATTGAGTATAAGCCATAATTATAGGAAAGCCTAGGGTTTGGAAACCTTCTAAATACTTTATAAAAGTTCTAGCATTTGCTGGGGAGAAGGTGACTTAGTTGAGGCAGGCAGAGAAAGACCCTGTTCATAATATCTTTCCCCACACTACCTGAGATTCTGTAGCTGACTATATGTTGCAACCAGAATGCTAGCTTGTTGCAATTTGAGAAAATAGATAGAGGTATCACCTTAAGAATCTGGACTGTCTGGGGCAATTCTTGATCAAGTTATTTTCCATTGTCCAGGTTTGTAAACACACAGAAATATGATCTCAGGGCATTCAAAATCGACTCATTTCAGAGGGACTGCCTCATATTTAAACTAAATTTGTAGAGAAGCTGCTGTGTTTATTAGCATGGCAAATATTTAGTTTATAATAGAAATATTTCCCCTCTCCAGTTAGAAGAATACTCAGGTCAGATAAGTATCACAAAGAGTACTTGGTAAACAGAATCAAGAGTGCAAGGAAGAGATTCTGAAGATGGTGAAGTCCAGATGCAAAGAACATCACTAATTCCAAGAACCTTGTTTTTATTTTCTTTTTATTTTTTTAAAGATTTTATGTATTCATTTGACAGAGATCACAAGTAGGCGGAGAGGCAGGCAGAGAGAGCAGAGGAATCAGGCTCCCCACCGAGCAGAGAGCCCAATGCAGGGCCTGATCCCAGGACCCTGGGATCATGACCTGAGCCAAAGGCAGAGAGGCTTTAACTCACTGAGCCACCCAGGCGCCCCAGAACCTTGTTTTTAAATGCCTGCCTCTGATAGGCTGTCATTGATCAGTTTAAATTATTTAATCAACTTTCTTCCTCTCTAGTTCAGTGAGAATTGCAGATTTGATGGTAGAAAGGATGAAAAGTGAGCCAAGAAATAAGTAATTTTATAATATGAAACATCATTGTAAAATCAGATTTGGATTAGGAAGAGCTGGAGTTGGCCACTGTATGCTCTCCCAGCTCTGGGTGGTGGTAGTGTCCACAGAAGTAGTAGGTGCCTTGGCAGGAGAGAGGCACAAAGATAACCGTGCGTGACCCTCTCAGAAAGTATCAAGTAGTTTAGGAGATAAAAGCAATCTTGAGGGGCGCCTGGGTGGCTCAGTGGGTTAAGCCTCTGCCTTCGGCTCAGTTCATGGTCTCAGGGTCCTGGGATCGAGCCCCGCATCGGGCTCTCTGCTCAGCAGGGACCCTGCTTCCATTCCTCTCTCTCTCTGCCTGCCTGTCTGCCTACTTGTGGTCTCTGTCTGTCAAATAAATAAATAAAATCTTAAAAAAAAAAAAAAAAAAGCAATCTTGATAGAAACCTAAGATGGAATCTGATTGTGAAGAGCTTACCATGGACAGAAGTTTGGATACCCCCCAGGCAGTGAGACTCTGAATCACTGTACCCATGGAGGTGGTCGTTGGTTCTAAACAAAAGATACCAACTATTGTCATAAGCAAACATGAGTTTACTGCTATGGAGTTGCTCGGATAATCAGAGAAACAGCTAAAGTATCAGACATGGGAATGACAGAACTCAGCACCGCTAGGGAGTTATAGAGGAAGGAAATGAGCAGTTTTCATTAGTATTCTACTGAAGCGATGAAGTCATTTCTGTTTTTTCTGTCACTCCCAAGTTTTGCAGCCCTGGGTAGGAGAGGTAGATTGGCCTGCTTTGGGTTATGAACCATTCCTTGGTTTGGACAAGGCCCCCTGATGGACAGTCCCACCAGCACTGCACAGAACACAGAGAAGTAATTCTCCAAAGCAAAGAAGGAAAACAATCTTGGGAGGCCAGCAGACTGTGAAAAGAAGCAGTGTGATTATGTCTTATTAAAAAGATGCCTCTGCTGGCAGTGGGAGGATGAAGTAGAAGGAATCTGGATTAATTTGGATTGATTTGTGTCAGGTTCGGAAATAGAACTTCGGGTTGTGTAAATGACATCATCGTACAGGAGTGCTTGGAGCTCTTCAGTGGAAAGGCTATATGTCATTCATTACGCAAATAATTACTGTCTGCCATGTGCCAGGAACTGTTACGGCAGTAAACAAAATGAGGTCTCTGCCCTGAAGGACCTTAATATTTTATTGGGGGAGACAAAAAATAAATAAATGTACAGTGTGTTAGATGATGATAAATGCTTGAAGAAAAATAAAGGAAAGTAAGGGTATAATGTCTGGTGGAGGGAAGGGTGCTGTTTTATAAAGGGTGGTCAGGAAAGACCTCTGATAGGATGACATTATTTAAAAGAATGGAAATCGGTTTTGTATTTCAAAACCTCAGAGAAATGCAAGCTATGATTGATAATAACTTCAAGAAAAAAAATATATTTTCGTAGCCTAGGATGCGGCATTGGATACGGTTATTTGCATCGAATACCAACACGCCCGTTTGAAGAAGGGAAGAAAATTTCTCTTCCCGGACAGATGACTGGTACACCTATTACTCCTCTTAAAGATGGGTTTACAGAGGTAAGATAACTTCACTACCGGTGACATCACACAATTTCCAGTAAAACAAATCATCAGGTGTCTGTGGGGGGGCGGAGGGGCAGGTAGCCCTGAAGGCGATAGGGCAGGTGAGGAGGTAAATGCTGACCATGGTGAATATGAAGTTCCTGTATGATAGCCAGGTGGCTAGCCTGTGGATCTGGATTTCAGGAACAAGGATAAGACTAGAGATACAGATTTGGGAATCCGCAGCAGAGGGAGGGTAATTTAGCCTAATGTGAACAGTGATAAAAATTGTCAGGGAATTGGGCATGGGTGGGTCAGAGGACTGAGTCTGGAATCTTGAACATTCCTAATATTTAAATGGATGGGCAGAAAGGGGACTCAGCAAAGGGAGCTCAGAAGAAATCCTAAGGAAGGACAGAGCTTCAAGAAAGAAGGCATGTCGACCCTGAGGTACTGAGAGAAGTCAGGTGAGAGGACTGGAAAACACATGTCCAGAGAGACTGGCGGGGTGCAATTACCAGACCACAGGGAACGGAGGGCAAACATGGGTGATGAGGTGATGATGAGAGCTGGTGCTTAGTGTTTCAAGAAACTTAACTGAGAAAGCAGAGCAAGATGCTGTGTGGGAGCTATTACAGGATCAAAGTGAGGCTTTTTTAAGGAATAAGATATTTGCACAGGCTTATAGGCTTTTAAAACGTTTTCTATGGAAGTCTCATAGGACATTAACTTTCTTGTCTGCATGAATAAGTAAGAACCGAATATCCGGAAGGGAATGCTACCATTGTAAAGACAGGGCTGCCACCACTCTCATTTTCTGGTACATGGCTGGCCATCCCCAGTTCTAGAGAAAGTGAAGAGGAGCTAGAGAAGTGGAACCTTTCCTCACTCTCCACCCCTGCCCTTGGCCAATGGCCAGAGCCCATGTCATTTCATGCTTAGATGCCTACCACCGTGTCTGCTGCTCCTCATCAGTGGTTTCTGCCCCAGTTTTAAGCTTGTGGGCAGTCTGAGAAGACCAGAGGGTGAAATGGCAGCTAGGGAAAAGGGCCAGAATGCAAGTTGTGTTGGAATGTGCCAGGGGGCACTGGAGTTGGCAGAAGTTGAAGTATCCAGAGGTGAAACCACCCATCCGTAGAATCCATGTAGACTTACTTATCCCTCCCGCACCCCGCAAGGTAGAGGTCTGGCTGCCACATTCATTCACTGGTGAGAGAGGATAAGATTGACTCACGAGGTTAGAATCTTGAGAAACTCCAAGGACTCTATCATGGTACTAAGACTTCTGAGCTAATGTCTTCCATGAACAGTGAAAGTTAAAAACTGGCTGAGAACTCAGAGTAGAGGAAAGGTGGAGTAAAATGATTTGGGGACAGCTGTGAAGGGGAGGAAAGAGGAGAATCTCCTTCTAGAGTAGTGTGTGTGATGGGGGAGATGCCACATTATCAAGAGACTAGAAGTGACACGACGGAGAGATTGGGCTTTGACATGTAACAGAAATAGGAAGGAGTATCTGAAAGCAGAAGTCCCAGGTAAAACTTCTGACAGCTAGTTTGATCAAAAAAGGTATCTGTTAAGAAGTAAAACAAATTAGCAAACAAAAAAGAGAAAAAAGCAATCTGAGAAACAGACGCTTAACTATACAGAACAGATGGTTACCAGAGGGGCGGGTGGAGGTTGGGTGACACAGGTGATGGGGATTAAGGAGGGCACTCGTGATGCGCACCGGGTGACTATGGAAGTATTAAATCACTTTTCTTCAACTGAAACTAATATTACACTATGTGTTAACTAACTGGGACTTAAATAAAAACTTTTGTTTAAAAAAGGTATCTGTAGGAACAATGAGAGACAGTATCTGTATGTCCTTTCAAGTAAACTTGAGTAATTTTTTTTCTTTCCTTCTTTTTTTGGTAGGTCCAGCTGTCCTCAGTTAATCCCCCATCTTTCTCACCACCGGGAACTACAGAAATCGAACAGGGTCTGTCTGGACTTTCTATTAGCTCAACTCCACCAGCTGTCAGTAATGTTCTCAGTACAGGTGTGCAGAAAATCTATTTTCAACCCACTTTGTTTTACATGATACTCTTTTCTGTCTCTGGTTATAGAATTTTAAAACTTAATGCCGGTGTACTTTGAAAACTGTAAATATGCTCTGCATTTAAACCTCTTCTCGGTGTCTTTTAGAGTCAGGACTTCTCTTAGCTTGGACAGGTTGTAGAGTCAGGACTGTACCTTTCAGTTCTGTTTAATTATCTCTTTACGCAACAGATGTTTGCATTATCCCCCCAGGTAGTAAACACTGGAGATACAAACGGGAGCAAGACACTGTTCTCCCTGGGGGTTCATTCTTGCGCAGGGGACACATGCATGTCTTCCTCCCTTTTCTTATTTCTTATTCTACCCATACAGTCCTTTTTTTAGTTTTTTTCCAATAGCTTTATTGATACACAGTTCACATAGCATACAAGTCACCCATTTAAAATACATAATGCAGTGGGATTTATTTCTCTGTATTTGTAAAGTTGTGCACCCATCACATCAATTTCAGAACATCTCATTACCCCAAAAGAAACCCTGGGCCCTGTCAGTCCCTTACTGTCTTTCCCCAACCCCTCCGGCCTAGACCATTCCTAATCTCCTTTCTCGTTCTGTATTTTTGCCTAATCTAGACATTTCATGCAATATGCATGGTTTCTGTGACTGACTTCTTCCACTTAGAATAATGTTTTCAAGGTTCTTCATGTGGTAGCATGTAGTATTACTTCCTTTCTGCGGCTAGTTAATGTTCCATCATGTGAACGTGCCATGCTGTTATTTTTCCATCAGTTGTGGGACATTTAGGTTGTTTCTGCTTCTTGGCTGTTAGGAATAACGTTGCTACGAACGTTTGTGTACAAGTTTTTGCATGAACCTGTGTCTTCATTTTTTTGGTTATATTCCTAGGCCTGGGATTGCTTGGTCACATGATAATAGATCTTAACTTGGTATGTTGGTTGAGTTTATTTATCTGTTGCCTTCTTAAAAATCACCTGTTTTCTGATTTTGTTTCTTCATAAAACCAAGAGTATATTACTACTCAGTAAATGTTAAGTGAAAGAAATACATAGTTTAGTTTTATCTCATTAATATACATTTATTCTTGAGCTCCTTTTAATATTTGTGTTCACGATTTGTTCACGTTTCCCTTTGTCCTGGAATGGACTTAAAAGAGATGGATTCACCAAGATGCAGTTAAGGTCAATGGTATGATTTTTACACTTGGTCCCCTAGGTTCAAGTTCCAGCCCTTTTCAGTCTTCATTTTCATTCCCAAAGATGTGTTTTTCTAGATAAAATATAAAATTTCAATTTTATAGAATTAAAAATCCAGACATAGCCTAAGGTAGATGGCATGGTATTATGAACCACCCCCTTCCACCACCACCACCCAGCCTCACCAGTCTTCACTATGGTGACCTGCTTTTCTACTCCCTACCCTTTGCTGTTTTCTTCCCAGCTTTTTTGAAATGTAACTAACTACCATAAAATTAAGTCACTGTATGTATGCAGCTCCATGTTTTGTAGTAAATTTATGGAGTTGTGAGGTCATGACCACAATCCAGGTGTTTAGAACATTTCCTAGATGAAATGAAATATTAATGTCGCCAATATAAGTCACAGATACAGTTGGGAGGGAATTTAAAGTTTATTTCAATTGAGTGGTGTTGGAATCCTTTTTCATATTGTGATTTCTTTTTCTTAGATTCCATCAGATGGTTTTCTAGTTTATTCCTGAATAGACTTAGTACAGGTGGGCTGGTGTAACGCCCACAGCAGCAGACCGCTCTGTGTCTGAATAACTCTTTCCTCTTTTAGAGTAAGTGTTCCAGTGCCATACCAGAGCTCTTCTGACATCTCTCCTCAAATCGCAGTTTCTTTTTGACATTTTAAATCTTCTTACATTATAGTTACACTTGTCTTAGAAGCACAGGCACTGAGATCCCTGGCCTTGTTACACTGTAGAGAAATGGCTTCTTGACTATTAAAAGACAGAAATGTCAATCAGTTTCTCAGAAGAGACCAAAATCAACATTTTCACTTAAAGAAAATTGGCTTAAAAATTGAATATTATAGCAACATACAACATGTGAGAACCCACTTTTTTTTTGTTACTTACCTGTCTTTATTTTTAATTAAATTGCTGCAAAGTAGCCCAGTCAGTAACTATAGAAACATTAAAAAGTGTCTTAAAAATATATATGTATGGGGCTCCTGGGTGGCTCAGTGGGTTAAAGCCTCTGCCTTCAGCTCAGGTCATGATCCCAGGGTCCTGGGATCGAGCCCCGCATCAGGCTCTCTGCTCAGCGGGGAGCCTGCTTCCACCTCTCTCTCTCTCTGCCTGCCTCTCTGCCTACTTGTGATCTCTGTCTGTCAAATAAATAAATAAAATCTTTAAAAAAAAAATATATATATATATGTATATATGGATTTGGAAATTTGGGGGATTATAAAATTTTAGAAAATGAATATATCCTTTGGAAAGGACATTAATCAGTATGACCATTTTTATACACTCTCTTATGTTTCCTGTCCCGTCCCCTGCTTGCTGTTTCTGCAGAGAACTCACACCATTTTACAGGCTGTGTATTTTACTTGCTCAATATCAGACTCTGTTTTCCTTCCCCTCATTAGAATATAACCTACAGGGACGCCTGGGTGGCTCAGTTGGTTAAGCAGCTGCCTTCGGCTCAGGTCATGGTCCCAGCGTCCTGGGATCGAGTCCCACATCGGGCTCCTTGCTCTGCAAGGAACCTGCTTCTCCCTCTGCCTCTGCCTGCCATTCTATCTGCCTGTGCTCGCTCTCTCTCTCTCTCTCTCATAAATAAATAAAATCTTAAAAAAAAAAAAAAAAAAAGAATATAACCTACAGGTTGTGATTTGTCATTTCGTTAGGCTGTACAGTGCATTAAGGCCTAGAACAGTGTCCAGCATATAGTAGGTGCCCCCCAAAACCTTGAATGGATGAACATATCAGCTACCCAACTTTTTACCTCCATTTCTACAGAAAAGTAAATACATAATAAATAACTAGCTGAAAAGGGTTCCTTCATGCTTTTTAGGCACAATTCATTCCTGCTTACCATATTTAAGCAGATTTCTATAAGACAGTCTGGAATCCATGTACATTGTTACTATTGTTTAGACAGCAAAACCTCTCACATGAGTAGGTGGTAAACATTAATAGATAACCTTTATTATGTAGTATCCTAAGACTTACTTGCATTTGAAGAACGTAACTTCCTCAAGCTAGCATTAGTAAAAAGACTTCGGAGGAGGGTCACAGAACCCATCCATTTCCTATCAAAAGGAAATGGAAATTCAGGAAGCCAGGTCATTCTCTCCATCCCTCATACTCTCGTCTCTTTGAGGCCGTCCTCATGACTCTCCCTTTTCACAGACTGGCATTCATTCTCTCACAGGGCACATGCCCCCGCTGCCCCTAGCAGCCCTGTGTTTATGTGGTGTTTGGTTCAGGGGCCCAGTAGAGATTGACTGGAATCCTAGAATCCCATTTCTGAATTTTTTTTTTTAAGATTTTTAAGATTTTATTTATTTGACACAGAGAGAAATCACAAGTAGGCAGAGAGGGAGGCAGAGAGAGAAGGGGAAGCGGGCTCTCCGCTGACCAATGTGGGACTCGATCCCAGGACCCTGAGATCATGACCTGAGCTGAAGGCAGAGGCTTGACCCACTGAGCCATCCAGGCACCCCCATTTCTGAATTTCTAAAGCAATTTTCTAATCTAGCCCTGCTTAGGTCAGATGTAAAACTCTTGTCCAGAGGACTTAGCTGGGGTGGGTTTGCAGAGCTGCCTACACCTGTTAGGCCAGACTCTGCTAACAGTCTTCGCTAAAGGCCATAGGCAGACTATGTAGATCAGCTAAGACAGGGAAGCAGCCAGAAACCAGGACTGAATGAAGGCCTTACCATGGTAGGGAAGGAAGGGCTCTGAAGACTCCTAATAAAGTCTGTTCATTCTTTGTCAACTGAATTCGTTAGAAATTTTTTTAAAGATCGTGTTTTCGTTTCAGGTGTCCCAACAGTACCATTATTGCCACCACAAGTAAACCAGTCCCTTACTTCTGTGCCACCAGTGAACCCAGCTACTACATTACCAGGTAAGCAGCCGGAGATGAGAGGTGCGTGTATTAATAATAGCATGACTAATACTGTGCGTCTTTAAAAAAAGGAAAAAAAAAATCTTACACCTTTGTGGTGACTTTTCAAGTCTTTAAATCAATAAAAATAATTAATTAAAAAAAAAAGAAGTCTTTGAATCTCCTTTTACCTTTGCTGTAACTCTGTGATAAATGAGAGCAGATGTCACTGAGCTGTCCATTACCAGCTGTTGGCGGCTGAGCCTCAGACTCCTTATCCTCCGCCTGCTACCCCACCAGTGCAGCGTGAGGCAGGAAGAAGCAGCGTGTAAAATTCTGTCCTTCCGGGCTTCCTTAGGGCTTTCAGATAGTCGTCTCTGTGAATAAATGTTGTGTCCTGAAAGAGAGCATTCCCTATCACGTTCTTCAGAAGCTCTAACATAAGTTAGATTTTTGTTTATTTCTCTTACGGTTCCCAGTGACGACCAAGTGTCTTTATTTATCAGGTGGCAGTCAAATACTATTTGATGGCTCAAATATACTTGCATTGTGAGAACCTTTAATTGTATGACTAAAGAGGTCATTACATGCACATACGAAGCCATGAACCAAATGTGTAGACACACACACACACACACACACACACAATGGTGAAGAAGTGTAAAATGTTGACATGTGGGAAACTTGAGGGAAAGGTATATAGGGGGTTTCTGTATAAACTTTTGCAACTGTAAGTCTGAAGGTATTTCAGGAAAAAAATTGAAAAGTGGGAGGCACCGTAAACCTCCCACCACACTCAGGCCATCTTCATTCTGGCTCTCAGGTCACGGAGCTACAGAAAGACAGTTTGCTGAAGTGAGCTGTTTTGCTCTGGTTACTGTTAATGTTAGGACACAGAGCTGCCAGCCAGCAAGTGGACTTCTAGTGTTCTCGCTTTAAAGTGGGTAGTACTTGTTTCAGAACACAAGGATGAAACGTTTGCCCCAGAGGGAGTGGTTTACCTTTTGTTCTCCGCCTTCTCTCTAGGTCTGATGCCTTTACCCACAGGACTGCCTAACCTGCCTGCCCTCCCCAACCTCAACCTCCCCACACCACACGTCATGCCAGGCGTCAGCTTACCGGAACTCGTGAACCCGGGTATGTTGCCCATCCTGCCTTCCTAGAACTCTGGCTAATAAAAAGCTTTTATCCAGGAAAGCAAATCCTCTATTGCACTTTTTTCCAGAAAAGGTAGATCAGTTTAACAGATTTCAGCTGCTTCAAATTAATCTTTTTTACTTAAAAAAGAAGAGGAAGAAGAATGTTTTTGTGATTGTCCTCTACATGGCTGCCTCTCCTCCATTTTCCTCTCCTTATACCTGACAGCCTGAGAGCCTTAAAGGCCATCTGCAGAAAGAGAACTGTTGTGCCACTGCTGTTACTGACTTAGATGGAAGGGGTTCAGTCCCCCCAGTTGGAGGGGAATGAACTCCCTGCTATTCTGTCGTAGGTGGCTGCCCCCAGTGGTGCTTTTGAGTACTCAGGCCCAGGACCTTGGGCTGTGAAACCCTCATCCTGGCTCAGCTGGCTGCATTTGTTATTTGATAGATATTCTCTCTTATTAACAGATGTTTTTATAACAAAAACTGTTGAGATTTTAGCTACAAATAGTTAAGCTAGCCAATATCAAGCCCTTCAGCTCTGATTTTATGCACTGATGGGAATGAAGCAGCAGAGTGTCCCACAGATCTGCTCTTGTAGTTGATGATTACCCACGTTACCTTTAACTTGGAGGTGGCCGCAGGTCAGGGATATTCGTTTCTAACTTCCGTAGGTAGGCACATGAGTGATGTCAGTGAGTGTACACTGTCGTGTTTCTGTCTGGGTCATAATGGCCCAGATGTACCACCCCCTCTCTGGGTGTACTCATTACCTGCCCTCATTAACCCATTTGCTTTTCAGGACAGTGGTTTAAAAAGCAAATGAAGACTGTAAAGTCTAACGTTTACCTATCTTAGCGCTCCCTTTGTTTTTTCTTTTATGCCCCCGTATTCTTGGCTTCTTCCACCCTTTTCCCAAATGAACAGACTCGAAGAGCATCGAGGGTTTCGCCAGCCCAGTGGTTGTTCTGAACATGTTGTACGTTTTACCTTTCCTTGTTTCTTGAAGTAATACTCTTTCTTCATTCTGCACTTTGAAATCATCACAGTAAACCCACCAAGTGTAATGGTTACCAGTCACAGGGCTTGAAGAGAGGCTGGGCACTTCCGGTGAGCCTAATGGGGAGTGGGGGCTACACGACAAGCCCCTCCTTTCCTCGGCCTCCCCTCAGGGCTCGCTCTCTATCCTCCTTCTGTTGTCTGTGGAGAGGGCAGCTCTGACCCAACTTACAGTTGGCTGGGGGACTGGGAGCCCGCCCCATCCAACTCTAGTGTAGCAGCATTGCCTGCTGGGCAGGCTTCTGTCTGGCCTAACGGGGAGAATCCTTTCTTCTCGGAACTGGCCTAGTCACTTGGGGGTTTTGGAGTCTAGAAGCCCGGAACTTTGCCTCCTGGCCAGCTGGTCTGGCTGTGGATGTTTGGGTCTGGAGTGGCCTCCAGCTGAGGACAAGCAGGGATTGTGATGCGTGTTGCCCTTCCTCAGCTTCAGTTCTCTGGTGAAATGCAAATACACTCCTGTGATGATGACTGCTGCCTTTTTAGTGCTGGTAGGATGTGTGATCTCTGCCATTTCTGTCCTAGGTTTGCCACCTCTTCCTTCCTTGCCTCCCCGAAACTTATCTGGCATTGCACCTCTCCCCATGCCATCCGAGTTCCTCCCGTCATTCCCTTTGGTTCCAGAGGTGTCTTCTGCAGCAAGCTCAGGGGAGCTGCTCTCCTCCCTCCCACCCACCGGCAGCCCACCCTCCGACCCTGTCACGACCACTGCAAGGGCAGACGCTGCCTCCGCACCCGCTGTGGATGTGACGCCCCCCGCTCCCAAGGCCCCCAGCACTGTTGAGGACAGAGGCTGCGAACCCACCCCAGCCAGCGAGAAGCCTGTCTCTGCGGTTACGGATGCGAGTGCCTCCGAGTCACCCTAGCTTTGAAGCGGCCTTCAGAGTCAGCGTGGTGGGCTTATTTAACCACGGGAGCGTGTCTGGAAATGCAAACTGTCATTAATTTCATCCTAGTTTGTACCGTACCTGTAGGCATCCTGTAAATAATTCTAAGGGGAAAACTGAGGAAGAGGACGTGGGCTTGTATCCCACCAGGCCGGGGTGGTACTCAGGCTGGGGAGGGAAATGTCAGAGAGTGCTTGTATTTTAAAACAACCAAAAAGAATTGTGAGAGTGGCTTGCTGCCAGGTTTCCACTGCCATTCTTGGGGGCATACATCTTTGGGAAAGGTGGTGACAGGGCATCCACTAGGCTCCCTGTCTCCCTGCTGCTCCTTCTGTAAGTAAATGGAATATTTTATGCCTAGTACTCACACGCAACATTTCTCGTATTTTGTAAATCGTTTTTGAGAATGCAGACCACCTCACTAAATCGTGAAAGGAGAAGCTATTTTACTTTTGGTCTCTGTGAGTCACATCTCTCTAAAGGTTTACACGAAAATTCCAACTAAAGATGTTTGTTAAACAGTGTGCACTATGAATCGAACATCTTTTTATTCAGCCTGTACACAGATCTTTGTTTAGAGCTCTCAGAATTACTCAGACAACATTTTGTAACTGCTGCTGTTGCTTTATACGTCCACCATAAAATGGCATTTAAAAAGAAATAAAGGAGATGTTGCACAGTTTGAAACCAGAAGGTGGCACTTTGTGGCTACTTATTATAGCTCTACTGGAACGGCACAGATACAGCAATAAATTACAGTAATTTTATTTTCCTTCTTGTGGTGCATTTAAATGAGAACGAATTACCATGTATGCACTTGTTCCTCTCTGGTGTGTCACAGATCTTTAATGTAATTTTTCATGTCTTGTGTTTGCTTTTTCCTAAGTTTTCTAAGAGATGGTAAGTTAAGTGGAATCGATTTATCGAATGAAATTAAATGCATATTATATCTATTTTTTAACTAAGGCAAAAGAGGTTCATTGGTTACTGACCTGATAGTAGCATGAATGTTGCTAAGGGAGCAGCACATGTGCTTGACCTTCACCTCAGCCAGAAACTAGACCTAGCAGCACCGACCAGTGCCCCTAATAGAGGCCTCTGTACCAGCCGTTGTTTAGGTCATATCCGTTGCTGGAGCCATGTTTGTACGTAAAGCTAAATGGGAAAAGAAGACTTCAGCTCTGAGTATAGCTTCTTCTGTTTGCATTGTAAATCTTTCTAGAATATTCCTCTCAACAATCCTGTTTTTGGAGAAGAGCTTCTAACAGGTAGGAAAAATATTCACAAGCATATTTAAATGTTACATTTTTTTACTTTCTAGGATAGGAGGCCCTTTGAGCAAGTTGTTACTGCATTCTAAAAGATACTCATATATTTTTTTAAATGTTGAAGAGATACCTTAGTGGAAGGCAAGTAAATACATTTTAAGGTTTGAAAGTGATTTAAAAAAAAAAAAAAAACAGCAGTTCCTCCAATAATCACCTAACTCTTGTGAGGTCACAGTTCTCATTTGAGAATGATGACAGTCCTGGGCCGTCTTCCCAGGAAAATGTCCATAAGCATATCTAAAACACTAAGCTCCGGGGCGGGAGGGATTCTTAGCACTCGTTTGGAAGATGGGCACAGGTGTGGCCTGTGTGGGCTCACTGGGCCTTCCTGAGGGCCAAAACACTTATTTTAGATATCCTTTGCTTCCTTCAAGAAAACCAGTTTCAGCATTAAATAGGAGCATATCCTGCACTGGGACCAGAAACAGGGATGTAAAGGATAGTGTCCCTGGCAGGACGTCACTTACTGTGGCCGTGTGAAGAAGGGAACCTGGGGGGTATCAGGCCTCAGGGGCTCCCCAGAATAAGTGTTATAATCATGGGCTCCCCAGAATAAGTGTTATAATCATGGCAAGGCGCTCTCTGGCCAGCCTTTGCGGGGAGGATCACGTGCAGTCAGAATGACCTTTGAACCCCCTCTATCACCTTGTGTCCCTAAGTGCACACAAGAGGACCATGAGGCAGTGATAGGGGAGGACATTAGTTTGGAATAAACTCCATTATCACAAATATTCTAAAAATCATGGTGACTTAAATAAAGTTCATTTCTCCTGTGTTCAGACAGCCCATTGGAGGTAGTCTGGCAAAGGCAGGACCTGTCTGTGGCAGTGTCCGAGACCAGCCCCTATTTGGAGTTCTACAGGGCCCAGTTCCACTTCCATGGTCATTCCGCAGACCCGGATGGCAGCTGTAGTCCCAACCAGGCCATCTGGTGCCAGCGAGAAGAAGAGAAAGGTACATTCCCCTTTCTTTGGGGGACAGTTCAGAGCAGTTTCATGTCACATCCAGTACTGTGGCATACATCCTTGTGGCCAGTGTGGAGCTATGTGGCCACTTCTAGCTAAAGCAAGGCAGAGAAGGGAACTCTATCCGGCCTTGTGTTCCGCCCTTACTGAGGAGGAGGAAGAACTCGTGAGGCCCAGGGAGCAGCCCTGCTGCACCCCGGGAGCAGGACTGAGCCAGAAGAGGCAGTGTGGTGCAGGTGCTGGGGAGTTGGACAGGAAGGTTTCTGAGAGACAACATTGGACATGAATTAGGCGAAGGGGGAGAGGGGCAGAGACCTAGGTTAGGAAGTGTTTGAGGAGTAGCGTACACAGGACCCTGAGGGCCAGGCTGGGGAGTGGTGGCTTTGTCTTTCTAAAAATGGGAGTCCCTGAAGGAACTCCACAGGGGACAGGCTCAGATCAGCGTGTGAGAAAGTCTGTCTAGCAGTGGGGAGGCCGGAAGGGGCTGCACAGTCCCTCCGGGGGCCACCAACCCAGAAATGAATAAAAAGAAGGAAGAGTTTCAGGGCAGATGGAAGAAATAGACTTGCAGCTATCATCCAGGGGTCACTTTTTTTTTTTTTAAGGATCTTCTTAAAGATTGTTTTATTTGAGAGAGAAAGAGCCAGGAGGATGGGGAGAGGAGAGGGAGAGAGGGAGGATCTTAAGGCTCTGAGCCCAGTGTGGGGCTCCATCTCTTGACCCTGTGATCATGACCTGAGCTTGACCGACTGAGCCACCCAGGCGCCCCATCCAGAGGACCCTTTGACACCTAAGGCTGAGTGTGATATGACTTGTCCCTTCCCCTTTGGTTTTTGTTCCTGTTTTATCCTTAGCCCATTATTAAGCACACTTACCAAGGACAGCGAAGTTTAGCTCATTTCCTGACAAATGAAAAAGGAAATAAAAAAGACCTTCGTTATTTGTGAGACACTAGCTAATTAATGTTCAGGGATGGGCTCTGCCTTGGCCCAAAGGTGAGGGCTTTCCCTTTAATTTTCTCACCACCCCAGCTACAACTGGAATCACTTCAATTAGAATATGATTCCTGGGACCTTGGAATCTTAAGAAGCTTCCCAGGGGATGGGAACCACAGAACACTGACATTTCTTTTCCACCCTGGACCTGTCCCCTCCCTGGCTCCCATTAGCGGTACTGACACCTCCTCCTAGGTGGTCATTGAATTAGGCTGTTCTAGAACTCAGGGAGGTAAGACAACACAAAGGTCCTTGTCTACTAAGACATCTTACCACTTAGTAAATTACACATGTTAAGAGCCTATTGCTTGTATTTATTTTATTGCTGATATTTTTTCCATGAGGTTTAGGAAGAACATCTTCCCATACTGCTGACCGACGCGTTCCTTTATAGGCTTCTTGCATATGAGCCAGTTAGATTAAACAGAAGAATGGGGAGTAACACCAAGGCCAGTTATTTAAGCAGCAGACCACAGGCCAGTGGAAGAGCAGGTGGGCCCGCTCTCAGGCTGGTGGCATCCTGGGCACTGGAAACCATCCACTGGTGGAGGTAGGCCCCAGGGACTTGCAGTGTTCTCAGAGTTGAGGTTACACAGTATTTTCTGGCAATAGATAAAAACAGGCCCCTCTTCCACAAAGGCCACTGGGACTCAAGATAATAACAATCTGTGCTCACTGCCGGTGGGGTAAAGAAGCAAAGAGGGTTCTTGGCTGGTAGTTGGTAGAGCGTGCAATTCTCGATCCTGGGTCTTGAGATCAACTTCCACACTGGGTGTAGAGATTACTTTAAAAAATAAGTGAACTCTTGGTTTTCTTTAAAAAAAAAAAAAAAAATGGAACGCCTGGATGGCTCAGTTTGTGGGGCATCTGCCTTCAGCTCAGGTCATGATCCCGGGGTCCTGGGATTGAGCCCCACATCAAACACCCTGCTCAGTGGGGAGCCTGCTTCTCCCTCTCCCTCTGCCTGCTGCTCCTCCTGCTTGTGCTTTCTCTCAAATAAATAAAATCTTAAAAATTAAAATTTAAATGTAAAAAAAGAAGCAAGTTGCTGAGCCAGCCAGGACAATCTGTCAGGTGAACAAGAGGTAGCAAACTGGCTACCCTCCCAGACATGGTTCCTTTGATCCAGCCTATATATTAAAATGTGAATTAATTGCCAACATTAAAAATAAGAACACCTCACATAAATCCAGATTTCTGGTTTCTCTAAAAGTCCCAAGATTTGGCAACACTGAGTAAAAGTCCCACAAGGAAACAAGGGTCCCCATGAGCCGAAGCCCTTCATTTGGCCATGGTCCTCACCTGGCCCACTGGTTTCTGCCACCTGCCTGGCCCACTGGCATCTGAATTTTGCAGTGTCTCAAGTATCATCTTGACAAGGATGGGTAAAAAATTGGAGGCTTCAAAATGGTACATGGTCCAGAGCCCAGGGGATCCAGGATCAGAAAACAAGATGCTTCTGGAACACCTGGGTGGCTGAGTTGGCTGAGCCTCTGACTCTTGATTTTGGCTCAGGTCATGATCTCAGGTTTGTGAGATCAAGTCCCATGTCAGGCTAACACTGGTGTGGAATCTGCTTGAGATTCTTTCCCTCTGCCCCTTCCTCCTTCTTCTCTCTCTCTCTCTCTCCCTCACTCTCAAAAAAAGAAAAGAAAACAGGATTCTTCATGGACTTCATTATTTTGGATCCATGAGTCCCAGTGGAATGGGCACTAAGGTTTATGGAATTTGAAGCAGTCCTGTAAACTATAATAAAGTTGAGGGAGTGATGGCCCTGGACAGTGATGGGGACAGTGACAGAGACTTGAGTTTCACCAGCCTCTTCCTGAAGCTAATTTTGGAACCCCAAACTCATTATTTGCCTTAACCAACTCTTGGAATTCATGATCAGTTTTTTTTTTTTTTTTTTTTTTTTTTTTTTAGATTTTATTTATTTATTTGAGACAGAGCAAGAGTGAGCAAGCAGGCGCAAGAGGGAGAGCACAAGCAGTGGGGAGGGGAAAAGGAAGAAGCAGGCTCTCCACTGAGCTGGGAGCCCAATGTGGGACTTGACCCCAGAACCCTAGGATCATGTCCCAAGCAGAAGGCAGACACTCAACAAACTGAGCCACCCAGCAACCCCTCAGTTTTCTCTTTTAATGGGTTCTAAGAGGTCCTGAGTTCCTGAATGGCTTTCTTGCCCTCTACTCTCTATGGCCTCAAATCCTGATGCAAGAAAAGTGGGTCACATCTGGCCAGCTCTGACCAGGCTGGCCTGGCTTAAGTCCACCTGAGGTTGTGGGGAAAGCATTTTTGAGAAGCATTTGTACTAGAGTGTCTGGTGGTAGGGTTATGGAAACTGTTCATTTCTTCTCTTACACACGAGTGTTGCCAGAATCTTTAAAAACACGTCCGAATTACTTTTTAATCAACAAAACAATAGGATCATTTCCATGTAGGGGAGAAATGGAAGACTTATGGAACCTCAGCTGCCTAGCCTGGAGGATAAGGGGCTGGTGATCTCCAATAGCATTTCAAAGGACTGTATGGCTGGTCATATACACAGGGAGCTCTCTATCAAGAAATCTCTAACACTGGTCCTAGGTTGGAATTATCAGTGTCATTGGCCTTAACAGACTTGCACTGTGACTGATCTACAGTGTTGTGTTTGTAAATCAGTTTACTGGCCAGAAATGTTCCAATATTCTAAATATTCAGACAGCTGTGTTGAGCAGAGAGACCCAAAGACTCGGCAAGAGTCCACATTATTTTGGCATTTAGATCTCTGAAAATAATGTTAGCTGTCAGATACATGAAGCATACACCCTTCAAACATTGTTTCATTTGATAACACCCTTCTAACATTGTTTCATTTGATATCTGCAGCTGAGTGACCTGTGTGCCTGTGGGCGGTGCGGAGCATGTGAGAGCCTGTTCCAGAGCCTGCTCTGTTTGTTAGGGAGCTGAAACAGGCTTCTGTTGCAAGAGTCCAGGGGCTTGGAGTTCATTTAGTAAACAAGGCATTTACCCACCTTGATTTCTGCCAAGTTTTTGCTTTTGTTTTCCTGGGATGACCTGAAATAAGGGCATGAAAACTCAATAGGCAATGAAATTCATTTTCCCTAATTCAGATTTCTACTAGGCAATAGTATATATAACCTGAGGGAAACAACTCCCACCGCCCCCACCCCAGCCCCCAGGGTCTTCGCCCCCTGATGTTGCTGTGTTCCAGGAGAGGAAAAATGAGGGTTGATTGTACTTGGAACATGTTAAGTGGCAGAAGAGAGGGAAAAGAAAAGGGGGCCTTGGGCAAGCACGGATTCTGGACTTTATCACATGTGTTGCCCAGTGTGACAAATGAAGGAAAATTTTATTTTCTAATTTTAATACCTATATATCTAACGTGTTGAAAAAATAGAGTTGCTTTGGATAAGGCTAAAGTAGCGTCCTTTACAAATAAACTTTGGTGAGCAAAAGGAATCAATATAAAGAGAAGTATTAAGATGGCAGCAGGTGCCAGGTGCCACGTTGGGCGAGTTTTCTTATTAATTTTCCGGTGCATTCCAGCAAGTGGCACTGATATCTCCACTTAACAGTTCAGAAACCTCCTCCAGTTCCCATAGCCGGAAAGCTATGCGGTAGGTCTGTCCGGTCCCAAGCCTGTTTTGTCCCCACACGGCAGGAGAGCTTGGTGCCCAACATTGACTTTGGCTCTGGGACTCCAGTTCTCTCCGCCACCCACGTGGAGAGGGAGGCCCACCCGCAGTGCGCGCCGCGGCCACCAGGTGGCGCCGCGAGCCTGGGAGAGCCGCGCAGCGTCGAAGGCCGCGGGGTCTCCGGGCCCGCCTCGCAGGGCCCCTGGGCGGGGCTGGGGCCTGGCGGGAGCGGCCCGAAGGGCGGGAGCGCTTGTTTGTTGGAAACGGGTGCTGGGGCCTTAGGCGTTTCTCTGGGTGGGTATGCGGAAAAGCCTGGGTGCATCCTCCAAAGGGAGCCTTCCATACAATTTCAAAGTAAAAATGTCCACCTCAGGATTGTCAAGATAAAAATGAAAAGCCCTTCGGATGTCTGTGAACACCTCAGACACTGAAAGTCCGTCAGGAGTCAGAGCCGGGTGCGGGCGGAGGCGCGGGGGTCTTGCTTCCCGCCCTCCCCTCCTGCGCTCTCCCTACACCCCCTCTCCGTAGCTCCCCGACCCGAGGCTGGGGGAGCCTGGCCGTGGCTGGCCCAGCTGCGCCTCGAGGCCTCGGCCCAGGCCCGGGGCCTCCACGCCGGCCTCGCCGGCCCCGCAGCTGCGCGAGGCCGCTGTTCCCGCCGCACGCGCAGGCCCGAGCGCGCCTGAGCGGGGCGGCTGGGTTTGGGGCCGGGTGTCTGGGGAGGCGAGGGCCCTCCCGCACAGCGCTCGTAAGTCAGCCACTCGGTGCCGTGTGGGACCGGCATAAGGGGGCGAGAGCGCGGCCGCTGGAACCTTCCGTCCGGGGAGGCCAGGGCAGGCTTCGGCGGTGGCCGGAGCTCCCCGGGGCGGCGCTGCGGGCCGAGGGCGGGCGTCCGCGGCGTCGGGAGGTACTTGGCGCCCGGCGTGTGCGGGAACGGCAGATGGCTGGGGGCGGCTGGCGTGCGGGGCTGCTGTGTGCGGTGGCGGCAGCTGCAGCCCGAGGGGTTCGGGGCCAGATCATGAAAGACCTCGGGTGCCGTGCCAAGGAGCTTAGACCGGACCGTAATGGAGAGTTGATGAAGGGTCTTTGTTTTATTTTAGTTTGGCAGGGAAGGGAAGAGCTTGCCCTTTATAAAGATCAGTGGTTTGAAAATCCTTTTGAGCAAGCAGATAGCCTTCTGAAAATGAAATACCAAGCGGAACATAGACTTAAAAACCAGATCCAAGTGTAGCTGCGGGCCACCGCTGAGCAGGAGGAAGAGACGTGGCACCCCAGGGGAAGGCGGCCACGGCCACCCCAGAACGGGGGATGCGCCAGGGAAACTTGAGGATCTCCTCTTGTCCCCAAAGAAACTTAAGCCCAGACGAGTGTTCTGATGCCCCTCCCAATCCACCTGGTCTCCTGCCTCCCAGTCCACCCCATTTTGTACCCCTGGTACCCTGCTTTTAGGGGTAGCTGGGGAGCACCTTCAGCTTCTCCTGGTCTTGCAAAGGTCTGGGAAAAGCCAGAAGCCGGTGGGCTGAGTCCTCTTCCTCTTCTCCAGCCAAGGCCATCCTTTCTGCCTGGGCTGGGAAAAGCAACTCACCGTCTAGGGCTTCTCAACTCTGGTTGCTCTGAAAACAAAGAAACAAAAAACGATTCCTCTAGATCAGGTGAAGCAGCTTGGGGGACCTTGGAGGTCTTCTCCCTCAATTCCTTATTTTCTAGATGAAGATGGTGGAATCCAGAGAGATTGAGTGACTCTCCCTCAGCTCCCGGCATGGTGTCCAGGCGGAAACAGGAACCACTCATTTGTTCTTTCAGCGAGATCACAACCTGGGCCCCCCAGGGAAGGGGGTCAGCTCCCAGCCTGGTGGAGACCCACACAGGACACAGCAGCTGGGTGGCAGGGCTGGGGGTCTCAGTGTGGGGTCCTGTGCACTCTCATAGGGGATGTTCTTAAGGCAAACCAGAGCTAACAAGACCCTCCTTCTTCATCGGAATTGAAAATGCCAGTGATTTTCCTTTTTTTCAACAGTAAGAAAGGGCAGTCATCAGGACACTTAGTTGTGAGAAGAACCCTGCTGAAACCAGGCTGGTCAAATGGAGATCATTCAAAGGCAGGCTCTTGAGGGTATTGGGGGGTATCTCTGCAGTTGGAGGGGAGCCATGTGCCTGGCATGCAGCTCGCTCTGGGCACTGGTGCCTTTGTCCCCGCAAACTGGCAGCAAAGTGAATGAAGAAACGATGCAGGTGAGAACAGGCTATATTGTGACCCTTGAGGGGAGGCCCCTGGGCTTACACCCAACTGTCTTCTTACCTCAGTAGCAGGGACCATGTCTGGTTTAATTGGCTCTGCAGCATCTAGAACATTCCTGACTCAGCAAGCACTTCATGTCTACTGAATGAGCAACCATGAGGATCTGCCGTCATCTAGCCTGGAGTCTAGCAGGGGGACGGAGGTGAGAGTGAGTCTGTGTGGTAAATGCACAGCTCCCTGCGTCCATCCCTGGGCCAGGGACTCGCAACAGTGAGGAGGGAGGAGCGTGCCTTCCTAGGGGGAGTACCCAGAGGGCTGAGCACATCGTCCCTCCCAGGGGGAAAGCTAACTGAGGGGGCACCGCTGTGTCCAGCAGGAGGCGAGCTGTGCGCGTGAGCCCGCGTGACCAAAGGCGTGAACTCCTCATACCTGCTGCTCCACTTCTAACGGAAGCTCTAGGCTCACTGTGTCCTGTCTAATGCGGGGAGGGGGGATTAAAAATGGGATTTTGTTTGTTTTAGGATTAGGGGCTTAGCTGTCCTGCTCAAGAGTAAACAGTAAGTTATGGGGAGGAACTGAAGAGTCTTTATTTGGTGGGATTTTCACTTTCATTCTCAGAGCTTTATTCGTTCACTTACAACAAGTTGGGGGTAATAATAAAAGTTCTCAACACTAAGGGGAAAAAAATAAAATACTTGTAATCTCTGAGCATATCAGAAACTACCAACTCTTTGCTTTATCTTAGGAGAACAGAATGGTGTCTGGAGAGAACTGCATTGGATAAAATATTGGTAAAAGTATTAAAAGAATACTATGGTCATATCAATAATCTAGGGATTTAAGGAGTTTATACATGTAATAAAACTGACACCGATTATTCAAGAACCTTGTTAGAGAATTACCGAGGAAAGACTTTTAGCCTAAGTGATTTCCTATTTTACAAGGCTAGCATTTTGTCCAGAATTGTCTCTTTTGAAGAGTCAAGGAGAATGGACAGGATTAAAATGTCTCTCTCAGCTTCTTCAGACGAGAATGCCTGGGATCCCTGGAGCGTTGCCAGCCTCCAAGGTTCTCTGTTGGCAGCCGAGGGTGGACTTCGGTGCTTTCTGCAAATTTGACTAGACCGATTATTTCATCTCCAAAGTGAAAAGTTTTTATAGTGATAGGATCTGAGTTATGTTATGCTCAAGTCGCATACAACTTTGGCTTTTTCTGTGGACCTCTGTTTATTTTTAATTTTTTAGTCGCGCTTAGCACATTACGGTCTTACCACAATGTAATTCACATTTATTTGTGTGTTTCTCTGAATTGATGCCTGTCTCCACTGTTGGGCTCTGTGTTCCACAAGGACACTTTTTCCTGCTTCTTTCTGTCTCCTCAGAGCCTGGAAGAGCCTTGCGTAGAGTATATGCTCCATAATTCTTGCTGTGTGAATGAAAGGACCTAAGAAAGGTTTTTAGGCGAGGCTAAATCAGTATTTGTTCTATAGCACCCCTGAGTGCATTAATTTTTAAATGCTTAGAAAGCATAGTTAAAAAAAAAAGGCATTGTAATGGATGGAATTGTCATCTAACAACCTATGCTTTTAAATGATACCTTTTGGGGCGCCTGGGTGGCTCAGTGGGTTAGGGCCTCTGCCTTCGGCTCAGGTCATGATCCCAGAGTTCTGGGATTGAGCCCCGCATCCGGCTCTCTGCTCAGCAGGGAGCCTGCTTCCTCCTCTCTCTCTCTGCCTGCCTCTCTGCCTGCTTGTGATCTCTGTCTGTCAAATAAATAAATAAAAATAAAACTTTTTAAATGATACCTTTTCTCATCTTGAAAACCTTTCTTTGATTCACTTAAATGTATTCATAGCTAAAACCACCTAGGTATGTTGACCTCTTGTCTAATTTTCTCAGCTTTTTCCCTTGAAGAAAATAACATATATTAGACACTTTTGCCTTTATTTGCAGATGAAGAAACTGGGGTGAAGTAATTTTTTATTGAGCTATAATTGACAATGACATTAGTTTCAGGTGTAATGATTTCATGTTTGTATATATTACAAAATGATCACCAAAATGGCTACTTAAAATCTGTCACCATCCATAATTACAGCTTTTCCTTGTGATGAGAACTTTTAAGATCTACTCTCCTAGCAACTTTCAATATTTCAACTTTGTTTATAATACAGAATTAACGACCGTCACCATCCTGTACGTCACACCCTCATGATTTATTTGACAACTGGAAGTTTGTATCTTTGGTCCCATTCATCCATTTCACTTACTGTCACCTCTGGCCATCACCACTCTGTTCTCAGTATCCACAGACAAACTTGGGTTTGGGGGTTTTCTCATTTCTGCCTTTTTGTTTTTGAGGTTTTGTGGTGTTTTGTTTAGATTTCACATGTAAGTGGGATCATACGGTTTTATCTTTTTTTTGTCTGACACCTTCACTTACCATAATGTCCTCAAGGTTCATCCATGTTGTTGCAACTGGCAGGATTTCCTTTTTTACGGCTGAATAATATTCCCTGGTGTGTGTATCTTTTCTTTATCCATTCATTCATTGGTAGACACTTGGGTTGCATCCATGTCTTGGCTGTTGTAAATAATGCTGCAGTGAAAATGGGGGTGCAGGTATTGGGGGTGCAGGTATTTTTGCAAATTAATGTTTTCATTTTCTTTGGATACGTACCAGAACTGAAACTCCTGGATGATATAGTAGTTGTATTTTTCCTTTTTTTGAGAAACCTCTATACTATTTTCCATAGTGGCTGCACCAATGTACTTTCCCACCAACAATGCATGAGGTCCCTTTGTTCTACACCCTCACCAACACTTGCTGTTTCTTGTCTTTTTGTGAGTAGCCATTCTGACAGGTGTGAAGTGGTATCTCATTGTGGTTTCAATTTGCATTTCCCTGATGCTGAGTGATGTTGAGCACCTTTTCACGCATCTGTTGGCCATCTGAATGTCTTCCTTGGAAAAATGTCTATTCATATATTTTAAAATGTCACTCAGTGCTCACTTTAAAATTAGATCATTTGGGGTTTTTTTGTTTTTTGTTTTTTGTTTTTTTTGCTGTGGAATTGTGTGTTCTTGATATGTTTTGGATATTAACCCCTCATTAGATATATGATTTGCAAATACTTCCTCCCAGTTGATAGGACGCCTTTGAATTTTGCTGAGTGCTTCTTTTGCTGTGCAGAAGGTTTTTCATATGATGTAGTCCCACTTTCTGTATTTGCCTTTTTTTTTTTTTCCTTTTTTTAAGATGCTATGTATCTGTTTGACAGAGTGCAAGTAGGGGGAGCAACCGAGGGAGACAGGGAAGGAGGCTCTTGGCTAAGTAGGGAGCCCGAATGCAGGGCTTGATCCCAGGCCACTGGGATCATGACCTGAGCCAAAGGCAGACACTTAACTGACTGAGCCACCCAGGCGCCCCATCTATATTTGCCTTTATTGCCTTTGCTTTTGGTGTCAGATCCACAAAATCCTCTTCTAGACCTGTTTCAAGGGGGATTACCGGCTATGTTTCCTACTAGGAGTTTTCTGGTCTTAGATCTTATGTTCAAGACTTGTGTCCTTTTGAGTTCATTTTTGTGTATGTTGTAATAGTGGTCCGATTTCATTCTTTGGCATGTGGCTGTCTAGTTTTCCCAGCACCACTTACTGAAGAGACTATCCTTTCGCCATTGTATATACGGCTCTCTGTCCTTAATGAACTGTCCTTAATGAACTGGCCGTCTATGTGTGAGTCTATTTCTGGGCTCTCTGTTCTGTTCGGTTGACCTATGAGTCTGTGTTTATGCCAATGCCATAGTGTGTTGACTTTTATAGTTTGTAATGGAGTTTGAAATCAGAAAGTGTGATGCCACCAGCTTTGCTTTTTTACTCAAGATTCGTTTGGCATTTCAGGATCTTCTGCAGTTCCATACACATTTTAGGATCCTGTGGTTTATTTTTGTGAAAAATGCCATTAGAATTTTGATAGGGATCACATTGAATCTGAACATTACTTTGGGTGGTGTGGGCAACTTAATGATATTTATTCTTACAATCTGTGAGCGCAGAATATGTTTCTATTATTTGTGTCTTCATCAATTTCTTTCATCAAAGTCTTCTAGTTCTCGGTAAGTCTTTCACTTCCTTGACTTAATTTATTTCTAGATATTTTATTCTTTTGGATGTAATTATAAATGGGATTTTTTCCCTGTCTTTCTGATAGTTCATGCTTACTGAAAAGAAAAGCAACAGTTTTTTTTTTTTTGTATATTGATTTTGCATCTTGCAACTTTACTGAATTTGTTGATTAGTTCTTACAATTTTTCAGGGAAGTCTTTAGTGTTTTAACATATAATATGTCATCTGCAAATAATGACAGTTTTACTTCTTACCTTTCTGATATAGGTGCTTCTACTTTTCTTGCCTAATTGCTCTAGATAAAACTTCTGTACTTTCTTATGTTTTCTCTCTCTTTGTTGAGGTTCTCTCTGTGTCCATCTATTCTCCCAATTCAGTGAGCTGCTTTATATTCTTATTTTGAACTCTTTGTCAGGTAAATTACTTATCTCCATTTCATTAAGAATTTTTTTTCTGAGGTTTTTCTTGTTCTGTAGTCCTCAGTTTCTTCACCTTTCTTAACACACTGCATCAGTTTCTTTCTCTTCTTTTTCTTCCTTTCTTTCTTTCTTTTTTTTTTTTTTGGAGATTTTACTATTTATTTGAGAGAGATGGAGAGAGAACGCATAGGTGGGGAAGGAGCAGAGTGGGGATGTAGAATCTCAAGCGAACTCGGTACTGAGTGCAGAACCTGACACGGGGCTCTATCTCAGGCCCCTGAGATGACAGGAGCCAAAATCAAGAGTCAGACGCTTAACCAACTGAGCCACCCAGATGCCCCATGGCTGGGTCGGTTTCTATGCATTGGATAACACAGCCACCTCTCCCAGTTTTGAAGGAGTGGCTTTGGGTGGGAGATGAGCGTCATTCAACTCTGCCCTTGTTCTTCGTTGTCTCTCAGACCTTTCTGATTTTCCAAACAGCCTATTTTATTTTTAATGGCTCGGAGCAGGTGAGGGTGTGCGGGGACCCACCATGTCCCAAAGGGAGGATCTCAGTTAGCACCCAGATTCAGGCTGATTGGAAGCCAGCCCCTGAGGCAGCAGGCATTAAATTATGCAAATATATACAGTCCTGTAAGACCACAGGCAGAAGTCTCACTGCTTGGTGATCTAGAGGAGCCCACTGGGACCAGTCACCCAAATTTGGGCACCAGACAAGTGTATCCTTCCTTTCTGGGAGGTGTCTGGAAAGGATGATGTCAGCCCTTCCATGTGTGTTTAATGAGAAGCCTGCCACTCAGACTACAGCTAGGATCATAGACTAATCTGCCTCTTTCCCAGAAAGACTGGGTTCCTGGATCTGTTGCCTCTCGTGCCTTGTCAAGGTTACCCACTCAACCCTTTCTCTGTGGGACTGACGAGTTAAGCCCCACTGGCCACCAGAGCCAGGAGATTTTGAGGGGTCCCCTAGCAGTTGCTGCACCAGTTAGGGTGCTGGAGCAGGGCATAAGCTCCTTTTAGGGAGACATCAGTAAGCCGGAGCAGGGCAGCTGGAGAGCACAAAGATTACACGTACCGGCCTCTGTTCCCTGAGAACACCTCCACAGGCCTCCCCACGTGTGCCATACCTCAAGCCTGTGCTCTGATTGAAGCTCTTGGAAGAGCAAACCGGGCTTTTTCACAGAAGGACTTGGAGTGTGTTTCAGTTTACTATCTGTGTGGTGCCCTGAGGCCGGTAGCTTGCCAAGAACTGTCTCTCCAAATATTAGAGTCCTGTGGGGCCTAGGAACACAGCCCTCCTGGCCACTCAAGCCAGGGGATCAAGTGTTCCCGCCCCCCCACCCCCCCCCCCCCCCGGGTAGCAGCCAGGAAAACTAGGTCACCAGATATGTATGAACATCTCTCCAGGAGATGGTGGCACTCTAGAGTGTGGCAGAGGGTGAGCATCCTGGCACTCCCCCACCCCAGTCTCTAGAAGGGACCACAGCCCCTACATGTATGCTGAGCTAGAAGCCTGTCCCACAGCCTGCAGCGGTGTCCATGAGCTACTGGCCTGTTTCACAGAAGGACTAGGATCCCTGGACTGTTGCCTCTTGCTGTGTGCCCTCAGGGTCGCGGCCGTTTAAGACTTTCCACTGGTTACGGTTCTTTGGAGCCCTGGCCACTGGGGCCAGGGAGTCTGGTTACATTTTCTGGCCATCTGCACGTGGGTAGGGTATGGAACAGTCCTTATTCCTTTAACAGAAAGCTGTGTTGATCCTGTTGTCTGTGTGTGCATTTGGCAAGTTTTCTGATTTCTCTGAGTGCTCAAGGAGCATGCTTCTTAAAATTCACCCCATGGGGCGCCTGAGCGGTGCAGTTGGTTAAGCATCTGCCTTCGGCTCAGGTCATGATCCCAGGGGCCTGGGATCGAGCCCCTCATTGGGCTCCCTGCTCAGTGCAAAGCCTGCTTCTGCCTCTGTCTCTGCAGCTCCCCTTTTTGTGTGATCTCTCTCTGTCAAATAAATAAATAAAATCTTAAAAAAAGAAAAAAGAAAAAAGAAATTCACCCCATGGACGCACTTGTCACTGTTGATGGTGTGTTTTCTGGTTACTACCTCGTTGATGGCAGAATGGCCCTTCTTCTCACCACTCCTCTTTGCAGGAGCCATGCTGCCAGGTCCTGGCTGGAAAGGAAGAGCAATGGTTTTTTTTTGGTTTTTCTGTTTTTAAACATTTATTTATTTATTTATTCAAATAAGTAATTTCAACACCCAGCATGAGGCTTGAACTCACAACCCCAAGATCAAGGGTCCCATGCTCTAACAACTGAGCCAGCCAGCTGCCCCAGAACAATGTTGCTTTAAACTGGAATTCGATACTCACAGAATAAAGAGCTAGGGATTTCCCAACAGCATTTTACAGACCACCATTCAGAACTAGAGCACTACCTGTACTTTTATCAAGTGGGACTTGGATCCCTATTGGTGAAGCATTTCAAATACCCCCATATAAGACAATTGCTTTTATCTGAAGGTAATTAAGTATCTCACTAAATAACTTTATAAATCTGAAAAGGTTATATCAAAACCTGTGCAAGTCAAATGTAATTTTTCTTAGGTATTCCACTGTAAATTAAAGACTTTGCCATGCTATTACTTTTGTCACTTGAAAGGTTAGTGAATACTGTGTTGGGGATTTTAAAGTCTCCTGAACACAAAATTGTAATAGAAGGATAATTTTTTTCCCTCCAGCTTTATTTTATTTTTATTTGAGAGAGAGAGAGCTAACTAGAGAGAGCATGAGCTGGGGGGGAAGTGGGGAGAGGGAAAAGCAGATTCCCTGGTGAACAAGGAACCCCTTGTAGGGCTTGATCCCAGAACCCTGGGATCATGACCTGAGCCAAATGCAGACGCTTAACCGACTGAGCCACACAAGCACCCCTCTCCAGCTTTATTGAGGTATAACTGACAAATAAAATTGTATATATTTCAAGCTTATAGTGTGGTGATTTGATGTCCATATACTCTGTGATGTGATTACTACTATCATGTTAATTAACATTCATCACCTCCACACTCCGCACAGTCTGCTTGAGAGTCTCTCCCTCTATCTCTGCCCCTCCCCCTGCTTACTTTCTCTCTCTAAAAGAAATAAAGTATTTTTTTAAACAATCAAAAAAATAGGGGCACCTGGGTGGCTCAGTGGGTTAAAGCCTCTGCCTTCGGCTCAGGTCGTGATCTCAGGGTCCTGGGATCGAGCCCCACATCAGGCTCTCTGCTCAGGAGAGAACCTGCTTCCCTCTCTCTCTCTGCCTGCCTCTCTGCCTACTTGTCATCTCTGTCTGTCAAATGAATTAATATAATCTTAAAAAAATTTTTTTAATAAAAAAAATAAAAATTATTTCTTCTTTTTATTCCTCAGGTTGGGTGCTTTCCATTACCCTGTTTTCCAGATCACTGATGATTCTTCAACATCCGCACATCTACTGATTCCTTAGAATGTGTTCCTTTCAATTTCTGTATTCTTTTTTTTTTAATTTAAATATTTTTTAAAAAAAGATTTTATTTATTTGAGAGAGAGAGATCACAAGTAGGCAGAGAAGGAAGCAGTGGGGGATGGGTAGGGAGAAGGCCCCTTGCTGAGCAGAGAGCTCGATACGGGGCTCAATCCCAGGACACTGGGATCCTGACCTGAACCGAAGGCAGTGGCTTAACCCACTGAGCCACCCAGGCACCCCTCAGTTTCTGTATTCTTTAACTGATTGGTTCTTTTTATATTTTTTCTTTGTTGAAGTTCTCGCTAAGTTATTCCATTCTTCAGTCCACTGAGCATGTTTATGATCATTTCTTTAAATTCACTATCAGACATATTGCCTATCTTAATTTCATTCAGTTCTTTTTCTGAAGTTTTATCTTTTTTCATTTGGTGCTCATTCCCTATCTCCCGGTTTTGCTTCACTTTCTGTGTTTGTTTCCTTGAAACATGTAGAACAGCTACTTCTAAACTTGAAGGAATGGTATTGTGTGTGGTTGTCCCCTATGTAGCCTGTGTGCCTGGTGACATGTTAGGCTGGCGGGCTGGAGCTATAGCTGGCATGTGTCAGGGTCCTGGGGCTCTCTGCAACTGGGGCTGCCCTGCTGGGATGGCTGGAGCTCACATGGCTGTGGGCCAGGGAAGTCCTGGGCTCTCTGCACAGAAGGTGCCTGGTAGGACAGCCATACCTCAGGTGGGCATGGGTCAGGATGGTTCCAGGATACAGTACGCAAAGGGTATCCCGGGAGGGCCCCTGGAGCCAAAGCACCTGTGGTCAGGAGTCCCAGAGGGCTCTGAATAGGGGGTGCCTAGCAAGCCCTCAGGTGCCAAAGAGGTGAAAGCTGGGAATATTTCAGAGTGCTTTGTGCCTGTGTCACCTCTGAACAGTGGGTGAGAGTATAGTAAGCATTGACCAGGGGTGTCCTGCTGTGTGCTGTGCTGGGCTGCCTTGGTGTGATGGCTAGTAATGGTGTGGGCTAGGGGCCCAGGGATCACTGAAGCATTAGGATGGCTAGAGCACCGCGAACCTGCTCTTGTCCACGCTGTCAAGGTGATAATGTAAACAGTGGTGCTCACCAGCACCTATGACCCGCAGAGTGTTCCAGTAGCTCCCCTGCCATTTGCAGGGTTCTAGGGTTAGTTCCGATATACCGTATTTGCTCTTTTAAGCCATGGATTTTTTTTTCTGTGCCCCCGGGACATCTGGGGCTGGTGTGGGTTAGGGGCCCAGGGCTTTGAGACAGCAGGCCAGCTCTATGTGGACCCTGTTCCCCTCTGTGCTAGCAAGTGGAGAGGAATTGTAAACTGTGGCACTTGCCAGTCTCTCTGGCCTGGAGAAAGTTCTTCTTCCTTCTTCCTTACCAATCTGGATGTCTTTTATTTTTCTTGTCTGATTGTTTTGACTAGGACTTCCAATACTATGTTGAATGAATGTGATGAAAGTTGGTATCCTTATCTTCTTCCTGGTCTTTGCACTTTTCACTACTGGGTTTGATGTTAGCTATGGGTTTTTATATAAATGGCCTTTATTATATTAAGATATGTTCTATCTAAAGATAGATAGAACCACTTTGTTGAGAGGTTTTATCATGAATGGATGTTGAATTTTGTCAAATGCTTTTCCAGCATCTATTGAGCTAATCAAATGATTTTTATCCTTCACCTTGTTAATGTGGTGTATCACATGAATTGATTGGTGGACGTTGAACCATCCTTGCAGCCCTGGAATAAATCCTACTTGATCCTGGTGAATGATCCTTTTTAATTTATTGTTGAGTCGAACTTACTCGTATTTTGTTGAGAATTTTGCAACTGTGTTTATCAGGAATACTGGCCTATAATTTTCTTTTTTGTAGTTTGTCTTCTTCTGATATCATGGTAATGCTGGGCTCATAGAATCTATCTGAAAGTTTTCTTTCTCTTCTGATTTTTGGAATAGTTTGAGAAGGTTGAGTATTAACTCTTCTCAAATGTTTAGTAGAATTCAACTCTGATGCTGTCTGGTCCTAGACTTCTGTTTGTTGGGAGGTTTTGATTGCTGATTCAATATCCTAGTAATTAGCCTGTTCTCATTTTCTTTGTCTTCCTGATTGCAGTCTTGGAAGATGGTATGTTTCTAGGAATTGATCCATTTTTTCTAGGTTGTTCAATTTGTTGGCCTTTAAGTGTTTATATTAGTCTCTTATCCTCTCTTTGGAGTTGGTTAGAACTGCTCTTTCATCTGATTTTAAGTCCCTTTTCTTGATAAATCTGCCTAAATGTTTATCAGTCTTGTTTATTTTTTTTAAAGAACCAGCTCTTAGTTTCATCTTTCATATTGTCATTTTCTTCTCCATTTCACTCATTTCCACATTGATTTTTATTTATTTTATTATTGTTTTAAACATTACACGGTTGTTTGTAGTTATTCAGCTATAAAGATCATGGCAATTTTTTGATGGGTAACACCTTAGATCAACACTAATTATATTGCTATGTGGTTGAGGATCAGAATAGGATTCAGGAACAAGGAGAACAGTAACAACAAAAATTTTTGAACATTGAAATAAAATATTTTTCCCCCCCTGCTTTAATTAAGTGCTACTCCCCCATAGACTTCTTAGACTGCTTTGCAGTCTAAGGTTGACAGGAAACAAGGCTTTGGGCATTCTGAAGAGATCGAGGTTTAAGCTACAGTGCCAAGCAGAAGACTGAAACCCTGATTGATGTGTCAATCTCAAGCATGTTCTGGGAACAAAGGCAGATCTCAAATGTTTTCGAGTTTTTTATTCTTTCCTGCCTTCAGCTATGGGCTTCATTTGTTTTCTGTTTCTTTAGGGATAAGGTTAGATTGTTTGAGAATCTTCTTGTTTCTTGAGGTAGGTCTATATCACTATAAACTCCCCTCCTAGAACTGCATTTATTGTGTCCCAAATATCTTGGAATATGTACTTTGTCTCCACAATTTTTAAAGATTTACTCTTTGATACCTTCATTGACCCATTGGTTGTTTAGTAGCATTTTTAGCCTCCAGGTTTTTTTTTTTCTTTTCATTTTTCTTTTCATTGATTTCTATTGTCATACCATTGTGGTTGGAGAAGATGCTTGACATGATTTCCAATTCTTACATGTATTGAGACTTGTTTTGTGACCTAACATGTGAGCCATCTGGGAAAATGTTTCATACGCACTTGAAAAGAATGTATTCTGCTGTTTTTAAACTGAATGTTCTGTATGTTTCTGCAAAGTCCATCTGATCTAATTTATCATTCAAATCTACTCTTTCCTTAATGAATTTTGTCTGGATGATCTATCCATTGATGTGAGAAGGGTGTCAGAGTCCCTTACTATTATTACATTACTATCAGTTTCTCCTTTTATGTCTTTTAATATTTGTCTCATATATGTAGATGTGCCAATGTTGGGTGCAGATACATATACTGGTTTATGTCAGCTTGTTGGATTGACCCTTTTATCATCATGCAATGCCCCTGCCTGTTATTACAGTCTCTAAAGTCTACTTCATATGACTTAAGTCTTGCTCTCCTGGCTCTTTTTTGTTTCCATTTGCATGAAATATCTTTCACTATTCCTTTACTTTTTGGTTTCTGTCTTTAGATTTGAAGGAGGTCTCTTGTAGGCAGCATATAAATGGGTCTTGTTTTGTTTTGTTTTAATCATAGTCTCCTTTTGTCTTTTGGAGCATTTGGTCCATTCACATTTAAAGTAATTATTGGTAGTTATGTACTTAAAACCATTTTTGCTAATTGTTTTTTGGTTGTTCTTGTAGTTCTCTGTTCCTTTCTCTTTTGCTGTCTTATTTGATGACTTTTTTTTTAAGATTTTATTTATTTATTTGACAGAGAGACATCACAAGTAGGCAGAGAGGCAGGTGGGGCGGGGAGCAGACTCCCTGCTGAGCTGAGAGCCTGATGTGGGGCTCTATCCCAGGACCCTGAGATCATGACCTGAGCTGAAGAGAGGCTTTAACCCACTGAGCCACACAGGTGCCCCTTGATGACTTTTTCTTATGCTTGGATTTTTTTTTTTTTTAATCTGTCATAGGTTTTAGTGTGCGGTAACATGGGGTCCATATGGAGCACCCTATGTATACAGCAGTTTATTGAAAGTTGATGTTCAAGATTGGACATGTTTTAAAAGTACATTTTCTTACTCCTCACCCCCTATAATTTATGTATTTGACATTTTACATCCTTTCTGTCTCCTGTTTTAGATACTGTCGATTTTACTACTTTTGTCTCTTCAGCTTTATCCTAGGTTTACAAGTGATCTACTACCTTTACTGTAAGTTTGCTCTTACTAGTGAAATTTTTTCTTTCATAATTTTCTTATGGCATTTTCTCTCCATTTAGCATTTCTTTGAAGGCCAGTTTAGTAGCCTTTTGAGTCTTGTTTGTCTGGAAAACTTAGTTTCGCCTCAGTTCTGAATGATAAACTTGCCAGGTTATTGTTACTGTTGATTTAGTTTTTGATACAGTGTTTTTCAGTTCAGTTATTGTATTCTTCAGCTTTGGTTCTTTTTAAATATTTTTTACCCCTTTGTTGAAGTTCTGAATTCGTCTACTCTTCTAAGGTCTGTGAGCATCTTTGACCATTAGTCTATCAGGTAGATTGCTTATCTCCATTGTTCACTTCTTTGAGGTTTTGTCTTGTTCTTTATTCTTGGTTGTAGGTTTTCCCTCTCAGCACTTTAAGCCCTATGCCCAACATGGGGGTTGAACTCACAACCCCAAGATCAACAGTTGCATAATTTACCAAACGAGCCAGCTAGTCACCCTTCCTTTTCAGCACTTTGAATATATCATGCCACTCTCTTCTGGCTTGTCATGTTTCTGCTGAAACATCAGCTGATAGCCTATGGATATCCCCTTGCATATAATTAGTTGCTTTTCTCTTGTGACTCTTAAGATAGTCTTTAAACTTTGACATTTTTATTATGTCTTGGTGTGAACCTCTTTGAGTCCAATATTGTTTGAGGTTCTTTGTGCTGAGATTGGATGTCTCTTTCCCCATTACCATTATTTCCTTAAATTTTCTGTCCCTTTCTTGCTGCTTTCTTCCTCTTTTCCCTTTCTAGGGCCCCTATAATGTTAATGTTGGTATGTTTGATGTTGTTACAGAGGTCCCTTAGCCTAGCTTCATAAACTTTTTTTTTTTTTTTTTTGCTATTTAGCTTGGCTGATTTCCACCATCCTTTCTTTCGGATTGTTGATCTGTTTTCTGTATCCTCTGTTCTGCTGTTGATTGCCCCTAGTGTTTTTCATTTCAGTTAATTGTATTCTTCAGCTCTGCTTTTTTTTTTTTAATACCTTCTATCGTTTTGTTGAGGGTCTGAGTTCGTCTACTCTCCAAGTTATGTGAGCATCTTTATGACCATTATTTTATCAGTGGATTGCTTATCTCCATTTCAATTTTTCGAGGTTTTTGTCTTGTTCTTACATTTGGAGCATATTTCTCTGTTTCATTTTGTCTGCGTTTGTTTCTATGTAATACATAGGGCTGCTACATGTCCTGGTTTGGGAGGTATACATATGTTGGTGTCTTGTCAGGTCCAGAAACACAATTCCCCCATGGTTACCAGAACAAGGGGCTTTAGAGGTCTCCCCTGTGGAGGGGCTGCATATATCCAATTGTGACTGACTTCTGTGGGTATGCTAATGGGGCGGGGACGGGGGCGGAGGCGGAGGGGGAGGCTAACTCTCAGTGAGGGTGGTTGCAAGGCCCTGCAGTGATTCTGTGGATGTGCTGATAGGCAGGGCCAAGTCCATCTCTGGGGCCAAAGGACTTTAAAGGGGAGACAGTCCTCACCAAGGTGGTGAGGTGATTGCTACTTTGGAGGGGCAACTACAGAGTTGCAGGCTCGGTGGGGAATGCCAAGAACAATCCTGCCCATCAGTGTTATCCCTTCCAGAGGAAGTTCCTACAGATCTGTATCCCTCTGTCATCTGCCTTAAAATTAGTCAATAAATCTACACGTATAACCTAGCTACTTTTCAGAGTCCAGACTGCTAGCCATTATACCACAGAACCTCTCTTAACGCAGGCGCTGTTTTTTCTTAGATTTTTGAGAGAGAGAGAGAGAGAGCGAGAGCGCACACGAGAGCGAGCAAGCATGAGCTGGGTGAAGGGCAGTGGGAGAAGCAGACTCTCCACTGAGCAGGGAGCCTGATGCGGGGCTTGATCGTGAAACACCAGAATCATGACCTGGGCCGAAGGCACACTTGACTGAGCCACCCAAGTGCCCCAACCCAGGTGCTTTTCAATATGCTGCTTCAGAGCTGGATCTTGGACTCTTATAGTGCACTGGCCCTTTAAAAGAGCAGAGACTTGGTTTCCTACTTCTCTTCCAGTTAAACCCAGCTGATTTTCAAAGCCAGACATTATGGGGGATTATCTTCCTGGCACAGATTCCTAGGACAGGGAGGGCAACTACATGTTCCTCAGGGAAGACCTCTGCACCTGAGATACCCTCTTCTGTTTGTGGATTACTGTGAAGTGCTTTTCAAGCTGCTCTTTTTTCACTGGGCCTAAGGGTGAGCCAAATTACAGGCAAGCTCTCTAAGCAGTGGCTGTTTCCTGTAGCACTTTGGCACCTCCTATAGGTCAACGCTGCTGGCTTTTCGAGCCAGATGTTCTGGTGGCTTGTCTCTGATGCTGACCCCAGGGTCCAAGTGCCCAATGTGGGATGCCAAGCCCCTGCTCCTCCTGAGGAAGCACGGCTCTCTCGTTGCTCTCCCTACTGTGCTGCCACACTGGGGATTGCCTCTCCTACCCATCACGATGTGGTCCTTTATATCTTTCGTTGTAGAAAGCAGTTCATGATGTTTTCAGATCTTTTCCAGAGGGAAATGGCCCATATGTGGCAGTAGACTTGGTATGGTCATGGGAGGGGAAGAATTCAGGATGTTTGTGTAACACCATCTTCCCCACTGAATCTTAAAAAGTAGCTGCTAAGCACTTTTTGAATTAGATTAAGCCTTCAGAACATTTAAGTTCAGTTGTACTTAACGATCAGATAACATGTCAAAATTTAAAGTGGGAGAGTGGAGGAATCAGGCTCCCTGCTCGGCAGGGAGCCTGATTCCTCCACTCTCTCTCTCTGCCTGCTTGTGATCTCCCTCTCTCTCTCTCTCTCTGTAAAATAAATAAATAAAATATTTTAAAGTGGGACTGCAGAAAGACCTGTCGGTACCAAGATATAAGGCTAAGGTTTTCACGTTTCAAATAGCAATGTAATTAAATTCTTAAGCTAAAAGAACTGCTGTCTACATTAGCACTAAGACATAGCTAATCACATCTGAGGTCAGTCAACATTGTATTGTTAATGAACAGCAAAATGAACAATATACTCTTTAAATGTTTCGCTGAAACTCTCCCATCATTTTGGCTTCATGTAATAAGGTATTTGTAGAATATGGGTTCACATTTTATGGACCATTTAAACTAAGAGTTTTGTTAGCAGAGGGGGATGGTGATCAGTAAGGAAATAAACCCGACTCTACTTTTGAAAAACAAAAAAACCCCAAAAATCTACTCAACTCCCGACTTAAAAATTAGGGTGATTTCTATACTTCCTCTCAACATGCATACACTACAGCTAATTTATATCAAAGATGTTTAAATTATATGAAAAACTGTGTATTTTACCTGCATCAGTGCTGATTCCTAAAGGGAGATCCTTGGCTCATGTCTTAGGGAAAGAAGATCTGCTTTAATTCTGAGGACAGAATTCAGGAGACCAAAACCAATGTAAGCTTTAAAATATATTAGAGCCAAAGCTAGCCAGTGACTGAAATTATTCAGCAATGGATCCCAATTTCCCATGTGAAGGAAACAGTAAATGGTTTAATTTGGCTCAGTTAGCCATCTTGTACCGGTTGGGTTAGTGACCCAAACTATATAGCATTTGTTGGGAAAAACATACGTAGGTGTGTAAGTTGAACTAGGGAGGTAGTTCATGCTGTGGCTTGTTTTCCTGCATTTCCACACTAGCAGTCCTTTTCATGCACCTGAAAGAGTATGGGAACACAATGATTTACACCACTTATTCCACCTAGTGTTAGATGTAGGTGTCCACTTGGTATCTCGCTGAAATTTTAAAAACCAAGCATTTTAATTCAGGACTTTGTGACAATTACTATAGGAACACACTACTTAATTCTATGGAAAGATGAAAACGCAAACAACAAAACTGAAAAATTTGTAGGCAGCACCTAAAACACCCAATTAATGCTAACATTTGATTATTATATCTGTATTTTTGAAAAACAGGATTTGTTGTAATCTAGAGATGAGTAGGTACAGTCCTGAGGCCATTCCTCACAGTGCTGTGTTACTTACCCAGGAATAGCCTTGATAATGACTATTAGGTTCACTTTCACAGCATGAAGCACTTGATACCTGTCCTGAAGTATACTTTTTTTTTTAAATTTTATTTATTTATTTGACAGAGATCACAAGTAGACAGAGAGGCAGGCAGAGAGAGAGAGAGAGAGAGAGAGAGAGAGAGAAAGAGAAGCAGGCTCCCTGCTGAGCAGAGAGCCCGATGCGGGACTCGATCCCAGGACCCTGAGATCATGACCTGAGCCGAAGGCAGCGGCTTAACCCACTGAGCCACCCAGGCACCCCTGAAGTATATTTAAAGTATATTTATGAAGTAGATTCTTGAGGAGCCAAGTCAGTCAATATCCTAAATCTTCAAAGCTCCCTTGAAAGGTAATTTTCATAGTCCTTAAATTTTAATTGTCATTTTTATTACTGTTTTGGCTACATTCTCTACAATTTCAGCAGCATCTTAAAGAGACAATGTGTCTGTATGTACAATGAAACAAAATGGCTTGCAACATGAGAAATAAGAGCCACAGTTTAACTGTACAATATTAAGGAGAATCTGTGGTTATCACCTCCTTTTTCGGCAACATGGACAACTTACATGTAGTATCAGTATTGTGAATGTGACAAATAATTCTTACAGGAGTAAAATATAACATCCTGAAAAATAATGGTTTCTACCATACAACGCAGTTAGAAATGTTCACATTTTAACAAATCTGTACAAACCACAAGAAACTTATTTATGGGACCATCATCTCACCTTTCTGATAAGAACCTTCTAGAAATGTAGGATAAACATGAACAATTTATAAATCTAGTTATCTATGTGTTCCATAGCCCTAGAACCCAAGAATGTGACTTAATGAACCCTATATGTCCAAGATGGGTCATTTTTACATGCCTTGATTGTTAATGAATGCCAGCCTTTAATATCTCTCTATGATGTACAGTCAACTTGCACCTTTAAGGAGGTCATTAGATTTTTTAGCAAAGAAGCAACATCATTTAGCAGCAATTAAAGCGCCTTCAAGAAGACTTAAAAAAAATACAATATCCAATTAGAAAAGCCATATTTTTAAACATTTGTACAAGAATAAGCTGCTGAAACTTGGTAATTGAAATACAACATCTGTACAACAATTTACAATAGAGCTAGAAGGGAATTTATCATTATCCTGCATAGAACTGGTCTGATCTGCATTTGGTTACATACTGTCACTTGTTTATGAACAAGGCCTGGTAACAAAGGGAAAATATCTTAATTCAAACATGTTGAAAACATCAGAGATATTTAGTGAATTCAACTGATTTTAAAACAAGCAGCTCATTTTGTCAAAGGTGTAAAGTGTGTAGGAGTAACAGCTCTCCTGTTAATGACTAGTGGGAAAAAAAAAAAAAACCAATAAAACAAAAATGGACACATGGTTTTGAGGTACAACTTGGTAAAAGCCAAAATAGGCAAATGACAAAGTCTAACTATGTCTAATGATTCTAACTCTCACATTCTACTATAAAACACAAATGTCACTGTCATTCAGTTCTTACTTTGGTTTCAGCAGATAAACTGCTGAATGCTGAAGAATGTATCCAGGCACTATAGTTCTTGTGTTAGAAATATTTTTTTCCATGTGTTTTTAAATAATGAAAAACTACCCTTCATATTAGAACTCTCTAGTAACAACCAAATGTATTTAAGTATTATAAACGTTATTTACAGTGTTCCCCCAGTTTTTCTTAACATGGTATTCCTGTTTCTGTGCAACAGGCAGTCATCCTTCACTGCTCAAGGTTATAGTCAAAAGTGTACATTTTATTCATTGTCCATGATCCACTCTCATACAAATGATGCCATGAAGAGCTTCAGTTCACAAATAGTTCTCAACCATGTCCTGAAAAAAAAAAAAAAATACCAACAGAAAACAATCAAATGCTTTCAAACTCAAGTGTGTATCTGGAAGTAATTCAAAGAGATCATGCCAATTTTGGAGGAAAATCAGTAAGTGATGATGCTTGAGGAAGGGGGTGTGGGGGATGCTGTAAGCCCAGCCATGTGTAAGTTTCCTGAAGAATTCGATCTTCTCATATGCGGGAGAAGGTATGGGTCATTTGCCAGTTGGTGCACATCAAACCGATCTTCTTTTCGGTAGGCCAGACAGCGTCTTATAAAGGCCTTAAAAAAAGAAAGGTTCAAAAATTAAAATTTTTGCCCCTTGTCAACATCAGTCAGCTGACTCCTATGAGAAGGATGAACACATTTAAGATAATAAGTATGTCTCATTATATCTTATTAATATATATTATATATTAAGTATATCTTATTATATCTCACAGCTCTTAGTTCATAGTTTAAAATTATTAATTAAAATTATTACTGCTATCACTTAATGTGAATTAAGGAAAAGTGCATCTCATTTTTAAAGAATTTTATTCCAAGTAGAAATTAGCATTTTACTTCTTGTAAACAAGTTGTGAAACATCAAGATTATCCAACTCCAGATCATTTTCATCATCTAAAACTTATCCAATATCCAAAACAAAAGTTGAAATTCTGTACCCATTAAATAATTCACTTGTCCTTCCCCCAGCACTTGGTAACCACTATTCTGTAAGTGGAATCATACAGTATTTGTCCTTTTGTGTATGGCTTATTTCGCTTGGAGTCATCCATACAGTCACATGGATCAGAATTTTGTTACTTTTTAAGGCTGAATAATGCTCCATTTCATGTACCTACCCCATTTTGTTTATCCATTTATCTGCTGATTGACATCTGCACTGTTTCCACCTTTTGGCTATTATGAATAATGCTGCTATGAGCAATGGCATATAAATATCTGATCCCTGGACTTGCTGGATGACATGGTAATCATTTTTAAAAACTCAAGTATAACTGACATATAACTTTGTTAGTTTTAGGTGTACAACTTAATTCGATATTTAGATTGCAAAATGATCAGCACAATAAGACTAGTTAATATCTGTCACCATTGTTACAAAATTTTTCTTTCGATAAATTTTAAGATCTATTCTCATAGCAACTTTCAAATATATAGTATTACTAATTATAGTCACATACTGTACATTAATTCCTATGACTTATTTTATAACTGGAAGCTTGTCCATTTCACTTATCTCCCAACCCCTACCTCCCACTAGATTGTTCTTTGTATTCATGAACTTGAGTTTTTTTTTTTTAAATAAGATTCTACATATAAGTGAGATCATATGGTATTGATCTTTTGCTGACTAATCTCTCTTAGCAACTGGCAAGACAGCCTTCTTTCTCATAGCTGAGTAACATTCCATTGTGTATATATACATTTTCTTGAGCCATTCATTCACTGATGGACACTTAGCTGTTTCCATGTCTTGGTTATTGTAAATACTGCTGCAATGAACATGATGGTACAGGTGTGTTTTCCAATTAGTGTTTTCCTTTTCTTGGATAAATACCCAGAAGCAGAATTGCTGGAACATATGGTAGTTATATTTTTAATTTTTTGAGGAACCACATTTTCCACAGTGGCCATACCAATTTACACTCTCACCAACAGTGCACAAGGGTTCACTGTTCTCCACACCGTGCTAACACTTATTTATCTTTTTATTATTATTTTCTTAAATAGCCATTCTAACAGGTATGAGGTGGTATCTCACTGTGGTTTTTTTTTTTTTTTAAAAGCAGGCTCCACGTCTAACATGAGGCTTAAACTCACAACCCTGAGATTTAGAGTTGTGTGCTCTACCAAGTGAGCCAGCCAGATGTCCCCTCACTATGGTTCTGATTTGCATTTCCCTAATTAATGATGATGAGCACCTTTTCATATACCTGTGCTATCTATTGCCTTTGGAGAATTATGTATTCAGATACTCTGCTCATTTTTACATCAGATTGTTCTTCTTTTTTTTTTTTTAAAGTAGGCTCCATGCCCAGTGTGGAGCCAAACGTGAGGCTTGAACTAATGACCCTGAGGATGAAGACCTGAGCTGAGATGAAGAGTCGGACACTTAACCAATTGAGCCACCCAGGTACCCCCTGATTGTTTTTCTGCTACGGAGTTTATATATTTTAAATATTAACCCCTTATCAGCTAAGATTTGCAAACATTTTCTTTCATTTGGCAGGTTGCGCTTTCATCTTTTTTGATGGTGTATTTTGCTGTGCAGGTGTTTTTTCATTTGACGCAGTCCCACTTGGTTATTTGTGCTTTTGATGTCAGATCCACAAATCCTCACCAAGACTGATGTCAAAGAGATTAATGGCCACATCTTCTTTCAGGAGTTTATTGGCTTTAGGTCTTACATTCAAGACTTTCATCTATTTTGAGTTTATTTTCGTGTACGGTTTAAGACAGTAGTCCAGTTTTCCCAACATCATTTATTGAAGAGACTGTCCTTTTTGAACTCTATAATCTTGGTTTCTTTGGCGTAAATCAATCAATCATCTATACATGGGTTTATTTCTCGGCTCTCTATTCTGTTCTGCTGATTTGTCTGTTTTTATGCCAAGATCATACTGTTTTGATTGTTACAGCTTTGAAATGTAGTTCAAAATCAAGGAATTTGATGCCTCTGGCTCTGTTCTTCTTTTTCAAGACTGCTGTGGCTATTCAGAGTCTTTTGTGGTTTCATACAAATTTTAGGATTGGATGGTCTATTTTTGTGAAAAATGCCACTGGAATTTTGATAGGGAGTGTATTCAATTTTTAGATTGCTTTGGGTAGTATAGCCTTTTTAATATTCTTCTAATCCATAAGCAAGGAATATCTTTCCATTTATTTGCATTGTCTTCAACTCATTTCACAATGTTGTTTAGTTTTCAGAGTACATGTCTTTCACCTCCTTGGTTAAATTTATTCCTAGGTTAAATTGATTCTTTTTGATGCAACTGTAAATAGGACTGTTTCCTTAACCTGATAGTTTATTAGTTTAGAGAAAAGCAACAGATTTTTGTGTCCTGAAACTTTACTGAATCGATTGTTTAGTTCTATCAGTTTTGGACACAGTCTTTAGGGGTTTCTATATATATTGTCATTTGCAAATAGTGACCTTTTTACTTCTTCCTTTCCAACTTGGATGCCTTTTATTTCTGTTTGTTGCCTAACTGCTCTGGCAAGCACTACCAAATATTATGTTGAATAAAGAAAGCTCCATTTCTCCTTATATAATTCCAGACTTCTAGAATTTTTTTCTGCTAAAACAACCCTCCATCCTCATTCCATCTTACTGTCCGTTTACTTTGGCTAGAGGGTATGGTGCCATTTTTTTTTTTTCCTTTTTAGCATAAAGACTTTCTTTAGATGAAGGGAACACTAAAGTGATACTGTTATTGGGGTTTGTTTCCTAGGTTGATACTGTATAATCAGTATCCCTTCTCCTTCTCAAGTTGGTTCTTATATATTGTCCTTCAAATGTTGTATTAAAAAAAAATCTAACATAAGATGGTACACAAATTCTAAGTATACAGCACAAAGCAACTCTGTAGCGGGCAACCAGAACGAGAACCTCCTAAGTCTCCTCATGCCCCACCCCTATCTAGGCTTTGGCTCTGCTCCCAATCTAGCTGGGCCATCTCTGTCCTGACTTCTACTGTAGTTGAGTTTTGGTTGTTCTGAACTTTACTTAAGTTAACTTTACTTACAGCTTATGTTCTCTTTTGCCTGGTGTCTTTCACTCAATATTATATATGCATTTAATTATATCGAAGTTTTGTAACATTTTCAAGGGTAAACTGATCATTTCCTTTATTTATGGTAGAAAAAACTTTAGCTTGTCTTGAACTTCCTAACTTCCACATACATTTGTCAATTAAAAGCATTACAGGAAAACTACAACTAAGATACCTAACTTTAAAATCAAAACTTAATCACATTAAAAAGTATTTTGTACCTTCTTTGTTTGAAATTCATTATATGCAATTTTTTCTCTAAAAACAAACTTAGCTCTTCTTACCCTTATGTCTTGGCTAGCTTACTAGCATTTATCAAAAATCCTTCTGAATCCTTAGGTCTTAATCATTTTGAGTGGTCTTTGAAACTTAAGACGGAGGAATAAAAAAAATGAAGAGTGACTGATATGTCAAAGGCAGAAGCTGGTGACAGAGAGGTTAGGAAGCCTATAAGGAGTAAATGTACTGAAGATGCCCAAACTACCAGGTCAGTGAAGGTACTTAATAAAGGTGTCTTATTTCAGGACAAGGTTTGAAAAAAAACAACACACACAAAACCCCACAAAAAACAATGTGCCCCTCTGCCTCCCAGATCTGTGACTGTGGTGCCTGTGAAGAGCCTAATGCTAGAACCAGAGATGGCTAATTGGGACTTCTTTTTGGCACTATACACTCATTCCTGGTCCTTTCTGTCAGTTAATTTATTTAGTTTCTGTTCCCACCGATGCTGCAGATAGAAAAGGCAGGCAAAATATAGATGCTAGCATTGTCAAGTTCTTTTTAAGAAGCCATATTTACCTTATGAAAAACATGTGATCTTCTTATTCTGAAGCATAATGAATTATCTTCTAAAAGTCATCCAAATAACTTGCTAAAGCCAATTAAGATGCAACAGACAAAATGAAATACAAGACCATTTGCGATTCACAAAAAACCAGTACATTTTCAATTCTGAAGGTCACTATGACCTCAATCAGTGGCAATATCTAACTGTGCTTATCTATATTCTAAAAATACAGAAACTATATAATGCCTGTTTATGAATTATCCTTATGGCCTAGACCAGTCATACCTGGAAAAAAATGGGAACTTCATATGTTTTTCTTAGGAATTTCATAGGGTTTAAGAAAGAGACGATTCCAACAGGGATCACGGAGATAACAAAGCAGGAGTGAAAATACAAATGTGAAAAGCCACAAGGATGAAAGTGGAAAGACATTAAGCACCATAAACATTTTGTTATTAATTACAAATGCTATTCCATGTTACTAACAGATGAATTAGAACTACAGGAAGCCATTCATCATTGATTCATAGATTGCTTCCTACAAACAGAAGGGATGAAGAAGTCAGGCTTTCTCGAGAGCTACTGTAGGGCAGAAGAAGGTCGACAGTGAATTCTGGGGTCTAGCAGAAGTGAATACTTGGGGCCACAGCTCTGATATTTACTAGTTCATATGATTCTGGACAAGGTAATTCTGCTATGGCTTAGGTGACTTCCTTATAAAATGGAAATAATGAAGATAACTAATCTATACCTCATAAGGCTGTTAAAAAAGATAAAGTATCAACACAATGCTTGGCACATATCACTAGATGGCAATTATTACTACTTTATTACTTCTTGTATATTTAAGTATCTCAGTATTAACATAAGCAGATATGTAAAACATAAAGGTCTTGTGATTCTTCCCTAATTTTCAAAGCAGACTGATGTGCTTAAAGAATCAGGGAGTGTATTTGGATCTTTAAAAGGTGAAAACTATGAAAACCAAGGACCAAATGGACAGATTCTACTGTGACAGCAATCCCTTAAAGTACAGTTGACCCTTGAACAATGTGGGGGCTTAGGGGGTGCAGCTGAAAATCCAAATGTAACTTTTGGCTGCCCAAAAACTTAACTACAAATGGCCTAGTGTTGACTAGAAGACTTACTGATAACATAAACAGTTGAGTAATACAGATTCTGTATGTTATATGTATTATATACTGTATTCTTTCAATAAAAAGCTAGAGAAAGGAAAATCTTAAGAAAATCATAAGAGAAAAAGTACATTTACAGTACTATACTGTTTGTTAAAGAAACCTACATTAATAATGGACCTGTGCAGTTCAAACCCATGTGGTTCAAAAGTCAACTGTACTTAAGCACAATTCATGAAATGAAATTTACTTCACAAAACCTATTAAATATAATACCTTTGCTTCACTGCTTACAACTGGTTTTACAGGGAACTGGACTTCTGTGGCTTTCAATATTGTATTTTCTTGAAGAATGTCTTGTTGTGATTGATTGTGACCAAATGGCTTAAAAAAAAAAAAAAAAAGTTTAGAAATTTCTCCCAAAGTATTTAAGCAGAGTAATTATCAGTGAATCCCCAAAATATAAATGATTTGTGTTCTGAAAAATCTTCTTCGTTATCTGGAACTTGGGATGCATTCTCACAGAAACAAAGTTACAACTGATGAGGTGAGTAAACCCATCTAATCGATCCTTAACGTAGCTTAAACATGGTGAATAAGCACAGAAAATAATGCTGTTGCGATATATTTAAGATGAAATAAAAATATTAAAAAATCAAGATTTATTTTATGACTGTTTTAAAAGTAAGTAGTAGTGGAAACATCTGTGAAAATTCCAAAGAATAAAATACTTTTACTACGGTACTGTCCTTCACTGACAGCTCTGGATTTGTTCCTAACTTGCAGTGACTTCCCACAGAAGTCCCTTCACCTTCTCTCCACACTGATGAAGGAGTTGGAAAGTATCTACAGGAGCTTGCAGCTCTGACTTCAAAATAAAGAGAGGTTTTGGAAGAATTAAGACTAAGTTTGACAGAGTTTCCCTGAGGAAGCACAAGGGGACACTATGCCCAGGCCGAACTGAGTACGTGTGTGCGGTGAGGTAGGAGTGGAGGAGACAATGTGAACAAGTAGAAAGAATGGAGTGTTTTGTTGGCTTGAGTATCCCTAACAGGAGAAAATGATGGCACTATTGATAGTTTCTTCTTTCACTTAAAAAAAAGGGCGGGGTGTGTGTGTAAAGGGGCAAAAAGCAGATCAAGAAAGCTGCTGTGACATTAAAATAATCTGTTTGACCCATGGAAATTTTAGCAAGAAACAAAGGCCTGGCTTTCCTTAGAAGGATCTACACTGACTTTAAGTTAATGAAACTTTACATTTAAGAGGGAAAATTCAACTTAACTCCACACAGCAGAACGTTGTATACTGTAACTTACCTTTCTACCATAAAGACACTGAAAGAAAATAACACCAACTGACCACACATCGACCTTGTTGGAAATCTTTGGTGGTTCTTTTCCAACTACAAAACACTCGGGAGGTAAATACCTACAGTTTTTTGGGGGAGAAAAGAGGAAAGGATACTATTAACAATCTGTAACTTAAGCCTTCTAAACATACCTGTAGAACACTCAGAATACTCAATACATAAAATCTTAGACGACTTTCATGAATTCAAAACTTTGTAGCATTTACATCCTTGTATCATTTGACTCAGTCAAAACATACAACTTTGTGATAAAGTATGCAACACATACCTATTATGTATGTGTATTATATATACTAAATTATTTTTCACTTCTGTAGGTAATATACATATATCAGTAGAAATTAGTGTTCTACTTTGAGTAAGCAATAATAAATGCTCTCCCAAGCCCCTTCACCTGTGTTCAAACTGTAGGCAATTCTCTTCCTAACACACATATCTGACCTCACTGCTCTTGGTTGTAACACAGACCCATCCTATTATAGAAGAAACTGGCTAGGCAGACAATTCACTTGTTCCCCACACTGCTCCCCTGCCCCCACATGCTTCTTAATGTGACCAACTCTAATGCATTCCCTAACCACTCTTATTCATTTGGTGAGCACCTAATTTTATTCTTAAGACCAACTGGACCTCCATAAGCCTCTGTTCCCTCCAGGCTGAGTTTTGCTTCTTCCCCCAGGTAAGCAGCTAATATTATGGTACCTCTATTATGGTATTAAACTAAAAATCACACCGAACTGTGAGCAGCTCAAGGAGTTATTACTCCCTGTGCAGTTTCTGAACACTAGCACGATCTGAAATACATTAAGTATTCAAAAATACTATTTTCTACTTTTAGGTGCTATTTGTAAGTTCATAATTTTATATAAAGGAAAGTAAAAATAAATTTGTCACACCTTAGCTTTTAAATAAAAAGACCCATCAGGGATGCAAGTATCTCCCAACTCTAAAATTTAGATAAACTAAAAAATCCTGAAAAGTTATTATACAGCTAAATGGGAATCTAACTCTTTTCTTTTAGTTTTATACTATGTTTAGAATCATTTAAATTTCAGCAAGATATGCACAGATTTCTGAAAAAACAAATCAAACTTCTTGAAATAGAACCACCAAAGATGGGGCACCTGGGTGGCTCAATGGGTTAAGCCTCTGCCTTCGGCTCAGATCATGATCTCAGTCAGGGTCCTGGGATCGAGCCCTGTGTCCATGTCAGACTTTCTGCTCAGCAGACAGCCTGCTTCCCTCTCTCTCTGCCTGCCTCTGCCTGCTTGTGATCTCTTTCAAATAAATAAATAAAATCTAAAAAAACAAACAAAAAAAAACCCCACTAAAGATGACCAATAACTCATTTATAATGTAAATCCTTTCCTACCCCCCCAAATCAAGTAAAAAGCCAGATTTATGAATAAAAGTATGTATTTCGTGTATATTTATGAAACAAAACCAGCTCTTAAGCACTATGCTACACTGTCTCTTGAGACAAAAACCTATAAGCAAGGAGAAAATTATAGGAAAGACACCAAAGCTATTTGGGAAGAAATGACCACCAGGATTTAGTGAAGGACTCATTTGAGACCTGAGAGGGAATGAGGGACAAAACTAATTTTCTTCTCAGTGATACTGACAAATAGTTTACATCTACTCCTGAAAGACTGTACAGAACATCCCAATTTACCAAATACAAAGCTAAAAAAGCTACTGTGGCCGTAGGAAACTAACCATTTTTCAAAACATGTTTCTATGGGAAATACATTCCAGGTTACTACACAGAAATGCTCCAGCCCAAGGAAAATCTCCTTGTCCAACTCTCCACTAGCAAAGCCAGAGCGCGAGGGAAACAAATAGTGGAAGTCTCTGCAGAGGAAGGATGATCTATTATTGAGAACTGTCTAAATCTATTATTTTAGGCTATCTTCCATGGAATCCAGAGTTCTACGAGAGACTTGTTGCTAAAAGTCTGAAGACTACTGATTGAGGATACCACCTTTTAGGGGGTTACTAGTTTGAATGACTTGACTTTCTTTTGAATGACTTTGATTTTCTTCAAATATGGGCTGAAAAAACTCCATGATTAACTTACTCATACTCCTAGAAAATGCTACAAGCAGAATTTTAAAGTTAAATGGCTTTAAAAGAACATATGAACATGACTAATCCCTATTTCATGAAAAGTTCATACAGATCCAGAGCATCTTATAGAACTGGTTATTATGTGCCTAGGCTGTGTGAAGACTGTTCCAGAAGCCCCAATGCCACATTTATGTGTGTAGTCTCTATCTTGTTCAGTAAAGTTAAGTACAATTATCTCTCCAATTACAATCTTAGTCCTTTTTGCTAAACTAAGTTTGTCTTAAAATTTTATAGTCTATATTCTTCACTTTGGTGAATTTGACAGTAAGTCTGAAAATTCACACTGAAGTGATTTTTGTCAACACCTAGGTATTCTGAAGGGAATGACATTCCTTTAGACTTAGATCTGTGAACCTACAGTTCTATCTAGAGTTTATATGTATGAAGTTATGAAATGGTATTTTTGAGAGCCAAGTCCAAAGACTAAGAATATTCCAAACTTCTTTCCCATCCATGATCAACAAAACCCACATCTCCAATAAAAACTGTCACCACAAAACCTCTACACAGAGGACTTCATGCTTATGGCTACTGCTTATAATAGTCAGGATGTTATCTTCACTTAAGTATTTTTAACCGATGATAAACCTCACTTGTACAAACAGAAGAAAATCCATGATTCTCCATGTGAGGAGTTCCTGGCTGATAGATACTGAAGTCACTTGCCAATGCCCAGTTCTTCTCCCTTTACTTTGCTGATATTTACGGTTAAGACCAGAAGAGAAAAGAAGACTTGACAATAGTCATCTCCCTCTTGACTCACACTTCATATTAGAACTCTTACCACAGTAAACTCAAAGATATATGAAAATAAAAATTAAACTCTCATAAAAAGTAATCTAGACAATTTTTCTATTTTAAATTATACATTTACCAGTAAGTGCCTGCCCCTTGAGAAGTTAGATCCATTCCATCTACACCATAGCTATCATCATCCATGATCTTGGACAGACCAAAATCAGTGATTTTGATTTCTCCACATGCTGTGCCATCTACCAGAAGGATGTTTCCTAAGAACAAAATATAAAGGCTTTTTTTTTTTTAATGATACACAGATGACATCGGGGGAACGGATACATATTTAACATACATAGTTTAAAATGTAAATTTAAAATATAATTTTAAAATATGGTGATTCAATGGGCATTTTAAATTCTTCTAGTATTCCACTGACTTTACAGAACTACACCAAAAAGGTTTTCAGATAATAAATATGACTTTTAAAAACTATAGGCTTTAGAACTTTAAAAAGTTTAGACAAATTTTATTAATTACCTGGCTTAAGATCATAATGTATAATAGGGGGTTTGATTTCATTGAGATATCTTAGTGCATTTACAATCTGCATTACAATAGACCTAGCTTCCTTCTCTGACATTAATTTATGTTGCTTCAGATAGAAATCCAAGTCATTGCCTTCACAGTATTCCAACACTGTACAAAACCTACAACGAAGAAGAGAAAAAATTAGACATAAAACATTACCCAATAATTTATTATCACAGTGATGAAATGAAGAGTATATCATCATTACAGAATAAGGAAAGCAAAAGCAAACAGATTTTTTCTTAAAAACTAATCCTTATATTCACTTACGTATCTGTATCCAAGGAGAAATAATCATAGAGTTTAACTATTCTAGGGTGATCCAGTTCTTTGTGTATTCTATATTCTCTGCAGGCGTGTCTATGGGAAGAGAGAGTCTATTTATTCTCCATGACTATTAAATGTATTTTCATTTGATAAAAACCAGAAAGTATTAATACTTACTTGTGGTAGTTTTCCTTCTTCTCATCCCTCCAGCTTTTATTAAGCTGGTGGATCTTCACAGCAGCATATCTTTGTTCATAAAGGTCAAAAGCCTAAGATTCAAGGCACAGAAGAGTTAGGACCAAAGATCAACTGAATAGCTAAAGAGATTAAAAAAATTGGTGTAATTTTTATAATAATATGGAATTAGAATACACACTCTACAGTTTTTGGTCTGCTATGATTATATATAGTTCAACAACATATTTACAGTCAGAAACAAGATACAAATTCCATCATATACATCAGAGAAAACTTTAATGTGAAATTTCACATTCAGGTTTCATAAATGCCAATATATTGAATCACGATAAAACAATAAAGCTGTTATTTGTTTTTTTAATATGGATCTGGCTCCTCTACAGTAGCAAAAGCATTAAGCAGCCAACAAAACAGATGGCTATAGTGTGTTTTTTATGGGTTGGATAAAGCAAACCTTTTTCCTCTACCTTTCCTAGTGATCCCTCCCACTTCCTTAAAAATAAACCCGTTCGGGCAAAAAAAATAAATAAATAAAAAATAAATAAATAAAATAAAAATAAACAAGTTCCTAACAATTTCCAACTGTTTAAAAAATTCTAAACTTTATGAAACTGTTCAAACATAAAGATACATCAATATCACACCTAACTACATCAGTAACGATTCCTTGGGGCGCCTGGGTAGCTCAGTGGGTTAAAAGCCTCTGCCTTCGGCTCAGGTCATGATCCCAGAGTCCTGGGATCGAGCCCCCGCATCGGGCTCTCTGCTCCGCAGGGAGCCTGCTTCCTCCCCTCTTTTTCTCTGCCTGCCTCTCTGCCTACTTGTGATCTGTCAAATAAATAAAATCTTTAAAAAAAAAAAATTACGATTCCTTAAAATCTCTTCTAATACCCAACTTGTCTTCAATTTTTCTTGGTTGTCTCAAAAAAAAAGGTTTTATACTGGTTTGTTTGATCAACAGCCTTTGTCTTACGAAAAAAAAAAAAAGAAAGATCAGTCTTCTTTTAAGGTCTCACGTAATCAAAACATTTTAAAAAGACTTGAATGTCATTTAAGAGCGATCTAATAATTTAGGTTTTGTGATTTACAGACAAGGTACCCCCTTTAAAAAAAAAAAAAACAACTTAAATTTTACGTATTAGAAAGAAGGTCCACAGTCTCTACTCCCCCATCAACTTAACCAAAAAATAAGAACAGCAGACTGTCACAAAACTATAAAAGCCTAAGATCAGAAATATTATAGGATGCAGTAGTTAATAATATTTTGGGGTCAGATAAACTTATCAACTACAAAACTCTGGGTTGTTGAGAAGATTAAATGGGGTAAAACACATAAACTGTTAAATACTAGCTAATTATATTATTAAAAGCTTAAAGAAATAGAAAAGATTAAAAAGAAAAGCTCATGTGAGAGAATGTAAAAAAGCATAAAGGATAACAGAAGAAAATAAATACACTATACTAATAAAAAATTATCAATATATATGGACTTATATATGACACATTTTTCTCCCAAGATTAGGTGAGTAAAGTATACCCTTCCCATAAGGCTAATAAGGACGATTACTGAGCAACTGATTCAGTATTTTCCACCTTGGTGTAGATCAAAGTCTGTCTTTTTTGACTCACAATCTGCTACTTTGTTTCACAGTAGACCTGTCAACCATGAAAAGGCTTTGCAGGGGTTGGAGGAAGTGGTTAGTATTTAGGTCAGTACTGAACAAAGTTATTAGGCCCCAATCTGCATTTTCTATTTCCTACATAAGCCCTTTCTTCAAAAAGAAAAGCTCCTCTTAGCCCCTATCTGCGATATTAGAAACAGTGCCAAGGCTATAGGGCACTGGCAGAAGGCTGTCATGAAAGGTCATGACAAAAAGCTCAGAAGCTGGGCAACATTAAGGCTGAGCAAGTGCTAACTGTACTTTTGGTGATTTTTAGTTCCAGAGTGAGCCATTATGATTTTCTTTTCTACTTTGTGGCTTCAGTAAGCCTACTTGAACCACTAAGTGCTTGACGATGAACTACTACTTGAATCAGAGAACCAGGAATTGGAAGAGCCATAGATCACTTCTCATGAGTGATGAGGGACAGAGCCACGATGCTTAATGCTTGTCCAACTTAACACAACAAAAACAAAATGGTTGACAGTTGAACAAAGATCAGAACTCAAGTTTTCTGAATCCAAATCCCATTATTCTTTCCCAGAGTCAGCAACAGAATCGAGGTTTGTCTTCAGTAAACTGAGAAGGCACAGTCCTTGTCTCATTGAACAGAGAGGATTTCTAATAATAGTCTGAAGAGCTTACATTTGCTAAGCACCAGTGTTCCTTGATATAGCTCATCGAATCATTACAGCAATCTGGGACACCTGGGTGGCTCAGTGGGTTGAGTGTCTGACTCTCGGATTCAGCTCAGGTCTAGATCTCAGGGTCCTGGGACTGAGCCCTGTGAAGGGCTCCATGCTCAGCATGGAGTTTCTCTCTCCCTCTATCCCTATCCCCATGCTCTCTCTCTCTCTCTCTCTCTCAAAAATAAGTAAATAAATGTTTAAAAAAAAAAAAATCATTACTACAATCCTATGATGGTAGGCACTGTTATTATCCCCAGAAAAGACTGAGAGAGGATGGCAAGTCATAAGCCCAAGTATACAGTTAGTAAACAGCAGTCAGTTCTAGTCAGGATTCAAACCCAGCCTATGTGGCTTCAGAACCCAAGCTCTTAACCACTAATTGTACTAATACATAACAAAACAAAGCACAGAGTGTCAACAAGGACTATAAAAGGGAGACCCACAGGGAAGTCTTCTACAGGAATTAAGTTTAAAGTGAGAATAAGCCCTTTGATAAGACTTCATCCTAATTAGGAGCAAATGGGCAGTCCCTGGGGCTTATAAGCAGGAGCACGAGATGATCAGACTGCATTTTATAAAAAGGCCACTACAGTTGCTGCATACATCAATAAACTGGAGAGACTCAATGAGCCCTAAAGATGGTAATTAGCTAGGAGGCTCAGGGAGCAATGCAAATAAGAGACAAAGAGGCCTTGAGCTAAGACAGAGAGGAGAAGGGTCATTGCTAGATTTAAGAGAGCTTAATGATATAACTTAGCAGTGGGTACCTGGGACTGGTTTTATGTTGAGGGAAGAAGTTACGGAAAAGGTGGAGCAAAGGATGGCCTCTAGGTTTTTCACTTGAGGGATGGACTAGATGGATGTATTACAGTGGGGAGCAGTGTCAAAAGGAAAGGTTTTGGAGAAGAGGTAGGTAACTTTTGGGTCAGATCTGAGTTTGTACTGCATATGAAGCCTCCATGTGAGGTAAAAAGACTAAGTCATGTATACCAACGGTATGGAGCTCAGAAGGAAAGTGTAAGATGGATATTATGTATACTGCTAAAATAATGGCTTTCTTTTCCTAAGAATGAAAATCCTCTTTGGATTTCTCTTGGTTAGGAGAAACAGGCATTAATGTAGGTCTTTTTGTAAAAAAGTGAAGAGGCCTAACACAAACTTTGGAAAGCAGGGGATACACTTCCCTTCACGCCATTTTGGCTTATGAAAGGTTTCACTGGAACCTTCCACTTTTGGATAGCTGGGGAAACCTTATTTGAAAAGAAATTCTTCTTTATAGAATATAGAATGATAAAAGACCTTAGGAACTACAATTTTTTAAAAAGATGTATTTATTTACTTGAGAATGAGTGCATGAGTAGGGGGGGAAGAGCAGAGGGAGGGGGACAAGCAAACTCCCCTCTGAGCTTTAAGCCCAACCCCATGATCCTGAGATTATGACCCTGAGCTGAAATAAAGAGTCCAACACTTAATGGACTAAGCCACTCAGGAGCCCCAAGAACCACAAAATTTAAAGGTTGGGCAGAAAGATATAAAATAAAGTGAAAAAAGGTAAGATACAAAACACTGAACATGGTTGACTAAAATTTTTCTACATTTATACAGGTGCACTTAAGAAATACTGGCCTTGGGCAGAGATTTGGGTAAATTTAGGACATGTAAGTCTTGTGACATGTTTAAATTAAAGGGGTATAATCTTTCCACAAATGTACTGTATTAAATAGCCACCTGCCTCTCATGATTCTAATGACCATTATTTGTATCAGACTGGCTACTGGTAATGAGGTACCCAGATATCAGTGTGATGCATGGAGTCTCTACTCTTGAGATTAAGACAACATAAGCCATGAGGCTCTTTTGTAATGAGAGCTGGGACATAAAATCAGTCAAAAAATCATAAAATCAATCAATGAAAGACAAGTACCTCTTAACCATGTACTTCTCTATCTTTGCTATTTTAGTGTAAGAACAGAAAAAAAATCTGTATTACCTTATACACTTCACTAAAGCCACCTCTACCAAGCAGATGAAGTAACAAATATCTTTCATTTAACGTTGGGTGATCTTTGAACCTTAAGGGTGGGAGAAAAAGATACTTAGGTACATAAAAACACATACAAAAAGGTTCCTTACCACAATAAAGTTTCACTCTCTCTTCTATTTCAAGCTATTTCTTTCTCAGCAACTCTTCTGCTAATTTTGAATTCCATTCTGTACTGCTTTTCGTTCTCCACCTGCATGGCTACTTTCAATCTGAACTCTTTGATGTTCACTAAGCTTAACGTTTAGCTGAACATTCAGGCTCAATAACCAACAGCACTCTGATAAAGACTTACCAACTCCTGTATTTCTAAGAGCTTTATGAAATCCCACAACTACTCAGTAGGAATTATTTCCAATGGAAAAATATACTTTTACATGGGAGTACGGTTAATCAAGATTTTACAGTAGTACTGACATATGATTAAAAATAATTATATGTATAAATTGGCCTTCATACATGATTAAATTTTACTGTCTCTGGACTTCTTTAAATAAAATTTCAATTCCCAATTAAAAAATGAAAGCTTAAAAAAAAGAAACTTAGAAAAAAAATCACTCACAGATTAATACTCTTAATACTATTTAACATTTACTGCTCCTACTATATATTAAGCATTTACATGTATTAACTCATTTATTTCTCAGCCAACCCTATGAAGTAGGCCTTGCGACTATCTTTTATTTTACAGATGAGGGCACCACTGCACACAAAGGTTAAGTAACTTGCTCCGGTCAACAGTTAATATATGACAGGGCTTTGCAGAAAAAATTGATTCCAAAATGAGCACTCTTGAAATTAAAAAACAAAACAAAACCCAAAACAATGATAGCTTTATTAATTCCATGTGTAAATATATTTTATTTTATTCAAAGTCAATTGGATAAAGCTTTGGCAATTTCTTTTTTTGAAGAACTTGTTAATAGAAGAGATTTCTGCCAAGTTTTTGTTTTTGCTTTTTTTAAAGTAAACTTTTTTGTAAAGCAAACCCCAATGTGAGGTTCGAACTCACAACCCAAGATCAAGAGTCGCAAACTCTACTGACTGAGCCAGCGAGGCACTCCGTTTGGTTTTAAAGTGAAATGAAAAGCTGTAACAATTCACTTAATTTTCATCAATATCCACAAATAAGTTTGAACATAATTTTCAGAAGAGACAACTGTAAATTAGTTTCGTCCTATCTTCTTTATTAGAACTTTCATCTGGTACATAACTACATTATTTCATTCACCTTATGCAGAGGAAGGATCTGTACATTTATGAATTATACATACAGAAATGATCATGAATAGACCTTCTTTTAAGCAAGATATTTATCGTTCATTACAGAAACTGGCCATTTCTAACTGCGACTTTCATATTAGGTCATGAAGCTTTAAATGACACAAGTCTTATAGATAAAGTAGAAAAAGACACTCTTCCCCTCCTTCACATCAATTAAATCCCAAGTAGTGCCTTGGTTAATTTCGATCTTCTTCATAAAGCTCCCACCAGTCCACAGTTATTTTATCTTCTTTTGAGTTAGCATTATTATCGATGGCACTCATTTTGATAAGCAAGATAAAGACAGAGGCTATAATTTAAACTTATTTCTTCTACAGTTTTTGCATAAATTGAAAAAATTTCAACTATGGCTTACTGAAATACTGTCAGTTGAAACAATTTCTCCTTCACTATTGTAGTATTTACTTTGGTATTCAGTCAACAGATATTTGGGGCCTAGCATGTGCCAGGCACTGGTCTAAGGTTTGGGGATAGAGCAAAAATAAAATGAAGTCTCTGCTCTCATGTAGCTTACCTTCTAATATGAGGAGACAGACAACAACAGAAAAATAAATCTGTAATTCCAGGTAGTGATAAATGCTATGAAAAAATAAAGCAAGGCAAGGATACCGAGAGAAGAGATGGAATGAGGCAAGGACTGCTATCTTATACAGGGTGGCCTAGGGACAGCCTCTCTAATGATCACTTGGAGTGAAATAAGGAGTAAGCCACTCAGATATTTAGAGGAAGAACACTTCAGGCAGGAAATGACATGCACAAAAGTACTGAGATGGGAATGTGCTAAATAAACATGTTCTAGGGGGCCAGCTTGTGCACAACATATAAATGAAGGGAGGATGACAGAGATGCGGGTGGTGAGGTGGCCAGAGACCAGATCACAAAAGGCCTTCTAAACATGGGAAGGACTTTGGATTTTTTCTAAGTGTTCTGAGAAGCCCCCCCAACAAGAAAATATTGTGTGCATGCTCTCCACAGGAGAGAAAAAACTTTTTATCACATAAAATTGTATATTATGAATAACAACTTACTGCGAATTATCTTCATTATTTATTCTTTTGAGCTCTCGAATATGAAGATTTCTGACTCTTTCCAAACGTTCAAGTTCTGCCTGGATTTCTGCCTCTTCCTGAAAATGAAGAGAGGGGACTATAACAAGCTCAATTTATTTGCAGTATAAAAAAGATATTTTTACCCATGCATCAATTTTTTACAGTGATGGGAAGAATAGTATATTATAAAGTACTACTGAGTTAAAAGACCAAAGTGCACTTTTCAATGCCTGAAAGATGGAAAGAGATAAGGCAAAAGGCTATTTCAAGAAACCATCCTCCACATGAAAATCTATACCTAATGAGATGCTGAGTTTTATTCTGTACTACAAGAAATCTATTTTTATAATATCTAAACTGAAAATGACTGCAAGGTAGTTGAGGCTGATTTATAATACAAAATGAGATGAAAATTTTATTTCTGGTACATCCCAATTTTAAATTTAAGAGGGAATAATTTAATAATACAAAACAAATGAAGGTATTTTACAATAGTCAAAAAAGGAAGAAAGGAAGAAGACAGAACCACTGATTATTTCTAAACCTTACAATGTCTGAAACACACACACACACACACACACACACACACACACACCATCTGACCACTCACTTAGGATAAATCCCCCTACACTCTTAGAGACTCTAAAAACAAAAATTATATGGACAGTTGTGGTAGATCCTCAGTTATTAGAGCAGCTCTAGGCAAATTCTAAAGAAATTAACATTTAATATGAAAATTTTGATAAATATATTTCATGTCTCAAAATATACAATTTTGAGAACATTTAAAATCAGACCCCAAATAAACAACCACCCACCTTATACATCTCTTTCATTTGTCAATATAAATCTGAATACTACACAAGGGACAGACAAGGATATACCAAATTTTGGTGGAAAATTCTTGAAATGCCCAATTTTATAATATTTCTGAGTATCTGTTGAGTAAATCAACAAATACAAATTGCCTTGGCCTAAATGTGTCCACTAACATTATAAATCTATATTACATGGAATAGAAGTTATTTCTGAATATTACACTTAAACATATCTGTATTATATTAGCTCCTTTTAATGATTTATTTTTTATTTAAAAAATCCTTTATCTAAAAAATAATTGTGAAGTTTACTTTGAAAATATAAGCATCATTTCATTCCAAAGCAGAGAGATGTATAAAAGGTGTAACACCTTTATCTAAGGCTTAAACTGAAAGGAATATTCTAAGTATGATAGAGAAAAACAAATGTTTGCAGATTAAAAAAAAAACAATCTGAGTATATTGTTTGTATTTCATTTGACCCTTAAGGTTATTTTTATTATTTGAAAATGAAACTCAACCATTACTTATTGCAGAGATATTTAATATGGAGTAGGCATTAGATGATAAATAGAAACTTTCGCAGTAAATTTAAATGAAGATAAACCTAGAATTTTGGGGAGATTTTTAAAAATACGCTAAACAGACGGTCTTAATTTAACTGAAATTTCTTAATACAGCTTCAGTCACAAATATTTCTTATTTTAATGAAAAAAGAAAAAGTAATAAATAGTCTAAGGGATTAAATAATTGAAAATTCATCACAAGGACAGCAAACAGATTAAAAACTTTTGGAACAAGACTCAAATCACAGCTTAATTGTCTTAATTTATAAAGACCTATAAAGTAGAATAAGAAACTGGCTATATAGGTATGTCCATGACTATGAAAAATTCAAATTCATTTATACCACAGAACCCTGAAAGTGGTAACTCTTTCCTTACGTATTACTAACATTTTCGATCTTAAAACTTGCCATTAATTTGATTCTCACACATGTAGGAAGCAACGAAACACTTGGTAGGCTGGTGGAATTTTAAATATCCGACAATGTCTAATTATTAGGATAACTAAAATAAATTGATTTAACTTTTATTTGAAATTGTGGTATGGGGATACTATTTCAAAAGAGAATTTATAGAAATTAAATTTTGCTGAGTCAATAAATACATAATTATGAGATTCAACTAGATTGTTGATAGAATTAATGTGTTTAATATTTTTTAGTAATCTTCAGAGGTCCATACAATGGCAGTAACCAATATTGCAAAATAAATACTCATTAAAGAAAGTAGAATGTAAAACTGAGGGTTGCTGGGGGGAGGGGGGTTGGGAGAAGGGGGGGTGGGGTTATGGACATTGGGGAGGGTATGTGCTATGGTGAGTGCTGTGAAGTGTGTAAACCTGGCGATTCACAGACCTGTACTCCTAGGGATAAAAATATATGTTTATAAAAAAAAATAAAAATTAAAAAAAAAAAGAAAGTAGAATTAAGTCTTTGTCAGTTAAGCAAACTTTTTTATCCTCTATAAAACATGACAGATATGTCCCATAAAAGCTTACAATCTAAAAGCATAGGCAAGCTACATTTGGTTTGAATTATAAAGGTCACAGGAAAAAACAAAATGTCGGAAGCACTAAGGGAAAAAAAAAGAAAAGGAAAAAGCTGGATCCTCCGTATTTAAGAGGAAATGTCAAGTAAAGGAACTTTTTTTCCCCTAATAACCAAGTCTTATATACCAATAAACATAACTCCTTCATAGTCAGTGAAATATATTTACATTTTATCTTCAATATTGTAATTTATTATTTATTCCACACATCTTGGACCTTAAACTAAAGTGACACATTTCTGGGGGAAAGATAATTCTGAAATGCTTAACCTCACTGGGGGCAAAAAAAAAAAAAGCATACATACTCTTATGGACTGAAGGTTTGTGTTCCCCCCCAATTCATGTTTAAGCCCACTGTGATGGTATTTGGAAATGGGGCCTTTGGGAATTAGATTAGGTCATGAAGGTGGGGCCCTCATGGTGGGATTAGTGGCTTTATATGGAGGGGGGGAGAGAGAGAGTTCTACCCTCCCCATCTGGTCCCCTCTTTGTGGGAGTACAGATAATAGGTCATGTGAGGACTTAAGAAGCCAGCCATCTAAAACCAGGAAGAAGGGGCACCTGGGTGCTCAGTGGGTTAAAGCCTCTGACTTTGGCTCCGGTCATGATCCCAGGGTCCTGGGATCAAGCCCTGCATCGGGCTCTCTGCTCAGTGGGGAGCCTGCTTCCTTCTCTCTCTCTCTCTCTCTCTGCCTGCCTCTCTGCCTACTTGTGATCTCTGTCAAATAAATAAATAAAATCTTAAAAAAAAAAAAACAGGAAGAAACAGATCCTCACAAAAAATCGAACTGTGCAGTACGTACCCTGATCTTGGATTTCCACCTTGTGAGAAAATTAATTTCTGTTGTTTAAGACACCTAGTCTATAGTATTTTGTTATGGCAGCCCAAAAGATTAATACACATACTTTCAGGCAAATGTTAGGACAATACAGCCTCTTTACATAAAGGGGCAAAGCCCAGTTTTTGTATGGCCCCTGGGTTCAACAGTCTAGAATACAGTAGTCTCATCAACAGATCTACATTTAGTGCAGTCATTTCCAAAGATTTATCCTGTAGACTACACTCTCCTTGCTTGAGATCAGCATTAATCTCTGGGCGATCCTCAAAATTGATCATTTTCAGAGGGCTCAGGAGAACCAAGTGTGACCCAGACTCACAGTTAAAGCAGAAGAAACATGTATAAGAACAGACTTTTGAGTGAGAGAGAGAAAGAGAGGTAGGTTTGGAGATCACATTCAGTAAAAGGAAACAGCTCTTTTCTGTTTAAACAGAAAGATACAGCAATGGACAATTTAACCGTATACACTACAGCTATTCTAACAGTATTTTAAAATAAGCTCTTAATATTCTGAATTAAAACCCAAGTCATACAAGTATACAACAACAGATCTCAATACTGCCTCATTGCTTAACCTACAAAACACACCACCTCCCAAAACTTTTAACTTTAAAAAATTTATATGGAAGGCAAATTCCACAGCAACTTAACCAAAATGGTCTGTCCTTCAGCACAAGTTTGACATAAAAATGCTTTGTATTTGTAAGCTAAGTGTTTTCTGGCAACTTAATATCCCCTTGGCTCGACTTCCTAAGCCAAAAGTCAGCAACAGTAATACAGAATCTCTGTAAAATGCCAGGTTAAAACTGCTAGGTTGATTTCGGTGCATTTCCCATAACGGCGATTTTTAAAACAGCAACTACTAAAAGAAAGGTGGGGTGTGTAGGCATTAAAGCTATAAAGCTTACAGAATTATAAAATGCATCTTCACATGTAAAACTGATATATTCCCTGAAAAGAATTAAATATACTAGTTTAAACTTCTTTAACAAATCTTGAGTATGTTACATGTTATATCCACAAAAATCCCTCAGTTTCGAAGAGCTGCTTTTCTATAAAGCCAAGATAAGATAAAGTATTTTGATATATCATTCTCAGCTTGAGAATGAGAGTTGGTAAAAAAGAAATTCTGTATGGTATACTTTGAAGATGGCAGAAGAGGAGAAAAGCATATCACTTCCAACAGTCTATTCAACAGCACTGTCACATTACTCGGTCTAGGAAAACTAGTTCAGAATGAGGTTTCAAAAAGTTTAACTCCATATTCATTTTAATAATACGAACAATATTAATCCCTCAAAAGCTGGTATCCATAGGTCCTCAAATTTTTTAATTTCATAAACTATAATGTCATTCTAAAAGTTCATCACCAGGAAAGTGAAAGGTGAAATTCACAAAGGCACTATTAAAAGCTAATGGAGAGAAAGAGCCGTGCAGAAAAAAAGAATTAAAAAGAAAATCATTAACAATTTACTTTATCTTTATCCCTGTCGTACGTCTCCAGATTATTTCTATTACATGCTTTCAAATACTTTAAATGTGGATAGGAGATATGAACCATTAGAAATATGAACCAACCAATCAACCAAAAAAACCCACACAGATAAAGCAAATGTGAACTTCCAGAGATCAGTTTTGAAACAATTGACCATAACCCTGTTTTGTATGATTATGTAGATTGAAAACTGAGTCAGAGGAGGAGAGGGGACAAAAATTATGAAATTCCTAGGACTGGGGGGCGAGTTCATTCCTAACTACATAACTACATGGTCCCTCCACTCCCCTCCGCAATCACTGAGCTGGTTATTACTAATGGGAGCATACTGTCTCCCTCAGATGTATTTCACTGGCTTAGATAATTATTTTAGAACCTTAATGTGTTCTTCTCTCTACACTTCATTTCCTTCTTTTTTCAGGGGGAGGGTGTGAAGGTAGGGGTGGTATTTTATTCTCTTCAAATGCATAAATACATACATTAAAACCCCTGAGAATAACTGTTAAAATAGGGAGGTTTTGATTCTGTCAGTTCCCCCATTCTATTAGAACAAGACAAAATAAAACCCTTTCCAGCAGCAAATAAATGTAACAATTCAACTGACTGGCAAAATTTAAATATTTAGTACACTTCTTGAAAAAGAAATTAGAGCTGCTGTATTAGAAATTCCTTGACATTAAACGCGAAGCAAGATGCTGACACCACACCATGGCACACACAGGCATCATGCCTTACAGCACATCGTAGTCCTCCACACTGGCTGGTTCCTCTGAACCTTCCTCAGGATTTGCGTGGATTGATAGATTTTTCTTTTTTTAAGTGTGAAAAGATTTAACTTTCTATACAATGATGGAAAGAACTTAGTCTTCTGGACTCTCTTGACGCACATGAATATATAGGTGACCCTTGAACAACATGGATTTAAACTGCACGGGTCCACCTATAGGTAAATTTTTTTCAACAAATTTAAGTACTGTAAATGTATTTTCCTCATAATTTTCTTAATAACATTTTCCTTTGGCTTCTTTTATTGTAAAAATAGAGTATATAATATATTTAATATAGAAAATTTGTGTTAATTGACTGCTTATGTTATTGGTTAAGTCTTCTGGTTAAGAGTAGGCTATTAGTAGTTAAGTTTTGGGGGAGACAAAAATTATATGAGGGTTTTGTGCACTTGGGGGTGGAGTACAGTTGGTACTCCTAACCCCTGCATTGTTCAAGGGTCAACTGTAAATGGTGTAAGTTATAGTTCTGATTGGGAAGGGCCAGTGGCCAAGCAACGGTTTTCTTTTTTGGTGAAATAGTGATCTCTAGACTGAATTTACAAACATGAATTGAACTCTGCTCTAACCAATGGCTAACATGACTTCTAAAATTCTTTCTAAAATTAAAAAAATTCTATTACCTATAAAACAACTGGATTAATATTGATTAATTAATTAATATTAATTATAGAAGCACAACACATTTTACCTCTAAATTTTCATTTTGGTAATTGAAAATCAACTACCAAGTTAAGATGTAGGACTGCAAATGGGGAAACACAGAGCAAGTAATGTTTATAGATTCGTAAGAGTAGGAGGTAAAATATGAACACTGGGAGTCTTCCTATCTACAGCCAGTCCCATATTCTCTCAGCAGAGTCATCTTTTATAGACTACTACTAATTTTTAAAATGAGAAACAGTAGTAAGGACAGAATGTCAAGTTTAGAATTCGAACACTCTTCTTGGCACTTTTCTTGCTCAAACATGCCAAGAAATCAGGCACCTCATAACATGGGCTTAATCATGACCTTTTCTACTACAGTGTATTTTCACCAGACTTCCACTGAAAACTACTGTCTTATATGAGTAGCATCTTTTCTTATGTTCTAGAGAAATATAATGTACAATGTGGTTGGCTTTAACTGAGAGAAGAATTCCCAAGAGATTTCTTCCAGTCATGGCCACAAATATAAAGGTGAGAACGTGATTTAGAGATTAAGCCCTCTAGAATTATACTGTTATTTTCATATTTTTATTCAAACCTAAAGTGACAATAAATGTCATATGCAAACTTATTCTTTGTGGTTATACTAAGGATTTGATAAATCAGATGACAATGGTATTCTAGAAAGAAAGACCAAAGGAGATATCAAACTTCAAGAATATTTGGGGGTCAATTCACCTAAAACCAATGCCCTGTATTCTCCACTGTTCAAAAGGCTTGTAGACAATCCATTGTCTTCCATTTCAACTAGTTGCATGGTCCACTGTGAAGGAGTGAGAAAAAAGAGCTGTGTGCTTGTTCTTGACCTGTAAAGATTTCATCATGGAAGATTAATACTGATGCTGCAGCTGCCTGTTACTGGTTGTTTCTCTTTGCAGATGCCAATATCGGTCAGAGAACAGGATTTCAATGGCAGAGTTGTTGCTATACTGTTATCTCTTCAGAACGGAGGCACAGGGAGAGATGAATGCCACATCGCAAGGAGCAAAGGAGAGAGAGAGAAAGAAATGGTGTCAGGTGGCATGTTGGATGTGATTTTTGTTTTAGTAGAGATTGAGATGACTGCAAATTGTTTAGCTGATTCCTTCGGTCTGCAAGATACACTTGTGTTGGTGTTGATGATTCTTGACTAATCCTGTTTCAATTACAAATTGGTTATGTTTTTCAAAAAAATCTTCCAGCACTTATACTCAGGACTTAAAATTCTCTCTCACTCTTTCTCTTTCTCTCTCTCCCTCTCATGCATACACACAACCCAAAGCACATACATTAAGGCCAATCCCTATTAACACTACTTAATATTCCATACTGAGATGTCAAATATTTTATATGCATTATTTTCTTCAGCTGATCAAATATTTTAAATCTAAAAGGTGACAAAACTTGAAGACTAAATAAAGAGCAACACACACCTGCATGCTGTTCCCATCACACACTTGAGTAACAGCAGTGGCAAGACATGGTTAGAAGTCCTATAACTTTGAAAATTCTTATTTCCTCATCATTTTGGGATACTAAGATGGGTAACTTTTATCATTTAAATACTGACTACAGAGAGAATCTATTACAAGGATGATGGTTTTGCAGGTTTTTTTTTAAGTTATTTGTGTTAATTTAGTAATAATCCTAGAAAAGCATATCCATGTAGTTTTCTGCAATTCCAGAATAATGATCTGAACTATACAAACAACAACCTAGCAGAACGCCTCACATCAAAAAGATAAATTCCCATACCTAGAATTTATCAAAGACTGGTATCAAAACAGGATCAACCATAAATGCTAACTGGCACAGAAATTGTTAGTTTCCTTAAGTCCACAGATTCCACATGTGGCACAGGTACATAAAATGGGATAGTTAGTAGCCTTGCCTCAAAGAACCAACTTTTTCAAGACAGAAAATTATTCCCGCTGCCATTACAAGCTTTTAATAGGGCATAATTGCTTAAGTTTGTACATAACTATTGCCAAAGTTATTTTTTAAAAACTGTTTTGGGAATAATTTGCATAGTCTCCACATATTTTATTATAAAGCTCTTCTATGTTCTATTCTTTTAAATCCTTAAGCTACACAAAAGGCAAGATTACTTTAGAGAGCATTTATAGTTTTTATTAAAAATGTGCTTTTTCTGTTGACCTTTAAAAATAAATTGAGCAAAAAGCAATAAACCAGCTAATAAGAAATATTCTAGCTGATAAAATAGTCACTAACAATACTCAAGGAAAATAATATGTGAGGCAAAGAGAGTATTTGTGTGTGAAAAACTTAACTGCTCTCCTTTATCTGCAATGAAAATGAAACCTGTTTCTGAACAAACAAAAAGCAAACACAGCCACTATGCTAAGACATATGCAAAAATGACTGTGTGTGGATTACTTCTTTTGAATACAGAGAACCAACTTGCTGTCTTTGTACAACAGAAGAACTGTAAGGAGTAAGTGTATAGATACCACCAATGAAACAGGAGTGGAAAAGGTTCAGGTCTGGCTTTGTAGGTTATGGGTGTTATTAATTTTGACAAAACATAGGGAGAAGATCTTGGCATTCAAAAAGCTAACATCAATGTTCACTCCAGAATGGTTAAAACTTCAAAGTCTGTAAAAGGTAATATCATGTAATTCTCCTGAAATGGGAATCTGAATCATGCCTGTATCAGGCAAAGTCTGGAAATAAATCAATCACTTAGTGAATGAGTAAGCAATGATTTGTTAAAAAGAATAACTGAAAATATTAAAGAATTCTTGATATATTTAAAAAAAAAAAGTGATGCTGCAGAGTGATTTTTCTAATCTCAGAACAAAACTAATATGCCCTTAAGCTCCCAAAACATCTATTTATGTTACCCATGGACTACTGGAGGCTTTTGCTTTTCATTCCTTACTCTACCCTACTAATAGCTTTGGATTTATTGTATTTCTAACTCTGCAGAATAACACAAGATGTGAACTGAACTTTATGATTTATTCAATGGCAAATATACCTTTTCATGTTTCAGTTTATTCAATTATTATGATAATCTTTATAAAACACAAAGTACAACATGAATTATTCATTTCAAGAAAAAGTAAACAGGACTTCTAGTCTCATATGTCCAACATCACGGACTTCCCTCAATGAAATAAGTTTTCTCTCTTGGTGCCCACAAATTTAATCTAACAATACTATTGAACTTTAAGAGTTTAAGAGAAAGAGACCAAGAGTATGCCAGGCTCCAAAACTAAACCCTAACATAGCTGACATAGTATAGGTTAATTCCTGTGCAGGTTACAAGGACCTTAAAATATTCACATATCAGAACCAGCCTACGGTAGAAACTCTATAGTTACAAGGTGGGTACGGTTCATGCCAGCTTAATAAACCCAGGAGCACAGGGAGCTGATAAGAGAGGTGATTACATCTTTTCTCTTAACTGAAGTTTGTTCTCTATGTGTTAAAAGTATTCTATATACTTTTTTAGAAAACAGAATGACCTATTTTAGTGGCCTATTTTCCAACTGTGCTTTAGAATGCCAAATAAGTTACTTTTAAAAACATGTGACTTAATGTTTACTATTTGATTTTGCCACTCAAAAATTAATATACAGTGGTAAGCAGACAACTGGTATTTTTTTGTGCTCTAAGGTGACACTACTTAACTCAATTTTGTTCCCTGCATGTACTACCAACAACTTTCTTTATAATACATTCATTCTTCTCACCCAAAATAGCTTCTTAGAAAATGTGAGAATTCAAGACATAAGAGCATATTTCAGCATTAGTAGTTTATCTACTCTCCCAAAATATTCTATGATGTTGGTAAAAAAAAAAAAAAAAAAGTAATATTGTAAACAGGTTACGAAGATAAAGTTAGAAATTTAGAGCTGCTCAGTAAATCTGATAAAAGCTGAAAAAAATAAAAAGGAAAAAGATTATGGAGGGGACAGTTATTAAAAGAACGAGTAAATTAAAAAACGGAGAAGTTAAACATAGGGAAAGAGGCTAATATGGAGGTTAGAAGTGAAAGCATAGTGCTCTACAACAGCTTGCAACTGTTTATATAGTATCTAGACATTTAAGTATACCTTACTTTAAAACACTTACACAGAAGTGTTTCAGAGAAACCGAGTATTTTTAAAGTACCAGGAAACCTTTAAAATCAACCAAGCACAACCAATCAAAACCAGAAGGAAACCCTTCTCGGAAGCTTTTCAAAAACTGATATTCTTTTTGTAATAAAAATTACCAATTCCTAATTTAACTGCTTTATAATTTTAGATTTTATATAACAGGTTTTCATAAAATATAATACACACATGTAAAATCTCGTCACTAGAAAGAATTTAAAATTATTTTATGTGAAAATAATAAGCCTCCCATTTATGTGTCTCGTTATCATGAAAGGCTGGTTAGAAAATAATTTATAAATCTTTATAGGGGACATCTCAAACATATGTCTCTATGAGTTCATTATCAAAATAGCTTAGGTGGACACACAAATACTGGTACTAATTCTATACTATAAAATCCTTCAAGAGTCCCATTATAACTCCATCTGTTAGAGAGGATAGACTGACGTTGTCTACTGTATCTCAAAGAGCAGGAAAAGTACTAATTACAACAAAACAAAATACACCTTAAAAAAAAAAAAAAAGAAAGACCAGGATAAATCATGTTAGAATTTACTGTTAAAGTAGTTTGGGGTTGAAACTTTTCTGAGTAGGGGCATAGACAGATATGATATAGTGAAAAACAGTAATGCAAATTACACACACACACACACACACTTATAATTTTGTTCTGTTCCCTGTAATTGAATGGCAGGGGTCTAAAGCACCTTCATAGTATTCCAAAAAACAAAACAGTACACAGTATGATAGCAGCTGCCAAAGAATGGGTTTTTCTGTCCTCCCTCACCCCACCCCAGAAAGACAACTTCACTGAAACTATCTAGCTCCGAGTAATTCACTCACTCAATTTTAGCGACTTTTCAGCCTATTAAAAAATATGTAAGTAATGTGATAAAAAGCAGAATAAAAAAAGTGGGTCAAAAAAAAAAAAGAATTTTACATCTGTCAGTAACTTCAATTTGAGTGGGAAAAGCTATTATTATTAATTTGAAATGGCTTGAACTAAAAATGTGAACTGTAAAAACAATAAACTGGTTACAATGTCACAGTTTACAAATCAGTACAAAGCTATACATTATAAAAATTTACTCTAATAACATAGAGCAACATTTTGATAAACTATATGACTTCATACCATTATTGATGATTAGGTTCTTCTAAACTTGCCAATGTACATAAATTAATTGAAACATTTATCAAACATTTGATAGCTTAAAAGTTAAGCCAAAGAAACAAGTTTGTTATTAATTTATAATTATTTCAGTTTATTATAAATGGACACAAACAATATGGAAATTTACATTTCATGTTAAAAAAGAAGCATTATTACAAAAATAGTATTTAAACAGAGTAATTCTAAGACCCCGAAAGTCTGGCCAGGAGTTACTTCTCCACTATAGGGACATGGTATTATCAGGATCTCAATGTTTGTAAGCTGCCACAAGGTAAAGGAATGTTATTTTAATATATTCAACTTAAAAATACAACTTTAATGGCCTTCCTCTACTTTTTTTTTTGTCTAAACTCTGGGTTCTTTTTCTCTTAAGATGACTTCTCCAATAAGACTTGTAGTACAAACTCTCCACAACCTCTGGTAACAAACTAAAAATTCAGCATATGCTTCACATACCTTTTTGAGATGTCCTAGTCTAAGTTTGAAAATTTCTTCCTGTTCATGATATTCTGCCAAAGTCAACCTGTCAAAAATGAAATTGTAATTCTAGATATTAAGATTAATAGTTATTACTTATTAACAACCAGCAAAAGAAGGTAAATAAGTGGAAATACTACAATCCTGACAACATTTAGCCCAAAATAAGCCAAAAGTTCTTTACAATATTTTTCAGAGTACACCTAATACTTACAGATGAAACAATTAATTCATAAATTCAGCAACTATTTAATGAGTGCTATGTATTAAGTGATGTTCTAGAATTTCAGTCCTAAGGGTACAATGAAAAAGACATTTTCTCCCTTCATTTTAGTTTGAATTTAGACTCTACAGTCCCACTAAGGTGGCAGAAAAGAAACAATTTGATAAAGAAATAAAATAATCCCAAATAACAATAAATGTTATGAAGAAAACAAAAAAAGGGTGGTATGAGAATGACACTGTATTACACTACTTTGTACTGAGTGTTAGGGAGGTGGTCTTGATCTAAACATCTAAAAGACAACAAGAGAACCTGGGCGAGTTATGTTCCAGCAAGTGCAAGGATGCAAGTGAAAGGATGCTAAGATGGACACAGGCTGGCATACTGTAAGAAGAGAAAAAAATGTAAGCTCACAGCCAGAGAGGCTGCGAGCAGTAGGAGAGGCAGGCAAGGGTCAGCTTCTATACGGACTTCCAGACCAAGGAATGAATTTCATTTTACTCCAAGAGTACTAGAAAATTACTATGAAGAGGGTCAGTCCAGTTGGGTGTACTGGTTTTATCTATCTATCTATCTATCTATCTATTTATTTATTTATTTAAAAAGTGAGGAGGGGCACCTGGGTGGCTCAGTGGGTTAAGCCTCTGCCTTCGGCTCAGGTCATGATCCCGGGGTCCTGGGATCGAGCCCCGCATCAGGCTCTCTGCTCAGCAGGGAGCCTGCTTCCCTTTCTCTCTCTCTGCCTGCCTCTCTGCCTGCTTGTGATCTCTCTCTGTCAAATAAATAAATAAAAATCTTTAAAAAAAAAAAGTGAGGAAAAGGAATGCTAAAACTATAGTCAAAGCACCAGATTCTTTATAAATAGACATAAGACTTTAAATCTTGAAAGTATTTTGTTTATTTTATTAATTTCAAATATTCATATATAACTAGTTTAATGTATGTAGAACCACAGTAAGACATATACACTTATAACATTTCCTGAGAAAAAAATGATTGTTTTTTCTGATTAAAAAACACTCCACAGTAGAACAACTTCCATTTTATATCCCAACACTGAAAGAACTGCTTTTATCAAAATTGTTTGTTTACTCATGTGTTCTAGGGGTATTTGGCAAAACTCCTAACCTAGGTATGATTTATTTATATTTATTCAGGTCCCTCAGCAACATTTAGCATGAATGCTATAATAGTATACTATACTATACTATACTACTATAATAGTATACTATACTATAATAATAGTATGAATGTTATTCTCCTTTAGCTAGACAGTAGTTAAATTTACTAATTCTAAAGAAACGGTATTGAAAGGAAACAAACAAAAAGTTCCAAGAAATTCAGTTAGTGTTCAACTAGAAACATCTTAAGAGTTAAAAATTTAAAATTAAACCTGTCTACCCAGCCTTAGGTTAATACCACTGCTGGATTTTATTATACTAAATACAGCAACAGTGGATAGTTGCAGCAGATGCTCCAAGTAAACTTAAGAGAAGTGTTAGAGTGTGACTATAGATGGAGTGAAAGGAAGAGGGAAAGGTGATGTTAAAAGGTTTAGAAAGTAAAATGGATAAAATTTCAACTAATCTAATAAAAGCTATAGGTATTTTTGGCAAATAGCTTCTGGATAGGCATATATGCCACCAATGAAAATTCGGTGCAATCTTGAGTTTCCTAAAATTTTTGAAACTGCATTCTACTAAGAAGTCTGGCTCTCATGCAAACTTGCAAAGCACTACATAGGCAAATGGCTGGGAATTTCTGTAATTTGGAGCTAAGCATATTTTGTTGTGTTTAGTTGGTATAGTTTTCAACAGCTACTATTCTTGTGAGTTAAAAATTAATTAATATCAATTAGTTCCAAGATGATTTAGTTTGTTGGATATTATTTGGTTAATCTTATAGCATAATGTAATGCATATTTGCTATTTAATATCACTTAATTCTAGTTGTTGGTATGCTGTGTTGCAGTTCAAATCATCCATGTCCCTATAGCTAAAGCAAATGCATACAAACACTTCTTCCCCAAATTTTCTTAGTAGGGTGATAATTCTTCATTGATTTAAAAAACTTTGACCTCAGAGCATTATTTTATAGATGTACTCCTGATATTAAACACATACAATTCTCACTAAAGATAAATGGTAACTTTCATCATCAGCAGAACTTTGCTATTTACTTCCAGCATTTTGATTACTACTGTAACTACTATTAAGCTTCAAATAAGCTTCAAATAAATACTACTAATGTAACTACTATTAAGCTTCAAATAAGCACTTTCTCTGCTTGGTTTTGAAGCAGTTATATGCAAAATCTGCAGAAAGTACTAAATACTAGACTACTCAATTTCTAGGGTGGTGATTCTTACCATTTTACAATTGCAGATATCTGAAAATAATCTAAAAGAATTTATAAATTTATAAAAGTTTATAAACTTATAAAAATACCCTCTCTAGAAAATTTCACATATACATAAATTTGGGGATTCACAGCTCTCCGTTTAAGAATTAGGAATCCCGGGCGCCTGGGTGGCTCAGTGGGTTAAGCCGCTGCCTTCGGCTCAGGTCATGATCTCAGGGTCCTGGGATCGAGTCCCGCATCGGGCTCTCTGCTCAGCAGGGAGCCTGCTTCCCTCTCTCTCTCTCTCTCTCTCTCTGCCTGCCTCTCTGTCTACTTGTGATATCTCTCTGTCGAATAAATAAATAAAATCTTTAAAAAAAAAAAAAAAAAAGAATTAGGAATCCCAGGTTCTTGTCTCACTAAATAGAAAGCAAACCTTAAAAGAGCAAAAAGACATTTCTTATATTTCTCTGCATTTCCTCCCTCTAATATATCTGACATATATTAGAGATTTTAAGATATCTGTTATCTATTCCCATCAATGAAAAATGTATTTTTTTACATAAAATGTAAAATATTTTTTACATTTTTACATAAAATGTAAAATATGTGAAAATGAAAAAATATATAAATTTAGATAATATGGATAGATAATTTAGAAATTAATTGAGGCCAGTCCTCTTAAAAGAATGAAAAGAGGGATGTCTGGGTGGCTCAGTCAGTTAAGTGTCTGCCTTCGGCTCAAGTCATAATCCCAGTGTTCTGGGATCAAGTCGCATCACCAGGCTCCTTTCTCAGTGGGGAGCCTGCTTCTCCCTCCCCCTGCTTCTCCCCCTGCTTGTGCACTCTCTCTCTGACAAATAAATAAAATCTTTAAAAAAAAAAAAAAATGAAGAGCTAAGCTAGGATAATGTTAATTTTAATGGCATTCAACTGCTACATAATTATTTTTATGATGTGTTTTTAAGACCCTAAAAAAATTTACACTTTTAAGCAAGTCAGTTGGTTAGGTTACCTAGCAAATCTTTTATTCACAGATTAAGTCTAATTCCTCCCTATATGAATCGTATCTGATATTACAGCCTGAATGATTATGTTCAAAAATACACATGTGTGCTTATTTAGGGGCACACTAAAACTCCTCAATGGTTTACAAAGAACTTTAAAGATTTTATTTATTTGACAGAGAGAGAGAGAGAGCCAGAGAGTACAAGCAGGGGGAGCGACAGAGGGAGAAAGAGAAGCAGGATCCCAGCTGAGCAGGGAGCCCAACTCGGGGCTTGATCCTAGTTGAGCTGAAAGCAGTAGCTTAACCAACTGAGCCACCCAGGCACCTCTATAAAACTTAATTTTAAAAGCCAAGAAATATAAACCTCAAACATAAGAATTGTTAACTCTTGATAATCTTCTATAATGAGTCTGAATGGATGAGGATTTTATTTTTAATCCAAAGAACTGTTTTATAATAGTTTGATAGAAATGTGAGATGACTGTAATAGAAGTAACTAATATAAATAACAGAAAACAGGGAATATTCATTTCAAACAAATCTGATAATCAATTTTTTAAAGACCTTCTGTTTAAAAAAGGAAATTAACCTGAAGTCTCAAAGTTAAGGAATGCAATCTATGGTAAATAAGACTTTTATAGGCACTTAAGAAAAAAAAATTAGCAAGCCCATTTATTTGTACAATTTAGCAAACCTTTACTGAACATTAAGCTATGAGTTATCCACTGAGGATTAGATTTTTAACATGAGGGAGGGTGGGACACAAGACTAGTCTGCCTTTGAAAAGCCCCCAAAAAACTAGGAATAGAAGTTCCTCAACATGATATAGGGCATTTATTAAAAACCCACAAGTGACGTCATATTCAAAGGTGAAGGACTGAGAACTTTCCCTTTAAGATGAGAAATAAGAAAATGATGTTTTCACCATTTCTATTCAATATTGTGCTGGAAGTCCTACCAGAGAGGTTAAGTAAGAAAAAGAAACATAACATCATGCATCAGAATGAGAAAAGAAGTAAAACGATCTCTATTTGCACATAACGTAACTCTAGATAACAGAAAATCTCGAAGAATGAAGAAAAAAACACCACCAGAGCTACTAAATCAGAAAAGTTGGGGGTACAAAATCAAGCCACAAAAAATCAGTTGTGTTTCTATACACCAGCAATGAACAATCTAAACAGGATATTAAGACTACAATTCCATTTATAAGAGAATCCAAAAGAGTAAAATACCTAGAAATAAATTTAACCTAGGAAGTGACTTATATACTAAAAACTACAAAACAGTGTTAAGGAAATGAATGGAAACTAATGAAATGAAAAGACTTCTATGTTCATGGGTTAGCAGACTTAATGTTGTTAAGAAGGCAATCCTCTCCAAAGTCAACCATATATTTGATATAATCCTAATCAAAATACATATGGCCCATTTTGTTAAAATGGAAAAAAAAATTGAAAGGGGTCTCAAAAAGAAAACAACATTGAAAGAGAAAAAACAAAGTTATAGGACTCCCACTACCTATTTCAAAACTTACTATAAAGTTACGGTCATTAAAACAGTTACTACCATAAAGATAATAGAATAGTAACTATTCTATAGGATAGTTATATAGTTATAATTATTCTATAGGAATAGAAGTGAGTATGGATATCCATGGCCACTTGATTTCTGACAAGGTGCCAAGACCATTGAATGGGGAAAAGAATCATCTCTTCAACAAATGGTACTGGGACAACAGGATTAACCGCATGCAAATGAATGAAGTTGGACCCCTACCTCATTCTACATAAAAATTAACCAAAAAGTGATCAATAATCTAAATATAAGAACTAAAACTAGAAAATTCTTAAAACACAGCACGGGGGTAAATGTATTTGACCATGGATCTGGTAAAGGATTCCTAAATTTGACACCAAAAATATAAGCAAAAAACAAAACAATAAATTTTTAATAAATTAAAATCAAATCAAAGGACATTATCAAGAAAGTAAAAGAATTTACAGTATGGGAGCAAATATCTACATATCATGTATCTGACAAGGGTTTAGTATCTAGAATATATAAAGGACTCTTGTAATTCAACAACAAAAAGACAAGGAGCTGGATTAAAAGCTGAGCAAAAGACTTCAATATCGATACAAAGACCAATAAGCACATTAAAAGACATTCAACATAATGAGCCATTCAGGAATGTAAATCAAAACCACAATGAGATGACAATTTACAGCTATTAGGATGATTATAATAAAGAAACAGAAAATAAAAAGGGTTGCCAAAGATGTGAAGAAATAGGAAGGAACTCTTGTCTATTACTGATGGGAACATAAAATATCGCAGATACGAAAAATAGTTAAGCAGTTCTTCAAGAATTTGAACACAGAACTGCCGTATAACCTTATAATTCTATTCCTAGGCATATACTCGACAAAAAAGAAAAAAAAAAGAAAAAGAAAAGAAAAAGAAGAAAACATATGTCTCATTCTATCCAGAGTGTGAAAGACACTAAGACTAAGTTTCACAAAAAGCTGCTCTATTAAAAAAAAAAAAAAAAAAAAGGAAGACGTTGCTCAACAACATTTTTGCTAATATCCCATAGTGGTGTGAAAGGGTCTTTAAAAGAATAAGTGTGCAACTCACAGGTCCCCTCAGCCTTCTTAGCAGAAGCAAAAAACAACAATAGGATTATCTAGAAAAGAACATGGAGGATCCTCTTATCTAAAGGAGTAAATGCCTGTGTCAGAGGGGCTAGATCCACAAGATCTTTTGACAAGTTTAAACAGAAACACTGCCAGTTTGGGGTTTAAAAGGGCAGAGAGAGTACAAAATGAAAGGCTATCAGACCCCCAAAATTCCACAAACAAGAAACAGCCTGACAAAGCTACTTAGCTACATATACATGCTAACCTTAAAAAAAAAAAAAAAAAAAAAAAATCTTTGTGAAAAAGATTCAGAGGAAAGAACCTTGAGACCAGAAGGAGGAGCCAGAGCCATAGAAAATTACTACCAGACCTTGAAACCAGTTTGCCTGGACGGATTTTCAAACTACTTGGGATCAGTGATTCCTTTCGGGTTTTATTTTCTGTTTCAACAAAATATCTTTAGCTGTTATCCTATGCCTGTCCCCACCATCGTATTTTGAGAAGAGAGTTGTTTCTTGAGGTTCACAGATCAAGAAGAATTGTTTTGGGGGGTGGATTATACAGATTCTCACCCATACCTAATTTAGATGAGATTCAGAAAGTTTGAGCTGATGAGATTTTGGATATTGAGTTGATGCTATAATTGGGATGTTGGGTTGATTCTTTTGGGGATGTTGGGATAGGAAGAATGTATTTTACATGAGGGAAGGATGTGAATCTTGGGTCAGAGATGAGACGGGTAAGCAGATATCAACTTCCAAAGATATCACATCCTAATCTTGGGAGTTTGTGAATACATTACCTTACATAGCAAAAGATTACATGGGATTAAGGTTGCTAAATAGCTGATCTTAACATAAGGTGATTATCCTGGGTAATAAAGCTATGACTACACAGAGCAAAGAAAAAATTTTTTATCTGAAGGAAAGTAGGAAAAGACAGAGAAGAGATAACATCTATCCCTGATTAAAGAGGAGCGCAGAGGGAAGCCAGGAAGAAGAAAAAGGGCATACCGGGCACCATGGTAACTCAAGTATACAGCATGCAGATATGAATGCAAAAAGAAAAATCAATGTACAGTATAGATTAAGGAAGTTCTTCTACTGACTGCTAAGAGTTTTAATCAAAGATCAATGCTGGAAGTGCCTGGGTGGCTTGGCTGGTTAATTAAGCCTCTTGACTCTTGATTTTGGCTCAGGTGATGATCTCAGGGCCGTGGGATGGAGCCCCACATCAGGCTCTGTGCTCAGCAGGGAGGCTGCTTGAGATTTTCTCTCCCCCTTTTCCAACCCTCTCCAAAATAAATAATTTAAAAAAAAAATCAATGCTGAATTTTGTCTCATGCTTTTTGGCATCTATTATCATATGATCCTTCTCCTTACATGGAAAAATTACAGATTTTTTAAAATGTTAAACCAACCCTGGATACCTAAAATAAACCCAACTTGGTCTTAATAAATTATCATTTTTATATATTATATATTTGGTTGCTAATATTTTAAGATTTTTACATTTACGTTTATGAAATGAGATCAGCCTGTAACTTTCCTTCTTTATAATATCTTTGTTAAATTCTGACACCTAGATTATGCTGGTCTCATAAAATAAGCTGGAAGTGTTTCTGACTTAGCTATTACTTAAAAGAAAAAAAGTTTTTAAAAAGATTGACACTATTTCTTCCTGAAGTGGATGTTATAATTCATAAATAATGTCCTCCGTACCTGGAGTTTTTTTTTTTTTTTTAAGATTTATTTATTTATTTTAGAGAGAGCACAAGAGTAAGAGAGACAGAGAGGGAGAGAGAAACTTTAGCAGACTCCTGGCTGAACGTGGAGCCTAATCCCACGACCCTGAGATCACACCCTGACCCAAGAAACCAAGAGTCAGGTGCTCAACCAACTGCACCATCCAGGGGCCCCTGGACTTTAAATTTTTAAATAACAGATTCAATTTCTTTAACAGTTGCAAAACTATTTAGACTTTTGTTTCTTCTAGTGTCAATTCTGGTAAGTTAGATTTTTCTAGAAATTTATCCATTTTACAAAAATTTCAAGTTTAAGCCATTTATATTATTTTGTTTTCCTTTAAATATCTATAGACTCTGTGGTAAATTACCTTTCTTCATTCCTGATAATGGTTGTCTTCTCTCTTTTTCAATTTTATTAGTTTAATTTTGTTGTGGAATAAAACACACACATTTTTTGGATTGGTTGATTCTCTGTATTGTATATGTTTATTTCCTGTATCATTAATTTCTGCTCTTTTTCTTCTTCCGTCTTTGGTTAATTCTACTGCTCATCTTCTAACTTACTGAAATAGATGCTTAATTTATAAAGTTTTAGATTTTCTTCTTTTTGTATATATGTACTTAAGGTTATAAATTTCCCCCGGCTACTGGTCAGATTTATCTCACAAATTTTGCTATATGGCAATTTCATTCTGAAAATATTTTTCTAGTCTCCACTGAGATTTTTTCACTACTTTATTGTTAGTGATTTCTAGTCTAGTCTAATTCCACTGTGGTCAGAGAACATATTCTATGATTCTAATCCTCTAAATTTTATCCATGAAGTTCAACCAAATATTTAAGAAACGATCCCAGTCCTATATAAACTCTTTCACTCTTTTGAAATTTGTTGAGACTTGCTTTATGACCTAACGTGATAAATTTTTATGTTCAGAGACCATGCGTAAGAAGACTTACTCTGTAGATATTAGGGGTAAAAAAAATGTCAAGTTTATCAATCCCACTGAAATTTTCTATATCCATACTATGTGTCGTTTTTTTATTGTTTTATTTTTTATCTGCATGCTCAATTACTAAGAAATGTGTGTGTTGAAATCTGCTGTAACTTGTGGATCTGTCTATATCTCCTTAAATACTGTCAATTTTTCATTTATCTTGAGGCCACATTATTATATGCACAAAAATTTACAATTACTGTATGTTCCCAGTAATTTGAGCCATTTATACTTATGAAATAACCACTTCATTATAATTTTTTTGCCTTAAGTTTTATTGTGTCTCATATAATACAGCTTTCTTTTGGTTGGCATTTACCTGGAATATTTTTTTCTTAACTTATACTACCAATATATCTTTTTCTTTCCCCCCTCTGGTGACTGTTAAGAAATTTTTTCTCTCTGCCTCAATTTTTCTGAAAAACTTTTTATTATTTAAGATTGATTGATTGATTTGACAGACAGAGATTACAAGTATGCAGAGAGGCAGGCAGAGAGAAAGAGAGGGAAGCAGTCTCCCTACTGAGCAGAGAGCCCGTTGCAGGGCTTGATCCCATGACCTGAGCCAAAGGCAGAGAGAGGCTTAACCCACTGAGCCACCCAGGTGCCCCGATTTTTCTGAAATTTCATTATGATGTGCCTAGGTATTTCTTTTTATTCATCATACTTAGAATTCTCTGGCCACTGTGAATTTATAGATCAATCTTATTCATCTGTTTTAAAATATTCTCAGTTATTTCATCTTCAAATATTGCTTCTGCTCCATTCAATATGGTTCTTTTATGGTCAGGTAACTTATCTAGTAATAATTTTAAGTCAAAAGACGGTAAGATACCTTCAAATAATCACCAACCTAAAACTCTAAAACCAGTAAAAATAATTTTGGGAATAAAGGCAAAATAAAGTTAGTTTCATACCAAGAAAAAACTGAAATGTGTCACTACCAATAGACCCACACTAAAAAGAAAAAATTTCTAAAGGGTTTTCTTGGGCAGAAAGATCTTACTAGGTAAAAAAAATTGAAGCTGTAAAAATAAATGAAGAGGAAAAAAAAAGATAAATATGCAAGTAACATTTAAATGAACACAATAACTATACCAGACAAAGATGTCTTTACATAGGGGGTGTGTCTGACAGAGAGAGAGAGAAATTAAAAACTGAGCAACCCAATAAAGAAAAAAAAAAGGGACAGAGAAGAGGCAGGGCAAATAGATAGCACAAAGAAAGACCAGATTTAAGCCCCAATAAATAGATAAATACATGAAATGAAAATAGATTAAATGCTCCAATGAAAGATTTTTCAGACAGCATTTTTTAAAAAATCAATTAAACATTTGTCAAAACCCATAAAATGTGCACTATACCAAAAGTGAATTTTAATGTACACTACAAACTCTAGGTGATAATGATGTGCCAATGCACATTCCTCAATTGTAACAAATATACCACTCTGCTGCAGGATACCGATAATGGTGGAGGTTGTGTGTGGGGACAGGGAGTATATGTCAACTCTCTGTACTTTCTGATCAATTTTGGTATATACTAAAACTGCTCTAAAAATAAATTTTCTTAATTAAAAGTCCATTATAATATTTATAAGACAATCCACTAAATAACTTTATGATATGAAAATATAATCTTGAGTTAAAATTAAAGCTTTTTTTTTTAAGATTTTATTTACTTATTTGACAGAGCACAAGTAGGCAGAGAGGCGGGCAGAGGGGTGGGGAAAGCAGGCTCCCTGCTGAGCAGAAAGCCCAATGTGGGGCTCAATCCCAGGATCCTGAGATCATGGCCTGAGCCAGAGGCAGAGGTTTAACCCACTAAGCCACCCAGGTGCCCGAAAACTAAAGCTTTAATGAGAAAACATAGTGACCTCTAAAATTTCCTTAATATAAAATAGAAGGTAAAATATTACTGTTACTTTGCAATCCTCTGTGCAACATGAAATACATAAATAAAATTAAAACATAATTTAGGGGCGCCTGGGTGGATCAGTGGGTTAAGCCGCTGCCTTCGGCTCCGGTCATGAACTCAGGGTCCTGGGATCGAGCCCCGCATCGGGCTCTCTGCTCAGCAGGGAGCCTGCTTCCTCCTCTCTCTCTGCCTGCCTCTCTGCCTGCTTTGTGATCTCTCTCTGTCAAATAAATAAATAAAATCTTTAAAAAAAAAAAATAAATAAATAATAAAAAATAAAATTAAAACGTAATTTAAAATGTATTTAACATGAAGTCAAAATTTTGATTAAAATTAATTACAATTAACACAAGAGTCATTTAGACAGCCATAAATAACATCATCTATACAAACCATTCTGAATAAAAGAAGTCTTTGTGACTAGAATTAGAAATTGCTGTCTAAAAAACCTGACCGAGGGGCGCCTGGGGGGCTCAGTGGGTTAAGGCCTCTGTCTTCGGCTCGGGTCATGATCCTGGGGTCCTGGGATCGAGCCCCACATCGGGCTCTTTGCTCGATGGGAGCCTGCTTCCCCGCCTCTCTCTCTGCCTGCTTCTCTGCCTATTTGTGATCTCTGTCAAATAAATGTATAAAAAATCTTAAAAACAAAACAAAACAAGACAAAACCTGACCGAATCTGGCTGGTAGTTAAAAATTAGTTAAGAATCAGGAACCACGCAAGTACTTTAACATGCATTACCTCATATCATCGTTTCAACACTATGATATAGGTACTGTTACAAATGAGGAAATGGGAGACTCAAAGAAGTAAAAGAGCTTACCAAAAATAATAACCTGAAAGAGTCAAGGATAGATTCCACATCTGTCTGTCTACAATGCTAAAGTCCTAACCACTACATAGTAGTAGCTTCATTTTCTATGTTAATTTCTTGATAGAAAAATAATTAAAGATTTATGGTTTCTCTTCTAATTAAACTAGATGTTCTGCATATACACAAGATGTTCTAGTTACCACCAAAACAGTTATTCAAAAGGAATTTTTAGAAGATAGTTGCAGAGAATAGCCACTAAAATATAGTTAATATATAAACCAAAGTGCTTCTGGGGCACCTGGGTGGTGAGCCAGTTGAACAGTTGAATATCCAACTCTTGATCTGGGCTGAGGTCATGATTTTGGGGTTCTGTGATCGAGTCCCCCATCGACTGAGACTCCCACAGCAGGGAGACTGCTGGAGATTCTCTCTCTCCTTTCCCTCTGCCCCTTCCTTCCCCTGCTCTCGTGTATGCTCTAATAAACAAACAAATCTTAAAAAAAAAAAAAAAAGTGCTTCTATGGCTTTTTTCCCTATTTAAATCTGCATTTGTATAAAGAGTCAAACTTTTATGCATTATCACTTCACCTGCCATTCCAAAAACACATAGCAGTTCACTTTAGGGTTAGTTCTCAGTCAATATGTATCATAAAGTAAGGTGGAAATAAGACAAGTCTATGACTATTAAACAATAGTTAGGCCTGTTAAGTATCTTGGAAGGCAAGTAAGCAAAATACCTGTGACAAACTAGAAAAATGAAGGAGGAACTAGTGAGAAGGAGAAAATGAAATTCAATCAAATGCTTAAGTACCAGAATTTGACATTTACTGGCCACTTTTCATGTCCGAATACTGTGCTACATATTGGGAATATAGAAATAAAACAGTGAGATAAATGCTACATACAGAAGAGGCACATATAAAAAGGCTATGGGCACCTAACCTGAGGAGAAATGGGGGAGAAAATGGGAAGAACAAAAGTTAGAAAGGGCTTTCTACTGCAACTGGTATTTGAGCCAAGCCTTAAAGGATGAACAGGCAATGAGACAGGTGAAGAAAGGCAAGGAACGAGGTGTATAAAGGCACAGAAACAAGGACACCTAATCCACTTAGAGAACTAAGAGTTTAACAGAAGAGATGTAAGACAGATGTAGGGCGTGAAATGAAAGAGAAAAATAAGGCCTATGAAGAGTCCTTCATGAGGGTGAATTTTATCTTGAAGGTCAGTGAAGGTTAAATGTGAAACTGACATGAAGAGACATGTGGGAAACCATAATCTAGGTTAAAAAAAGAGCTGAGGTCCTGTACTAAGATCATGGCAATGAAGATGGACAAATACAAGATGCTACAGAAACAGAGAATGAGGGAAAGGAAAACATGAAGGATGTTTCTAGTGCCATTAACACAGTAAATAGTGATGCTGTGACTGAAGAGACAGAGGACACTATCACATTAAAGTGATAATTAACCCCTATCCTTCAGGGATCAAGGAAAAGCTTTTAGGAAGAAATACCGAGAATAGGATTTAAAAGATGAAAAGGAATTAAAAACCATGGGTTGGGAGTTTGAAAGTTGGCAATGAAGGGTAGGCACTGGTTAGTGACAGAAGATGAGGCTAGAGTGGTCCAAAAATGTCAGATCAAAAGTGCTTTCAGAAATCTTCTTAGAACTTTTGGACTCTATGATTCAAGAAACAGAGAGCTATGTTAAGGTGATAAGAGAACAAAAGGATATTCTGCAAAAATGATTCTGATTGCAAAATGAAAACGAACTGGATTGCTAAACCAAAGCTGAAAGGAAAGGTAGGTGGAAAAAAATAACCCAAGTAAGAGAGGACAGTAACTTGAGTTAGAATGGTGTCTGTCAATGGGGACTTACATAAATGGGTACACTTGAGATCTAGAAGGACTGGTGTCTCACAGGAGTGGAGCTAAACCAAACACACACTGTATTCTGTATTAGCACTCATCTACCCATCTACCCTTTATTAAACAACAAATTTACTAATTTACAAAAAGTAAACCATCTGCTATTTTTAAAAAAAATATCAATAGCTGAATGTTTTAATTCCAATTTATAAAAGGCCCCTAGGATTAGAAAAGGTTTGAAGATGGAAGTAGATTTTAAGGTAGATTTTGAAAAATAAGCTTATTACCACCTATTTATTAATGGAAAATAATAAAAATGGATTAAGGAAAATAAATAAAATCTTGATCTAAAATACTAAGGATGATAATAAAAACCTGGCATATAGAACTGAGAGGACAGTAGTACCATTTACTAACAGAGAAAACACAGCAGAAGGCAAGGGGTGTGTACGTGGATGTGCAGATGAGTGTATGTGTATATGTGTGGAGAGAGACCGACTGGAACGGGAAGAGTAAATTGTTTTTGTTTTGTTCTGTGTTTTTAGTAAATACAGTTTTAAAAAGGCTACATCAGAAGCACTTAAGTACTGATAACAAGAAAGGATATGACATTCAAAACTGAGATACATTTAATATGCAAGAAAGAAAAGCAGACAAGAGACAGAAACTTGGATGTCAGAAGCATATATATGTGATAACTGAAACTCTGAGAGTAGCTAATTTTCAAGAAAAAGATGTAAAGTAGGATGATGACCAAGACAGATCCTTAAAAGACACTTACATTTTACAAATTGGTAATGCAAATGATGTCCATAGAACAGACTGAGAAGATGAGCAGAGAAGAAAAATGAAAATTCGGAGATCAAGGTATTTCAAAAACTAAAGGCAAGAAAGAGTCCTTTGGGAAAAAATAAGAAGTCAACAATAATCCGGCTCCTGGGTGGCTCAGCTGGTTAAGTGACTGCCTTCGGCTCAGGTCATGATCTGGGGAGTCCCTGGATCCAGTCCTGCAGCAGGCTCCCAGGTCCATGGGGAGTCCGCTTCTCCCTATGACCTCCTTCCCTTCTCAGGCTCTCTCTCACTCTCTCTCTCTCAAATAAATAAAGAAAATCTTAAAAACGAAAAAAAAATCAACACTATTCAATGCTGCCAAGTTAAAGACTCCAATGTCTATGGCATGGAGCATCAAAAAGATAGCTCACCTTTAAAAGGCAATTTCATTTAAGAAAGAAAATGGGGGGCACCTGGGTGGCTCAGTGGATTAAAGCCTCTGCCTTCAGCTCAGGTCATGATCCCAGAGTCCTGGGATGGAGCCCCATATTGGGCTCTCTGCTCAGCAGGGAGCCTGCTTCCTCCTCTCTCTCTCTCTCTCTCTGTCTGCCTCTCTGCCTAATTGAGATCTCTGTCAAATAAATAAATAAAATCTTCAAAAAAAAAAAAAAGGAAAGAAAATGGAAGGTGAGACAGAAGAGACTGGTACAAGCAATCTTTCAAGAAATGTGGTTATAAAGATGACAGGATATGGAGACTAGAACAGAGGGATATATAATTGAAGCAGAGTTTTTGGTTTCATTTTGTCTTCTAAAAGGAAGGAACCAGTAGAGAACAAAAAGCTGACAATAGAAGATAAAGGAGGTGTCCATAGAAGAGTCCCTCATGTAGCAGGGTATGGGAATCAAAGCACAGATGAAACATTACCTTTCAACAAGGGAAGAAAGAATACACCCACACAGAAACATCAAACAGTGTGCGTGTGTGTGTGTGTATTTTCTACTCAGAAAACTTAAGTTCCTACAGAACAAAAAAATTACATGTTCAGACACATCGATAAATCAAAATTTTAACAATGGTCTTCTCTGTGGATGGAATCATGGTCTATAATACTATGTTCTTTCATATTTTCCAATTTTCTATGTATAATAAGCATTTAATTATTTAAAAAGCTCTTTGCCCACTGAACTATAAAGAGCAGTTCATCACTGATTTAGAAAATTTAGAAAATAAAAGCAGAAAGGGAAAAAACAATACCTATAACCTACCAATGCACTGCTTTCATAGGTTAAGAAAATAAATGTCAGTTATATTGTTTAATATTCTCTCAGAAAAAGTAACATTATCGGAAATACAGAATTGAGATAACCAAAACTAATAACTGATTCTATTATTCAGACATGAAGAAAGAGGATTCCAGTTTCCTCTTAGCTGCTATGTCTTCATTTGAAAAGAGAATTAATAAGTCTCCACTTACAAAGGCTGAATTCGGGTATTTGGACATTATTAATTTAGAAGTAAATTTTAATACTGCTTTCCTTCCTGGTCATAACTATTTTTAGTATTTAAGTATTAGCGCAAATATAAATAACATCTAACACTCATGCTCACTGGCAACAATTTAAAAAAAAAAAAAGGAAAATTAAAATGAAGGCTTACAGTTGTGGTAAATTTGGTCTAACAAAGGGATCATTCTCTGCTCCATTGACTGCTTTGTTTTTCCTTTGTTTTGGTTCAGAATTGGTAGAGGGTGCCTGAGAATTATTAGCTGTGGGAGGTTTGCGTTTGGCTAGAAGTTTCCTTTGCCTCTCAATATCTTCCCTTTGCTGATTCACCCATTCTTGTTGCCTGTATAAAAATAAATGTAAAAAACTGTATTAACTTTCGTTACTCTTCACAGTTAAAACAAGAATATACCAATAAACATGAAAAAGCATGAACATTAACAAATATTATGGTTCCACCTTTTTGAACCTACTTGTACTCACTGTCCAGGTCTCATTTGAAGCATTCATTTCTAAATTCCCTAAATCCCCTGAAGTAGGGAAAAATGTGTGGCTATGTTTAATTTCATGGTACCTTGGAGATCTCTACCTCCTTCCTAGTGAGTATCATTCCTACAGATACTTGATTAGAATGTCTCTAGACACACTACTGCATGAAAACCGAGACCACATCTATTTTATATCCTATTATATTCCTAGTGCCCAGCATAATCATCAGCACATACTAGGAATTTAGTTAATACTTGCTCAATGAAACAAATGGGCTATTAAAATAAAGAACAGAAATAAGCACAGAAATTTTAAACATGCATCTCATCACTTACTAGAAAAACTTTAAAAAGACAAGTTAATAAAGTGTTATTTTCTAAATTTGTCTATGTCAAAAAGATTTTGAGACTGTGTAAGCGGTACCTTGAAATGAAACAAAAACTGACCTAAATATTAGAAATTTATGAAGAAAGAATTTTGACAATTTGAAGGAGACAAGAAAAAAAAAGAGGGAAACAAAAAAATCAGCATGATACTGAAAAATGAGCAAATTAATAAAAGTAAAAGTATTACTGCTTCTTATCCAAGAACCTAAAGCTTACTAACTCTAATTTCAGCAATCTGACCAGAGCAAGAGTAAGTGACAGTGAAGCTTTTTAAAATTATCCCACCACACAACTTGTTCTCATAGTAACCATGTTCCCTGTTAGGTCACCTCAACATGCTAAGAAAAAAATTTTAAACCTCTACATGGTTATGGTACTTAGATTTAAAAAAGACAAATGTTTCAATTCCTTGGCTCCCCGCCCCTACTTAAAGCAGAACTACAGAACTTCTATTCTGCTGACCCAAAACTGCCTTTAAACATATTGCCTGATCCTATGATTCTAGCCAGAGAGTAGAGTATGACCAGAATGAAAGAATCAATAGCCACTGAGGCAGAAGAGTAAAAGGTGGAGAAAATTCAGCAACAGCAAAGCTAGATCAGGAGTTTAACCCAGTTTTCCTTTGGAAATAGAAATATATAACTTCATTTAATTAAAAAAGTTAATTTTTAAAGCTAGTTTAGAGCACAATCAAGATGCTATAAATGAAAACAAATGGCAATAATCCTAATGTTTAAAATCCTAATGGAAAGTAAAGAATTACTAGAATGAATAGAAAGCTATTATCTGATTATTTAGGAATGCCTACAGAATTTAGAGATTACTAATTTAATATTACTAATATTTATTTCTCTTCTCATCCACCAACTACTTTGGTTATGTCTCTGATAAACCACTTAATTCACACTGATAAGCAGCTTGATTTAATATATGCGTATGTAATAACACAAAATAGGCCCACAATACAAGAAATGTAAGTAATTTTTTAAAAACTAGATTACTCGTTTATTATAAAAAGGAACAGCCAGCTGGAAGAGATGCATAGGGTAAGGTATGGGCCAAGGGTGTGGGGCTTCCAGGTGCTCTCTAATTGCACGACTCTCCCCAAACCTCCAGGTGTTCACCATCACCAACCCAGAGGCTCCAATTTTGCTGACAGCTTAGAGAAATTTTCGCTACAAAGAACTATTTTAGATATGTATATTTAGTTTGTATTTAAGGTTATATTATGTAGCCTATTTTATTCATTATCAGGACAACTGTGTAGATCGGAGTTTAGTAGCAGAAATTCTTGCCTATTTAACATTCAAAAACATGGTTTCTATCTAAAATATATCTCCTATTCTCTACCTTTCATTGTTGGCATTTTAGCTCAAGCCTAATCATCTTTCATTTGGATACCTCTGCTGTCAATAATTTATCTTTTTTCCAATATTAGTCCCACATGTATCACCAGTTATCTTTCTAAAACTTAATTCTGACCACACACACTACATACAAACCTTTGAATTAAAAGCCAAACTCCCTAGGATCACAAGAACTCTGTTGTTCATTATGGTATACCTGTCACCCAGCATAGCTGGTGCTGTACAAAAGATAAATAAATCAACTGTGGGAGAGAGAAGGCCATTCTGTGCTAAGTCCTGGGAACCAGTGTTTGAAACAGCAATGTTTATAAACTAGATGTAGCTTTGCCTCCATTTTCTATAGAACTCTAGCAAATCTGATGTAGATGCTGGCACTACTCCTGTTTTTGAGGTTTAAAAAGTTTTAGAGTGAAAAACAAAAAAGCAGCACAGGTCCTAACTCCTTAATTCATAGTCAATCTATCCCTATCTACCATCATCTTAAGTCAATATCTGTTTTAAAGTTTGCTAAGGCAAACTTTAGCAATGTTTAGAAATGCTAAACCTACATATTCCTCAAATAATTTATGAATTATTGTATCTAAAGCAGAAGGAACAGAAAGCAAGCAAGCAAGAGCTGAAAAATAACAATGAAGTAATGACTGGAGAATGTGGAAAAAACTAAGTAGAAAAATCCCGAGAGAGAGAGAGAGATACACACACACACACACACGTGTGTGTGTGTGCGTGTGTATTCCAAGATACATATATATCCATATATATGAATGAAAATTAAAATTCCCTCCCAATTCATCGATGAAGCTAGAGGATCAGTTTATATTTTGGAAAGTAATACTTAGAATAATATATAGTATGGATGAATGCTGACTAATCAAGAAATCGGCTAAAGTTGAAATTGTAATACTTTTGTTTTACATTCCTTTCAAATGTACTAAATTCTGTGATTTCAAAGAGCAGTAAGGAGTAGAAATAAAACACAATTCCAAATCTATAATCTCTGGAAGTAACAAAAACCCAAAGGAACACTACATTTTTTTAAAATATAAGAATGACTAACTTCACAAGATTCTGAAACGCAAAACCATCTGTCCATTGTTCAGTAAATGAAGCACCATGTCTAACTGTTGTGAAGTGCCCAAGGCGTAATCGGTCTTGCATACTCTTTTCTCTGCTTGACAATTTTTCTTGTGTACTCTGAAAAAAGGAGGAAAAAAAATCATCAATTTTATTCATTTAAAAACTACACAAGGTGAAAAAGGGCCAGTGGAATGAAAAGGAAAATTCACTGAACTTTTTAAACTTACCTTTTCAATAAGCAGCTTCTTGCTCATTGATATACACTTATTTAATCGTTCTTTGTATTTTTCAAGTAATTTTTGTTGTTCATCTATTTGCCGTCTGAGATCACAGTTAGCCTACAACATAAGTAAAAATAGAAAAGGTCTAGAATTTGTGTATATGAGATACTTAGGAATATTCTTACATTCTCAATAAATTACATAAAAAGAAAAGTATTTGAGTATGATACTAAAATTATTTTTTTAAACATCTACTAACCATGGATAATACTGTTAAGTGCTATGTAATTGTGCAGTGGAAAGTACGTGGAATTTGTATCTAGACTTCATAAGTTCAAACCAACACCCTAAAGTATCTAACCTCAGCTAAGTTAAGTCCATTATCTGGGAGAAAATCAATATATAGGAACAACAAAAAACTGGTATCCAAAAAATGTATTCCTACACACTAACAATGAGACAGAAGAGAGAGAAATTAAGGAGTCGATCCCATTTACAATTGCACCCCAAACCATAAGACACCTAGGAATAAACATAGCCAAAATGGCAAAGCATTAGTACTCAGAAAACTAGAGAACACTCATGAAGGAAACACCAAAAGAAATGGAAAAATATTCCATGCTCATGGACTGGAAGAACAAATACCGTTAAAATGTCTATGTTACCTAGACCAATCTACACATTCAATGCAATCCCCATCAAAATATCATCAATTTTTTTCACAGAACTGGAACAAATAATACTAAAATTTGTATGGAACAAGAAAAGATCCCAAATAGCCAGAGGAATGTCGAAAAAGAAAAGCAAAGCTGGTGGCATCACAATTCTGACTTCAAGCTCTATTACAAAGCTGTCATCATCAAGACCGTATGGTACTGGCACAAAAACAGACACAAAGATCAGTGGAACAGAACAGAGAGCCCAGAAATGGACCTTCAACTCTATGGCCAACTAATCTTTGATAAAGCAGGAAAGAATGTCCAACAGAAAAAAGACAGTCTCTTCAACAAATGGTGTGGGGAATATTGGACAGCCACATGCAGAAGAATGAAACTGGACCATTCTCTTAAACCATATGCAAAAACAGACTTGAAGTGGATGAAAGAACTTAAAGTGAGACAGGAATCCATCAAAACCCTTGAGGAGGGGCGCCTGGGTGGCTCAGTGGGTTGAGCAGCTGCCTTCGGCTTGGGTCATGATCTCAGGGTCCTGGGATTGAGTCCCACGTCGGGCTCTCAGCTCAGCGGGGAGCCTGCTTCCCTCTCCCTCTCTCTCTGCCTGCCTCTCTGCCTACTTGTGATCTCTGTCAAATAAATAAGTAAAAGCTTTAAAAAAAAAAAAAAAACCCTTGAGGAGAACACAGCAACCTCTTCGACCTTGGCCACAGCAACTTCTTGCTACACGTCTCCAAAGGCAAGGGGAAAAAAGGCAAAATGAACTACTAGGACATCATCAGATAAAAAGCTTTTTCACAGCAAAGGAAACAGTTGATAAAACCAAAAGACAATCAACAGAATGGGAGAAGATATTTGCAAATGTCTTATCAGATAAAGGGCTAGTATCCAAAATCTATAAAGAACTTCTCAAACTCAACACCCAAAAAATAAATAATCCAATCAAGAAATGGGCAGAAGACATGAACAGACATTTCTCCAAAGACACACAAATGGCCAACAGACACATGAAGAAGTGCTTAGGCATTAGGGAAATACAAATCAAAGCCACAATGAGATACCACCTCATATCAGTCAGAATGGCTAAAATTAACAAGTCAGGAAACAACAGATGTTGGCAAGGATGTGGAGAAAGGGGAACCCTCTTAACACGGTTGGTGGGAATGCAAACTGGTACAACCACTCTGGAAAACACTATGGAGGTTCCTCCAAAAGTTGAAAATAGAGCTACCTCCAATCTAGTAATTGTGCTACTAGGTATTTACCCTAAAGATACAAATGTAGTGATCTGAAAGGGCACCTGCACCACAATGTTCACAGCAGCAATGTCCACAACAGCCAAACTATGGAACGAGCCCAGATGTCCATCGATGGATGAATGGATACAGAAGAAGTAGTATATTATATACAATGGAATATTATTCAGCCATCAAAAAATGAATTCTTGCCTTTTGCAACAACATGAATGGAAAGAGGGTATTATTGTAAGCAAAATACGTCAATCAGAGAAATACAATTATCATATGATCTCACTTACATGTGGACTCCAAGAAACAAGGCACAGGATCACAGGGAAAGAGAGGAAAAAATGAAACAAGACAAAACCACAGAGGGAGACAAACCATAAGAGACTCTTAATCATAGGAAACACACTGAGGGTTGCTGGAGGGGTGGGAGGTGGAAGGATGGGGTAACTGTGTGATACACATTAAGGAGGACATGTGATGTAATGAGCACTAGGTATTATATAAGACTGGAGCAATCACAGGCTTATACCTTTGAAAACAATTATACATTATATGTTAATTTAAATTTAAATTAAAAATGTTTTAAAAGTAAAAAAAAAACACAAACAGCAACCCATTAAGAAAGGTGAGCAAAAAACATGACCAGTTATTTCTCTGAAGAACAAAATTAATAAGTATTTTAAAAGATGCTAGAAAATAGAGAACACATAATAAAAGACAAAAGACACTTTGTTACATCCATTGAACTGGCCAAAAATTTATTATATCTGATTATAATAAGCCTTAGCAAAGATAATAAGCAACAAGATTATTTATTGCTCATAGGAGTATAAATTAATCCAACCACTTTGGGGAAAATTTGGCATTATAAAGCAAAACTGAACATTTACATGCCATGTACTGTGGCCAGGTCTCTCTTAAAGAACAATGTGACAAATTTTCCACATTTGCCCTAGAAGACATGTACAATAATATTCTTAGCAGAACTATTCACATTAACAAAAAGCAGAAACAAAATGTCCACCAAGAGCAGAAAAAATACATTATGGTATATTCATATAATGCCTTACTATATAGAGAGAGCATGAAATGAACAAAGTACATGACAATTCCATGTATAAAGTTTAGTGAAAACAAGCAGGGCAAAAGGGTACAGAGAGCATAATTTTATGTAAAGTTCAAAAATAAACTGAAGGGGTGCCTGAGTGGCTCAGTTGGTTAAGTGTCAGTCTTCCGCTCAGGCCATGATCCCAGAGTTCTGGGACCAAGTTCCATGTTGGGCTCCTTGCTCCATGGACGAAGTCTGCTTCTCTGACCCTCCCCTGGCTTGTGCACTCTCTCTCTCTTTCTCAAAAAAATAAAATTTAAAATTAAAAAAAAAATACTGAAATATGTTAAGAATCTACAGATACATGTGATAAAACTATAATAATAAGGCATAATAAATAAAGAACTTAGAACAGTAGTTAATGGTAAAAGAAGGTGAGAGAGTGACTGGGATAGGATCAGGAAAGGCAAGCTGGATGTTTCAAAGGTATCAGTAATTGTGGTAGGATCACAGATGAAACACTGGTTTTATTGAGTTTCTACACTAATAGTTCTCAATGCTGGCTTAAATTATAATTATAATCATCTGGAGGAGTTTATTTATTTATTTTTTTTGGAGGAGCTTTTAAAACTACCAATGCCCAAGCCCCACACAACATCAATTTAATTACAACCCCTCAGGATGGAGTTTAGGCATGTACCTTTATAAAGTGCCTCCCACCCTTCCCATTTGGTGATTCTACTGAGTGGCAAGGACTGAGAAGCACTGCTTCTTACCTTACTCATATTTTAAGTATTCTTTGATATGTCCTTTTATAAAGTTTCAATTAAAATTGAAAATTTTAAAATATTAAAATAAAAAGCTTCAATTAAAAATCTCACAGGATTGCAGTAGTTACTTCATCTTGTGTAGTATCAAATGTCAGTTAGGTTTAAAACAAAATCAATTACCTTTAAAACTAACATGAAATGGTCATCGGTCTTATGATAGCTGATCAAATGAAAATAAATTTTACAAACTTCTCTGTATTTCTCCAACTGTTTCTCGATTCACATTTATTTATATTTATTTTAAAGATTTATTTATATTAGAGAGAGAAAATAGGCAACAGACTCGCTTATCTTAATTCCTTTGCACCAATGATATTTTTATGGTAGGAAATTAGATCAGCTTCCTCCACACTAATAAACTTAAATATATTAGAGAGAGAGCATAAGTGGGAGGGGGAGAGGAAGAGGGAGAGAGAAGCTCCAGTGGACTCCACTCTGAACCCAACTTGGGGCTCGAACTTGAGATCAAGACCTGAGCTGAAACCAAGAGCTGGACGCTTAACTGACTGTGCTACCCAGATGCCCCTCTCAATTCATATTTAAAGGCTAGTAATTTTCACTTTAAAATAGTGATTTTTCATGTACTTAAAACTACCAGAAAAAGTTTGTTTTTTTTCCCCAGCTGAAGAATTTTTTATAATGCTAATTATTTCCTCAAGTTTTATTATTGCCAAGTAATTAACTCAATTTTTTCCCTCTCCATGACTTATTACTTACCCTGAGCAAGTCATCTATACGACCTTCCTTCTTTTCCAGGTCCTGGTTTTTATTACTTTCTAATGCTGCTAATTTCAGCATTGTGAGATCAGTCTAAATGAAAGAAAGCTATTTTACTAACTCCATTATACATATCATTGCATGCAAATAAAAACTAGATTTCAGTCCTAAAAACAAAGAAAATATTTGAGTTTGTGTATGTAAAAGTTATCCAAAAAAGTTTTAGTATAGTTTTAAGTTTTAACATCTTCAGAAGTGTAAGTTCTACAAGCTTACAAAGAAACATTTAAAAAACTGATTACTAAAAGTTTTAGAATATTGTAGTGTTCTTCATTAAAACTGAATGTAACCGCTGCTTTATGCTATCAATGCTAGCTGATCTTTGAACACAGCAAAAGCTTTCATGAGCTATTCAGTGACTGTAAGCAATGTACCTGTAATCCTAGCCTAAAGATCATCTAAAGAAAGATGTTTTGATGCATGTGCAATAGCTTGGACATGACCTAACAGAAAAGTTTAATGGCAATAAACTGGGGTAATAAAGATGGCTAAGCAAAAAGATTTACTCTTCCAATTCCCCTAATCTGATACACTAAAATCCAAAAACTATCACATGTAAAAAGTTAAAATGAAAAACGTAATACTCAAATTCATAAAATCAAGTAAGCATAAAAGATATCTAATTTTCAAATGATACCTTTAAGTGAAATATAGACACCCAAAATGAACTGCTTTAATTAAGTTCACTCGTGACAAGTATTAAGTTCAGGAAACACTGATTATATGTACTTGGATGGTATGTTCAAAAAGAAGCAATAAACAAAACTGACAAGTCATGCTTATTCTGTTTATTTAAAATGCTTATATCTACATATTTAACCAGCATGTAACAAAGGATAAGCTGATAGTAAAGTGGGTGTTTCAATTTCTTAACCTCCACCCAACAAATAGTTTTTCTGTTTAGTAATTAGCTTTCTTGATGTATAATTTTACTTTCTAACTATGTCTAAAAGAGAAGACATCTTTTTGCACTAAGTTTCTTACAAGTCATGCAAAAAATTTTATTTACTATTTACCTGAGTAATTTTAAAGGATAACTGCTTTGGTTGTATAACAGGGTGGTCCCCAAAAGCTAATGCAGTAGGAGAAGGGCTATTCGGTCGAACCTTAGAAAAAGATTAAAATTTTTACATTAGCAAGAAAAATATAGGCTTTTGCTCAGCAACAACTACATAACACTTCTTAAGTTTTTATCAGGATAACAGCTGAATTAAAACATAACTGACTTTTTAAAACTTTTAATCATTTATTCAATAAGCATTCATTTTTAGAGTACCCTCCCTTACATAAGGCACAGTGAAAAGAAACAACCATTTATATTCCTTGCCTGAGCAGCTTACATTCTAGAACCATAAAAAAATTTTTAAATGCTTTCAATCTATTAAGTATAACAAAGCAAAATACATTATCTCAAAACAAAAATATTAAGAACAGAGGATAGTGGTTCAATAAGTAAAACTGAAAAGATCTTAATATATAACTCTTACTACCAAGGGCAATAGTGCACACCCATATATAGTGTAACATCAATCTACTGATGAGTTTCATGGTTTATCTAGTTACTAGTTTTAAAACACACCACTGAAAACAGATTCTAGCATTGTATCAATGCCATCACTGGAACTCAAAATTTGTTGAGTCTGACACTTTATTTTACATATGGCAGTATGATGTAGCCAACGTACAAAAGAAGTTAAGATACAACTAAGTGTGTGTCTACAGGCAAGGAGTAGAAGGGGACACTGAAGTAAAGACAGAGTACTTGAAAAAAATAAGAGATACTCTGATTTTTAAATATCTTTAATTTTTTAAATTACTAAAAGCCAATTCTGCTTTTCTTGTTAGACATTAAACTTTCATATAATAAAACTAAAGAAAAAATGAAATCCAAAAGGAAGACAATGCATGTAAATAGAACTAGATCTTAAAACACTAGCAACAAACCAAAAAGCTATAAAATAATTTTTAGGCCCAATATCCTTTTCCTATGTTTAACTAAAATGATCCAGAGATAAAGGCTGCCTACCTTTATCTTAAGGATTCCTAGGAAAGAAAATAGGCTATACTTCAGTGGTTAAGAAATTTAATTGCTAAGAGAGTTAGAATTAGAAATCAGTAACTGAATACAGACTGATAAAAGAGTTATTTGTTTTAGTCCCATAGGCTTGACCACATTCTTTTATAGAAACATCACTTCTTGGGATATAGTTAATTCAGGAAATCTTTAACTTAAAGATCTCACTTGAAGAAATAAAGTTCTAGCAGCATCAGATCATTAAAAAGAACTTAACTTACCTCACAGAATGATTTTCTAAAAAGATAAATACAAATAAATGTATGTAGAAGTTCTCAATGAAAAGTTATTCAGTATATATATACATATATTCAGCACACAGAAGACTACCTACACATGTAAAAACTTACAGATGAAGAAGGAGTGGAATGTGAATGTGAATTCTGAGGAGAACGGATCGCAGGAGGTATGCCTCTTACTGGACTTGAGCCATTCCCACCTTGGTACTGAGGAAAAAAAAAAAAAAAGGAAACATCACTCTTTATTAAAACAGGTTTAGCTAGGTGTTATTTTTGATATGACCTTAAGAATTAACTTAAATAGATCTTCTAAATTAAATCAGTAGTGATTTAAATGGAACAAGAAAAAGCAAAACTAAGGTCAGTTACAGACGAGTCCTAAAAGACTAAATAGAGAATACTGATCACAGGAATGTGAGAAGACTATTCAGTAATGACCCTTATTTCTTGAGCATTCTGACTATAATCTGTTACTGCGGCAGACTCAAGATAAATTAATTTCTCCCAAACAATGAACATATATTATTTTTCCTTCAAATTTTAATACAGCCCCACTATAAATGTTTGTTGAAGCAGTATAATCTCTAATACCCCAAAATTAACATAGTTACAAGTAGATGTTAGTGAATGTAATAAACCATCTTAAAACAGGATCATCATTCTCAAGATCTGTTAAAAATCCAAATGTTTGTAGTACTATATAAAAAATTACACAGATTAAGTCCCTTCCCTTTAACAGCACAAAATCTTATAAATATCAATCCCTTCTCTCATGCGTAACATGCATTACAGTGCATGACCTAGGTGCATATGAAGAGAAGCCACCTAATGTATTCCACAGCTAAATTTCAAATTTCTCATGTTTCTCTACCAACGGTAGGAGGAGAAAACAATTCACTGCTACTGGCTTCCTCTCAGGTGACCTCCTAATGTATCTTCGTGTAACCTCGGGACTTTGTCTAATTTTTTTTTTTTTTAAACTACAGTACCTAGCAGAACTCGTGACACATGAGCATTCAAGAGACCTGAGATTTATCTATTTGAACTGATCCAATCTTTAGAAAAGATTGTTAATTGATAATAACACTGAGGGACTGACCTCAGTTAAAGAGCATCTGGTCAGCAACACTAGACGCTGAGCAACACTTTTACCATAGATACCGTAAACCCAATTAAGAAAAACAATGGATGGTAAAAAAAATTTTTTAATAAAGCCCTTCCCCTGAATGGCAAATTCTGCTCTCACACTCAAGTAAATATAAATTTTTTTCTACTGAGTAGATCATGTTTGTTGTTTTAACAATCATATTAACGTTCTGTAATGTAAAATTGGTAGCCAAAAATATTTCTGTGTAGATGTACGAAAATATTCCAAACTGGGTAAGAATCTAAATATACCACTATTTATTATTTTCAGGGCTCTCAGATTCACACTTCTATCATTATTTAATTTCTATCTAAGGGGCTCAAATGTTGCCATGGTGCTATCATAAAGGCTGCAATGACAGTAGAAACAGTTCTTAATCAGAGGCTATTAGACTCTAACTTCTCTTCTTGCTCTTCCTTTTTTTTTTTAAAGATTGATTTATTCGAGTGAGAGAAAGAGGAGGCAGACATGCAGAGAGGAGAGGGACAGAGGGAGGAGAGAATCTTAAACCAACTCCATGCTGAGTGGGGAGCCCTGCATGGGGTAGGAACTCGTGACCCTGAGATCATGACCTAAGCCTAAACCAAGAGTCGGATACTCAACCAACTGCGCCAACCAGGTGCCCCTCTTTGCTCTTCCACTTAGAATTTGACTTTAAATAGGCAACTTTACATCTCTGGTCCTCAGTTTCCTCATATGTAATACAGAAACACTAATACCTACTGTACCTAACTCCTCGGTTGTCATAAGCAAATATGTGAAAAAGTACTCTGAAGATTATGATGTGCCATTCCACTGTAAAAGTAAATTTTAAAGTTCCTAGGAAGATAAGACATTACAAAAGTTTACCTTGTGCTTCAAAGAAATTATTTCAGCCCACAGTAAAATTGTATTAAGAACTAGAGATATTTGTTAATAGACTTACTTCAAAATAGTCACTAATTTTGTGGCCACGTCCCCCAATACTTTTTCCTAAAATATAAAAGTAAAAAAGTTTTATAGATGTAAAGTTAGTCAGGACTACTTATCATATACTATATCAGAAAAAGAATGTGTCAAACTTAATTTCCCTAATATACATAAAAATCACCTGTTTAATAAAAACAACATGGTATTTTAGTTGGTTAGTAAGGGACATAGACAAAATTGTATCAAGAGCCCTCAGAGGGTAAGATGCCAATTTCAGAAATCCAAAAATGAAGTGACATTTCAATAGAAACATGTCAATTTTTGAAGTTCTAATTACTGGAGAATCAAATAAATAAATGATAGTAAAGGATTTTGTTTTTAAAACTACATTATTCATATTACTTAATCACTACTAATTTCATAAAAGCAAATCAATGAATAAAAAAAGCAAAGTGGCAACTGCATGACCGACAAATCAACTCATACCCAGCATATAATAAAAAAGCTTTAACACAAAATCATACAAACTGACAATAACATGCTTTAACATGAATGTTATTTTGTAAAATATTTTGATTTCTAAAAGGTATTCCCAGATTAATAGGATGCTTTTTAACAGACTAGATTTTAAATACTGCTCTTATGACCATATTGGTAAAGTGGTCCAAATCATAACATATCACAGTTCTTTAATTAAAAGTTTTGCTCTAAATTGGATCATCAATTTTATAAATATTGAATTAAGAAGATGCTAAGAAATACAGTGTTAGAGATACTTTTTTGGATGAGAGGCACCCACCCCTACAATGGAACTATATAAAATACATGATTTCTTCAATACAAAGAGAAAATGACAATACCATGAACTCAAAACCTGTGGATAATATAAAACATATATATTTATCAATTCAATACTCACATTTATTCATTTATTCATTTATTTTATTCAACAAATATTTGAGTGGTTACTATAAGCCAAGCATTACTGAGATGAACAAAGGTTACATTTAAGAGTTCAACAACCTTAAATTCTTTTGTGGAACAAGAAAAATTAAGTGCCCAGGACTATATAAATGGTACCTAGAAAGTGTGAACAACAGTTTTGTACAGATTTACTTAGAGGTCAGAAAGGACTGTAAAGGTTTTAAAGGCACATCTTGTTTTACTGATTTTCACTGATTTCGGTGTTTTTTTTTTTTTTAAACACAAATTGAAGGTTTTTTGCAACCTTGCATTGAGCAAGTCTATAGACCCCATTTTTCCAATAGACAGCATTTGTTCACTTCATGTCTCTGTGTCACATTTTAGTAATTCTCACAATATTTCTTATCAGTGATTACAACTCAATGAAAGCTCAGATGACAGCATTTTTAAGTAATATTTTAAAAATTAAGATATGTATGATGTTTTTTAGACATAATGCTATTGACACACCATAGACTACAGTATAAACATACTTTTAAATACACTGGAAAACCAAAAAAATTTGATTCATTTATCGTGATACTTGCTTTATTGTGATAGTCTGGAACCAAACCTGCAGTATTTATACGGCACGCCTGTAAACCCAAAGAATTTTCCTCCCACCTGTAACAATTTTCCTGCAGATTCTGAAGAAGGTGCTATTCTTTAAAGACAAAAGAGACAGTTTTGGTTTCCTATCCAGAAGCTATGTCTCTAATTCTTTTTCTGTAACTGAACCCAAACTTGGCTGTTAATATTCCTTCCCCACTACATACCACATGTAATATCAAGGAAAGCTGACTCCTATCTGGTCTCCACCCTAGTTCCTCTCCCCTCCTGATCAGAAATCCAATTTTGTTCAGGTATCAAACATCCCTTCTCCACAAAGTCCACATTTCTAAAAGGAACTTTACCCACTTTGAATTTCAGAGACAGACCTGGTTTTTCTAAGGGCAACAGTATGTCTGTTGGACATAACTGGGTATGGAATGAATGTGGACTCATGACCCAATTCTGGCTGACAAGATTACAGGAGAGGTTTGCTCTGGACTTGAAGAACCTTATATTCAAAGTAAGAGGGGAAAAAAAACACAGAAAGTCAACCTCTCTCTAAAACAAATACAAGTGTGAAAGCTCAAGCAAGTAAATCCAGTCAAAACTGGCAGCTGTTCTAAAAACGTAAGAAAATTAGACAAGTCTTATAGATAGCACACCGCAAAGAAATAAACATGGATTTTTAAAAACACAGGTTGAATCAACCAACCCAGAAGTCTCACCCTAATTTGGGACCTGCTTTTAAGTGAGTTTTTAAATCTAAAGTCAAAACTATCATAACTAATATATCTTTACACTAAATAAAGCTCCAAGGCCACTAACCACAATCTGGTGGAATTATACTAAAACCAAAACTGAGCTTTGAGATGGAGATACAAAATACCACACTTCTATAGAAAGACGCTAGAGTGACTTAACTTCCTCCTTCCACACAGATAGTTGCTGCAAATATATTCCTTGATATCAGTGCAACATGTAAGTATTAGCAAGCCATGGGTCCTGGTCCCAGTCCTTAAAGCTAAAGAGCGGCTCCAAAACATGAATCATATGTATATAGACCTATATGACTTAAGAACCAATTTACTGTATTTAATTTTGAGTGACAAAATTAAACGACAATACTGCTTTGTTGTCCATTATAAGAGTTTTGTAGATGACTTGAAAATCATCATCTTAGTCTATATCACAAGGGTAGGCATGCAAGAAAGAATGAAGAACAGGTATGGAAAGAAAAAGATGATGCTTTAATAAGCATCTCAACCATTTTTATACAGCCTTTTTCTTTTTTAAATAAAAGGAATAAGCAAGCTTTTGGTACTTGCACTTTAAAGTGACATCTAAAGTTCTTACTCAAACACAAGAAGCCATTTCAACACTGTAATTCAGATAAAGAAAGAAAAATGAAAGGTGGTAAGGTAATGTTCGCCAGGTTTAGACATGACACTTGGCCTTTCGAATTCTCAAGCAAAAAAAAATAAGGGAAATGTCCAAAAGCCTAAAAACAGTAACCATATACTACCATTTCAATTTCATATTATTATTCTTTCTTATGGGAAGTACATTTAAAAACTATTATTAATGCATGAATTTATAATAGCTATAAAAATGATAAAAATACAATATTACTTCTACAAAATATTAAGCTATTAAAATCAGATTAATTATAAATACTTATTTGGCTCTGAAAGATTTTGCTTCACTTACCCTGACTACTTTCATTCTGGTTTTCTGCTTTTCTCTTTCTTCCTCTGGATGATTCTGATTGTTTCTTCTCTGGTGTCTACAGAAAGCAAGTTAACAGAATTTAAAGTTACAGTTTTTACACATACAATTACTACAGCCAGTATAAAAATTATTATTTTCAAAACAAAAACTATTTTGTTCAATAGTGCTCATGTGATGTAAATGTATAGTTGCCTATATACAATCTATTTAAAAGATAAATTTTGCTACTATGTAAATTTTAAACATCCAAAGTACAGAAGTCCTTGTACAAATTACTTGAAATTCGCATTTACAGAATTTGACTTGAGATGGATAAAATATGTGAGAGTAAGCAGCTGTTTAAAGCACCCTTCAAATTCTTAACTGGGCAAAAAATAAGTAAAGAAAAATACCCTATGTTTTTCCTATTCGTTTTCTATTATTCACACATATTTAGTCTATAAAAGTAAACTTGGATGAAAAAGAAAAGAGCAGAATTCAAACCCCAATATATATACAATCCTTACAATTATTATCTAACAACTACAGCAAATTCATAGATTATGCTCTAAATCGGTGGCAGCAAACTACAGCCCAATGGCCAAATCTGCTAGCCACCTGTTTTTGTGAGGCCCATTACCTAGGCATGACTTACATTTTTAAGTAACTGAAAATTTTAATAATTAAAAAAATATTGTGATATGAAAATTTTAAGAAACTCAAATTTCAGTATCCATAAATAAAGTTTTATTGGAACACAGCCATACTCATTCATTTATGTACTGACTATGGCTGCTTTCACACTATGATAGCAAAGTTAGTTCCCAGAGAGACTATATGGTCCACAAAGTCTAAAAACATCTGGCCCTTTACAGAAGAAGTCTGCAGATTCCCCAACCCTAGATGATTGCTTGTTCTCAAATTAGCATTTTCATCAGGCTAAAATAACAAGTAATTTTTGTGGAGTCTGACAAGCTGTTATGCTTAGTTAAAAATCAAAACTAAGAACAAAAAGCACAATGCAATGGCACAAGGCCCTCAAATTCTAGAAGATTAGCAAGTATGTCTGGTGCCAGAACAAAGAACGTTTGAATGAATGATACATCGAAGCAACTTAAAATAAACCTCTAAAGCCAGTGCAGTTCCCAAACAAGAAAGGGAAATAATCTATATTTTGTTGTCTCTGAGTAGTCTATGATTAAACAATATGAATGACAACACATAACTTGTGTTGAGCACCTATGATTCCTCTTCAGAATAATGGAGATTTTAAGTTCTTTTACCCCCCATTTTGTCAACATGATAACAGATACAGAGGATGAATCAAATGTTCCAGTGCCTGAATTCTTCAACAACAGGAGTTCTATCATCTCCCCTTCCCCCCAATTTCCTCATGCCTAGCATACAGTTATCACTTGATAGCTACATTAATATTAAATAATTTATTCAAGGTAACCAGGATTTAAATCAAATTCAAGCCTGTACTTCCATGGCCTAAATGCTCTTTTTTTCTGTAAATGACGTGCTATGTGTCCTGTATCAAAAATTGAATGAATCAACTACACAAAAATATTTCAAAATTTTATCAAGTTTGTAAATAAAATTATAACTAATAAACTGCCTTCATGTTTTCACAACACAAACCAGAGATCTTAAAGAAATCCTCCCTAACTGGCAATCTACTCAGGAGGTAGACTGATGTATCAGCAGGTTAGGGTAAATAGTTCATTAAATATCATACTCAGGCAAACAATAACCAAGTTTCTATTTTACTCAAAATAACACCAAATAAAAACTCTAAGCTAACATTTTTATAAAGAACCCTAAAATCTATATTAAAACAAAAGAGGATTCCCAAATAATACTTATTCACATCTTTATCTAATCTATGTAAAAAAAAAAGTAGCTTAAGATCAATAAAATATGGTTTTCCGTAACAATTTACCGTTGTACTAATTTTTAAGCATGGCAGGATCCCATCTGTATTCCATCTTAAATCCTGACTAGCTACTTTTGATAAACAACAACAAAAAAATCACATAGAATAACACAATTCTAAAAATTATACTAGAAACATTTTCTACCTACGGTTTCGTATCACTTTCTAAAATATTTTCCAAGGAACAGTGGATGAGTTAGGCTGAGAGGCTACATTTTAAATGCAGAACAGAGTGGGACATTCAGCCAGGGTGAACAAAGTTAGATTTATTAACCACAAAGCTTTTAAATGCTAACATTCACCTGCTATCTCCAAAAGGGGAATGGGATGGAAAGTTACAGTGTATAAAGAAATTCGCAAACTTATTTGGAATAACATTCATTAACCACTTTACTGGATATGTATTTGAAGATACTTAAGGTCTTTTTTTTTTTTTTTTTTAAAGACCCAGAGATTATTTAAGTAAAAACTGAGGCAAAATTTCACTACCTAAATTTAAAATTTAATGGCATGGAAAAGTGGGACAGTCCTTGGAGAAAATGTCATTTTGTTAAAAACAATGAACGAAAAAACCCAGATACATATTTATTACAGTGTAAAAACAACCCAAAAGGCAACAAGTTTACCTCCTTTAAACCAGAGAATTTGAGGAAGGTGGGGGGGGAGGAAGACAAGACTAAAATAAATTTTAAGACTATAATGTATGACTAGTGCAGGTAAAGAAGTTGGAAATAGGTAATAAAAAACTGAAAAGTTGAACAAAATAAAAAACAAAGAAGGAAAACTAAGATGTAACTAAATTCACCTATAAGTGTTTCTATTACAAACAGACCATATTTCGTCCCTTCCTATAAACCCTAATCTTGTTCTGTCAGCCCCAAAGAAACATCATTTCCCAGAAAGCAAGAACCACTGGTCTCTGAAGAACCACAGACTGAGACTAAGAATCAAACTCTGGGTCCATTATTTTTTTTTTTTTAAAGGATTTTATTTATTTGACAGAGAGAGATCACAAGTAGGCAGAGAGGGGTAGAGAGAGAGAGAGAGAGGGAGGAGCAAGCAGGCTCCCTGCCTAGCAGAGAGCTTGATGTGGGACTCGATCCCAGGACCCTAAGATCATGACCTGAGCTGAAGGCAGAGGCTTATTAACCCACTGAGCCACCCAGGCAGTCCTCTGGGTCCATTATTTACGATAACTCTCCATGTATTATTTAACCCAAGACTCCAATCTTTCATCAGTTTTTTTTAGTAAACTCTATGCCCTACATGGGGCTCAAATTCACAACCCCAAGGATCAAGAGTCACATATTCTACTGACTGAGCCAGCCAGGCACCCTATTCTCATCAATTTTAAATGTGGTAATACAGGTGCAGGACTGTGGGGATTAAATAAGAAACACACCAGAGACACACTTAGTACATCATCTGAAACAGTTGTGAAACAGTACACCATCTGAAACATCTATAAATGTCAGTAAGCACCCAATAAATTTTCTTATCTGAATTTAAAATTATAGTTTTTACACACACAATTACTACAGCCAGTTTAAAATTATTTTTTCAAAACAAAAACTGTTTTTTATTATTATTATTCCAAAAATCTATGTACTTTTCTATTTCAAAACTTCAATCACGTGTTAAATGATTAGCAGTTTCTTCCTTAATAGCTTAAAAATAACTTGTAGGGCTTACAAAATAAGTGATGTTTCCTCTTTAAGGTCCCATTCAACTCTCTCTTCAACTATAAGCTACAGAACGAGCAGTCTAGGTCTATAAATATGCTATCACTAACCTCAGGAAAATGTGCATTAGGGTTTTTTTTTGTTGTTTTTAAATTTAAGTCTGAACAGTACCTATATTAAACAAAACTAAAATTCTCAGTGAAGCTAACAATTCTCCTGCGTTCTCATTTCTACACGGATTTGGGAATTTAGAACCCTGGAGATTTAGGATATGCAGAAAGGTACCAAATATTTCATCTCTAAAATGGCTCACCAGTGAAGAAAAAATCAGAATGCTATCTGCGATTTTCAAACTGTACTCCAGAGATACCTTAGGAAAGGAGGTTGTGCCTCAAAAGATGTTAAAGAGGAGGAAAAGGGAAGGAAGGAGCAGGGAGCTGAACTAAGGTGCTAGCCTATCAAAGATACATCCTACCTCCAGCTCCATGCTTGCAAACACAGCATCCCTCATTTTAACAGAGGTTCCATATTGGACTTACATTGAAGAAAGAGTTCTACAGCTTAAAAAAAGATTTGAAAAACCACTGATCTTGACCAGTGATCTCCTAGAAAATCCAAGGGACATCAACCAAGTCAGCTTTGCATTTGCACAAGGTGTAAAAATTGCACATATTGCATATTTTATAGAATGTTTTCAAGTTTATTACTGCTCTTGCTGATGCAGTCATTTCTTTCTTTGCTTCTCTATTTTTTTTTCTTAACCACTGCATTACAGCTGACCAGAAAATAGATGGCAAAATAAATACGGAAAGCAAAATATGATATGGCTTTATTTTTAAAGATTTATTCATTTGAGACAGAGAGAGCACAAGCTGGGGGAGGGCCAGCAGGAGAGAGAAAGAATCTGAAGCAGACACCACACTGAGCACGGAACCCAATGCAAGACTCCATCTCACAACTATGAGATTCATGACCTTAACGGAGACCAACAGTCAGAAGCTCAACGGAATGCACCACCCAGGTGCCCCTGATTTGGCTTTGAAAGATGGAAAGACTACCACAATTATAAAAAGTCAAAGAATTACGCTGTACAATGGAACAGTGGTTAGGAGAAAGTGATGAAAGTAGAAAGTGGTACTATTCATATCAATTTAGCTTTATAAATGCTAATTTGTAATCATACCAAAATCTGAACGATTACTGTGGCATTTAAATGCTCTAAGATATTAGTGATAATTTACATGGTATTTTCTAGCAATTGAAAAGTATGTTCAAAAAACAAAGACAAATCTAAAGGACTCAAGAGATGGTAGTGATATAATTAAACTAATGCTTCTATTTTATTTGGAATTTAAGCCAGTGATTATTAAACAAGTTTTCAAATCTAATATGGGATCTTGTTTTACCTGACTCCTTGCCTTATTTTTAAAATAAAAATAAATGTGTTTCTTCAATGCAAGTAAGACAAAATATAAAAAAATCCTACAATCTTAACACTGTCACAGAAGGAGGGAAATAAATCAGTATGGATCGTGCCATGATAGAAGATAACCACCTTTATCAGCCTCCAAATAGAGCTATTTAAAATTATTGGCATAAATGCATTATAGGAAATTTTAACAGTATGTTCAGATATCATCACAAAAGAGAAGGAGTGGATATTAAAATTTTTTACCTCTACCTTAAGTAGATTTCATCAGCCCTGACTGGACAACAAAAAGAAAAGTCAGAGATCATCATCTCTATAAAATTGCTACAGTTAATGACACAGATATATTTAATCTCTTCTGATTAAATGAGAAAATACTTTAGAATAGAAAGAAAAATGGGGCACCTGGGTGGCTCAGTCGGTTAAGCATCTGCTTTTGGCTAGCTCATGATCCCAGAGTCCTCGGACTGAACCTGCTTCTACTTCCTCTGCCCCTCCCTGCCTTGTGCTCAATCTCTCTCTCTCAAATAAATAAATAACATCTTAAAAAATGTAGAAAGAAAAGTTACTTACTCTATTATTAAATAATAATCCGTAACAAAATATTCAATCCTCCGTCTTGTCAGAATGTATTTTTTCCAACTGATTCATTTAGCTACAGATTAGTTTCAAAAAATAGAAATCACTGGCTATTCCAATGATTCATAGGGTTACTCAGGTATCAAATTTAAGGTCACTATACTTCAAAAAAACAGCATGACAAATTTATGCCAATGTTCAATTTTATTCCATATTTCTAGGCAAAATTTGTTGAACTAGATGTGAGACAGGAAAATGTTGAAGAAATCTGTTACTTTAATGGCACATATCAAAACAGCACTGAACTAGAAAGGAAAATCTGGAGTTTTATAAAAATAGTCAATGTAAAATAGATGTTCTATTCAAGAATATCAGATGTACAAGATACTGTTTCTTCCAACCTTTTGCTATAAAAATTTGGTTAGAATAATGCACTGTAAGAAAACTAAAATTCTATTGTAAAAATTTCTTTGCTGCTTTGCATCCGATTTACATTTAGTTAAAACTATCATGAGATATGTACATCCTAATTCAAGGATTTTGAGCTGGCAGGACCTGAAATTCACAGTCTGTCTCTGCCCAAGAGTCAAAACTTTAATATGGAGAACAATTATTATCTGGAAATGTCTGCTTGAATCTTTGACATCTAAAGAAGATCTTTGTTACATTGCTGACTTTAATATTTAGTATAGCAAGTTTATGTATTTCTTGGAACACTGAAAAAATAAAATAAAGTTTAAATTTTAAAAAGAAGTTTATGTATGCAACATTTTGGGATCCTGTCATGAAATAAGAGCATCTCCTTGCTGTTTTAAGTAAATCCAATCAACACATCAGCAATTTTGAGTGTAGCCTATTTTCTGCTGTACTGCTTTTACTATTTAATAATATGTACTGTCAAAGACGGTGGAGAGCCAGTAAGATAAACTTGGGTAACTACCCAATGAAAATGTGTGCTGTCTTACAGGTTACTTAAACTGTGCCAGCTCACATCATTTTTAAAAACCCAAAGGATATTTACTCGCCTTACAAACAGACAACATCCACAAGCACATGAGCACCTAAAAGAACTATAATACTACCGCAATCTTACTCTCAATTTTTAAAAGCTACCTTAACTTGCCATCCTCATAGTCTGACTTCTCAAGCTCCTATCATCTGGACCCATTTTAATTTGCATTCATGTATGTTTAAAGGAGCATACCAAGTTTCAATATTGATGAATGCAATTTTATTAGCCATTTTCTTACAATTTACAAAGCATAACTACTTCTTGGCATTTTCCCCTTCTCTGGCTTTCCCTTTAAGGCATTATTTGTTGAACAGTATAAACCAAAAATTAAAATAAATTTGGACTTTCCCCCCTATTCATATGATCTTTTAAGTTTTCAAATCATACAACCAGAATAAAACAGACATATAGAACAACTGCTGTGGAAGGAAAAAGCAAATTTTCAAGTTAACTTATTCTGGAAATGTTGGCATTTTGAAAGTACTTACAATAGTAAAATTTAGAACAGTGATTTCACAACTTTTCTCCCGGTGTGACACTCATGATGGAGTAAAATATACTCCTGTATAATATCCCTACAGATATTTCTCTGAACATGAATCGCTAGATCCTTAAACAATTTATTTCTTTGGGACAGACACTTCTAAGTGTAAATGTTGTGTCACAGAATATGCACACTAAAAATTTTACATATTGCCAAAGTGCATTTTCAAAGGCAGTATCAATCACACTTTCACTGTGAGAATGCCCACTAACCTTTAAATATCTACCTGATGTGTTAAGGAAAAAAAAAAAAGTGGTATCCCATTGCTATTCTCTATAGCAATACATTTATAACCCTCAAAAAGTGAGTTTTTTAAAATAAACCGTTCTATCATTCAGATATTAGCATGGATTCTCAATGTTACTATACATCATAATCACTTACAAAGCTTTTATTTGAAGTTCATGCTGAAGTCCCCATTCCAAATTTAACCATTTCTGGAGAGAGACCAAAGGAATCCTTACTTTTAAAGAGCTCCAGGGGCACGTGGGTGGTACAGTCAGTTAAGCATCCACTCTAGGTTTCGGTGCAGGTTGTGATCTCATGGATCATGATATCGAGCCCCGTGTCGGGCTCCATGCTTAGCTTAGAGTCTGCTGAAGACTCTCTCTTCTCTCTCAAATAAATAAATAAATAAATAAATAAATCTTTAAAAAAAAAAGCCCCAAAAGTGATGCCAATGTATTAGCAATAGGCAATCTATATATACAACAGTAAGTCCTGCAATATTCCACACTGGAAATTGTCTAAAATTAAGAAATTACTCTTGGGGTACCTAGATGGCTTAGTCGGTTAAGTATCTGATTCCCAATTCTGGCTCAGGTCATGATCTCATGGGTTGTGAGATAACAGCTCCCACAAAGGGCTCCGACCTCAGCAGGAGTCTGCTTCAGATTCTCTCTCTCTCTGCCCCTCTCCCCACCTACAAGCAGGCACTCAGACACTCTTTCTCTCTCTCAAATAAATAAATCTTAAAAAAAAAAAAACATTAATATAATCTTCTATTAAAAATTAAAGACCCAAATTGTCACATATAGCAGAAAACTCATTAGGATATAAGAAGTCCAGTGGGTTGTCATGGTTACTCAGTTATTTTAGAAAATGAGAATTAATCATAATACTATGTTCTGCTAACATAAAGATACATCTAATATGTTTAAAGCTCTACTACAGTATAACATACTGAAGTCAAACTTATCAGTAATGTCAGCTTGTGCTGATTGCCCTTAAAATCCAGACTAAAAGCAGTATTTATCAGATAAAATATTTGTGAAATGCTATTAGCCCAGGCATATCTTGGACTGGCAAATTTGATGTTACTATAAATTACCTTAAATCTAAATATTTCCAATAAAAGAAAACCATTTTTTTCCCCAAAAGACTAGCTAGGAACATTTATCTAATTAATAAGTTACACATTATCTTAGTTACACAGGGAGAACAGAGCACAGACAGCCGTTGAGAACGTTACTTCAAAATAAAACAGATACCTTGGAATTAGAATTTTGACTGTTAACTTACTATCTGTAGGCAAATTAACTAATCTCTCTAGGCTTCTGCTTCCATACTTAGGAGACGTGAAACTTAAAAGAATTGTAATCTAGCTCCACAGGTAACACGCTCAAACTATTTATCTGCTTCATAAATGGGCGGGGTTCTCAACCAGGGCATATCTGGCAATGCCTGGATATACTTTTGGTTGTCACAAGCAGGAGAGGGGTGGCTGGGGGTGGGGGGATGGGAAGAGTAGGTAGATATCTAATGTGTTAGGCAGAGATGCTGCTAAACATACTACATTCACAGACAACCCCATCCCACCTCAAGAATTATCTGATCCCAAATGTCAACAACATTAAGGTTAAGGAACCTTGGTGTGATGAATATGTAAGAATCATTTGTAGTTGTTGACACAAAAACTACCTGTATAGTTTGCTACAACTAAAGTGATGTTCGATTTATTCATTCAACAAACATTTACTGAGCATATAATACTATGGTCAAGCACTATACCAGGTTCCACTTTTAAAGTTACCTTAGGATGACTTGGCATTTTTCTCTTCTAATCTTATCTTTATCAATCAACTAAGAACGCTCTTGTTCTAAAAATGCACAATATTTAACAGCTATTTATTTCCTGGCTAAGTAAATGGGTTATAGAACATTATTTCAAGATTTCATGATTTATAAGAAAGTGAAAGATTATCTATACAGAGTATATTAGAATGTCTAAGCAGGAAATTCTTTTTCCTTTGAAAAATCTTTCCAGTTGACTCTGACACACATAGTCCTCCACCACCTTTATGGGAAATGGGGCACAGAGCCAGCATCAGACCCGCATTTGGTTTCCAGTTCACTTTTCCTTCCAGGACAGCAGGGACATATATATATTCAACCAAAATAGACCCACTTCCTTTGCTATGAACCCTGTCATATAACATATGTTGGGGTCAGACACACTTACTTTTAGGTGAATATAGCTCCTATATGAGCATGTCCTTTAATGGACAGTGGTAGAATTAAATAGTTTTCTCTTTTTAAATAAACAGAAATTTTACAAATAATTCCAGGTATTTCCTAAGAACTTTTAAATCCTACAATTCAGAAGTATGATTATTAGTCTTTTAAGGGAGAAAAAAAAAAAACCTTAACTCCTCTAATGAGAAAATGTCTCTTTACTGTTATAAAATACACCATTTTGCATGCACACACATTACTCTCCTTCAAGAGGACATTGTTATTACACATTATATATTGTATACAGCAACACTGTTAAATATAATGTCTTAGGAAAACAATTAATGTAGTAATACTTATTAAGATTTTTGGTTTGCCCACCTAACACAGTAAGAAGTAATGAGAAAATACTACCAGTGCAAAAATAAGATGGAGAAACCCAGCAAGTAGAATACCACAAAAATCATTTAACAGGCTAAAACATTTTAGAAAATAATGTAGGCAGTAGGATAGAAAAGAGTATTTCTTAAAATTGATGAGGCCAATACACTAGATATCTAACAATCTTGAGGAGCTGAACAGATTTAAACAGAATAAAGTAAAAAACAAGGTAATTCACCTAGGGGAGGAATAGACATGAAAATGTAACCTTCAGTGATACTTAACTACACATCACTAAATTCATTTTTCAAGTTTTCTTCTTTCTTACTGGGTATTCCGACTAAGACATTAAAAAAAAAAAATTCCCTGGTTATAACAAACACATATAGACAAGTAAAACTGTAATGATTTTTTTTAAAAAAAAATCTACCTAAAACCTAAAATTTAAGGTTAGTATTACCTCTACTTTCAAACAGAATCATAATCTCCAATCAATCTAGGATACCTAAGTATTCACTGAGCAAACATTTAAGCTAAACACTATTAAGAGGGCAAAAAGGAATATAAAAAGTAGAGATGGGTATGAGCAGAAACGAGATAAAAACAGGACATTCTCTTACCACTCTCCTAATTCAGCCAATTTACTAATATCAGAAAATAACCTATTTAAACAGGTTTTTGTGTAATTTTTAAATACCTCCTTCAAAAAAGGAGATTTTATGTTAAAAATAACCTATTAAAGAACTCTATAAACAATTACCACTAGTTCTAGAAATGGAAATAATGCCCTCCCTAAAATCAGATTCAACCTAGTTTTAGGTCTAATTCCCTGGTATTCTTAATTTCTACTTCCTCCAAAATATGAAAATAAGAAACCACACATAACATGGTCCTTTGAAAATTCTTCTAAAAAAAAAGAACAAAGTATTATACCATCACTTCAACTCGAATGAGAAAAAAAAAAATCTCATTTAGGTTTCAAGACCACTCCTAGAAACTTCATTCAAATGACAAAGCTACTCAGAACTTTCATAAAATGACCTTCATTAATCAACATTAGAGGTAAATTAAGACAATCAAGGCACCATATCATATTTTTTTTCTCATTACAATCATTACAATTCTAAAAATGGATCTAAGTTTAAGGGTCTAGATACAACAACTATCCTAGCTTCCATATAATTAAAATCCTTAATCCTAAATATCTCAGAAATCAAATGAATATGGATCAAAAATAAATAGTAATTCAATGCTAGTGGACAGAGGATTAAAGAATGGGTAATTAATTACTCAAGAGGAAGGGCGGGGAACTGGCTCTATAAAGAGAAATAATCTTTTTAAAAATTTTCCACACAGGGGTGCCTGGGTGGCTCTGTCAGGTAAGTGTCTGCCTTCAGCTCAGGTCATGATCCCAGGGTGCTGGGACTGAGCCCTGCGTTGGGCTCCCTGCTCAGGAGAGTCTCCCTCTGACACTTGCCCTGCTTGTGGTCTCTCTCGCTCTCAAATAAATAAATAAAATCTTTAAATAAATAAATAAAATGTGCAGCATCAATAATTCAGGTTACACAGAAGAATTATAAAAGATGAATAGTAGGGGCACCTGGGTGGCTCAGCAGGTTAAGCCTCTACCTTCAGCTCAGGTCATGATCTCAGGGTCCTGGGATCGAGCCCCGCGTTGGGCTCTCTGCTCCCCCCATCTCTGCCTGCCTCTCTGCCTACTTGTGATCTCTCTCTCTCTCTCTCTGTCAAAATAATTAAAATCTTAAAAAAAAAAAACAAACCCATACATTTAAAAAAGATGAATAGTAAAGATGGAGGCAAAAATAAAATAATCTGACATGTTTGCTTTACCAATATTATTATGTAATATGTTGTATGTAAGCACACAGGTATAAACAGACTCAATGTGTTTCTCCAACATTATTAAAGATGATATAATTCAATTATATTTATATTCAGTCACAAATATTTCAAGCTTAGTAAGAAATAAAATAAGACAGAATAATATAAAATACATTCTAGGACATCCAAAAGAAGAGGCAAGGAGGAGAGTTATGGAATTACTGTTCATTATAAATTCCAGTTGAGCTATAAGATAATTTCTCTTAGCATCCTGAGGTAAGGATGAGTGGAGAGGGCAAATGCAAAGTATTTAGAGAAAGTAGAGAAGATCTTTGTGCTTAGTTAGATGGGTCCTTGAAGAAGAACTGCAAATAGGTGAATCAGGCAGATTTTAAAAACTTGGAAAACACTGATAATCAAGAAATATGGGCTCCTTCTCTTATCTTCATAAAATAACCTGGACTTCTAGACAGCAAACAACATACACAGATCCTGTTTCCAACTCCTTCAAGCATTCTAAAACATTTAAAATAAGATGAATAACCATTTCCCTCCATCCCCTACAAACTCCCTTTCTGGTCCCTCCCATAAAATGTTTATCATTCTCACACCCACAACCAACTCATGACTCTTCCTGCAGCTGATAATCTCTATTTCACTGTGGAGTAAAAGAAAGGTTATCAGGCTGGAAGTTTGCTCATCAGGGAAAAAGATATTTCCAGTCAATTCTGTCCACAATGAACCCTGCCCACCCAGGTTCTGGGTCTTGGCATTTCATACCACTTCCCAAAAAACAGGTGCTAAGTTTGGTTCTATTTTCTTCTCTCTTTTCAGCACTTTCCTTGTCCTGTCGTCACAATTCTGCTAGAAGCCCTTCCCCACACATAATATGTTAAGCCTGTTAGACTCTAAATGTCATCTCCCTTATCAAGATTCTGCCAAGAGTAGTCAATATTTGCTGTCACTATTTCCTCACTATCCAAGCTCTCTTTAATGGACTACAGTCTAGCATCTTGCTCCCGTTAGTCTACTAAAACTAAGCCTAAGTGACAATTCTTAGTAACTTTTTACAGTAATTATCTTAACTGACTTCTATGACATTTAATTCTACTCCTTATTCCCCTTTCTTCCTACTGCTTGTCTACCTCCTTACCCAGACTACTGCTCTTTCTCTAGCATGCTTACCTCACCTGCTAACATTTCTCAGCATTACACACACTATTAAGATGAGTTCACCTACAGAAGCAATTTTTAAACTTTTAGGTCCTAGGACTCCCTTACAAACTCTTAAAAACTGTCAAGGACCCCAAAGAGTTTTATTTGCATAGGCTATAACTATTGATGTTTACTATTCTAGATGTTAAAACTAAAGAAGTTTTGAAACATCAGAATATACAAGCACATGATTCATAAATCAGAATGATGATGTCATCATGTGTCATACACTCTGGAAATTTTCACTGTGAACTCGAGAGAAAATGAAAAGCCAGATATGTCTTAGCATTATTGTAAAACTAAAAAGAGGGGGGGAATAATGCCTTACTTAGCACTACTATAAAAATTATTTTGACCCAGGGAACCCCCTGAAAGACTCTGAGAGACCCACCCCCAGGAATCCTATAACCACTCAAAGTGGTCACCTATGCCAAAATCTCCTCCAAGTCTTCATCTCTAGCTCCTATTGCCTATCCAAAGTACCATCTTCATTTGGTCAATTCACAAATGTTCAAACTCAGTGCTGTCAAGAATTTAATTCATTACCTTCTATGCCAAACCTATGTTTCTTTCTTCTGTGTTGTCTATCTTGGTCAAAGGCACTAACATTCACCTAAAGCTGGATACCTTTAAATAACCCTAGGCTCCTCCTTTTCCTTCTTTACCCTCATTCAGTCATCAAACCCTAAAGATTCTAATTTCATAATCTAGGGGAATCTGAGAGCTTGTTAGAAATGAAAACCCCCACCCGAGATCTACAGACAAAAGGAACTGTTGGTAATTCACTTGCACACTTAAGTTTGAGAAGCATGGGACTGGGTAGTAATATCAATAACCAAAGTCTGAGAATCTGAAGGAGAAGGCAGAACTCAAAAGTTAAACTTGAGAACATTTTAACTAGAACCCTGCCTCCTTGAAGTTTTTCCTAATATTAAACTGTGGAGGCTGGGGAGTTCTGTAAAGGAGACAATATTCCTTAACCAAATGATCTTCCCAATGTAGGTTTCATTGCCTCCAATTCTATCCTCTACACTACAAACTGGAGGAGCTTCTTCATCTCCACTTTGCCTTTTGTTTCTGTTTAAATGGCTCTCCATTATCTAGACAGTAGTCCAAAATTCCTTACTGTCAATTACAAGGACTTTCTAACCCTGACTCCTACATATCCTTCACCATTCTTGCATTAGCCTACCTATACCAGAAGTCTTCAAACCAGCTGGCAGCTTGGTATGTTTTTTAAGCTTCTCAGGTGACCTGAAAGTGCAGGTAGGGTTGCGCATCACTGCCTCATGTCTTGAACAAAACTATTTGCCATGCTTCCATGCAAAAGCAGAAGCATATCCTAGCCTTTCTGCCTGTATTCTTCTCTTAGCTTTGCCTTTGTCTTTTAGGATGAATTCATAGCCTAACAACTCAAGTATTATCTCTCCTTTAAAGGAAGACTTCACTTTTCTCCCCTCTTGTCCCTGACCAGTAGATAGAATTAGGGGTTTCTTGCTCCTTGTTCCCATAGTACCTTGTACTTACATCTATTATAGCATGGGCTACACTCTTTATGAAGCAGTTTGTTTGTCCTACCAGATAGTGATCTCATGTGAAGGTAGGGATTGTATTCACTTTTTTATATTCTCTGTGCTTGGGCACAGAGGCTAGAAGATAACACATATGCAATAAATGCTTACTGAAAACAAATTTTTGGACAGCACTGAATAGACCTAGAATGATGTAAAACGAAGTGAAAACAAGACCGACACCTTCCAACTAGGCGATTTCATTTAAAAAGGGAAAAAACTTTCTGTTCTACAATTCTACATTTAGAAATAAAAGGCAAATCCATGTAAGAAGTAATTCATATATAAACTGAAATGAAAATTTTCAGTTGAAGTAGATTCGAATGAGTTTAACAGTGAATATGAGATGCTTTTCAGTTTTAAAAGTAAAAGACTAGAAAACAGAGGGGTTTTGGATATCTGAAAGAGTACTGGGTGGAAGGAAAATGCCCAAGTGAGGAAACAAAAGTTCAAAATATGCATATTATTTGTATTAAAATGTAGGAATAAATACCAGAAAAAGCTGAAGGACTCAAGAGCCAGGTGGGGTAGAGGTGAGCAGCAGAGAACCGCTTTTTTTTTTTTTTTTTAATAAACCTTCAGTACTTTTTTTCATAAAAACAAAAACTATTATTTAAGGAAATGTAATGGATCAGGGATTGGAGTACCAAAGAATAAAATAACATCAGAAGACAATGAAATACTACATAAACTTTACTACTGGTATACCAGGAAAAAAAAGTAGTACTTCCACCCTACAATAGTTTACACCCAACAACTTCCCATGATGATCTACAAATAATCTATATTTTGAGGTGTGTAAAATTTCACCCCAAGGAAATTTGTTATAGAGTATCTAGAACAGAGATAAAACCTGAAAATCACTTTCCAGATAAGATGCTTCTTAAATTATAAAACAAAAAAACCCTGCTTCTTCAAATCTTAAGGAAAATGTGTAAGCTACAGTCATTTCCAAAATACTGTGCCACTTAACAATTTGTAAAAATTCCTGATAGCAAACACAGACCAGCAAAAGCCCCCAAATTTTTAAGATTTTCTACTGCTGCTTCAAATGTCAAAATTTCTATATAAATTAAGCTACGTATATGCAATGGTTAACCAAATTGTAATTCACTGTAAATTACAGTATGGTCTCTAAAAAAATTTTTTTAACTAAAAATATAGTCAAAAGTGATTCTTCAAATTCTCTAAAGGGACATGGTACTTCTTATAGACTGATTCCTTTCAAAAAATTAAATACTGCATCTATAACTTATATTGGGAGCATGGGTACCTATAAAGAACATAGAAATAAATAACTATTATAGATGATCTAACTTTTACTATGTTTTGGTATAAAAAAAATCTATCAAAAACATCAGATGTGGTGAAGAGAAAAGGGAAATAATCTAAAATTACTTTATTGCCCTTCATAACATAACAGTCAATGAAAGGAAAGGCATGTGAAATTATTAAATAGTCCAAAATCTGGAAATATCAAGAAATGTTCGTGTCCAGGAGATATAAAGTAAAAACATTCTTGATATAGTTTCTGAAAAGCTGTACTTTGACTAAATCTAAACCTACAATTTTTAAGGACTTAATATAAGTGTGCTAATTTGAAAAAACAAACAAACAAACAAAAAAAAACAAAAAAACTAAACTGTGATAATCTGGTACTACAGGGGCTACTAACGCTTACCTCAAGGGAACCTACTGCAGATAAAGTCCCGTCACTTGCACAGTCCTTTCAGCTGCCTGCCAGTTGTCTCTGTGGAAGGGAAAGCCTGATGAGTGAAAACCCCATGCCACACTCCTTTGGAGTGTCAGGGTGCCTGCATAGTACTGCACAAAACTGTCTTCCTAGAGATTCCCAGATGCTTTCAATAACACAGGACTTTAAAAAATGCTACCTTTGATATTCTCTTTCCACTGAACACAAAAACCAAATGGCTAAGAGTTACTAAGTGCTAATGACCTATTGATGTTAGAGAAACGATATCTATACTAACCCATGTAGAAAAAAGACCAAACTGGATCAAAGAGAATTAAGTTAACATTGAAGGGAAAACACACACACACACACACACACACACACACACACACACACGCATGCACTGAAACATAACAGAAGTCTATAATCTGAGCAGAGGAAATATAGGTTGTAGCCACAAAAAGTGATGTTGCAGCAGCAAGTGAATGCTAAAACCCAAAGAACGTCTTATCTATATATTTCAAACAGATGCCACCAAGTGTATCATGCTCAATGTTAACTATACCAAGGATCCAAATACCTACTTGTAAAATTCCATGTATGTTCTTAGTGGGATCAGTAAGTGGATGGGAAGGGAAAGGATTTTCCAGACATTTTTAAATATGAAAAATGAAAACCAATGGCATGAAATTCGACAAGAAATTTCAAAACGAGAAAAATGTATATCTGTATCTCAGGAAATGAACAAACCCTTACTCAGAACCAAACTAAGATGGAAGTATAACAAAAAATAATAGAAAACTGTAGAACACTGTTCAAAAACCACTTTCGGCTACTAGAATTATGAATGGCTAGTAACTGTCTTCCATTAAGAACATCTATAACACTAATGTACAAGTTCAGCTATGTAACCAAAGAAACTGTATTTTTTTTTCCTAATGCCCAATAGTCTTCAGTCTGAATACTGTGCTTCATAAAGCAGAACAAAATGTTCCTAGTACAAGGATTTGGGGGGCGGGGGGCGCAGGCGGGAACTATTAAAAGAAAAACGTGATTCCAGCTTTTACTTTAATAGCACCATATTTAAAATGAAGTTACTTACCTCAGATTCTTTGTCACTTAAAGATCCCAAGCTTCCGAAACTGTGATTAGAACTTTCATTATTTGTTGAGGCCTGTTAAAAATTTTTAAAAAGGTAAAAATTAGGAGTAATTTTAAATGAAACATACTGCAAGGTAAATAATCTATCTTCATAAATGAAAATAAAGTATGATTCCTTTAAGCAAGAAAGTTAAATGAAGTAAATAAATATCAGGGTTCACGGGTGGCCGTCAGTTAAGTGACAGACTCTTGGTCTCAGCTGGCACCCTGATCTCAGGGTCATGAGATTGAGCCCCATGTCAGGCTCTGTGCTCATCCCAGTGTCAATCTGAGATTCTCTCTCCCTTTCCCTCTGCCCCTCTCCTGTGTACACTCTTTCTCTCTCTCTCTAAAATAAATAAACATCTTAAAAATAAAAAATATCAACTTTTTAAAAAAGATTTTATTTATTTATTTGCTAGAGAGAGAGCAAGAGAGAGGGAGAGAGCGCGAGTGCACAAGCAGGGGGAGCAGCAAGTAGAGGGAGAACCAGGCTCCCTGCTGAGCAAGAAGCCTGATGTGGGACTCAATCCCACAACCTTGGAATCATGACCCGAGCCGAAGGCAGACTCTTAATCAACTGAGCTACCCAGGCGTCCCAAGAAATATCAACTTCTTAACACTATCAATATCCTGGAAAGTTTTACCAACTCAATAAAAATCTGTGTTTCCAGAACTGAGTTGTTTTGGCTGACTTTTTTTGAATACCAAATTCAGGAGCTAAGGAACTAGGCTATTACTAGGATAAGAAGATCCCTAAAATTACTATCCAATATACAAAAACAGATGCCTCCTTTAACTGAAAGTATTATTTGTGCTCCTTAATTCCCTTCTCAATCTTATTAAATTCCATCATATCCCATCCACCCTCGCCCCCGTCTCTCATTATACTAACTAACTGGACAAACCCTGGTTTTTTGTTTGTTTTGGCTTAATCTTTTAAGAAATCTTTTACTATCTTGACCATTTTAATTGCTTCACCCAAGAGTTTCTATATTTCCTTTGTATTATTTTTAGACAGTGACAAAGGGAAATGAGCTATCATTTTGTAGGATGACATCTGCTATGTTTCCAATGTTTCTAAGATGCTCATTATTTTGCAGACTTTTTGGAGCATCAGTACACTAGATCAATGTCTTCCAGGAATGTTTAGATCAGAGCATAACAACCTATGGCATATACATAAAAGATGATGCAGGCATGACTGACCTTCGTGTACAGGCAGGCCACCTGATATCCCTGTTTTCCAGCAACTTGTTAAGAATACGTGCTACCATTAGGTATTTACCCCCAAGATATAAATGTAGTGATCTGAAGGGGTACCTGCTCCCCAATGTTTATAGCAGCAATGTCCACAATAGCCAAACTATGGAAAGAGCCCAAATGTCCATCGACGGATGAATGGATAAGGGTGAATACTACTCAGTCATCAAAAAACAAAATCTTGCCGTTTACAACAACGTGAATAGAACTAGAGGGTATTATACTAAGTGAAATAAGTCAATCAGAGAAAGATAATTATCATATAATCTCACTCATAAGGAATTTGAGAAACAAGTTAGAGGATCACAGAGGAAGGGAGGGAAAAATAAAACAAGATGAAATCAGAGAGGTAAACAAACCGTAAGAGACTCTTAATCATAGGAAACAAGCTGAGGGTCACTGGAGCGGAGGGGAGTGAGGGAGATGGGATAACTGGGTGATGGACATTAAGGAGGGCATGTGATGTAACAAGCACTGGGTATTATATAAGACTGATGAATCACTGACCTTTACCTCTGAAACTAGTAACACATTAAATGTTAATTAACTGAAATTAAAGAAACAAGAAAATAAAAGTTCTGGAATGGGGGGGGTGGATAAGAGTAGGTACTAATTGGAAGTTGGCCTACAATTACCCTTAGGCTAACTTCTAAACTGATGACTCTGAGTCATTGCGTACATGTCTAGTACTATGCTCAACTAGACTGTTTTCAACTTAAACTAGCACTCAACTGATTAAGATTCAAGCACTATTTGGAGGACAGTATAATCTAATTAAAGCAAGATTATCAAACTTGAAACAAAACATACCATGAACAGCAATTAGGAAGTGGTAAATTGGATTCAGGGACAACAGAAGCCATACAAGTGTTTTTGAGCATCCCTAAATCCTCAGATAGAAATATAAACCCCAAACCAACAGACAACATTGGCTGGCTGACAAGGAATCTCCACGAGTTCCCCCAAAATAGCAGGTGGGGACAAATCACCAATAAACACAGGACCTGTGTCGTATGAGAGGAAGCAAAAGGAAACACAGTATCTGACAGATCTGAGAATAGAGACACTGAAAATAGCAATTTGAGTACAAAAGCTCTAACTCAAAGGGTTTCTCCTTTCAAATAGTGATTTCGTACAGGAAGTCCATGGTGAAGTTTGAAGAAGTTGGAGCTATACAGCCTCTATGAACTCTTAAAACATCCCTGACTAAAGGGTGGGGATAAACTACTGGGTGTGGGAGTGGGATCAAAATTGAGCACAAAAGGTACAATGAAGATAAAGGAAAGAGAATATTCAGACAAAAGCAAGGAAGGGAGCAAAGCCTAGAAATTTCAGAAAGCAAATGCCACAATTTTGAAGAGTACCAAGAAACAATAGCAGAGGGAGTTCTGTAAGAAGAGCCATTCTAAACGACAAAAATGTAAACAACAGAAAATGATTAGGTGAATCCCATGAAGTTATTATAAGGAAAGAAAAAAGAAAAGAAGATATGGAATAACATCCTAATAATAAAACCACACCAGAAACACATATCCACAAAATAGCTGAAAATTATAACCTACAATTTCAAAATGAGCTAAAAAAAAAAAAATTACAAAAATGACTCAAGACATAAAAGAACAACATAAATCAAAATTCAAAAAAACTCCGATTTAAGGTTAATAGAAACTCGGGAAAACATCAGAAAGGGGGGGGCGGGTTTCAGAAATGAAGATTAAGCTTGAATGAACTTGAGAGAAAACACATGTAACATATATCCAATGAACATTTATCCAAATGAAGGAATAAAAGAGAAGGCAATAACTAATGAAGCAATAAAAATTCAACATTCAAGTAAAAAGAAGTCTTAAAAGAACACTACCATAAGAAAACAATAAAAACTATAATTCAAGAAAATGCCCTTAAAAATTAGAAAAGTTTTTTGAAACTACTGACTGAAAAAGCATGATGTACACCTACTATCAACTCAGAAAGCCAACATCAAACTTTTCCAAGGCCAACACGAATATGCCAGAAGAAAAGGGAGTAATACATTTAAGATATTCAAGAAAATATAAATGACGTGCTTTATATTCAGTAAAATTGCTCTTGAACACATAGAAGGCACAGATGAACTGTTATCAAAATGCTGGAGATCAGGAAATACTACTCCCACAAGCCTTCCAAAAGAACCTAGAGAATACATGTTAGATAACCAAAGTGAACCTAAAAACTAATAGCAAGCAATAACATGATCTACTTGTTGGTAAAAGTTAAACAAGAAATACAGTAAGAGTATAAATAATGGCTAAATGTATGCAAAGTTGTTAATAATAAAATGTTTTTTTAAATAGGGGATAGAAGTTTATGGAAAGCACTAGGAAAAAATTTTTAACTGTTTTTAGTAATCACTTTGGTCACTGTGAAAGTACAAGTACTGTTATTCTGAGACTGCTGTAAGATGTAGAAAGAAGTGAATATATTATGTGACATTCTAATTCTATCATCTGCTTTATGTCCTTGAGAACTACAACTCTTAGTACAGAAGAAGAGACACAACTAAAAACCTTGTTCTGATTTGAATTGTTAGTATTGATATAAATTCATGAAGCATCTGTACCTTTTAAAACAAACAAAAAATATAATATTCTATCACAAGTGGTAGAATAGCTCATCGTACCAGTATTCCCACAGATAACTACATATTCTGGGAAAAAAAATACAAAAAACAACTACCTGGAGGAGCCTAAGATGGCACAGTCAGTTAAGCACCTGACTCTCTGTTTTAGCTTAAGTTGTGATCTCAGGGTTGTGAGATCAAGACCTTTGTTGGCCTTGGTGCTCAGCACAGTCAGCCTGAGACTCTCTCTCCCTCTCCCTATGCTTCTTCCCCAAACCCCCGCCCTGTAGTCATACATGCCCTGCCTCCCAGTCTCTAAAATAAATAAATCTTAGAGGTATCTGGGTGGCTCAGTCAGTTAAGCATCTGCCTTTGCCTCAGATCGTGGTCGCAGGTTCCTGGGATTGAACCCAGCATGGGACTCCCTGCTCAGCGGGGAACCTGCTTCTCCCTCTCTCCTGCTCATGCTCTCTCACATGAACTCTCTCTCAAATAAATAAAATCTTAAAATAAATAAATCTTAAAAAAAAAAAACAACCCAACTATCTGAGGGCACTTGAGAGCAACCAAAAGTAGGCAGAATTTGGACAGAAGACAACATTTGGAAGAATGGACTAGAACTGGGTGCTTTTACAGCTTTTACCTGAAGAAAGGTCTCTAAGAGCAGCTTCAACTTGGATCAAAATATGCCGTCTTACTGGCTTGAAAAACCAGAGTTTGGAGCTAGTGTACTAGCCAGAAAGTGAGAGGGCATATGCTGGAATAAATAAACACAAAAACATAGGAAACTACAGAATTTCTCTCCAGGAAAACAGAGCTTCTCAAAATATAAGACTTACAGATAGGAGGAATCGAAAATCTCTCAGAAAAATGACCCAGTCATGGCATACGATGCAAAACCTATTGATCAATAAGCCCTACCTACTCACACAAAGCTTCCAACAAGTGTTCAGTGCCTAATGCATGTATATGAACAAAACCCAGTATCACCACATATCTGAAGAAATGCAAACAAAAAAATTAAAAGTCTGTAAGAGATAAAGACAACGAAGGGAGCACAAATAAACTTCACACAAAAATAAAACCGTTAACTAAATATCCTAATAATAGCAAACAATAAAAACGAAACATTTAGAGAACCACCACCAAAAGGGGGGAGGAGGAACCTCCTGGAAAAAGAAAATACGATAGCTAAGATAAAAAGTTAAAAAAAAAATGGATGGATTTGAAGATAAAACTGAATTAATCTTCCCAGAAAGGGACCCCAAAAATTGGAAAAAAAAAAAAAAAAAAAAAACTATACAAGAGGTGCTGGTAAAAATAAAGAGAGTTCCAGGAAAAAAAAAAAAAAAAAAAGAGTAAGAAAATCCAGAAAGTTAAATTATCAAGGAAATAATTCAAGAAACTTTTCCAGAACTGGAAAGCATGAGTTCCTGCATTGAAGGACATACTTTTTTTTTTTTTTTTTTTTTTTCTTTTAAACTCAAGTTAGTTAACTTTATGTTGGTTTCAGGAGTGAAGGGCAGACTTCTGACCAAGTACACAGGTTCAGGAAGACCCACACCAAGGCACATTATAATAAAATATTTTAAATGACAGGGATTAAAGAGAATATCGTAAAAGCTTTTAGGGACGAACAAACGGGCTACTTACAAAGGATCAGGAATCAGAATGGCATTGGAATGTTCAGCAGTAACATTGGAAGCTAGAAGGCAATGGAACAGTACCTTCAAAATTCTAATAGAACAATTTCCGAGCTAGAATTCTACAAGACAACCAACCAAGGAGAGGAGGAGAATATGCAAGGTCTCAAAAATGTAACTACTCATTAACGTTTCCTCAGGAAATGACCAGACAATCTGTTCTACCAAAGCAAAGGAATAAACCAAGAAAAAGAAAGAGATGGCATATAGGAAGCAGAGCTCAAACACAGGACAGACACAAAAGGAATTTCCATGAGAGTCAAAAAGCAAGATTCCAGGATGACAGGCATCTAACAGAAGAGAACAACTATCCTAAATAACAAGAGAACAACAAAATTCAGGGAGAATGTCTCAAGAAAAATTTATATTTGAAAATAGTGAGAGATGTGCACATCTCTGCTGGAAAGTATATGAATGCTTCCACTGAATACTAAAGAACTAAAGATATAAATCAACCATAAACTCCAGAGTAAACAGAAAGTTGTACCAAAGAGGAAACATAATCATGGAGTCTTCAGTCTATTTATACATGTGTGTATCACACACACACACATATATATATACATAAAATCATATAATCTTACTCAGAAATATAAATAAAATGTAATAAAAAGCTACAAGATGGAAAGGATTACTTTTGTGAAGAATGAATATAAGGTTGGAAGAACAGGACATAGTTCTACTAATTTTCATTATAGGCCTGGTAGAACAATTTGGCTTTTGCAGCTCTGACCATGGATTTGCATCTTTTTTCTTCTTGATCTGTAGGAATTCTTTACATAATTCTGGGTATGAATCCTCTATGACTTGCCTTTTCACTCATTATTTACTGGTGTCATTTGAACATAATTACATTTATTATACATTTGCTTTATGGTTAGTACCTTTTGTGGCCCATTTATGAAATCTGTCAAGTCATTTTCCCCCATATGAATATTCAACTGATCCATCATCTATTATAAAAGACTACCCTTTCCCCACTGCACTGCAGTATTAGCTTTATCACATATCAAGTTACACACAAATGGGTCTGTTGCTAGACTCCATTCTGATCCATTGGTCATTTTTCCTTTCCTCTGCTAATATCAGTGACTTAATTCCACTCCCCGGTATATACCTAAGAAAACTACAAATAGAAGTCTACGCAAAAACCTGTATCAGTGTTCAAAGCAGTTGTACCACGTGAATTCAAAGATTATTGAAAAATAATAAAAAATAATATAAATTAGAAAACCAAATGTCCACCAACTGATGCATGGATAAACAAAATGTGATACAATATAACGGAATATTCAGTCAAAAAAGGAATAAAGTACCAATATATATTACAACATTCATGAATTGTGAAAACATTACGCTAGGTAAAAAAGCCACACAGAAAATGGCATATATTGTATGATTCCATTTACAGAAATATTCAGAATAGGCAGGTCCACAGAGACAGAAAGTAGACACAAAATGTCCTATTTATATGAATCCATTTATATGAAATGTTCATAAGAGGCAAATCCACTGAGACAGATAAGAGACTAATGGTTGCCAGGGTTAAAGCGTTGGGTAGGAGAGCAAGAGAATGGGAAGTTGCTGCTAATGTGTATGGGGTTTCTTTTGGGGGTGATAAAAATATTCTGGATTTAGACAGTGGTGATGACTACGTAACATAGTGATATACTAAAAACCCCTGAAATATACACTATAAAATGGGTCAATTTTATGGCATGTGACCTCTATCTCAATACAAAAAGATTATAAAAGTTTCAAATTATTGAGGAGAAAGGAACACAGAGGGGCAAAGAAAGCTTGATAAAACCTAGTACAGAACTGTTTATATTCTCAGATACACAGTTATGTACACATGCAAGCACACACTCAGCCCTTTGAAACCTTCCAAAAATAGATTTGGGGGTGCAAACACTCATGGGACATTTTTAAAAATATAAATGCAACACAGGCACATGGAAGAAAATTTCATTTGCGAAATAGAAATTTCTCCCTCCCACACCAGTCCCAATATTCAGAGGTGACCATTTTTTAAAAAACTGTTTTTAATGAAATTTTTGAATAGGCAATACAAACAAGCTACTTCACTTTATTTTTATTATCTTTCTAGAGGCTGTATGTCTACACTAATAAATGAAATATACAAACTTGGTTCCTTCCTTCTTATTTAAAAATATAACATAATACAAACTGTCCTGCATTGTTTCCTTTTCTCTTAATATAGGCTGGAATATTCCAAATCAACATATACCAGATTCTTGACTTCTTTTTTCCTTTGCTAATTCCTTTCTTTCAAACAGGTGCAGAGAATTTTACTATATGTACTATATTTCAAGAAGTTCTTTATTGACTTTGCCATGAAAGATGAAGAATTTATTTAGTTTTTAAGATTTTATTTATTTCACAGAGACAGCACAAGCAGGGGGAGCAGGAGAGGGAGAAGGAGGCTCCCCACTGAGCAGGGAGTATGACTTTGGGGCTTGATCCAAGGACCCTGGGATCATGACCTGAGCCGAAGGCAGACCCTTGACCAACTGAGCCACCCATGCACCCCGAATTCAATGGCAGTAGTTCAATGGCACCACTGTCCCCTTCATCCTGATGTATTTATCTTTTTTATTTTAAATTCTTCAAATAGTTACCTTACCAAATATACACAATTTTTAAATTCTTTAAACCATGTGTGATTCCTCACTATGTAAAATAAAATAAATCTTTACTTTTAGCTCCTTTTCCCAACATGACAGCTACACAATAACTTTTACATCAGTACACTTTATAATATTTACCTTCACCTTCTCTCTGTAATCCTACAACAGAGTCACAAACTCATGCCACAAGGATCTAGGGCAAGTAAAGAATTAACAGGTGAAGCAGGCTTGAGGTAAGATTAAAGAAGTGGCATATGATAGAATAAAATTTCTCTCTCCCTCCAGTAAATTTTTGTTATTAGCTGTAAACACTGAACTAGTGAATGCTGCTAAATCATTACCTCAGGGAAATACACAGTTAGGGTCCTGCAAGCTTCTCACCACATTTTTGTTAACTAATTAATATATGACCTTGTTCTGTATAAAAGTTTGTTTTAGGATACCTTTTTAAATATATATTGTTGATTCATTTACAGTGAATTCACAGCCAACAGCATTGTAACACATGCTTAAACAAAGCTTATAAACACACGTATTTTCTCCCTAAGGCATCTCACAAGCCCTCTTGTGCTCAGAACACTAGGCAGCACCTTAGCACTACTAACCTTGGGGGTCATTTTAAAGAGCAAAATTACCAGTAAAAATCACAAAAAAGTGAAAAGCATGCCACTTTTTTTTTTTTTTTTTTCCAGAGTAAACTGTGAAAAGAACACTTGTTTAAACTACGAGAGCTGAAACACACAGGCAGAATGCTGCTTTATTCAGCCCCCGGTGACAAATTTTTCAGCATTGCACGTGCACTGGCCCTTAAATAGACCAGCAAAAGCAAATTGGAGTATTGATTTTGCGGTTACAAATATGCGGTTACAGAATCCTTGAATAAAGAGAACTATTGTATGTGTACATCTACCAAATCAAGCTTACAGACTATATTGTGCAAATAGTAAATCCTGTTTAGCCTGTTTTATACATAAACAGTCAAAATTTAAAAGAATTATATTAAAAGCCCTTGCTATAACTGCATTTTAATAAATTCACCATATGATTTTTAGACCCACTTGATTTATAAAAATTTATAATTGTCCTATCTTCCTTATGGATTATTAGTCCTTTAAAAGTATCTATCTTTATACCACTCAGGCTTTTGTTTCTAAAGAATGTTTTATTTGATATTCATTCATGCATTCAAAAATATTTATTGTAAGCCTTACTGCTGTTGCAGATGCCAGAAATATAGCAATGGAAGAAAAAAAAAAAAAAAAAACAACTCCAAGGGCTCATGGAGCTTATACTGCACAAGAAAGGAAAGAGACAAAAACCAAACATAAATATTTGGTATTATATAAGGAACCAATTAAGTACTTTTAAAGAAATTAAGGGGAGAGAGGAACAGAGTGATATCTTCTTACATAGAACGGACAGAGAAAGCCTCTTTGAAGAGGTGAAGGGTTGAGCAAACATTTAGAAGTATGTTTGGGGCGCCTGGGTGGCTCAGTGGGTTTAAGCCTCTGCCTTCAGCTCAGGTCATAATCTCAGGGTCCTGGGATCGAGCCCCACATTGGGCTCTCTGCTCGGCAGGGAGCCTGCCTCCTCCTCTCTCTCTGCCTGCTTCTCTGCCCTACTTGTGGTCTCTGTCAAATAAATAAATAAAATCTTAAAAAAAAAAAAAAAAGAAGTATGTTTGAGGCAAGTGACAAAACAATGTGGTTGTAGTGGGATGGCTGTTAGTTGATAGGGTGGTTAGTCTAAAGTTAGGTCAGAAGGTTTTCATGATGAAGATACTGAATTGTATCTTAAATATGAGGGGAAATCTTTGGAAGGTTCTGAGTTAGGGAGAAACTGACCTCAAACTTGTATTTAATTCTAACTTTCTTCTTCTCTATGACGACCTAAAATATTCATTCTGGGGGAGATGTTTCTTGTCAAGAGCCTATAGATGGATTCTCACTTGTGATAATATATACTTGGCTTTATTTCTTCCATATTATATAATAGTTAAAATTAGAATTATTTTTTCTTCTCTCTACCTCACTTTTATTGGATTACATTTCCTTTTATTCCTCCTTCTACACCCTGTCACAGTAATGTAGAAGTTTTATTTACAATATCTATGTTGCCTGTGCTTATAACTTTACTTTTAAGCAAACACAACATACTTCATTATAGGTAATCAATTTTTACTCTATACTCCTAGATGATTTTCTTACCTTCTTCCCATTCCTCCTCTCCCAGAGCACTGTCACTATCAGAAATTTAATCCTTGTGCTTTAAGTTCCACATTACAAACTCCTGGTTCACCATGACTAAAAGCTGCTTACACTACAATACTGCATTTCACAGGCACATTGTCACTACCAATTTAGATAAAACCATTATAACAGTCATTGCTCAATACTATCTTATATTCTGTAGCTTCATCTATATTTTTAAACCCAAATGAATTATTTTAAAAATACAAGCTTATCCAAAAAGAACAGTAAATCAAAATTAATTCATCATCCAACATATAGTACATACTTAAATTTCCTGAAGTATCTCAAAAACATCCTTTATAACCATTTTCTCCCAATCCAGGAGCAAATCGGGATTCATAGGTTCAATCTGACTATGTCTCTTCGGTCTCAACCAATCTGGAACAGACCCTCTGCCTCCCTTTGTTCTTCACGGTACTGAACACTTTGAAGAAAGAGTCCGGGCCTGTTGTCCAGCAGAATGTTGCAGGAGTATTTTCTCATGACCAAATTCAAATCAAACATTTCCACCATGGCAGGGGTGTGGGAGACAACCAACATTTCCACCATGAGAACTATAGATGATCTGTGTTCCTCTTATTGCATCACTTCAGAATGCGCCTTATGTCAGACTATGCCACTGCCAATAAAAAATCTGAGCTTGCTTATTGTGGTGGTGACAAATCTCTCCATTTTAAATATCCATTTTCTCTTTTCTAATAAATAACTCTTCTATAGGATGAAACCTTGTGACCTTGAAAATATACTGGTATCCAGAACATTTTACTAAATGATTTTAACATCCACTGATGATCCTTGCCTTAATTAATAATTATGCTGGGCAATACTGAATGTTGATTTCCTGATTCTACATCCCTTCTACATTAGCTGACATTCCTCCAAGAGACTATCACATAACAACAAACATACCTAGCTTGGTCCCTAAGTACTATTCCCCACTAAAATGAAGCAGGGCTACTTGGGAGAAAAATCTGTTCACATTCATTGCAGAGACCACAGTGATACTAGAAAGATGGTAGGGATGTGTCTATACATGAGCACAAAAATTCACAAAAATGTTTACATCTCTTAAATCTAAATAAAGAGTATACAAGTATTCTTTGTATAATATTTTCAATTTTCTATAGGTATAATATTTTTTCAAAGTAAAAGTTGTTTTAAAAAAGTAGGGGGTGGGAAATCCTGCAGAAATGTTTAAGTATCAGTTTGAGAATATATACAATTAATATAAATAAATAAATAAGTATAGCGTATCATCCTAATACTAACTTTAAAACATCAGGAAAAACTCCATTTGTCCAATGGAAACCAAGGAGTAGAGGGGAATAAAAGTGAAGTATAATTAGAAGACATCAGACAACAGATAGCAGACCAAGTCAGAAAATAACAATAATTACATTTTGCAATGGACCAGACCTACCTTTAAAAAGTAAAAATACTAATATTCTATCAAAAAAGACATGTGGTCTACAACAAGTACAATTAAAGCAAAATGAGTAAAAAGTAATAGAAAAACATATGTCCATATATCTAAGACACATATAAACCAAAAGAAAGCCAAAGATGATAATCTTAAGATTTGAAAAAAAGCAAGTATTTAAGGAAAAAGTAATTACATGGTTATAAAAAGAACAGAATCAGATTTATGTATGTAAAAATTTGGCCTCCAACTACTTCAAATAGATATTGATAACTACAAGCTGAAATACATAAATCAATAATCACAGCTAATGCTTTTTTTTTTTTTAACTGAAGCACAGTTGACACTCAATGTTACATCAGTTTCAAGTGTACAACAGAGTGACTGGACAAATCTATACATTACGTGATGGTCACCACAAGTGTAGCTGCCATCTGTCACCATACAATGCTGTTACAACTGATGTTTCATATATATATATATTTTTGTTCCCTATGCAGCTGAAGATCTTAATACACTACTCAGAAAAAGATCAAGCTGATAATACAGGAAATATTTAAGATCTGAACGACTAAATTTAAGAGCTATTAGATATGAAATGTTTATAAAACAGGGCACATTTCAGGGATTAATGTTATACAAACTATATTTTCAAAATGTAACGCCATAAATTAGAAATCTGTAACAAAAGAATAGCTCAAAATATTCCTATCGATAACCCTTGTCTTACTTTTTTTAAGTTTTTTTTTTTTTTAATTCATTTGACAGAGAAAGAGAAAAAAAAAAGCACAAGCATGGGGAGCAGCAGACAGAGGGAGAGGGAGAAGCAGGCTCCCACCAAGTGGGATGTCCAATGCAGGGCTCAATCCTAGGACCCTATAATCACAACCTGAGCCAAAGGCAGACACTTAACTGAGTGAGCCACCCAGACACCCAACCCTTGTCTTAAAAAGAATATAGGGGCGCCTGGGTGGCTCAGTGGGTTAAGCCTCTGCCTTCAACTCAGGTTGTGATCTCAGGGTCCTGGGAACGAGCCCTGCATCGGGCTCTCTGCTCAATGGAGAGCCTGCTTCCCCCTCTCTCTCAGCCTGCCTCTCTGCCTACTTGTGATCTCTCTCTCTCTCTGTGTCAAATAAATAAACAAAATCTTTAAAAAAAAAAATTAAAAAAAGGATATAAAAGTGGGGTGCCTTGCTGGCTCAGTCAATAGAACAAGCAACTCTTGATCTCAGAATTTTAGTTTGAACCCCACACTGGGTGTAGAGTTTACATTAAAAAAAAAAAAAAGTGAATAAAGTATTGTAGTATGTAGTTTTTTGGTTCTGACTTCTTTTAACTTAGAATAATCCATTCATCTGAGATGCACCATGTTGCATGTTATCAATAGTCTCTTACTTTTTATTGCTAAATAGTATTTCATTGTATAAATATATATATACCACATTTCTTTTTAATACATTCCTCTTAGATGAGGAACAGCTGAGTTGTTTCCAATATTCTGAAAATTACAAATAAAGCTCTTCCTTCCTTTTAGATTTGACAGTTGTTATGTGGCATAAATATCACACAAAACAATACAGAATATTTCCATTTCCAAAGATCATGACCAATATAAAGAAAAAATACATATATACGAGGTATAAGAAATAAAACCATCATTTTTGGAAGATAATTATTGGTGAGAGAGGCCTAAAGAATCAACAAACTGTTACAACCCAAAAAAAAGGCCAACAGTCAATACTTTAGCCACAAAAACTTTAAAGTAGTCAGAAATTAGCCAAAAGAATTCATAAAAACTAGCCAAAAATTCTTAAGATCTCAACAGGCAAAACTGAATAAATGGAGATACATTTCATGTATTTGGATGGGACAACCTAATCATATAAAGATTTCACTACTCCTCAGGGCGCCTGGGTGGCTCAGTGGGTTAAGTCTCTGCCTTCAGCTCAGGTCATGATCTCAGGGTCCTGGGATCAAACCCTGCATCGGGCTTTCTGCTTGGAAGCAGGGAGCCTGCTTCCCCTCTCTGTCTCTCTGCCTACTTGTCATCCCTCTCTCTCTGTCAAATAAATAAAATCTTAAAAAAAAAAAAAAGATTTCACGACTCCTCAGTTAATCTATAAACGCAATGCATTCAAAATAAGAATTCTATCTGATAATCTAAGGAAAAAGGTACAAGGTATCTATTATAGAAGACCCCCCAAATGCTAACAAACAAATGAAGTGACGCTCAAATTTTATATGAGGGAATAAAGAACCATAAAAAAACTAAATCAACTTTATAAAAGAAGATTAAAGAAGATACTTGGTCTACCTTATAAAAAAGCTGTATCAAAAATACAGCAGTATTTTTTAAAAATGTGATACTAGGACAAGAATACAGACCAATGGAATGTAAGAGAAATTTCAGACACATACATATATCTATATAGGTATATAGGTACCTATATAGATATATGTATGTGTCTGAAATTTCTGAATAAATGGTACCTATATAGATATATATGGCAAATTAATATATGATAAAGGTAGCATCACCAACCAGTGGAAAAATATGGATGATTTAAGAAGCAATGTGGAGAGGGGCTCCTTGGTGGCTCAGTCAGTTTAAGTGTCCAACTCTGAATTTCAGCTCAGGTCATGATCTCAAGGTCATGAGATCAAGCCCTGCATGGGGCTCCACATGCAGTGCAGAGTTTGCTTGAAATGATCTCTCTCTCCCTCTGACCCCACCCCTCCAAAATAAATAAATAAATCTTTTAAAAAATGTTTTTAAAAAAGCAGCACTTTGGAGAAAACTGGCTCACCAGATGAAGAAAAACAAAACTGGATCCCTATCAATACTATATAAAAGGTGGGGCCTAAAGTGCAAATATGACAGTAAAACTACAAAATTAACAGAAGAATCTGTAGAATATCTTTGTGGCCCAGGGATGGGGAAAAAGTATTTCACTCCTAGAATACCTCAGGGTCCACTGAACCCAATTTTAATGTTTGAGCTTCTTTTTCAAGTAGTTCTACCTATTTGTAAAGACTGGTATTTGTCACGAGGTGGGGTAAGAGAGGGGAAGGGTGGCACCTGGGTGGCTCAGTTGGTTCAGGGTCCAACCCGATTTCAGCTCAGGTCATGATCTCAGGGTTGTAAGATCGAGCCCCATGTCAGGCCCACGCTGGGCATGGAGCCTGCTTAAGATTCTCCCTTTTCCCTGGCCCCATTCATGCTCCTTCTCTAAAAGAAGATTGATATTTGGGGACTTTTATTCTTTCTTAGAGATCATCCAAAGGATAAAACTAAAATTCATTTTTAATGGAATAAAATGCATTCTATCTTGTAATTAATCACCAGACATCCAATAGATCCTTTCACAAATTTAAATTACATTATGGGATCTTATTGATTTTATTTTTACTGTATTTTGTTATTACATCATCCTAGGAATTACTTCATTATTCATCACTGTTCATCAATTATTCCCAACTATGCTAAAATAAGCAAAAACCATTAAAGAAAAAAAAAGAAGAAGAATGATGATATGATAGGCAGAATTATGTCCCCCAATGACACTTACCTCCTAATCCCCAGAACCTGCAAATGTTATGGGAATTTGCACATGTAAGGAGGTAAGGACTTTGAATTGGGGGAATTATACCAGATTATCCAGATGGACATGAGCCAATCTAATCACAAGTACTTAAAAGTGATGAACTTTTCTTGATTGTGGTCAGAGGGTGATGTGACATCCAAGAACAGTAAGAGAGCTGCATCACTGCTGGCTTTGAAGATGGAGGAAAGAAACTAGCAGCCAAGAAAATTCAGGCAGCCTTTAGAAGCTAGAAAAGGCAAGGAAAAGGTCCCCCAGCCTCCCACAAGAGCCTCCAAGAAAGAATCAAGTTCTGTACACACCTTGATTTTAACCCAGTGAGAACAATGTCAGACTTTTGACCCTCAGAACTATAAGAAAATAATATCTTGTTTTAAGCAACTCTGCAGTAGTTTTTTATGGTAGAAACAGAAAAACAAGGCAGATTTAATGACCTAAAAGAGTGATGCAATAGTGAAATAAGTGATCATCTCTCAAGTTATCTTCTTGTCTTGCCCAAAGTACTGCATTATCTTTCAGGAATGTATAGAAGACTAGAAACGGGGTGTCTGGGTGGCTCAGTCAATTAAGTATGGACTCTTGACTTTTGATCAGGTCATGATCTCAGGGTCGTGAGACTGAGCCCCATGTCAGGCTCCATGCTCAGCAAGGAGTCTGCTTGGGTTTCTCTCCCTCTGTCCCTCCCCCCACAAATGTGTGCACTCTCTCTCAAATGAATAAAAAAATCTTAAAAAAAAAAAAAAGATACTAGAAATATCCTTGCAGACTGATTTTAGACTGCACAGATTCCGGTGGATAATTAGAAATTTTCATTTCTCACCTGAGATGCTCAAGAGAAGAAAACAACAGAGAAAGACATTTTGTAATTATTAGACAAATCAGAAAGTAAGTATAAAGAGATAACAACACCTCCAGACTCTAAAACTGGTGGCAATGACTACAGAAGTGAAATCTCAGGGTCATCGAATGATATTATCCTAGATGAATTTTCTTAAATTCAAGAATCAATGAATTCCATAACCTATTTCTAAGGAAAAAAAGGAAACATGGTATTTTCATTAGTCAGTTGTTCAAATGAAGGACTTCATCATATTCTTCTATATGAATCTGGACACTTCATGCTCAAAGGATACATGACAATATCCTTTATCTTTTTTGATGTTTGTGCACCAAGATTTACTTGCTACAAAGAGGATTTTAGTTTAAATTCTTATTAAAATATCTAATAAAGTTGTCACTCGTTATACCTTTATTCCTATAAATTAATAGTAAAATAACTTAAAATATAAAAATAGCAAACGATGGGGTTCCTGGGTGGTGCAGTTGGTTAAACATCCAACTCTTGGTTTTGGCTCAGGTCATTATCTCAGGGTGTAAGAACAAGCTCCATGCTCAGCAGGGAGTCTGCCTGGGTTTCTCTTTCTCTCTGCCCCTCCCGCTGCTTGCTCTCACTCTCCTTCTCTTTCTCTCATAAATAAACGTTTAAAAGAAAAAAGGAAAAGGACCTATTTGACCCTGACGGTTCATAGTGATGACTGGTTTTCTTAGTATACCAAGAGCTATTCAAAACTTGAGTTATAGCCTATAAGGGAAAAAAAAAAATCAATGAGTTTGAATATAATAAAATTCAAGAGTCCTCTAGAATGATGGATACCAGGAACAAAGGTGATAGACTGACAAAATGGGAGAAGTTATCTGCACTGTATAAAACCAACAAGGAACTGATATGTAGAATATACAAGGAACATGGGAAAATCAGTTTGGAAAAAAGTAATCCTGATACAAAAACAGGGAAAGTATTGTAACAATTTATAAGAGACTCACAAAAAGCTAACAAGTACATGAGGAAATGCTCAAAATAATTGGTGGAACAAGAAAAAAAAAAGAGAGAGAAAGAGGGATACTATTTTATACCTGTTAAACTATCAAAAATGAGAAACTCGGAGGATGCCAAGTGTTTCTGGGATGTGGGTACATAAATGATCATGCATTCTGTTAAAAGTACAGGTTAGGCCTGTACAACTGTTCTGAATAGCAATCTTATTACACTATTCATTCAATTTAACTCTATATACACTCTATAACCCAGCAATTATGCTCCTGTGAATATATCCTAAATAAATGCTCACAGAGGTCCACAAAAGAGAAAGTACATGAAATCCACTACAATGTGAGGTAATGGGGAGTTGAAGACAAAGTGAGATCTATCACTGGAAAGCCTAATAGATACACTAAGGTTTTAAGCAGCAATTGTACAAATAGGAACATATACAGGTAGGACCAAGGATGACAGAGGCAAAGAAGAGACACAGGACAGGAAAAGTAAAAATTATATAATGGAAGAAGAGCAGTTCAATCTACTAAATTAATTTTTACTCCTGAAACCTATTATGCCCCTGAAGTATGTTATGCTATAGTAAAAATCAGGTTTATAAATACTGGATTTTTCCCATACATTATAAAAATTACAGTAAATAATGATTTGCTATTAAGCACATATGTAGGATTCTTTTATAAAATATATTCTGGATCATTTAATACAAAGAAAGAATGTGAAATAAAGATTTTAATTCTACTCACTTTTGCTCCAACACTGCAACTGCCAGTGCTCCCTGTGCTCCCACTTGCAACTCCTGTAAATCTAGCTTCCAGTAATTCTTGCCTTCTTGGATCCAGACTATGAAGCTCATCCATTGCACCTATTAAGAAAAGGAAAATAAAACACAAATATATGTATCTTCATATACACACAAACGCAAAATATAGGGATGTGGTTAGTGGAGATGTCACTACAAACTTAATGAATGTATTCTATAAACAGATTAAGAGACTTTAAAATTTTATCATGTCCTTCGCTCATTTAACGAAACAACCAACAGTGAATTTCCAACACTTGTGACTGCAATCCAGAATAAGAAATATATTTTCCACACAACTCAGTACACAAACACATACAATCATGTATCAAAAAATTTCACAAATTCTTCTTACTGCATGCAGTGCACACCACTATTTTCTAGTCTATTTTTGTCCATTAGGTGAAAAAAACACGGTTGTGAGCTATTTAATTGACTTCATGTGCCATTAATTGACCATAGGTCCAAAGTTTGAAAAATACCACTCTCATAGTATAATGCTAGCTTATGCAGAATTCTGACACTAAGTGACATTAATAGTTAATTATTTTATTTGTTTATACCTTTTCTGACTATATTTTAAACTGGAAAAGATTGTTTTATGACTTTCACATCCCAGAGATTTTTGGTACATTTGATGGTTTTCAGTTTCTATCGGTGGATAAAATTTACACATATATCAAACAGATCACTGAGGTAATAGCTATTATTAAAAAATCACTGGAGAATTAAAGGGGAAAAATTAGCATCCTCGTGTAATTGCTACTATGCAAACTAAAGTAACACAAATTCTACTTAAAGTTCAATTTTAAATTTCTTTTATTCGTGTCTGCCAATTTTCTACTGATAAAACTAAAACCTTAGAACTGACAAAAATGAGTGGTTCTTAAAAGGAATTAAGGGGCAATCCCAAGTCACATGTAGACAGTTTCAAACAAAACTAACTAGACCCCTTCCACATACTCTTACATTCCTCTATCTTAAAGGTTAACAGTTATTCCTATAGATTTCATCTCTTGAAATTGTTTTCATTTTCTTTTATATTTTTTTTAAGATTTTATTTATTTATTTGACAGAGAGAGAGCGAACATAAGCAAAGGGAGTGGGAGAGAAAGAAGCAGGCTTCCTGCCAAGCATGGAGCTTGATGCAGGGCTCAATCCCAGGATTCTGGGATCATGACCTGAGCCCAAGGCAGACGCTTAACTGACTGAGCCACCCAGGCGCCCCTCATTATCTTTCATTTTTATCTGGACAGAGGACTGGATGGATAATGGCCATCCTTCCATTTTAAACTGCATATATCTGTACCTGAATATATATTTTCTGCCCACTCCTCTTTCTTCCATCTCAAAGAGGTCACTACCTTTAAAAAGCTGAAGGCTTCAATTTTTGCTTTTGATCCCATTCCTTCTTCATATCCAAGGAATCTTGCATTTGCATGTATTGACCTAAAACTACAGAACTCTTAGAAGAAAACACAGGGGAAAGCATCATAATCTTAGAGGATCTGACAATGATTTCTTAGATATCAAACTGGGAAATGTGGCTCCTGGGTGGCTCAGTTGTTAAGCGTCTGCCTTCGGCTAAGGTCATGATCCCAGGGTCCTTGGATCGAGTTCCGCATCAGGCTCCTTGCTCAGCAGGAAGCCGGCTTCTCCTTCTCTCATTCCCTCTGCTTGTGTTCCCTCACTCGCTGTGTATCTCATTCTGTCAAATAAATAAGTAAAATCTTAAAAAAAAACCAAAAACCTGGGAAAATGCAAGATCCCTTACAGAATACATAAAGAAATCCTACAACTCAACAAAAGAACCCAAACAACCCAATTTAAAACAGGGGTAGGGGAGGAGGGGCCTGGGTGGCTCAGTTGGTTAAGCATCTGCCTTTGGCTCAGGTCATGATCTCAGAGTCCTAGGATCGAGTCCTGCACTGGGCTCCCTGCTAAGTGGGGAGCCTGCTTCTCCCTCTCCCTTTGCTGCTCCCCCTGCTTGTGCTCTCTAACTCTGTTAAATAAATAAAATCTTTTTAAAAAAGGGGGGGCAAGGAGTGGGACCTGGGTGGTTCAGTCAGTTGAGCATCTGACTCTTGCTTTCAGCTCAGGTCATGATCTCAGGGTCCTAGGACTGAAATCCACATTGGGCTCTGTGCTCCATGTTTGGCTCTGCACATAGCACAGAGTCTGCTTAAGATGCTCTTTCTCCCTCTCTCTCTGCCCCTCCCCCTGCTGTCTCTCTAAAATAAAATAAAATAAAATAAAATAATCTTAAAAAAAAAATGGGCAGAGGACATAAACAGACATTTCTCCAAAGATATGTAACTGGCCAGTAAGTACATGAAAAGAGGTTCAATATCAATCTTAAGGAAATGTAAATCAAAACCCACAATGACATACCACTTCATCCCCATTAGGATGGCTACTATCATGGAACAGAAAATACTGAGTGTTAGTAAGGATGTGGAGAAATTTGAACCCTTGTGCAAGGCTAGTGGGAATGTAAACTGGTGCAACCATTGTGGAAAACTGTGTGGCAATTTCTCAAAAAAATCGAGCACAGAATTACCATATGACCCAGAAAGTCCGCTTCTCAGTATATATCCAACAGAAGTGAAAGTAAGAACTAGAACAGACCTTTTTTTTTCTTTTTTTAAAGATTGATTTATTTATTTGACAGAGAGAGATCACAAGTAGGCGGAGAGGCAGGCAGAGAGAGAGGGGGAAGCATGCTCTCCACTGAGCAGAGAGCCCGATGCAGGGCTCGATCCCAGGACCCTGGGATCATGACTTGAGCCCAAGGCAGAGGCTTTAACCCACTGAGCCACTCAGGTGCCTCTAGAATAGACCTTTATACAGCATGTTCATACCAGCATTATTCACAATAGCCAAAAGGCAGAAGCAACCTAAGTGTCCACTGATGAATGAATGGATTAACAAAATGTGGTATATGCATAAAATGGAGTATTGTTCAGCATTAAAAATGAAGGAAATTTTGACACAGGTTACAATATAGATGAACTTTGAAGACATTATGGTAAGTGAATTGTACAAATTGTACAAAACCAATTGTACAAATATTGTATAATTCCACTTATATGAGATTCGTAATAGCCAAATGCAGAGACAGAAAGTAGATGATGGCTGTCACAGACAGCGGGTATGGTGGAATGAGGAGTTAGGTGTTTAATGGGTACAGAATTTCAATGGGGAAGATACAGAAGTTCTGGAAATGGATGGTGGTGATGACAGTACAATAATGTGAATATACTTATTGGCACTGAACTGTACACCTAAAAATAGCTAAAATGGTAAATGTTGTATTATGTACACTTTACGATTCTTACAAATAATTTTTTAAAAATAAATAAATTGGACTTTACCAAAATTTTAACTTTGTTAGTTCAAAAGACATGGTGGTAAAAATGAAAAACAAGAGACAGGGAGAAAATATAAAACATTTATGTGCTATATATTATTTCTACTCTTTGGCTTGATAGTGCTTGAAATTTATAATGCACTGAAATTTAGTAGAGAAGATGAGGACCTAAGTCCCTACTTTTACCTGAACCAACTAATAATGTGGTATTTTGTTTACCACTGTTTTTGTTTCTTAGATATATAGCTTCCTCTAGGACCTCAGCCCTCCATGAGATCCTAGAGGAAGCTATACACTCAAGGAATAACAAACAAAAACTGGTTTCTAACCAAACTCCTGTAGGGAGTCCCAACCTCACTAATAATCAACACTTCTAACAAGTTTTTACGACATTTTAATAGCAATGTATGCAAGAACCCTTAGTATAATTGCCGACAAATAACAGATGCTTAACAAGTATTAACATACTTGTCTATTTTTTTTTAAAGATTTTATTTATTTATCTGACAGAGTACAAACAGGGGGTGGGGAGCAGCAGGCAGTGGGAGAGGGAGAAGCAGGCTCTCCACTGCACAGGGAACCCAACATGGGGCTCAATCCCAGAGCTCTGGGATCATGACCTGAGCTGAAAACAGACGCTTAACCAACTGAGCCACCCAGGCATCCCTAGCATACTTATCTAAATAAAAATATAATCTGGAATACTAGAGCCTTGCTTCCCAAAACGCAGTCCACTGACCAGCAGCCATCTTGTTACCCCTCGATGCTTGTAAGAAATACAAAATTGTCGGTTCCACCCCTATATCTAGCAAATCAGAATCTATATATTCTTTAAAGATTTTATTTATTTATTTGACACAGACCACAAGCAGGCAGAGAGGCAGGCAGAGAGAAAGAGGAGGAAGCAGGCTCCCCGCCAAGCAGAGAGCCCGATGTGGGCTCGATCCCAGGACCCCAAGATCATGACACAAGCCGAAGGCAGAGGCTTAACCCACTGAGGTGCCCCAGAATCTATATTTTAGTAAGATCTTCAGGAAATTATCATGTACATTCATGTCTGAGAAGCAATGCTATAGAATCTGGGTTCTCAACTTTTCCTGACAAGGGCTCAACTGTATTTCAGTCTTTGCAGGCCAAGGGCAATACCATGTAGACACTTTACATAATGAGAGAAAAATTTCTACAAACTTTTTACTGACAAAATTCAAGATGTAATAACTAAGTATAATATTTTACAATATTATAAAATATAAGTATGCTAATAAAAAATGGAATTGGGGGTACCACTTAATTTTAGTTTCCTATCATCAAAATCTATTGCAAATATTCAACTGATAATGTTGATCAGCCTATGTATTTATCTTTGAAATGTCTTTTCTAACAGGTACTGCTAAATACTGATATCGACCCACAAGTACATGATTTTAATTAAGTTAATTCATGACTTTGAAGGCAGCTATAGAAATCTCTTAGATTCTTTTGATATTTGCTTTTCAATAGGTCACTATACTGCAGATTAATCAATTCCAATTGGAAGTAAGGCAGAAGTTCCTCAAGTGCACAATTAAATGGATTTCGAGATATGGAAACTTCCTTTGCATGTGCATCAATGTCTGAAAAATGTTGCTGGCACTGTAGTTTGATGATGGAAAATATATTCATGCAAATTCATTTGGGAATGAAGCTCTCGCTTTGACAGTAGAAGAAATGAATAAAGCAGCTTGATGTTACTTGTGATTCAAACATCAGTTGACACTGAAATGACTTAACTGCAGCTAAATTTCACATGTAAGCACTATTTCACCTCATCATTTTAGGTTAGATTCATTTAAAAGTATTTCCAGATATAAAAAAAAAAAAACAATTTCCAAAGCCAGTTAAGTATTTGACAATAGTGGTTGAAGGCCATCCCACTTCATTCAGAAAAATTTCAATCTCTGTCCTAAGCTCAAAAAATTGTTTTTTTACAATTTTACTACTAAACCAGTCAAGAAATTCAGCTTCTATATCCAAAAAAATTCATGCAGCTGATGCTAATTAAATCCATGAGAGCAAATTAAGTGCACCACTGACAATACTGATTCAATAACACATGAAAATTCAAAATTTTATGCAAAGTACCTACTGATGAATAACACAACAAATAACCAGAGCTTTGAACACCTCACATTTTTATAAGCTTTGTAAAGTTATCCAACTAAGCCTTTTTCTGTTCCACACATTTTTACCACCATCACTTTTAACACATCTTAGCAGATTCCACTTCAGATTGTACTTAGTGTTTTCTCAACTTTGAAAATATTCTTGTGTGTAGTTGTTCTCCACAGACTATTCATAGGGTCTAATTGTTCTGCCACTTCAAATTTGGCAATGACACCTTGCATAACAACTGAACAGTATTAATAATATCTGTCAACTCAGCAAAAGCCAAGGAAAACCACTATAAATTACTTGTTTTTTTAATTGACTATTGATATTGCTTCAAATGTCCTTAACTCTTAAATCAACTGTTCTTGCCAAAAAATTTATATTCTAAAATGAGTTTATTTTTTCTGGACACATTTTTTTTTGCTGCAATCAAATACAATTTAATTAACTCACCATCAGTAAATGGCTTTGCTTGGCTAACAAATGAGCCACTTGGAAACTTATTTTGGTGGCAGCCTCATTTTCAATTTTTATTTCTATGAAGAAATTATGCTGTGATAAGATACTCCATTTTAAATTGACTTACTTTAAGAAAATAGAACTAAGAATAGTATGATATATGCTTAGTCTAATAATGTCAACATATATTCTTCTCTGACAGCTACAGTGTCACTACATAATAAAAAAAAATGTTTTGCTCTCTAATTCAACAAAATAATACATACTCCACTGTGCCTTAAAAAGCATGGCACTCAGGGGAACCTGGGTGGCTCAGTGGGTTAAAGCCTCCGCCTTCGGCTCAGGTCATGATCTCAGGGTCCTGGGATAGAGCCCCACATCGGGTTCTTTGCTCAGCGGCGAGCCTGCTTTCCCCCCTCTCTCTGCCTGCCTATGTGCCTACTTGTGATCTCTATCTTTCTGTCAAATAAATAAATAAAAATTCTTAAAAAAAAATGGCACTCAGAGTCCATTTTTCTTTTCTTTTCTTGTTTTGACATTATAGATATGCACTGGCATAAAAAAATAAATACTGTAGGCTGGCAATACACATGGTACTCAAAACACTGTCAAGTTATAACAGCAATACTGAAATCTGTAATGCACCAAAAGCTTTATGAAGTAAAAAGAAAGTCATATAGGTCTCTGTCACAATTACTCTGTTCTGCCATTATAATGCAAAACAGCTGTATTCCAATAAAACTTTATTTGTAGGCACTAATATTTGAATTTCACATATCATAAAGTATTGCTCTTTCAATTTTTTAACCATACAAAAATATGTACTTTGCTGACTCCTGCTGTAGCAAATACATTTCAAAAACTGTAATTTTTTATGGAATCAAACTGTTATTTCTGACACCAGAAGTTTGGTCCTTAATTACAAGAGGTAAGATTTTCTGAAGAGTATCTAATTTCACTAAAATCCATTAAATTCTTTATTATACATTAATATACTTTTGAAAAAGAAATTATAAAAGCCACTATAAAGACCATAGCATCCTTAAAGAATACCCATCTCTAAATACAGCCACCTGTCTCCTAATTATGCTACTATTCTTACTAAACTGCTCCATAAAATGTATTATAAACCTACAATTTCACATAAAAAATATAAGGAGATGTCACTATCCAAATTAGAGATCATACCCTATTCTGTAAGAAAAAACTTAGGGAAACATAAAGGAAGACCACAGTTTTAACCATTAGGGAAGTATGTCATGGTCCCTTCTAATAAACATTTTCTTTCTCCCTCTTTTATATACATACATACACACACACACACACATACACACACACACTTTCAACTAACTCAGTAGATGTTAGTTATTATAAAACTTGCCTCCCAAGGTGACCAGTCTAAAAAAGATTCATGTATTTAGACATAGTATTAGTTCTGTTTAGTCAGCATCACTTCATAGTTATATCACCTTTTTATTACAAGGAATGTATCTTTCATTATATCATTTTCTAATTACCTTAAGACTTCATCTTCCTTGGCAGACAGTCAAAACAAAATCACGATATCTAGAAAGTATGTTAATACCAGAAAGGTTAATACCAGTTACCAAAAAGTAAATGAGTTTGCCCACTTAGACCTTTCTAATAGATTCAACTGCTGCTAAGCCACTGCCTTAAATTTTTAAATTTAAAACTTCCTGAAGTCTGAAAATATTTTAACTCATTCCAGATTTTAATTGTTACTTTTTATATTTCATCTGATAAGCTGATTTATACAGAACAGTTAAGGTCTTTCTTCGATTAATACTTTCCACATTATACTTGATAAAGCAAAGAACTCTGATTAAAAACAGAAACACCATGATAAAGTTAGAAATTATTTCAACAAGATAAAATATTCCATTTAAACCACTCCTTTTCATTAGTTTTTTAACGCATTTCAAAGTACAGGAAACAAAAAGAATTTAAGAAGTCTACACTATTCAACACTCCAGAATTACTTCTGCCTCTTGTCTTTAAACACCCATTTTAACACAGTTAATAGAATATATCTATTTTCATACACTGTATTTTGTATCATATATTTAGTAAACATAGCTATTATTTTTGTTGACTACATTACATTCCAACACTTATGCCACAGCTTGATTGCCAATTTAAAACCAAATATTCTAATTTTTTGGTACTTAAATGAACATGTTAAATGAGTTATCACAGAAGCAACCCAATTTCTTTCACAACCTTTTCCCCCTATGGATCTAATAAAAACATCTCCCACATTTTTTTTCCTTGTGAGTTTAAATACTAACATTTGGAAATTTAATCTATTTAGAATTTCATTGTATATAGTTATAACATTTTCAAAGGAAAATGTCATACAATTTCTCACAAATGCAACCTTTCCCACTGATTTGAAATACTTTTCTAGCCATCTATCATATTCCCACATAAATATGGGTCTGATTCTGTACTTTATTCTGTTTCACTAAACTATCTGAGCTATATAACCTATCCATCTACCTACACATGTATGTACTGTGTGTATAGTATTAGTTCTGTTTAGTCGGCATCACTTGCAAAACAGCATAATGCAAAACAGCTGTGTTCCGATAAAATTTTATTTGTAGGCACTAATATTTGAATTTCACATATCATAAAGTATTGCCCTTTCAACTTTTTAACATATATTATATATATACACACATACACGTAATTACACTCTTTCACAGACACATATCCCAAATATTTCATCTAGAATGACTGAAAAGAGTAAGCATGAAAGCCTGATTCCTGAATCCTGTATATACATTCAATTATATATGCCTGTGGTAAATAAAGACAGGTCTAACCTAGGACCACTCCATATCAGATTAATACATCACCTTATCTTTAAGATAGTCATTTTAAACACTTTTGTTGTAACCCTTACGGCAAAGAATGCAGACATATTGAGACCAAATTATTCATATAAAAAAATATAGCTTGCATCAGAGTAAAGCAGAGTAAAGTTTTGGTTTCTTCTTCTCTACCACTCATGACCTTAGATAATGAGTAATAATTTAATTCCAATTTTATTCTTATAAATAAAAGTCTGGGGGGCCTGGGGGACCTGGGGGGAAATAAATAAATAAATAAATGTCTGGCCATTAATTTTTCTTTCATCAAAAATAAATACACAAATACACAAGATATGTAAGCATGGCCAAGTTCCTTAACCATGCTTCAGCTTCTTTATATATAAAATGGATAATGGGGGTGCCTGGGTGGCTCAGTTTGTTGAGCGTCTGCCTTTGGCTCAGGTCATGATTCCAGGGTCCAGGGACTGAGCCCCACATCAGGCTCCCTGCTCCTCGGGAGGCCTGCTTTTCTCTCTCCTGCTCCCCCTGCTTGTGTTCCCTCTCTCACTGTCTCTTTGTCAAATAAATAAAATATTTTTAAATAAATAAATAAATAAAATGGATAATAGAAGTGTTTACCTTATAGCTGTTAGATTAAAGTAAGTGTATATGAAGAGTTTTAAACTAAATCTGTCACTTAGCAGTCAGTAAGTGTGAGCATATATGTATACTACAATACAAGTACTCAATAAAGACTGGCATTTATTATGTACATAATAAGCTCCCTTCTAGCTTTCTCCCTGTGGTTAGAATTTCCTGGTAGGTAAAATAGCATATACTTCAATGCCTAATTTTTTTCTGTTAATGTCAAAGTAATGTAACTAACTCCCATTCCTCTACTTTCTTTAAGCTTATAGTAATTTGCTATTTTTAGAATCAATTTCTCTCTCATACACATATACATATACACACATATATATGCACGTACGTACATGTGTATACATACACAACATTTTTATAGTAGGCTATTTCTCTATTTTAACATCCAGTTCTCATCTTAAAGATAAGGCAATTGAGATACTGAGAGATTAAGTCTTATTACCTATTGTTAGAACTAATATCCACTCAATTAAGCACCCCTTATCCCAAAAGAGCAGTCCAAAAGGAGAGTGTAAGGGGGGGTCTGTGTGCTTGAGAGAGAGAGAAAATGAACACACATGTGCTTGTACATGTAAAAAGCAATGTTTTCTAAGAAAGGTCCAAAATAGGAATTTGGTAAAACCTAGACTAGTGTCAACTGGTATCCTATCACTAACCTAAGTACTAGTTACTTAAGAATCTTTTTTAGTTCCATGCTTTTTCCCCATTATCAGTGTAATAAATGCTGGTTGAAATAAATAATACAGAAATATAAAAATGAAAGTCCCAATACTCCCCTGTCTCCCAAAATCCCACTCCTCACAGGTAACCATTTTGATATACCGTCAAAAGCATAGTGATGATTTACTGCCTCACAGTACTCCTTCTTGGTCTATTCTATCCCAATAGGGCAGGGTGAAAGAAGGGCTCCAGAACAGTTATCTGGTACAGTCCATCTGCAGCAGGGAAGTAAATCTCCAACAAGGAAGTTGCGGGTTCTCTACCTATGAAGTCCAAGTTGAGCACTATCTACCTTTTAAAACACTATCTGAAACAATGTATTATAATAAGGATAAAATATTCTAGATGTTTATACAGTGGTTTCAACATAGGTTATTATTTCACCAATATCATCTCTATCATATCTTCAAAATGACTCTTAAAATGGATTTCTGTGGACACTTACTATAGCAAAATAGCTTTAGGGTTAAGAGCATGGGCTCTGCTGCCAGAGTTCAAATCCCCAGCTCTGTCCTCATCCATAAAATCCTGGTAATAACTGAGTCTACTTCACAGGATTCTTATGCAAATCAATGAGATAATACTGGCAAGCCCTTAGCAGGTTCCTGGAATATACAGCCTCCATAATTTTTACTCACTATTACCGAGTCCTAGAAAAATAAGCAACCTCCCCAAAACTGCATGCCAAGTAAGTGATGTGAGAAGAGAAAGCAACAGATAGATATTAACAAACAGTAAAGCATTCCTTTATTCACTTTCAATTTCACTAGCCTAAACCTTCAAAAAAGGAAGAAAAAAATTGAATTTTTAAATTAATAAATCCAAAAGATTTCCAAAAAAATAAACCACTCTGCTTAGGAACCCTACCCACTCCAAATGCCCACAAAGACACATTCAACATAAATTATGCTGCTCAATGAAAATAAAAACAATCTTTAACCAACATTCCCAACTCTAAATTACTGTACAACTCCAGAGAATGCCAAAAGTTTAGATGCCAGATACATAAATGAGTGTATAAACCCATCAAGATCATAACGTTTCTCCAGAAAGATACATTTTCAAAGACCAAATCACCCAAGATACAAAATAATTTTAGTAACATTTTCTATTACCTTCAACCTTGACAGAAATGCCAACCTGTAACTTTTTTATTTATAAATATATATATGTGTGTGTGTGTACATATACATATATGTATGTATGTATGTATGTGTATATATGGGGGGGACAGAGAGATCTAATATCAAGTGAGAGGGAGAGAGAGAGAGAGAGAATCTTAAGCAGGCTCCATGTCCAGCACAGAGCCCAATATACGGCTTGATCTCACAACCCTGAGATCATGACCGAGCTGAAACCAAGTCAGATGCATAACCACCTGAGCCACCCAGGCACCCAACCAATCTGTAACTTTAGATAAATATATAAGTAAGTCAATTTTAACAAAGGATAAGAAATTGTGATTTTTTTAAACAGGCTGAACCACACGAAGTTATATTCACACATTTTAAGTCTATAAAATAGGTTTGTATGGCTCAAACTATTCACTCCATGACCAGAATAGTCTAGAGTATAACCAATCCTCTAGTATCTTTACAAATGTTATGACTGTCATTTTATGGAAATTCAATACAGAATACAGAACTCAAAGAAACTGTGGGTCACATCATTCTCATACATTTTTAATTTGTGTATTATCTCAAAGCTGCCGAAATGGGAGTGATAAATGCAAAGCCTATTAAGTTTATACCTTATAAGGTTGGCCCTCATAGTCTTTCAGCAATCTGTACATTCAAAAAGTCTGACTTATACCAAGTTTTCTTTCAGTTATAGTAATTTTCTGACTTAACACTTATTTCCCAATGCCAAGCTATCTGCCTTATGAAAAAAAGGACACGTATCTTTACAATGACAAGAAATAAGCAATTTCACTTCTTCCCCTTTTTACTATTGGTCATAAACCCCAAACTGCCAACAATAAAGAAAAATGAAAAAATGGAAAATTAAGGGCACCTGGGTGGTGCAGTTGGTTAAAGCATTAGACTTTTGGTTTCGGTTCAGGTCTGATCTTGGTTGTGAGATCAAGCCCTGCGTTAGGCTCCATGCTCAGTGGGTAGTCTGCCTGAGTTTCTCTCTCCTTCTTCCTCTGCCCCTCCCCACTACTTCCAGGCATACTATCTCTCTCATAAATAAATAAAGATTTTAAAAAATAAATTAAATCATGTAGACTATTAAGTACTGTTACTAGGGAAGTATTCCAGAGGCAGCATTTCTGCCTAATTATAGATTCCAGGGTGGATTCAGGGACCCCAGTTAGGTGGCCACTGTAGTGATCCAGTAAGAGAAGGCACTAGCTTGAACAAGTACCACATAAGATCAGAAAGGTATCTAGGAGATGAAAAAACAAGAGCTGGTAGTAGACTGAATCTGAAAAGTAAGGGTAAGGGAAATGTTTCTGGTTTACACATGAATAACTGGTAATAACAGTCACTATAAAAGGAACTGCTTCAGGGAGATAGATCATGAATTCCTATTTGAAGACAATGAACTTGATGTGTTTTAGGGAAAACAGTGAGTTTCTTCATGCAGGCCTCACTTATCTATTCACCTAACAATGAAGACTAACCTCACAGTTACCTATTTTAAGGTAATGGTTCAATAACCATTAGCAAAGAGCACAGAACAGCAGGAAGGAAGGATAGGTATAAATAAAGCCCAGCTCAATATACAAAAAATAAAGTACAGAGGATGAGGAAAAACTGTTTTTACTGACCATTTAGATATTTAAAAATTCATCCATACTATGGATCACTTATACAATCAGTTCTATTGTAAGTCACTGGACCTAGGAGACAAGACAGTGCTCACACTATGAACTCACAATATCAATGAGGAGAAAGACAATGTAAAAGAATAGAACTTGATTGTGGCTGGATACATCAGAACCAATTTTATGAACTACTTACCATGTATATCTAAATACTACAGAGCATAATAACTCTCTAAACTGCTTAACATACTATTTGATTACAATATACAGCAAGGTGTGAATGAGTAAGTCTACAGGACACATAAAAATCAATCCTATTTCTTTTTTAGTCACATTATATGCACTTCCTCTTCCCAGGCTGCTGTTCATGCACTTTGAAAACAATTACAGAATGTTTGGCTTCTCTATTAGACTGGCTTTTGGTAAATTAGAACTTCCACTTACTGGGCTCCTCATTCTTTTAAGTTATTACCTTTATAAGTAATAATAAATTACATTAACTTACTTATCTGTACTCATAGAACACACTGCAAGAGAGGAAAAAAACTGTGTTCTTGAAAATAATATAGTCGGCCAACATGATTTTAACATGGGCAAAGAATTTAATAAACATTTCTCCAGAGATAATACAAATGGTCAATATGCACAGAAAAAGATGCTCATATCACTGATAATTAAGGAAATGCATATAAAACCCAAAGATATCGTTTCACTACCCTTAGGATGGCTACTATTTAAAAAATAGAATGTTAAGTGTTAGCAAGGATATAGAGATATTGGAATGCTTATGCACTGTGGATGAAATCATAAAATGGTACAGCTGCAGTGCAAAACAGTATGGCAGTTCCTCAAAAAATTAAAAATAAAATTACCATATGATCCAAGCAATCTCACTTCTGGGTGTATACCCACAAGTACTCAAAGCTGGATCTCAGAGATATCTGCACACCCATGTTTATAGCAGCATTATTCACAGCAGCCAAGGCACAACAGCCAAGCAAGCCAGGCAACTATTAATGGATAAATGTCTAAACAAAATGTGGTATATACATAAAATGGAATATTATTCAGCCTTTAAAGTGCAGGATATTCCGACACATGCTGCAATACAGATGAACATTGAGGATGCTGTGCTAAATGAAATAAGTCAGTCACAAAAAGACAAACATGTATGACTGTATTTATATACATTTATATTCCTACAGTAGTTAAATTAATAGTATAAAATGGTGGTTTTCAGGGGTTGAGGGCAGAGGGGAATGGAAAGCTCTTATATAATGGGTATTACAGTTTCAGTTTTGCAAGATAAAACAGATCTGGAGTTATCTACTTGGATAACCGGTTAATTTAAAGTGTTCAATTTCCTCAGAGAAAGTTACTCTATACTAGTCATAGGGAGCACTGCCTGTTTTTGTTTTTGTTTTTGTTTTTTTTTAAAGATTTTATTTATTTGACAGAGATCACAAGTAGGCAGAGAGGCAGGCAGAGAGGGAGGAGGAAGCAGGCTCCCTGCGGAGCAGAGAGCCCGATGTGGGGCTCGATCCCAGGACCCTGGGACCATGACCTGAGCTGAAGGCAGAGGCTTTAACACACTGAGCCACCCAGGCACCCTGCACTGCCTGTTTTTATACTATCCACGAACTAAAAGACTTTTTATATTTTTAAATGACTGGGAAAGGGAGATCAAAAAGAAGGGCATTTTGTGATAAAAAGAAATTGCATGAAATTCAAACTTCAGTATCCACAAATAAGACTTTATTGGAACAAAGCCACACCCATTCATTTGCACATTGCCTATGGCTGCCCTTGTACGAGTCAAGGACAGAGTAGTTCTAACAGAGAACTTTTGGCCTTTTAAGCATAAAATACTGACATGCTCTTTGCAAAAAGTATGCCAACTCATGCTCTATACCTAATTCCAAAACAAGGAATTAGGTACAAAGCAAAAATAAAATGAAGTAAATAAAGAGTAAATAATTTTTTAAATTTTGATTTAATGATTCTTTTCAAAATACAAAAGAAACATCTTTTATGCGGCTTTTGATTTCTACCATCAAGACATCTGTATATACAAAGATGCACAAGGCATGTGAGAACATGCATTATTTTTAATATCTGCAGCATCTAGAGTTAAGCCTCACTCCTAGGGTAAACTTTCATTAGTAGTTAAGCTCTTCGGGCACTCAATAAATACAGGATTTATTCAACTACTTAATAACACAGCTTTGTCTTCACAAATAACCGGGTTAAACTCATTTTTACTTTATACAGTATAGAAAAGATATCCTAAATAACAGTTAAAATATACAATAAAATCGCTGCAAGCTCTGATAATAAAGGGTTTGCATCACTTTTATCATTCTCTTATTAAAAGCAAACTGTGGGGTAGAGGTAAGGGTTGCAACAATGTTACTTGTTAAAAGATAACTAAAATGCTTTAAACATCAAGTTCTAGATAGATATGCATCTATGCTTTAGTCAATAACTTGTTAATAGAAAATTTAAGAACATTTGTTAAATTTTAAGATATTTAAAACAACATTTAACATATATACCTATGTTTTAGCAAGTAAAGAATAATTACTATAAATTGATCCTGGCAAGGAGGCTACCATAGCAGGATATACTGATCTCTATTTCAAATCTCAGATGCCAATATTTGGGGAATAAGCTGAAATCATTAACCGCCCCCCCAAAATTGCCAATCTTCTTTTTTCTGCTGCTCTGTAATCTAGAGAACTAAATTAGGCAGTACAAACAAATGCAAGTAGTTTTAACATAAGAACTGTCATAGTCCTTGTAATCAGTACATACAAGTAAGCTTCGGTAGAAATAACCTGTAGTAATGGGTTCATGATATCAACACTGAGACCTCAGTTAATTAACTCTGCTCCTTCCCCCCCCCCAAAAAAATCCACCTAAATAATTTTATGATTAAGCAATTCGAAGTTGTATCCTCTTCAGTAAATTCTGAGAAACCTGAGTAATTTTTAAAACAAACCACAAACAAAAAAGGTAATAAACGTGTGGAAAACTGCTTATGTTCTTGGTAATCAAATATATACAAGTAAAACAACCTGGAATAAAACCACGCAAGCCAAACGGTTTTAAAATATACTACCACTAGAGCAGTGATGCGTCCATTAAACTGGTTCATATGCATTGCTGGTGACACTGTAAACAGGTACAACTCTTACAATACAGGAACATCCAGAAAGAAATGCATACTTTTTTACTAACTTAAATTGAAATAACTGCAACATTTGAGACATTACAATTTTCAAAGGCATACAAAGTGTTATACTGTATTTAGCAAACCCAAAGGTCAATTTCTAAAGCTGAAACAGTATTGCTCAAAGGGCAATAATCTAAGAGAAGCTAAGTAACAAAGATGTGTGTCACATTCTTACCTATAGTGGAAAGAACTGAGGACAGAAAATAGAGAATACATCCAACCTGAAAGGAAGTGTATATGTCGCAGCTATTATTATTATTTTTTTTAAGATTTTTTTATTTATTTGACAGAGATCACAGTAGGCAGAGAGGAAGGCAGAGAGAGAGGGGGAGAAGCAGGCTCCCCGCCGAGCAGAGAGCCCGATGTGGGGCTCGATCCCAGGACCCTTGAGATCATGACCTGAGCTGAAGGCAGAGGCTTTAACCCACTGAGCCACCCAGGTGCCCCTATTATTATTTTTTTTAAAGGTGCAAAGATTAACTATGACCTCTTAGAACCTAATCCCTGAGTAAGACACAACTCCATTATGACTGTAATCATCAAAAAACAGTTTCTCCCAGAATCAGAAAAAAATCATTAGAGTGGTAGGATTGTGCGCCACATGTTATTTTAGAATGTTATCAATGCATTGTCCTTTCATTATAACGGGGAAAAAAATGTCCCAGATAACATTTACTCAACTATACATTTACTATTACTAAGGAGGAGGGATACCTGGGTGGCTGGCTCAGTGGGTTAAGCAAATGCCTTAGGATTGGGTCATGATCCCAGGGTCCTGGGATCAAGTCCCACTTGGGCTCCTTGCTCAGCAGGGAGCCTGCTTCTCCCTCTGCCTGCCACTCCCCTGCTTGTGCTTGCTCGCTCGCGCGCTCTCTCTCTCTCTGACAAATAAATAAAATCTTAAAAAAAAAAAAAAAAACTACTGAGAGGAGGAAAAAAGATTCAAATTCACCCAAACTGTTCCAACAAATTGAAATATTAAAAATAAAAGCAGGGGCACCTGGGTGGCTCAGTGGGTTAAATCCTCTGCCTTCAGCTCAGGTCATGATCCCCGAGTCCTGGGATCGAGCCCCACATCGGGCTCTCTGCTCAGTGGGGGGCCTGCTTCTCTCTCTCTCTGCCTGCCTCTCTGCCTACTTGTAATCTCTGTCAAATAAATAAACAAAATAATACAAAAAAAAAATTCTAAAAAAAAAAAGCAAACAAGAGCTCCTAATAATGCTGATTAGATAAATCAGACCAATATTCTGGGTCGGGAAACCTGAAAACCTGGGCTAAATTATTATTTTTTTAAAGTTTGCTTATAGTTATCAGTCAGAGAAGAATCATGGGGACAAAATCAGGAAAAGAAACTCCAGAGAGTTGAGTCTGGTAAATGAGGCTTCCCCGGACTCTAGAAGTATCTGCTGATTTCTGAACTAGTGACTCAGAAACTGAGATGCTAAGCAAAACTTTGGCAGTATCATTGGGCTGTCCTGGAAAAGAAAAAAGAAAAAAAAAGAAATCCAGAGCCTCCCCAAAATTCTGCATTGGGATCCCCATCTCTGAGCAAAAGTAAACAGGATTAAGGTCCAGCTTCTAATCTCAATCCTTAAAAGTGGATCAAGAAAAATCAGAGGTTTACAGTGCCCCTATATTTCTGCCAAAATTAAATGTAAGTCCTATCGTGGAAGACTGCCATTATTTTAGGCCCCAAATGATCTCTATGGCTTTTAATTAAAAATGTCCCATATCCAATTAAAAAACAAAACAATGAAAGAGAAACCCAAGAAAGTAACACATGACCGTAAAGCAAATAAAACATGGAACAAGACTCAAAGGGATCAAGATAATGAAATTATCAAGCACTTCTAAATAATTATGCTGAATAACAAGCCTGAGAACTTTGATAGAGAACCTGAAATTACAAAAAAGAACCAAACTGTTTTCTAGAACTAAAAAAAGTAAGAGGATTTAAGTTAAGAACTCAGTAGATGAGTTTGACACATATTAAAAAGCTTAAGAGAGAATTAATGAGGGGTGCCTGGGTGGTTCATTTGACTGAATGTTTGATTCTTGATTTCAGCTCAGGTCATGATCTCAGGGTTGTGGGACTGAGCCCCAAAAGTTAGGCTCTGCACTAGGTGTGGAACCTGCTTGAGAGTCTCGGTCTCCCTCTCCTCCTGCTCCTTCCTCCCCCTCCCTCTGTAATAAAAGAGAGAGAGAGAGAAATTCATGAACTAGAAGATATCTCAGAAAAATTTACCTTTCAAAGGCACATTAGGAATAAAAAGATGAAAATACAGAAAAGGGCATGACAAATATACAGCATACAGTAAGAAGATCTAATATATATACAACTGGATTCCCAGAGAGATGATGACAGGATAGGAAAACTATCTGAAATGATAAGGGCTGAAAATTTCCCAAAACTTATAAAAGGCTTCAACAGTGCTGTCCAACAAAATTTTCTACAATGACGGACATGATATGCTCTCCATCTGCCAAAAAGGCAGGCATGTAGCTACATATGGCTACTGAGAACTTGAGGAACTTAGATTTCTAACTTCTTTCTTTTTTTTTTTTTTAAGATTTTATTTATTTATTTGACAGACAGAGATCACAAGTAGGCAGAGAGGCAGGCAGAGAGAGAGGAGGAAGCAGGCTTCCTGCTGAGCAGAGAGCCCGATGTGGGGCTTGATCCCAGGACCCTGAGATCATGACCTGAGCTGAAGGCAGAGGCTTAACCCACTGAGCCACCCAGGCACCCTAGATTTCTAACTTCTTAAATGATCATTTAAATAGACACATGTATGTAGTGGCACTGCATAGTGCAGCCACAAGTCAAAGATCTAAGAAGTCCTCCACACACCAAGGAGAACAAAAGAAAAGCATTCCTATACACATCAGAGTAAAACTGCTTGAAAACCAAAACTAACCTCCCTAAACCTGAAAAGCAACCAGAGACAGCAAACTAGATTACCACCAAAGGAGCAACAATAAGACAGACAGCTGACTCCAGAACAAAATAATGGAAATCAGGTCTCAGTGGAATAACACACATTGAGCTTAAAGAATGCAAATAACTGCCTACTCAGATTCCTATGTCAGACAAAAACAACAAAAACTTAAGAATAAAGATGGAGGAAAGACTTATCAGACAAGCAGTAACAGAATTTCACACCAGATAGGCCCAAATAGAGAAAACATTAAAGAGCATTCTTTACGCAAACAGAATCAACTCTACTTAAATAAAAAAAGTAGTAACTATGTTTGTAAATATAAATACAGACTTACAGACTTACTATATAAAATACTTATAATATCTTATGGTGGTTAAAATAATGTAAAACCAAACTATACAAGGGCACCTGGGTGGCTCAGTTGGTTAAGCATCTGCCTTCAACTCAAGCCATGATCCCAGAGTCCTGGGAACCCCATATCATGGGTCTCCCTGATCAGCAGGGAGTCTGCTTCTGCTTCTCCTCCTCCCCTACCCCTCTGCCTACTTGTGCACACACTCTCTCAAATAAAGAAAATCTTGAAAAAAAAAAAAAAAAAAAGAACCAAACCACTATTACCATGCAGTAATAGTAGTATATAATTCAGGAGCAGGAACTGTACAGTTAACAGTCTCTGAAGTTGCTGCTTGACCAGAAAGCAGAAAAAAAACTGACTTACACTATGCTTTAATAAGTCGAAGAGGCATATTTTAATTTCTGGGATAACCACTAAAAAAAATTAGGATGTAATCTAAAACAGAATATAACCATTAAGCCACCTGTGGAGAATTATTTGAAATAAAAAATAGTACAATCCAAAACAAGGTATAAAAAGAGATTAAAAGAAAGTTCAAACAAACACAGTAAAGAGAATGAGAAACATCAACTTAAACCCAAATATATCACTAAGTATATTAAATATAAATTTACTCAATGTTCCAACTAAAACAAACATGTTCAAACTAGTTATTTTTTAAAGAACATACGCTATTTATAAGAGATAGCTAAAATATAAATAAAAGTTATAAGGAGAAGTCTGGAAAAAGATATACCATACAAACATTTAGCAACTGAAAGCTAACAGTATCTGTCTTAATCACCAGATAAAGTACACTGCAAGGCAAAATGCATTACAAAAGATAAAGAGAAACATGTCATGATGATAAAAGATTTGTGGGGGGAGATACAAAAGTCCTTAATCTATATGCAGCTACAACAAAAATTATATAAATACCTAAAAAATGACAAACTATACAGAGACAAATCTACAATCACTTTGGGAATTTTTTTTTTTTTAAAGGTTTATTTGAGAGAGATAGAGAGATGGGGGTGGGAGGGAAAGGGACAAGCAGACTCCCTGCTGAGCAGAGAGCTGGACACAGGGCTCCATCCCAGGACCTGGAGGATCATGATCTGAGCTGAAGTCAGAGGCCCAACTGACTGAGCCACCAGGCGCCCCTGGGACATTTTAAACCTTTAAACCTGCTCTAAGTAAGAGCAAACAAGCAAAAAACAGTAATGATAATCTTAAGAAACAAACCTGATATAATTTATACACAAACACACACACACACACACACTCACATCTAACCACCACAGTCAAAATTTTGGAAAGGCCTATACAAGGAATATTTACCAAGAAAGACCATATGCTGGGTCATCAAGCAAGTCTATTTTAAAGAAATGAAATCAAACAAATTTAGTTCCTACTACAGTGGAGCTAGATTAGAAAGCAATAAAAGCCTTTTAAAGTATATAATACTTATACAAACTATGTACTAACCAACTCTATGTTATTAGTAAGGCCTCCAGCCAACAGTAGACTATTAGTAATTAAATTTCTGGGAAGCCAAAAGCTACATGCAGATTTTCAACTGTGTGGGGGTTGGCACCCCTAACTCCCACATAGTTCAAGGGTCAACTGTACTTCTGAACAATCCATGGATCAAGAGAAATCATGGAAGTTGCAGAATATTTTGAGCTGAAATACATATGCGCGCGCGTGCACACACACACACACACACATCAAAACCTGCGGCAGTGAAAACTTCAAAATGGTTAATTGTATTTTATATGAATTTCACCCTCAATTTTGGGGGTAAGGCAAAAAAAAAAAAATCAGAGAAAGGAAGACAAACCCATGCTTAGGTACTTTATAACCTCAAATGCATTGTGGGTGGGGACGGGGAAAGAATGGAGAGGAGGGCTAAAAATCTAAGAACTAAGCCTGTGTCACACAAGTCTAGAAAAAGAACAGCAAATTAAACCCAAAGAAAGTCAAATTAGGAAACAATAAAAATCAGAATAAAAATCAATCAAATAGAAAACAAACATAAAAGACAAAGAATGAATGCTAAAAGCTGGTTCCATGAAAAAACTAATAAACTGGTAAGAGAGATCAAGAAAAAAAAGAGACAAGACACAGACAGTGACCATCTGGAATGAAAAGAGGATATCATTACAGATCATAGACACAGAAAAATCACAGGGAATATTATTTACAATTTTATGCATACACACTGGAAATTTTAGATAAAATGTAGGAATTACTAGAAAATACAATTTACCAAAACTGATATGAAAACTGAAACTCTAAAGAGTAACTGTGACATTACAGAAATTGAAGTCATTATTTAGAATTTCTCCACAGAGAAAACTCCAGGCCTAGAAAGCTTCCTCACTGACATCTACCAAATACTTAAAGAAGCTCTACCACTCTTCTTACATAAATTCTTAAGATAGTGGTAAAAGAAAAAGCACTTCCCAACTCATTTTTATGAAGCCAGTGTTACCTTGCTGACAAGGACATTATGCAAAAGGAAAGTTACACACCTATGTCATTCACATATGTAGGTGCAAAAATACAAATGAAAAATCAGCAAAGTAATTCATATTAAAAAACTAATGGTTCACAATTAAATTGGATTTAGTCTAGGAATACAAGACTGGTGTAATAATTAAGGAGCAATAAAATAATTAACATTTTTTAAAATGCTGAAAAGTTAAAATTATCTGAATGCTAAAAAAGCATTTGATAAAAGTCAATATCCATTAGTGATTTAAACAAACAAAAACAAACTCATAACCAGTAATAGAAAGGAACTTCCTTGATCTGAGAAAGGATAGATCCAAAATGCCTATAAGCTAAACTGTAAAATACTGATTCTTCCCATACTTCTAAAATAGGAGCAACACAAGGATTCCCACTACAACAATCTATTCAACACTGTACTGGCAGTTATAATCACTGCAATAAGGTTAGAAAACCAAGAAGTATAAGGATTGGTAAAATGAAATGAATTTATCACTCATAAGCCACATGTTTATAGAAAGTCAATCTAGTTGAGATATATAATCAGAATTATAACCAAAACTGCTGGTTACCAAGGCAATATGCAAAAATTAACTGAATTTCTACATATCAGCAACAGAAAATAAGTTAAAGAGATACTATTCACAGTAATATAAAAAAATAAAAATAAAACACCAAGTGTAAAAATTATGCAAGATCATTATAGAGAATACTATAAAATATTACTCTAATGATTAATATTCACAATCTATATGGATTAGAACACTCATTATTGTGAAGATATGATCAACATTAGAACACTCATTATTGTGAAGATATGAATTATATGAAATAATTCACATTATTGTGAAGATATGATCAACAGATTCAATGCAATTTCAAACCATCAAAAGATCTGTTTTAGTTTTGTTTCATTCGTAAAAGGTACTCAAAAAAAGCCAAGACAATTTTGAAGACAATCAATAAAATGTGTTTTAATTTTCTATCACTGTTCTAACAAGTTGCCACAAACGTAGAGGCTTAAAAACACCTATGTATTATCTCCAGTTTCTGTGGATCAGCATGGCTCAATTGGTTCTCTGCTTAGAACCTCACAAGGATGAAATGTATTAGATAGGCTGTGTTTCTGTCTAGACACTCGAGAAGAGATTCTGTTTCCAGGTTCATTTAGGATGCTGGTAAAATTCAGTTCCAAGCAATGATAGGACAAAGGTCCCCATCTCTTTCCTGTCTGTCAAGTGAGACAGTCACAGCCACTTACATCTCCTGGCTCATGGTCCCCTTTAAAAGGCAACAACAGCAGGCCAAGTCCTTTTCATGTTTCTGAGCCAAATCCCTCTGACCTTTTTCTGCCCCACCTCTCTCTCCTGCCTTCTCTGCTGCCTTTTTTGTATTCAAGGGGCTTGTGTGACTGAACTGGACCCACCCAAGTAATCCAAAGCAATCTCACCATTTTAAGATTTGTTGCTTGTGACTTTAATTACATCTGCAAAATCCCTTCAAAGCACTACATAAGATTAAGTATTCAACTGAATACTCAAGGAAAGAAATCTTGGGAGAACATTTTTAGAATTTCACCTACCAAAAGTCAGGAAAGGGGCGCCTGGGTTGCTCAGTGAGTTAAAGCCTCTGCCTTCCGCTCAGGTCATGATCCCAGGGTCCTGGGACGGAACCCCGCATCAGGCTCTCTGCCTAGCGGGGGGCCCTGCTTCCCTCTCTCTCTCTCTCCCTCCCTCCCTGCCTACTTGTGATCTCTGTCTGTGAAATAAAAAAAAAAAAAATTTTAAAAAAAAAAAAAAAAAAGGAAAGTTTGTTTTACTGGATATCAAGCTAATTACATTTACTAGGTATCAAGCTGGTAATTAAGACAGTATAGTGGCACAAGATCAGACAAATGATAGAAAATGTACAGCCTGCGGGGCACCTGGGTGGCTCAGTGGGTTAAAGCCTCTGCCTTCAGCTCAGGTCATGATCCCAGGGTCCTGGGACGGAACCCCGCATCAGGCTCTCTTGCTCAGCCGGGAGCCTGCTTCCCGCCCACCCCCATCGCCTGCCTCTCTGCCTACTTGTAATCTCTGTCAAATAAATAAATACAATCTTGAAAAAAAAAAAAAAAGAAAGAAAAAAAATGTACAGCCTAGAAACAGACCTTTCTTTCTTCTTTCTTTCCCTCTCTCCCTTTTTTTCCTTTCTTTTCTTTCTTTATGAGAGAGAGGGGTGGGGAAGAGAGCACGAGCAGGGTGAGAGGCAGAGGAAGAAGCAGTCTCCCCGCCCAGCAAGGAGCCTGATCCAGATCCAGGGGCTTGATCCGGGCACTCCAGGATCATGACCCGAGCCAAAAGCAAATGCTCAACCAACTGAGCCATGCAGGTGCCCCAAAACAGACCTATTTCGGGGTATAGACACTTGATTCACAAAAAAAGGAAGCACTGCCAAACAGTGGCAAAGAACAGTTCTTTTCAGTAAATGGTGCTAAGATAATATCAGGACAGCCATATGGAAATGACAGTACTACCTCACACCACACAGGAAAAAAAAATCAACTTCAGTAGGATTATAGATCTAAGTACAAAAAACATAACAATAACAAAGTTTCTGAAAGACAATCTAATAGAATAGGATGACTTCAGGAATAGTGGCACGAGGTGCTCTGTGGACCATCTGAAACAACCGTTTAACTGGTGAAACTTTTTCCTTAACTTTTTTTTTTAATTTGAGAGAGAAGTGCCTGCACACACCAGCTAGGGAGTAGGGGAGGGGTAGAGGGAGAAGCAGTCTCCCCACTAAGCAGGGAGCCCGATGTGGGGCTCAATCCCAGGACCCCAGAATCATGACCTGAGCTGATAGCAGACCCTTAACCGACTGAGCCACCGAGGTGCCAACTTTTTTTCTTTTAAAGAACCGCCAACAATTTAATGTTTTTGGAGATCATCCTAAGGGCATACAACAAAGGGAGAAACATTTATTCAAGAAAATATAGTAAATTGGGGCGCCTGGGTGGCTCAGTGGGTTAAGCCACTGCCTTCGGCTCAGGTCATGATCTCAAGGTCCTGGGATCGAGTCCTGCATCGGGCTCTCTGCTCAGCGGGGAGCCTGCTTCCCTCTCTCTCTCTCTCTCTGCCTGCCTCTCTGTCTGCTTGTGATCTCTCTCTGTCAAATCAATAAATAAAATATTTTAAAAAAAGAAAATATAGTAAATGGAGGTGAGAAAAGCAAGCATCTGTGACATCTGAGCCACAAATCACTCCCATTCACATCCCACAACGCCATGTGACAGAAGTTCTACACCAGATGGGTGCTCCAGGAGCTAGCTCTCCTATCCCAGTCCAAGAGGATAATTTCACCCCAGAGGAGAAGGATGCTGGCATCTCTCACCACCAACCCCCCCAGCTCCATGTTGCAGAAACTCTACACCAGGCAAGAATGGATGAGAAAACTATGGAGTCCCTCCTCCCAAACAACTCCCACTTATAAGGCTGAAGCTCTGTTCTAGGTATAGTAGGCCAAAAATATTGGGTCACAATTGCTCACTTATAAGTAAAACTTGTTCACAGGAGAGGCAAGCTGAGAAAAGGGACTACCATCCTTACCTAAGGGCCTACTCCTACAGCTGGGTGTCCCTTCAACAGAAGTTATGTCCTTTTGTGACTTCTAGATGGCTCAGTCAGTTAAGTATCCCACTTTTGATTTCCTGACTCCTGATTTTAGCTCAGGTCATGACCTCAGGCCTGTGAGATAGATATAGGCTACATGCCAGGCATGGAGTCTACATAAGTTCCTCTCCCTCCCCGTCTCTCTTAAAACAAGAAAAACAAAAAAGAAAAAAAAGCAGTTACTCTCCTTTCTCTCTCCCTAACTCCACTAAAGCAAAGCAGAGGTTCTTCCAGAGAAAAAAAAACAGGCTCTAAGAACTGAGAGCTCTATTCTCTACCTAAGGGAAGAAACTTTATCTGGCCAACTCTGGAAAAGTTCATTCCTGAGGGCATTTTCTAAAACTATGGAGATCTTGGAGGTGAATAACTAAAAGAATTGTAGTTCAGTGACAGAAGTAGCAACAAGCAAAGCTACAGACTCTCTAGAAGTTTAACTACTAAGAATGGGGCAAACAGAAAGGCAGGTACCTCTCAAAGCAAACACAAATCTCAAAAACTGGCAACCCTTAGCTTCTGCAGAAACCGGACAATGCAGCAATCAGACTGTGGAGCAAGCAATTCCCAGGATGTTGATGAAAACAACAAAGCAATCAGTCAACACTTAGTGGAAGCTGAGGTGTGACAGCAATAGAAACAAACCAGTCAAAAGCTTAATGGGAAAATCAGGGAAATAGACAAAATGAACAGGGCCAAAACCACAGTCATATCTGACGGTCAAGGAGACTATGGTACATGCCTTTGAGAGAGCCCAGATGTTGGATTCAGCAGACAGAGCTCAAATCAGCTATTATACATATGCTCAAACAACTAAAGGAAACCATGTTTAAATAATTAAAGGGAGGTTAAAAATATATTATATGTTTATAAAAAATAAAATTTAAAAAAAAATAAATACTCAAAAAATTAATTAATTAATTAATTAAAAAATTAAAGGGAGGTTATTATGACATTTCTCATCAAATAGCGAATGCCAATGAAAAGAGAAATTTTACAAAATAATTAAATGAAAATTCTGGAGTTTAAATGTACAATAACTAAAATGAAAAACACACTGCAGGGGCTGAATAGCACACTGCAACTGGCATAAGAATCAGAATCAGTTCTTCTGGCTACACCATAGAGTAATCTGAATCTACATGAAAGAACATGAGTGCCAGCAAAGACAGCATAATTGCGTATTTCTTCTTCTTAATTCTCTTAATTTAAAAAGTAATTACATATATGCCATGTATATAATTGTATCATTGAGCCTAAAACGTTTAGAAATATGGGCGCCTGGGTGGCTCAGTGGGTTAAAGCCTCTGCCTTTGGCTCAGGGTCCTAAGATCGAGCCCCAATTCAGGCGCTCTGCTCAGTGGGGAGCCTGCTTCCCCCACTCTCTCTGCCTACTTGTGATCCCTGACAAATAAATAAACAAAATCTTTTAAAAAACTTTAAAAATACCGTTTAGAAATATAACATTTGACAATAATAGCATGAAGGAGGCAGGCAGAAATAAACTTTATTGAGTAAGGAAATAGTATCAGATAGTAAATCAAATCTACAGAAAGAAATGAAAAGAACTGAAATGAATAAGTTAGTACATAAACCATAAGTATGTTTATGTTTTCCTTTCTTATCTCAGTTTCTTTAAAAGACATAGAATTATATAAAGTAATAATTATAGTGATGTATCTTTTGGTAACATAGCAATGTGCTTTAAAAAAAAAGGGAAGGACAGGATAGAGCTAAATAAAGTTTCTATATATCACTAGAGTTAAGTTATTAATCTGAACTAGATTCTGATAAATTGTGTGATGTTCCCCCTCAAGCAATCACTAAGAAAATAACTCAAAAAATACTTCAAGAATCATCAAGGGAACTAAAATGTTACACTAGAAAATATTCAGTGCAAAAGAATGCAATAGAGGCAAAGAAAGACAAAAAGAGACATATAGAAAACAAAAAGCAAAATGGCAGACATAAATCCAACCATATCAATATCATTAAATGTGAATGGACTAAACACTAAATTCAAGAGGCAAAGACTGTAAAACTGGATTTAAAAAGAACAAGATCTGACTAATGCTGTCACACTTTAGACTCAAAGACGCAAATAGGCTGAAAGCAAAGGAATGGACAGAGACACCATGCAAATAGCAACCGTAACAGAACTGTAGTAGATACACTAATATCAGACAATACCTAAAATGTTTTTAGAGGCGAAGAGAAACATTTTATAACATATTAAAAGGGTAAACCCATCTATAAGATATAAAAATTATAAACACCTATGCACCATGCAACAGAGCCTCAAAATACATGACACAAAACTGACTGAATCAAAGAGAAACAGGCAACCCTGCAACAGTTGGAAGACTTCAATACTCCATTTTCAATAACAAATAGAACGAGACAGAAATTAACAAGGAAACAGAAAGCTTAAACACCATAAACCAACAAGACCTAAGAGACATGTAGAAGATACTCCATCCAACAAGAGAACACACATTCTCCTAAAGCACACACGGAACATTCTCAAGGACAGCCCATATGCTATGCCATAAAACTTGGGTGTCAACAAATTGAAAAGGACTGAAAATAGACAAAGTATGTTCTCCAATCACAAATGAATTAAATTAGAAACCAATTACAGAAAGAAACTGGGGAAATCCAAATATGTGGAAATTAATATACTCCTAGATCAGCAACAGGTCCAAAGAAGAAATCAAAAAGATAACTGGAAAACACCTGAGATTAATAAAAACAAAAACACATCAAAACTTGAACTAACTGCTAATAGAGTGCTTAGAGGGAAATTTACAGTTGTAAATGCCTACTTTACGAGAGGAAATATAGGAAAACATGTTTATGAACTTGACATACTTCTTAAATACCATAAAAAGAAGGGAAAAACAGGCCACAGGAAGGGGGGGCAGTATATTAAAAAATAAAAGAGTACTTATCCATAATACAAAAGAATTCCTTCAAATACCTTACTGTTTTTTTAAGACAAACACCATAAAGGAAAACTGACCAAAAGATCTGAACACTTCATATACATTAGATATTCAAAAGTCAATACAAAAAACTGGTTAACAACTTCACTCATCAGGGAAATGAAAATTAAAACCATAAATACCACCTCACAGCCATCAAATTAGCAAAAATAAATAATACTAACAATTCCAATTGTTGGTGATGCTGTGGAGCAATGGGAACGCTCAAAAAGTGCTCATGGAAATATAAATTGTTACAACCACTCTGGAAAACCAGCAAATTCATACACATAAGCCAATAAATTTACTGTTAAGTATATACTCAACAAATATAGTACATGCAAAGATTAGTATAAATGCATTCATACAGCATTATTAGTAGTAATAAGAAAGTGGAAACAACCTGAATATCAACAGATTATATTAATTGTGGTATATACATACAAAGTAACATAAAACAATGAAAATCAACTATAGTTACATGTATCATCATGGATGAATATCAAAAACATTATGTGTGGCAAAAATTGCTAGAAATAAAACATATATTATGTGAGTCAATTTAAATAACATTCAAAAACAGGCATAACAAGTCAGAATAGTGATTTCTTTGGGGAGAAGAGAGAATATAGTGACTGATGGTAGAAGGGAGAGGGCTTCTGAAGTGCTGTCAACGTTGTATTTCTTGACTGAGTCATAGTTACACCGATTGTGGTTTATAATAATTCACTAAGCAAAAATTTGCATACATTTTCTCTAAGTTTTATACCTCAATAATGAAAGATAAACCAACATATAAAATTAAAAATTAAGATCAACGCATGGGGCACCTGGGTGGCTCAGTCAGTTAAGCATTTGACTTTTGGTTTTGGCTCAGGTCATGATCTCAGTGTCCTAAGATTAAGCCCTGAGTGGAGTTCTGAGCTTAGCAGGGAGTCTGCTTGAGATTTTCCCTCTCCACCCCACCCCACTCCCCGACCCCCAGCACAGATGCTCCCCTTCTCAAATAAATAAATAAATAAATATTTTTAAAAAATAAACTGCATCACAGTAAAATTATAGTACTTCAACTCTAAAGGCTAATAATTTTTAAAGACATGTATTTAAAAATATCACAAGGAAAAACTTGTGTTGAAGTTAATGAAAGTAGAAAACGTTATATAATGAAAAATTTATGAACACATAAAAAGGAAAATGATGGAGAAAACTGTTCCATCAACTATAATAAGGAATGACATCACTACTATATATATTCTAATGCCTGAGACACAGACTTCAAGAAAAATTAGCAATGGGTTTTTGTACAAATATTAAGTTCCATCTCCTTAGCAATCAAGACACCAATTGAAATAAGATACTACTTAATAAGTTGAAGGAAAACTGTGTAATTCCTTTCTCTAGAGAGCACTTTGTTCATACCTCCATTATAGAAATACAATTTCCTCCCTTCCTATTTACCTTTTTAAAGAACTTTCCTTCACAGCTGGGAAGGGTTGCTCTAGGATCCACAAGAGAACAAACAGTACTACTGTGGTTCCTGAATTTCCAGTTTCTATTTCAGTCCCCTAGGGGTCTAACAGGGTACTAAGATATACCCAGCTAATAATAATAAATCTGTTTTGCTTAAGTTTTTTTTTTTTTTCCTAGCAACCAAATAACCAATGGATAGAACACCTTGATATACTACATGCTACAACTATATTACAGTTCTTCTGTTTATATCAGAAGTTGAGAACTGGCAATTCACAGATTTTTTTACCTGACCCACAAGATGTTTTTCAAAATATGAATTATGTATTATGAATTACAGTCTTCCTCACCGTCAACAGTGACCAAGCTCCTAAGAGGTACAGACTCTATCTATGTATCTCTGTTTTCCCAGTGCTAGGTTCTAGATCCAAAAACACTTGCTGAATGAATAAACAAACTATGTCAATAAGGTTTCTATAAAACTAAAGCTCTGACAATTGATTCATATCTGAGAAGCAATAACAGACTCACAAATCCTAGTTATCCCATTGGGAAAACAATAACAATATAAAATGAAATATAAAATACATAACACATAAAAGATATTTGTATCCTTTTGCCCAATAAACCAAATCCTTCAAACATATACCAAAGAAGCAATTTAAAGGAAGAAAAAATATTATATGCGTAACAAATGCCACATTATACAGTGAAAAGAAATGAGATCACAATTATGATTAAATTCTGGTATACATATCAACTAAATGAGTTAGTACACATTAATTTAAAATATAATTATGAAAACTGTAAGATGAGAACATATATGTATGAGGAAATGCAACCTAAACATTACTTTTCAATGACTCCTAAAATGAATTTTTTTAAATGAACTTTTTAACTTGTTTTTATCCCTGCCTTTCTTCTCAAAAGAAAAAATTCACCAATGCATGAACACACATACACAAATAGTAACAGCAAGTAACTTAACCAAAGTCAAACAGCTGAGAAGTGACAGAAAAAGGATATAAACCCAGATCTATAGTAAACCCATAATCCTAACCCTTATACTACACTGCCTACACACCCACTAATAAATACACATTATTAAGCACCTAGTGCACATAAACCAATCTCCTTGATACAAATAAGCACACACAAAAACAAAACACATGCCACTTTTACAAGTTTCAATGCATGCTTTAAGTGTATTTCTGCATATCAAAAGCAGTATGAAAAGCAAAATAAAGCATAAACACTGCTAATCCAAATCTAGTGCTTGGTGCTTGCTTAAATGTTGTAAACATATCTCATAAATCTGATCAACTCTCAAGCCACAAAGAATTACAAGAACTAAAATAATGAAAGTAGCAATTTTATACATCCTCTGAAATCTGCCTCTGTCAGACACACTCTACTAGAATTCAACAGTCCAGGGAGACAATCCATGAAAAACAAGTGTACTCCAGCCATAAGAGACCTTTATCCAGATAGTACTTTTTTATTCTTACCATTTAAGCAAAGAAAAAATTTAAATTTGAAAGCATTTTATTTATATGTAATAGTAATATTTAACATATAATGACCGGTTAATATACCATGAATTTCTCATTTAACTCTCACAACCTTGTGAAGTAGTTACTACTACTATCTCATCCTACAACCAAGAAAATCTACAGGTGCCTGAGGCACCTGGGTGGCTCAGTTGGTTAAGCCTCTGACTCCCAAATTTCAGCTCGGGTCATGACCTCAGGGTCAGGAGACTGAGCCCTGAGTCCTGCCTCCTGTTGGGCAGAAAGCCTACTTAAGGTTCTCTCTCCCCCTCTCCCTTACCGCCACCTCAAATAAATAAATAAAATTTTAAAAATAACAGAACCACTATATAAAAAAAGAAAGGAAGGAAGGAAGAAAAGAAAATCTACAGGTGAAACAATGAGAGGTTAGTAAATGTAGTAAATCCAAATGGAATCCAGGCCTACAAATGCATGCTTGTAACTATTACACTACACTACCTTTCTAAATCATAATGCTTTTAACATATGGTATCAATATCCAAAAACTATGTATAATGTTGTCAACTAGGCCAAAGAAGTAAGACACTAGGAAGAAAGAGAAGTAAGAGCCAAGAGTTTGCAGGATACACTTAATAAATTCCATTAGATACATGTTCAGTGTCAGGTTTGTAACCTCTCAGTTAAGTGCAAGACACTGTGTTAATAATATTGAAGTCCAGTACTTTCTAGGATGAGTTGAACCCTACCTGATTCAAAAATACAAGCTCATCTCATATGTATTTTTGATACATGAGCTGAATACAATTCTTCAAATAATAATTTGGTAACATTCATGGAAAGACCTGAAATTGTCATGCTTTTTACCCTGACAATTTCATTGAGAACGGTCTTTTAAAAAATAAAAAACAGCTTTTACTCAAAGATATTCATTATATCATTATCTATAATAGCCAAAAAATAAAATTTAAATTAAAAAGAAAAAGAAATAACCTAAATAACTACCTACAATAGCTGTATTTGTTCATCATAATCCCTTTCTCAGGAAAACTGCCACTCAACTTAATCTGCATGATCTTAAGGGGATTGTCAATCATGATTTTCTGTGGGTTCCCCAACTCACCCTAACCAGAACCATAGTGACTAACGACCTCCCAGTACTTAATCTCCCAGGTCTCAGGGATTGGTTAAGACACTGACAATTAGAAACATCGTCATCAACCCAGAACTAACTGACATATAGACATCAGGAAAGAGGCTGTTTTTCCATTGTGGTTGCACGCTAAAAAGCAATGCATTTCTCGGGGTGCCTGGGTGTCTCAGTGGGTTGGAGCCTCTGCCTTCGGCTCAGATCATGATCCCAGGGTCCTGGGACCTGGGCTCTCCGCTCAGTGGGGAGCCTGCTTCCCTTCCTCTCTCTCTCTCTGCCTACTTGTGTCTGTCAAATAAATACATACATACATACATACATACATAAGTAGCAATGTGTTTCTGGAAGCTCCAAAAAGAAGAGGCTAGAAGAACCCAGAAATGGAAACAGAGGCTCAATGACATTATTTGAGATCTTGGCTCAAAACTATTTTCAAAGCCATTCCATCCACCACACATACAATTCCCAGTTATGTGACCTAATAAATTCCTTTTTTAACTTAACAAAGCATGTGTTAAGTTTTTATCACAGGTAAGGCAAGAGAACCATGACTAATATGCTACCTACATAATGTTTAACTGAGTAAATTATATTACATCTATTCAAAGAAATACCCGTTGAGAAGCAGTATAACTGTTAAGAGCATGCACTTAGGAGCCTAGTCTGAATCCTGGCTCTGCTACATAGTCTCTATGTGTTCTTCAGTAAGTTACTTAACTTCTCTGAGCCTCAATTTCCTCATTTGTAAAACAGGGATATAATGGTGCTTATTTCACATGACTGTTGGAAGAAAATGAGTTACTATCTACAAAGTACCTAGAACATTAACAAGTATATGCATAAATGAAACATGTAAGTAAAAAAAGTAACAAAGTTGACTAAACCATATAATAACAATATTTTTTAAAAACTTGTGCCCAGAAAAAGGAAAAACTGTATTTTTAAAGAAGCAAACACACTATTTACCAAAAAGGAAAAAAAAATTGGAACATGCCTCAGATCTCATGAGAGACAGAATGAATCTGACTGGCTTCAAACAAATCCCTATGACTTTCCCCATTATCATCAGATAGGAAGCACATACCTAGTGTCAAGTGTGGAATCATGAAATCACACAATGTATCACATTTAACAATACTAGCAGATACTATTAACAGTAACACTTAAAAATCTAAATCTAGGAAAAGTTTGTCATTATCTCCAGCTAAATTAGTTTCCAAGAAAGGCACACATTTATGAGTACAACCAATTCTTAATAATCCCTTTAAATGAAAAGGAACAAATATTCTAAGTCATCCCCAAAAATCACTCACATTTGGCTTTGTAATGCATCTTTGTAGAATATAAGCATTTTTGCTTAAAAATGGGTAAACGTGTCTTCTTGATATTCCCAACATTTCAGACCTAATAATGAAGCCACACGAGAAGATTTACGCTTCATAACCTACTCCCTGGATCAGATCTTTGTATCTTTCCACACCATGTTTTGAATTCCTATTAACCTATTCAAATTCTGTCTCTCATTAGATGTACTAAATAATATATGTTACCAAGAGATTTGTTTTGTATGCAATAAAGTAATTAAAACTAAGTGCTTTAAAAATCCTTCTTAAAGATGTGCCATACTGAGCTTCAAGCCTCTTTTCCCTGCCCATGTCAAATAACAAAGATCTGCCACTAAACCACTTCAATTTTGTTCAGAGCCTTATGCACGAGGTTATACAGCCTCCACAGCTAAGTAGTAACTCTTGTCCTGACAGTGGAATATTCTTTGTTCGAATGCTAACGTTTATTTGTTATGGCTGTGGTGGGCTTATGAGGCCAAAAGAGGAAGATAAATGGCATTCTAATTTAGATTATTAAACATAAAAATAAGGTTTTTCATTAGTGTACCACTAACATTTCCCATGAAAGAACTAAACAATCTGAAAAAAATGAAATCTAAGATGTGCACAGCTGGTACAGCTTTCTAAATTGGTTTGTTTGATTTGGGACTTATTGTGTGTTGTTTTTTAATCTTATCTTCATACATATATAAAACTCATGCAAAAAATTTAACAAACTTTACAGATAAAGTGAAGGAGCCTAAAAGACTGATTAATAAATTAAAATTTATGAAGGAAAAATAACTGAGAAATTAACCAAAACCAAATTCCTCTATCTCAGGCAATATATCTTTGTGGTTAAAATGCAGACTTTGTTCAAATCTCAGCCCTAACATTCACTACTGTGATCATGGGCAAGTTTCTTCACTTCTCTGTGCTTGTTTCCTCATCTGTAAAATGAGAATAAAAATTGTACATACCTCACAGAGTTATAAGAATTAAATGAATATATATATGCAAACAATAAATTGTAGCTGTCATTGGTGCTGCAATGCATATCATGCTCTAAAATATAATTTGCTTAAGAATAAGTAAATAACATAAGAATCTTCCTGGGTCTGAAAATATGAGCACATTAAGATATGTAATCACTCCATTTTTAAGCAAATATAATAGTCCTTCAACAAAACTTTTACATCCTTTTTTTTTTTTTTTAAGATTTTATTTATTTATTTGACAGAGATCACAAGTAGGCAGAGAGGGAGGTAGAGAGAGATGAGAAGCAGGCTCCCGACTAAGCAGAGAGCCCTATGTGGGGCTCGATCCCAGAACGCTGGGACCATGACCTGAGCTGAAGGCAGAGGCTTAACCCACTGACCCACCCAGGCGCCCCTAGAGAGGACCTCCTAGTATGCACCAAGAATAGAGAAATAAACAAAAAACAGTCTCTGAATTAAAGACTTTTCCATTAGTAGGCAACATAAAAACTGTAATATAAAAGGCTGCATGATGGACCTGCTACGAAATCATGACAATCCTGTAAAACACTAAGAAACAGAGCACCTAATGGGGGCGGAGGCACTGGGGGGGCGGGGGAGGCCAAACACTCCAGAAACCTAGTTACTTTTTTCAGCATACCATACTGTCATTTATGTAATTAACACAGTTCTTAATATATTCATTACAATGTTATAGAATGTAGATCATTCTAAAAAAAAAAAAAAAAAGATCACTCAGCACACTATTTACCACGCTCATAAATAAACTTAAAATTTTATTTCATGGGGCGCCTGGGTGGCTCAGTCGTTAAGTGCCTGCCTTTGGCTCAGGTCATGATGCCAGGGTCCTGGGATGGAGCCCTGCATTGGACTCCCTACTCAGCAGGAAGCCTGCTTCTCCCTCTCCTACTCCCCCTGCTCTTGCTGTCTCTCTCCTGCTGTCAAATAAATAAATAAAATCTTAATTTTTTTTTCTTTTTCCATAATGAAGGCTATCTTCTCTTAACAAACCGAAACATAACCTTGAAAAAGTCACATTGCTTCTTCAGGAAACATTTCTTTCACCAATAAATAAAAGTTCCCAAATTTTCCTCCAGTGAGTTATATTAGGTCAAATGTCAAAAAATAGTATTTTTGAGCTGTTAAAGACCTCTGAGAGCCATGAATTCAAAACCCTTCATTTTATAGATGAAAAGAAGCCACAAAGTATAAAGAAAAAAGCACTAAGTTGAGAGTCAAAAAACTGAATTTTGGTCCCAAGTCTCTCATAGTAAAAGCCTGGGCAAATTATCTAAGTTTCCTCATCTGTAAAATGAGAGGTTTGTACTCAATTGCTTCCAAGCTTCCTTTCAGCTCTACAATTCTCATTTTAAGAAACTGAAGCAGAGAGATAAGCAACTTGCCCAAGGTTACACAGCTAGTTAATGGCAAAGCAGGGACTACATGTGAATTCCAATTATGATCAATGTACTTTCTCATCTGTACCATAAGGCTTCTCCTACTTCATAACACTATTCTTCTAAATTATTCTAAGACTTTTGAAAATTATTAATAAGCATGAAGAATTTTATGAAACTAAATGACTTATTCCTATGGCTCTTCTAGAGAAAATGAGCTCTAAATCCAAATGCAACAAGTACATGAAGTCTCAAGCTGTGTGTCACTATACTTAAATTGACCTCAACAAATATGGGAATTTATCCTTAATTCCCTAAAATCTAACCTTTTAATCCCAATTCACAGAAGAGATTACGTTCCTTATAAAATTGAAATATGAATTGTTCTAGGGGCACCTGGGTGGCTCAGTGGGTTAAAGCCTCTGCCTTCGGCTCAGGTCATGATCCCAGGGTCCTGGGATCGAGCCCCACATCAGGCTCTCTGCTCGGCAGGGAGCCTGCTTCCCCCTCTCTCTCTGTCTGACTCTCTGCCTACTTGTAATTTCTGTCTGTCAAATAAATAAATAAATCTTTAAAAAAAATGAATTGTTCTAGGTAATGATAAATATTACATAATTCTCAGAATAAGATGAGAACTAAAACTCTTCATTTTAGTTTATGTCCTGGTTATACCTCAGATGCAGTTTTAAGGTCAAAAGTAATCAAAGTAGAGACTTTCCCTTCATGTATCCTCTTTTTCAGACTCTCTAGCTTTAAAACCATTACCAAAGATTAAGCAGAGTCCTCCTGAAATTGCATAAACAATCACAAATAAAAGACTATACATGGTGATAGTTTCTCTTTCAAAACTGAAAATCAGCCCCTGCAGTATCCTAAAATTCTGTGCCCAAATATATTACAAACTCTACTAAACTGTATCACAAGCAGCATCTGATTCCCTAAAATGTCTTCAAAGCTTGTTATATTTCACAGGGAATTTAGCGAGATTTCAGGAAGACTGACATGTTGATTCCAGAAAATACTAAGAGAAAAAGCACAATAAAAAACGCAAAATAAAGCCAACAGTGGTTTCATACTAGTGACTGAAGAGAATATTCAAAATCATTCATATATATATATATAAGTATAATTTAACTACAGTATTCAGCTATTTTCAAAAAAAACCCACAGAATGTTTACATTTTCAAAGGGTGTGGGACCTGAAGTCACTTAATCCAAGAGCATCCAAAATAAGAATCTCTGCCCCACCCGAAAATGTCCCGGTAGACGCTTTTAATTCTTATCACTTTATACTCTTGTTTTTTTGTTAGTTAACATATAGTGCTATGTTGGTTTCTGGAATCGCTCAATAAAAGCAGTTTTTTCCACTGCTGGACAAGTCTAGCTGCTATACACTTGTTACATTCTGGTCAACAAACTATACTGAATTACATCTGTGCCTTTCTTTCACCTGACGGTCTACATTCTATAACAGCAGAATGCATCTACTGTCTCTGCTATTTATATTTTTGAAACACCTGAAGACAGCTGTCATGCTTCCCACCCTTTCAGTGGTCTCATCTTAGGCTATAAATGTATGGTCCACAGATCTCTTCTGGGTCTTGGAGACAATTCTGAAATACAATGTACTCCCATACCGTAAGTAACATTTTTTTTTTTAAACCTGCCACTTGTCAAATTTTGGTGTAGTATCAGAGTACACGTACAATTTCTAAAAGAACTATTAAAATACATCAAGTTTTCTAACTACATATCTATGTGAAGCTGGAGTCTCTTCACAGTATCTCAGTCAAAATAAATCACAAGAGACTAAAAGCAGAAGCCAACTCCAGCTGTCTGATAAGTCAGAAATTAAAGTGCTACAAAAATATTAAACGCTACTACTAGTCTCACTAAAGTTTTTGTTTTAGAATTTTCATTCATTTAAAAATTTGGTAAAAGTTACCAGTTTATTATTTTTAGGTAAGTTAATAACTTTGAAATTATTTCTAAAACAGTAAATATCAATAGACATAACCATATAAAATCTCTGTAGAGTCCTCAGTAATATTTAAGAGAATAAAGTGTTCCTGAGACCAAAAAACGTGTTTCCCAGGGGCAGATTCCCAGACAGCTAACTATATTCTAGGATTCCCTCCTTTCTCCTCTGATGCGTAAAAAGTGCTTCTATAAAGGAGGCATCTACCATGGATCTATTCATAAGCTAAAATCCTTAAACATAAAACCCTGTCCTCCTCCAACTAGTGACTTCAAGAAACTAAAAGGTCATCTGGTATACCTTTACTTTTAACAACTCCCTACAGGTATCACTCAATCATCCAAATGATGCAGTCTGTAAACATGAAAACACAGCAACAGTTTACCCTGTGACATTATCTTTTTAACCAAACTACTTTCACTGTTTACATAAAAGTAAGCAAATTATTCAGATCTGGTAAGATGAAACAAAAGAAAATGCAAATCTTCTGTATAATCATTTGATTCTTAGCAATAACTAATAAAAAAGTACCCATGTACTGATAGGCCAAAAAAACCAAACAAACAAACAAACCCATCTGCTCATCTAGACAATATGACACTGGGTTCCTAGGTCTCAGTAAAGCAAAACTGACCTCTATTTGGAAATTTACTCAATTTCTTAACTTCCCAAATCTCCTTACAGGATTTTTAAAGCTAAAATGGGATAGAGATCACAGGTTTAAAAGATCCAACATGAAACTTAGAGCTATACTGCTGAGCACCTCTCAGGGAACTGCAAGACTGATAAAGGAAAAGCTTCAGGACTCAGGAAAAGAAGTTGTCTACACTGTATCACAGATATTCCTAAATTCCAACAAATTCCTAAATCTTTTAATATTTAAAAATGTATTTTATTTGTAATCAAGTAAAACTATATTAAGATGAGAATGGGAATAGGGGAGAAAGGAAGAAAGGCAAAATATGCAGCATTGAAAATAATCAATTAGATTTTTGGCTTCAAATACATCAAAACTTCAAAATAATTAATTTTTACAGGTATATGATACATCTTCAAAAATAGCCCATTTTCTTTCCTTTTTTTTTTTTTTTTAAGATTTTTATTTATTTGACAGAGATCACAAGTAGGCAGAGAGGCAGGCAGAGAGAGGGGGAAGCAGGCTCCCTATTGAGCAGAGAGCCCGATGCAGGACTTGATCCCAGGACCCTGAGATCATGACCTGAGCCGAAGGCAGAGGTTAAACCCACTGAGCCACCCAGGTGCCCCAAAAATAGCCCATTTTCAAAGTTAAGTTTGCTTAAAAGCAGTTTATCACACAACTTTAAAATACATGTACATATACATATATGTGCCTTTTAAGTTTTTCTATTATATATTACATTAAATTGCTTCAATTTTTCACAAAGTTTGTTCCCACCTTGATACATATAATCACATTCCACTAATATTAACTATTACTATTAACAGTCACCGTAAGTCCAACGCTCTTTCAACTTCCATCAATTTATGTAATACTAATATGTATACATACAAAAGATGCTAAACACTTGTTAAAATGAAAACTGGGATCTCACTCAATAGAAAATGTCTCCATCATTATGTCTAAGGTTTCATACATGCAATTCCTGTTAGCATTAATGATATATGAAGCTGTATCTTCAAGATAAATATATATAACCCTAGAGAAAATTAACAGTTTTAACTTACATACTGGTTGGTCAAAAATATATTACTGTGGCCACAGAGGGACTTGGTGAAATACCACAATCACAAAAACATGTCTTACTTCAGTAACAAAAGATTTACTAATTTACTTTACATAAAAGTCTACTATAATCCAAACTTCTAGAAAGAATTCTGTTTATTTGGAAGTCCAAGCTAATTTATTCTAACCCCTAAGAATTTTCAATCATCAGGAAAGCTGAAGAATAGTAGAGAAGGTTTTTTTTAATTTTTAATTTTTTATTAACATATAATTTATTATTAGCCCCAGGGGTACAGGTCTGTGAATCGTCAGGCTTACACACTTCACAGCACTCACCACAGCACATACCCTCCCCAATGTCCATAACCCAACCACCCTCTCCCTACCCCGCCCCACAACCCTCAGTTTGTTTTGTGAGATTAAGAGTTTCTTATGGTTTGTCTTACAGAAGTTTTTTTTTTTTTTAACTACAATTGAAGTAACCTCAAAAACTCACAATCTAGACTTTGCAGCCCCAAATTACTAATAGTGATAGTTGATGTTACAGATGAACAATTCAACACTATGTCCTCAGTATCTAGTACAGTCCCTGGGTCACAGAAATGGCTCAATAAATATCTGAGAAACGAAAGAATGAAAAAAAAAAAAAAAGATAAAGCCTTTAAAAAAAGACGGGCTTTTCTAAGACCATCATTTACCACTGCTCATTACACTACCCCTGATAACACTATCATTAAGCATCTTAATAAAACTACAAAAATAGAAGCTTGCTAAAAGCACCAACTGCTCTATGTACAAAATAGATTTTGAAACATTTACAAATTTTCAAGTGCAAAAAGAAAAATCGCCAGATGCACTAAATTTGAATTAATCAATAAATAAACTTTTATCTTCTAATAATCAGAACTCAGTGTTGAGGGTGAGATGGAAAAGGGGAAAAATGTCTGTCAGTGCACTCAGCATGTTTAATGGATGCCATAAATCAAACCTTTCCATGAATTTTCTGGAGCAAATTCATGCCAATCTTTGAGCCTATTGTCACTTTCACACATGCTCACAGGAACAAAATGACAAAGAATGCTATGCCTGAACCACCAGATTCAGGGCACAAAACACTTGATTTACAATTGTCAAGGCTGGGTAGTAAATATTGAGAGATATTTTAAAAATAAATTAACCCCACCATTTCCTACATAAATCAAAGCTCCTGGTTTCTTTGAAGGATTCATCACTCTTGGACTTCCAGACGTTTTTTGAAAATGTGGCTACAGTCTCCTTGTGAGACACAACTGGGAGTGAACAACCCATTTACCAATTGCTGATGAATACCGCTGAACGTTTTCCCAGACAAAAGAGCGTTAAACGCGATTCCATGCATATTTATTCTTCCTTCATAAATGCGTGTTCTCCCAAATTTCATTTTATGTCGTATACTTAAAGTTAAATACAGCAAGTTGAAATTTTAGTCAAAAAGCACTCCTGCGTCTTACTAGCTGTGTAACTGCTACATCTGGTGGCAGCACACTTGCATGCAAGAAACCAGAAAACTTAGAAAACAATTGTAACCGATCTGGTGCGTGTTTGCATTAACCTTTACGCCGATATTTCCCACAAAACCCACGACCCTGTCAGAGAACAGTAGCCTACTTGCAGAAGAGAGAGAACGCACAAACACGCAGGAGGTGATGGCGAAGGAGAGAAAGTTGCAGCCATCTGGAGGGGGTGGTTTTAAAAGCCTGCCCACGAGTCAGTCTGTCGTTCAAATTGATCTAAAGGGCCAGGCAGGGGATCAAAGTCGGCTTTGATAATTTAAGCGACGCTCCCGAAAGGGCAGGGACCCTGCTAGCGAGGGCATCCTCCAGGTCCCGGGCTGCAAAGCTCGCAAAGCGGGGACCGCCTCTATGGGAGGAGTGCGCGAGGGAAGGGGAGGGGGCTCAAGGATGAATGCTTCAACCAGAGGGAAAACCCACCAGAGACCGGAGGCCAGGAGGTTAAGAGTACTGAGTGTACTAGCAAATGGAGCAGAAAGGGGCTGGCGTCCGGGGGGGAGGCTTCCCAGCCTAGCAGTATTGGCTCTTAGGAACCCCATACGAGTCTGCGCGCCTCGCCCCGTCCCCTCCAGCGCGCACCCCCTCGTCCGTCGCCGCCGCCACCCGCGAACCACCACCCACAGCCAGCGCACCACCTCCCGGGAGCCGGGCGGCCTCGCGTCCACCCCGCCACCATCCCCCACCCTGGGGTCGGGGGAAGAGACCCGGGGGGCGCGGGGGCTACCGCGCGGGAGAGGAAGCCCGCGAGCGGGCGCGACGGCGCTTACCTTCCCTGGGCCTCCCGGATGGCGGCGTGTGATTCAGCAGGGACCTGGCCGCCGCCGCCGAGCCCGGGGTTGGAGACGTGGAGAGCTGGGACCAAGATGGCGGCCCCTCCAAACTTCCACTGCTACTTTGGACACTCATCAAGCTACTTTCTGGGAACCCGACTCCCCCCCTGCGACGGCAGCGGCGGCAACGGCACCGGCACCCGCCTCCGTCATGGCGGGGGCCGCGCTGAGGGCGAGCGAGGGAGCAAGGGCTGGGAGGGGAGAGTCAAGGGGATGGGGGAGGAAATCGAGAAGGGGGAGGTAGGGAGGGAAGAGGTGAGGGGAGGAGAGGGGACGGGGAGGAGGAAAAGGGGGAGAAGCGAGGGAGCAGGCGGGTGCGCCGGGGAAGAGGCGGAGGGAAGAAGCGCGGCGGCGGAGGCGTCGAGGGGGCGCCCTCCGAAGTGCAGGCGGAGTGCGGGCTGCGCCGGCTGAGGAGACTTCCGCGAGCGGAACCTGCCGGCACCTCTGCAGTGCGTCGGCCCCCGGCGTCGCCTGGGTGGCGGCGGCGGGCGGTGGGTGGCGGCTGAGGCGGCGGGGTAACCTCTGCATCAGTTACAGGCGGCGGCGGCGTCACGCGCCGCCTGTGCAAACACTATCGCGAGGCTCCTGCGCCTCCGGTAGCGGCGGCGGCGGCGGCGGCCGCGGGAGCAGGCATGGGGGAGGGACCTGCCAGGGGTTGGGGGCGGGGGGGTTGTGGAGAGGGAGCCAGCGCGCGAGGGAGGGAGGAGACGCGGGAGCCGGGCGCCCCTGGCGCACCCGCGGATTGCAGCGCGGCGCGGGAGCGGGGGGCTGGCCGACTCGCGTACGCGGGGGCCGCCACCCCGGGCCGGCCGGAGGGAGGCGCACCCCGCACGCGCCCCCGCCGCGTCGCTCGGGCTCCGGTTCCCGCTCCGCTGCCACCTGACTCCCCCGCCCCCACCTCCCGCGGAAGCGCGCCTGGCTCCCGACCTAGACCCAGCCTGGGGAGAAATGCTTTTGCTCTCGCCGGGCTGTCGTTCTCAGGAGTTCGAGGTGATCATTTCTCAAAATGGAACTGAAAAGTTGAGAGTTGCTTCTTTTTTGCCCCTCTGTACCGTGCAAAAAAACCCCTGCGTGCGTCTCCCCGTCTGCAGAATGGGAGTGATTACCGAATAAAAGAGCTAAGAAACTAAGTTGGGGGCGAAGGTGGGTGAAAATAAAAACTTTGAATGTTTTCAAAAGAGAGAACGAATCTTTACCGGTGTGGTGTACTCTGTGTGTGGTATAGCAGTTCTTTTAAAAATAAATAAATAAATAAAAATAAATTGACAATCTAAATAGAAAATTTTTATTAACTCACATATTTAAGGAAACTATCCCGTGTTCATCTTGTGGAAGAGGGTATGGTTTCTAGAAAGTTCCAATTTGTTTCCATGCCACTGCTGAGTCCTGGCTAGAAAATCCCAAGGAAAATTACAGCATTTGCTAAAATTTATAGATAAAGTGTAGCTTTCTACACACCCACACATGTAAGACACACCAGGGATTGGGCATCTTGTTCATAAAAGAGCAGTCTAATAGTTCAGGGAAAATACAGCAAGGTTATTGCTCTCTAAAAAAAAAACCAAAAAACAAATTGAATAGAACACTAAACAGATTATGATATAGAGCAACTGCATAGACAGGAGGAAATGGTATGATTACCAGGGGAACAAAAATGTCATTTCTATTTTTTATTTTTATGACTTCGCATTTCTCACAGTAATGTTGTGTTCAGATAAACTATCATACTAGAATAGAACCTTGGTTGTCAGTTATCTCCAGAAGTAATTTTAGGTTTCTTATGCTTCAGATTCTTTAGTGAGTATTTAGTCATGTTCTGCTTTTCAAACTAAAAGGCAGAACTCACAAATTAAACAATTTTTGTGAAGTGTAACTGACATACAATAAACACATATTTAAAGTGTACAGTATGTATGTTTTGATGTGTATACAACCATGAAGCCAATTCTACAATCAAGATAATGAATATGTCCATCAGTCTCCACAGTTTCCTCTACCCTGTTGATGTTCTCTTACACTCCAACCCCTTCCCCAAGTAACCACACATCTGCTTTCTGTCTTTTAGTTTGCATTTTCCAGAATTTTAAATAAATGGAATCGTACAGTCTGTACTTGTCTAGCTTCTTTTTCTCAACGTATCTGAGTTTCATCTACATTGTTGCACTTCATGGTTTTTTGTTTTTGTTTTTGTTTTTTTTTATTGCCTAGTATTCCATTGTATGAATATACCATCTTGGTTGATCCATGCACCTGCTGATGAACAATTGCACTGTTGCCACATTCAGGGTATTACTGATAGTGCTACTGTGAACTCTCCCTCCTGTAGAAGTGTTTGTGTGGACATTTGCTTTCTTTTCTCTTGGATACATACCTAGGACCTTAATATTCAACTTTTATACCAAAGTACATGAACTCTAAAGGGAAGCAGAGTTTCTCTAAAAAACATGTAGGTAAATGTATGATCTTTCTGTATTTTAAGACTAAGCTTAGCTGATTGTGGTGAGATGAGCAAAACACAGAGGAAGTCAAGACACCTGGGTATTAGTCTCAGCAGGTAACAATCCCTCTTGATTCAATTTCCTCACCTGTGAAAAAGAGGTTAGTGTCGCTAGGTGGTCTCTAAAGGGCCTTCCAATGCCTAAACTTCATACAGAGCTTAGCTCCTCTATGGTAGTAAACAAAACCCAACCAAAGAGATTTGATGGTAGGTTATCTTCCTCCCAGCCTTCTCCACAGCTTCAAGTTATCTTTACACCAACCAGGTGCCTTAGCCTGAAAATGGAATACCATGCCATCATTTAAAATCAGGTTTTCAAAGAATACTGAAATAGATGATAAAATGTTCACACTGTAGTAAGTGAAAAGGTATGACCCCAATTTGTGTATAAGCATACATAAAAATGACTCCAAGGTTATACCCCAAACAGCTAATTCTAGCTAGCCTTGGGCTGTGAGATTAGATCATTATTCTTTGCTCCTTTATGATTTTCTAAACTTGGAAAATGGATCATTTTTAAGTAATTAAATCTAAAATCATACAAACCTGTAATTTTATGAAATGATTATGATAGATGAAAACTTCAAGGGTGAATAGAGGCTTCCACATCTTGCACATCAACTAGTATACAGGGATTCAAAAATTGTTTGATAGAGATATATGGGATGACTAGAGTGATGACCTGAACAATAGGACAAGGTACAAAACAGTCAGGAGAGTCCGGATTCAGACAGCAAGGAACACCTGCCACTATGGGGAAGGAGAAATGAAGGAAAAAAAAAAAAAAGCAAGGAAAGATCATTGAAAGGGGGGTTTAGGCAAGGTTCTTTGCGAAATATTCCCAGAGGGACGGCCAGCATGAGAACACAGGAGTAAACTGAGTAAGTAAAAGGAGAATGCAGTAAACCTGCCCAGAAACAATCACGATGAGCTGGGGAAAATGTTCCTTCCGTGAATTGAGTGCTCCATGAAGACAGACTCAAACCTTTAGTACCATGCTTGGCACAGACCAAGGACTCCATCAGTGTTTGTGGAATGAGTGAATGAATGATGAAGATCAGTGAACTGGGATACAGGTGAGGGAACAATGCAGGAAAAAAGGTCTTGAAGGGTTTCCTGACAGATCATATACAAAAGAGAGTATCTGAGCCCTAACCTATACCCTGATCATAATTTACAACTATGTTTATTAGACTCCATTTATATATATAATAGTAAAAATATTTGCAAGTCAAGACAATACTATAGAAACAATCAATACACTTTATACCTCTTACCATTTGATTCCTTCTAAATATGAGGAAATAATTAATGCCTAAGTTCCTTTACCCCAAACCAACCAGAAATGAGCCTAGAGGATGGATGGTGTCCTTTGTAAGTATGCCCCCAAACAGTGGGTGCTAGAGCCAGTTCCTATGGCCCAGAGAGCAGACTGTGTACATCACTTAGTTCGGTGATGTCACACTGGTAGCTTGAAATCAGTATTTACAACTCCAAAGTCATCAAAAGCTACAAATCAGGGCTCCCTCACCGGCATACCGCTGCTCCCATAGCGCATACATCATTTCCTTGCTGTCCATTTCCCTGCCTTGGCTAAAAGCCTAGGAGGACAAGGACGTTGTCTGTCATGTTTATAGTTGTATTCCCAACGTCTAGCACCTGCCTGGCATCAAGTTGATGCAGTATACATATTGGTTGAGCCAATTAATTACCTGCATACTGGTTAGCAAGTGCTTGAGCCTCTGAGCTAACAACCAGGCTGGCCATGCTGGCAGAGGAAGAAAGGACCAAATATCCTGCCACCCCCTCACACCGTTGGCCAATGTTTGTGATTTGGTAAAGTTTACTGACCTTGTTAGGGTTGCCAGATGAAATATAATTTTGCATGGTCCATACGGACACTAAAAAGTATTGGTTATTTATGGGAAATTCAAATTCAGCTGAGCATCCTGTATTTTATTTATTAAATCTGGCAATCCTGGCCCTTTTGAACTAAGCAGAAAATTGTTAATGAGTTATTACCTAGTAAAATTGAATACTATGACCTGGAAATTCCATTCCACCCAAAGAATATGTCCTACAGGAATTCTTGTTCATGAGCTATAGGACATAAGAACAAGAATGTCCATACTAGCCAAAAACTGGAAACCACCCAAATGTGCATTGACAAGAGAATGGATAAGTAAACAGTTACGTATATTCGCACAATGGGATGCTACTCAACAATTAAAATGCTCACAAGCATAATGCTGATTTAAAAGGACAAATTAAAGAAGGATGTAATCTGTTTGACTCCATGTGAAAATACTCAAAACCAATCAAACTAATAAGCTGTTTAGGAATGGAGACATGGCAAAACCCGGAAGAAAAAAGGAAAGGGGTTGAGAAGTCAAAATCAGAGTGATTACTTCTGTCAGGGAGAAGGGGGGAACTGACAGGGGCTTCAAAAGCATCAATAAAGTGCTACTTGTTAAGTTGGATGGGAGGATGGAGATATGTTTGTCTTATTCTTTTTTTTTTAATATTTTATTTATTTATTTGACAGAGAGAGATCACAAGTAGACAGAGAGGCAGGCAGAGAGAGAGAGAGAGAGAGAGAAGCAGGCTCCCTGCTGAGCAGAGAGCCCGATGCGGGACTCGATTCCAGGACCCTGAGATCATGACCTGAGCCGAAGGCAGTGGCTTAACCCACTGAGCCACCCAGGCGCCCCTGTTTGTCTTATTCTTTTTCTTTAAGTTACTCGTGTGTAAGATGTACTCTTATTACATACGAAATACTTTCTTACAAATGTTTAAGGTATGAAGAAAGCTGTGGCTTCTTTACCAGACTGAACTTAGATGCCCTCCTTGTCTCCTCTGCTTGGACTCATCCCCAGATTTGATTTCTTTCTTTGTCCAAATGTATGCACACAGATGGGAGCTCTAAAGATGCCTGTCCTACCATTGCAACATGCCACCTCAAAAGTCTTTTTGGTAGATGCTTAGACAAATGACTCCATCACATTGGATTATGAAGAATTCTCACTTCACTGAGTTTGTTCATACTGTGCTGCACAATTCACAAAGCTTGAAGATTTTGGTGTCCATATTCCCGCAGAGATGGTTCCAAGGTTTTGTACATAATATGCCAGGTTATACTTTCTCTGCTCCCCGTAGCATTGGAAATGGTTTCTTTCAGGTTTATCAACTCATGGGGGAGAAGGGTTGATCCATACCTAACAAAACTGGAATTACTAGATTCTCAGATTTGATTCATTTCGCCAGAGGTTAAAAAATCGTAATCAACTTCAGTGCAATATTACCTCCCCGGAGTGTACTAGAAGCTGTCCTCCAAGGACATGAGTATTACAACATGTTTACAAAAACAAAGTACAACAAGCAAACAGTGCTCATACAGCAGATTTAAAATCAACAATATATCTCTTAACAAAGCAGTCTACTAGAAAAGTAATTAAGAAAAATATAAAACCAAGAAGTCTAGTGTTCCACTTCACTCATTCTAAGTTTTACTGATTAAATAGAAATATAAATTCATCACATTAGAGGGAAGATGAAAGATTTCCAAAACCTAACACTGAACTCTGTTTCTGCAACATGAAATTTTTTTGTAAGCACAGAAACTGCTGTTACTTTTTAAAAAATTAATACCGTTCTTGATTTTTGACAATATTTTTCCAAGGACACAATTTAAAGGCTTTCAAAATCACTTAATGCTCTTCTGGGAAATATAAAGTGCTAACTCTTTCTTAATTATATACATGACAAAAATAAGTGGGGATGTCTATAACCTCATACATATTTAGAAACTTTGAAAAATATAGAAATGTCAAGTATTGATGAGCATTACTTCCCCCTTCAAAAAGGAGTAAAAATGCCACCATAAAGCAAGTGGAGGTTTTCTGAGATGCAAGTAATATTCTGTTTCTTAAACCAGGTGCTAGTTAGAAGTGTATGTTAAACAATTTGTGAAAATTCATCAAACTGTATACTTACAATAAAAAGTTAGACAAAATGTAAAACAACAACAACAAAAATAACCCTGGCATTTGTGATTAAAAGTAAATACATATACACATAAATACATATACACAAGGGGAAATAAATTTGTTTAATGAGACAATGAAAAGGAGTTGTTGTTTTTGTTTTTGTTTTTAAAGGAAAATGTTGTTAATATGAGGGGAGATGAATGGTGGTTTCTTATGGGAAGAGATTAAGAAAATGAGATCTTAAAATCCATATACATACAATGAAATTTCTAGAAGTGCCACTATGAGAAAATCCTCAAGTAAACATCTACTTCACTATTGCTCATTTCTTACTTGGTAAAGAAAGTTGTTTGGCAACGTTTGATGACCTGTACATCCATCAGTAAAAACAGTTATGGACTGATAAACATTCATTTCAGGAAATACTTGTTGAGCACCTATCCTGCGTAAAGCAATTTGCCAGGTGCCGTGGGAGTACAGAGGTGAGTCAGACATGGAGCTTAGAGGTGAAAGCAAAGAAGAGTCAGGAAAATGACTACCAGCCAAAGAAAAATGATCCATACCAGAGGTAAAGTATAAGTAAATGGGAGAATGAAGAGGCAGGAGAGATCACACTTGAGGGCCCCTAAAAGAGTAGCAATTTTATCTGGGTCTTCAAGGGCACCAAAAAGTGATCTAAATTATTTCCTTTTTAAGATTCAAAATTTAACTATCAGAATCTGGATCTATTCCACAAACTTAAGGCTCTCTTCCTCTTCTTCTTCTTTTTTTCTTGTAGTCTTAAACTTTTAGTTCAATCTTCACTTTTTTCCCTTTGGTTTCCTGTTTAGAAGCCGCTACATACTTTCCAATCCCTTGTAGAACTGCATCTTGTAATTTAGCATTCTCTTTGCTCTATGGCTTGGGATGGGTTGAGAGAGAACAGGAACACTAGTAACAAGAGTAAATTTCCCCAGTGAAATGAAGTCATCTATTGCTTGACATGCAGAAGAGAAGTCTTCCACTGAAGTCAAAAGCATTACTTACATTGGTAATCAACAAAAAAGCATATAGGAACATTCTCCCATAAATTGACACAATTTGATGAATCATAAAATCATGAATCACTGAATCATAAAAAAAAAAACCTCATGATTTGGAAGATAGGGGTTGGAAAGAATTGGTGGAGATATCTAAAACAGATGTTAGCTACAGACATAAATTAATATAAACATGAATAATGAGAGATGAATTGGTACTAAGTCTAAAATGCTAACTGAACTGTAGTAAAAAATAATTATATTGAGATTTTGTTTATAATGATAGGATTTCTTTTGGGAGGCCATTTAGCAATATGGATCAAGAATCTTTTTTAAAAAATTATTCCTGGGGCACATGGGTGGCTCAGCTGATTAAGTGTCAGACTTGATTTTGGCTCAGGTCTCCCTACCAGGGTCCTGAGATGGAGCCCCTCCTAGGGCTCCCTGCACTAATTTCATTCTAGGAATCTGTGGTAAGAAAATCATCTTTTTTTTTTTTTTTTGGAAGGTTTATTCATTGAGTTTTGTGGGGGGAAAGGGAGTGCAGAGGGGTAGAAAAAAAGTCTTAAGTTGACTCCGTGCTGAGTGAAGAGCCCCCACCCCCCAACACCCTCCACACCCCATCTGGCAGCTGGATCTCACAACCCTGAGATCAGGACCTGAGCTGAAACCAAGAATCCCACCCCTAACCAACTGCACAACCCAGGTGCCCCCTCTAAGAAAACAGTCTTAAATTAGAAAGAAAAAAAAAAGTGAGGTTTTTCTTTATGCACAAAGATGATCTTTCAACATTATCTATAATAATAAAAAATTGAAAATAACCTATGTATAATAATAAAGGTATGTAATAACTTATGGCTCATCTACTTTATAGAATATAATAAAGTCATTAAAATGATTGTGAAGGGGTGCCTGGGTAGCCCAGTCGATTAAGTGTCCAACTCTTGGTTTTGGCTCAGGTCATGATCTCAGGGTCATGAGACTGAGTCCCACCTCCTGCTCCACGCTCAGCAGAGAGTCTGCTTAGGGCACCCTCTCCTTGTGCCCCTCCCCCCTCAGATAAATAAATAATTGCTTAATAAAAAAAAAATTGTGAACATTTTACAATAACCAAGAACAACCAATTCACTGATTACAGTGAATAAAGCAGTATATGTAGTCTCGATCATATAAAATGTGCATAGTAAAAAAATTGAAAGGAAGTACACTAAAGTATTAACAGCAGTTGTCTTGGTGTGATACAATGATGGCAGATTTTTGTGGCTGGCTTTGTCCTATTATCCAAATGCTTTACAGGAATAACAATTACTTTATGAGGAAAAAATAACCTGTATGTTTTCAAATGACTGGATTTACTACCCCAGATTAATAAAGAGCAACAAAAGGAAGAATTAACAGGAGATGGGGTGGGATGGAATGTTTGGTGCCTTCTTTCCCATAGAGCTTCCAAGTGTTATTGTTTGACTTTGTATTGGCACAATTAAACAAATGTAGATTTTAAAAGTATTTGTTTAAAATTCTCAGGAATCTACCAGCAGAATCAGAGGAATGTCAACCTTCTAAAATCACAGTAGAAAATAAGAGCAAACAAATTAAGTCTGCAGAGCAAATGACAAAACTGAAAAGAAACAGCATGCGCACATGAAAACAAAGGCACAGAAACGGCAATAGAGAGACTAAGCATTGTAAGTTCAGTTATTAAATTTAGATTCCCTATTAATAGAAAAAGCTACTCAGAATGTGTTAAAAATTAAAATCCAATACTTTGCTGCTTATAAAAAATACATCTAAATAAAATAACACAAAAAGACTAGAAAGGAAAGGATGGGTAAAAATGTAATAAGCAAGCTTGCAATGTATTAGAGATAGCATTATTGAGTTAAAATAAAATTCAAGGCAAGAAATCTTAAAGGTTATTTTGATTTAATACAAACACTAAATACTCCTTGTGCGTGTGCCATAGACATCAGCAATTCATAAAGTGGAAAATACAATTTGTTAATTTTGGGAATGTGGTGGAACCACTACCTCTCCACCCTGAGCACAAGGGAAAACCATTTCTGGGTTCCTTTCAGGGACAGTGGGCCATGTTACCAGGTAGAGACAATAGAACATGAGCAAAAGTCGGATGTGTCCCATCCAGGATTTGAGAGTCTGTGTGCCACCATCACACTCTTCTCTTTTAATAGGGATCACAGAAGCCACATAATAATGTGAAGCCACAAGATGAAAGTGACCTGGATCTCCCAGTCACTGCAGGGAGACCAGCTGCCTTAGAAGTTGGCCCACTGGCACTGGACTTTGGATGAAGAAAAAAAAAAACCTATGGTGTTTTATGTGTCTGAAATTTGGTGCTTTAGTCGCTATCTATAGCCTGTTCTGTCTTAATTAATACAATAGAAAAATGTCAAACTGCCCAAACAACCAAAAAATTCAAATTAAAGAGGTACCACTTTCCATATGTTAAACTGGAAAAATAACAATAACAACAACAAAAATTAAAATATTAATATCCAGGGCAATGGGAGAAAGGATAATATTTTCTTTCCCTTTCTTTTTTTTTTTCTTTTCTTTTTTTAAGTAAGCTCTACGCCCAATGTGGGACTTGAACTCACAACCCTGAGGTCAAGAGTCATGTGCACTACCAACTGAGCTGGCCAGGTGCCCCAAGGATAATCTTTTCAATAAATTAGGCTGTCAAATGGATATCCACATGAAAAATAAATGCCAGATAGATTATAGATCTAAATATGAAAATAAAAAATAAAGCTCTTACAAGAAAACAAGGAAATAGCTTCATGACCTATATAGGTAGCTAAAGGTTTCTTAAAAAGGACACAAACTATGCTTACCATAATGAACAAATTTGACAGATGAAATTATATTATATGAAACTATATTAATATGATTATATAATCACCAAAAGACTTTTGATCACCAGAAGATTTGATTAAAGATAATGAAAGCAAACAGAGTGGGAAAATACATTTCCAATACATATAGGTATAAAGGACTTATATTCAAAATATGTAAAACAACAAAACCAAAAATGTCCTACAAATCAATAAGGAAAAGACAAATAATATCTTAGAAAGGTGGACAAAAAACTGGAACAATTACTTCAAAGAAGAGAACATCCAAATGCCCCACAAATATGAAAAGATGCTAAACATCTTTAGTTAAGAAGGAAATGGCAGATTAAAGCCACATGAGACAGCACTCACCAGAAAGGCTAAAGTGAAAAAGACAAAATATCAGCAAGTGTGTGGAGCATTGGGTCCTGTGGTACACTGGTGGGACTGAAAAGCGATACCCTTAGAAAACTCAGGGCAGTATAACTACCAAAACCAAACATACACATATGTTACGATCTGTCGGTTCTATTCCTAGGTATATTCCCAACAGAAATGCATACATATATTCATCAAAAGACATCTACAGCAATTTCATAAAACAGCACTACTCATAGCAGCCCCAAACTAGAAACTACTCAAATGTCCACCAGAATAAATACACGAGGAAACATCCACCCAGTGGAACACTATACAGAAATGAGAATTAACAGATGATTACATACAGGGGCATGGGTAAACTGTACAAACATAATGCTGGACCAAAGAAGATAGACAAGAAAAATTACATACTACATGATTCCATTTACATACAGTTCAAACAGGCAAACCAGTCTATGTTATTAAAAATCAAGACAGTGTTGGGTTATGAACATGGGGGAGGGTATGTGCTATGGTGAGTGCTGTGAAGTGTGTAACCTGGTGATTTGCAGACCTGTACCCCTGGGGCTAATAATACATTACATGTTAATAAAAATTTTTTTAAAAAATTTTTTAAAAATCAAGACAGTGGTTACCCTTGGGGGTGTATGAGGGAGACTTCTGAGATGGTGGTAATGTGTTGTTTCTTGATTTAGGTTCAAGATATATAGTGTGTTCACATTGAAGATTCATCAAACTGTACACATAGATTTGTACATTTTGGTGCAAATGTATTTTGCTTCATTAAAATGTTTAACATATATAATAAAAATATATGTATGCCGCAAATATATCATACCAACTTATGGCAAGTACCTAGTTAAACTTGTATTCTTTTTTTCTTTAAGATTTTATTTTTAGGACGCCTGGGTGGCTCAGTCAGTTAAGCGACTACCATTGGCTCAGGTCATAATCCGGGAGTCCCAAGATGGAGTCTGCATCTGGCTCTCTGCTCAGTGGGGAGTCTGCTTCTCCCTCTAACCCTCCTCCCTCTGGTGCTCTCACGCACTCTTTCTCAAATAAATAAATAAAATCTTTTTAAAAATATTTTATTTTTAGGGAATCTCTACACCCCCCGTGGGGCTCGAATTTACAATCCCCAAGATCAAAAGTCGCACATTCCACCAACTGAGCCAGCCAGCCGCCCCTAAACTTGTATTCTTACGCATTGTTTTATATCAAGGAAAACCTGGCACAAGCATTTTGGAGAGTAATTTGGATATCCATGTAAGATACATATTAACTATATAACACACAAATATATTCTCATTTCTGAGACTTTCCCAAGGGGGGGAAAAAACATGGGAGGAAAACTATGAATAAAAATGTTTATCACATGGCTCTGGAGTCAGACAGACCTGGGTTTGAGTCCAGAATTACCCCTTATTTACCTTATGACCTTGGGTTAATTAGTTAACCTCTTGGGGTTTAGTTTCCTCCTCTGTAAAATAGGATTATAATGCAAAGCCTATGGCATAATGCCCATCTAGTACTTAGCAAAGTCACAGTCACAGTATACCTCACTAAATGTGAACTCGAATACAGGTGATCTATCAAAAGAGAATTTATTTCTATACCTTTGTGAAGGTTTTCATATGGACACATTAAAAAGCAAAAAGTGTTTTTGATTAAAAAAAAAGTGTTTATCACAGAGCTAAAGTCAACTATAACTATAGCATATCCTCTTGGTATATTTTTATTCAGCCACAGTGATGACTGCTTTGAAAGCTCTAGTGAAACACGACAAAAGCTTTTGGCATAATGTCAGGTAAAAAAGGAAAATGAAAATTCTGTATACCCAATTATTATTACTAAAGATATGTTAGAATAAAATAACTAAAAGGAAAACACACAAATACAACTTTCCTGCCCACTCTCATCCCCTCTTGTAACTCCAAGGATCAGATATGTAATGAAGACTCTTAAATCTGTTTGTCCAGCACATGCAACTTTCTTGAGCTCCAGAGTATTCAAACTGGTCACTACACATGTCCCTTTGGATGTTCCATGAGTCTCTCAATTTCTTGCTACGTTTGTTATCTTGGGTAGAAAGGTGGCCAGGAATAAGAATGGGGATAGGGATTTAATTGCCCAAACCAGAGATCTGAGAGTCATTCCTATTTCCCTCCCATTCCTCATACCTTTACTATTTCCTAAGTCCCCACTGTCTCCACAAGAGGCCTTTGAATTCATCCCATCCATCCATCCTCCTGCCATTGCCTTTATCATTTCCCACTCAGATTATTCCAAAAGTTTTCTGACTAGTGTTCCTGCCTTCAGTTTCAGCCCTTCAGTCCAGCTGCTGTGGTTATATTTGTAATATAACCAACTCTGAGCATGTTTTTCCACTTTGAAATTCTTCTCTGGCTACTCGTAAGTGATTGGATAAAGTTCAAACTCTCTGAGTTTATGAGGTTCTTTTTATCTTTTTTATCTTGTTATCACCTGCCTGTCTTTCCAGTTTTATGCCTGCTTACTCCTTCATGGGAAGCCCACACTCCCGTCACACTAAAGTTATTACAGTGGCCAAACAGGTTATACACTGTGTTTCACTTCTCTTAGCTTTTTTCAGCTCAGAACTCTCTTTTGTCCCCCATCTTTTCCTGACCTTATTTGCCTGGCCCATCGTCTAAGACTCAGTTCAAGACTTTTCTTGACTGGGATATCTTCAATGAACACATTTTTTGCAGGGTTAGAACCACGGGATACATCCAACTTTCCATTTTATTTTTCTCACTAAAATTAAACATGAGCAATTTTCTAGTTTGCCAAGGTGCCGTTCATAATTATCATTTAATACCCAAAGTTCTCTGGTTTCTCTGCTCCTTCAGTGTACTGCATATAACCTTCATCATGTCACTTACTGCTTTGTTTTGTAATTTTTTTTTTTTTTTTAAAACGTGTTCCCTCCTCCACTAGCCACTGAATTACTTGGGGGCAAGGATTTCTGTTGTGTTTATTTCTATGTCGCCAGCACAGAGTCTGCTGCCGAGCAGGAATTCACTATACGAAAGTGAATGAGTAAATAATAGTGGTTGCACTAGTACAGTAGAATACGAGTGATAGTTTTTTGCTTTTTCTCAAGTGCCCAAACTTTTTGTGGCTACTTATTCATTCGAATTCACCATCTTAAAAAAAAAAAAAAAAAAAAGGAGTAGATTGAGAATGCAATTTGCAGTGGTACTATAACATCTTTACCATCTTAATTATTTTTTTCAATTCTTTTTGATTGATCAGACATCCTATGATTCCCAGTTTTTCCTAATATGTGTATATATAATGAAGAAAGACTGGAAGAGCATGTAGTGTCTCCTGCTCTGTTTGTAACACAAACATCATGCCTAATTAATGGTTAACGCTCAGTCCTTATCATACTAGCTCTAGCAGGATTTGACTAGCTGATTACCCCCTCCACTTTGCACTTGTCTTTTTTTTTTTACCTCTAGGACATGATCCTCTTTTCCGTCCTATCTGGAGGGCTCCGTTTGATCAGTCTGGTTGCCAGACCCTCTGCCTGATCCACCGAATGATCGAGCCCACCAAGGCTTAGTCCCTTGATTCCCTTCTCTTCTTGTCTTGTCCCTTCTCTTATGACCATCAACTATTTCGTTATCTTTGGTCCTGGCTCTCAAGCCTGACTACATATTTCAAGAACCGGAGAAGCTTTTTAAAAACGTTTCAAATCCCAGCCTGTTTTGTATCAGGGCCTCTGTGGGCAAAGTGAGGATTTCAGAGGTTGTAAAGCTCTCTAAGTGATTCTGTGGGACCAATGTTGAGGATCACACGGAGTCGTTTTAAATACCATCCCCATGCAGATATATATATATATCCCCAGCCCTGACCTCTCTTTGAGCTTCAACCTCGAATATCCAATTGGTTCATAACAGCTTCCCTTGGTCTATCTAAGAACTAGCATATCCAAAACTAAACTCTTGATTTTTGCCCCCAAACCAACTCTTTCCCCAGTCTTCCCATTGTATAAATGGTTGCATCATTTAGTAGTTGCTCACACCAAAACCCTGAGAATAATTTTTGATTCCACACTCCCTTCACTTTCCACATCCATACAATTCAGTCCCGATCTGTTATACGCTAAGAGAATTTTCCAAATTTTACCATTTCACCTCTCCTCCCAGGCTACCACCCTAGACTAGGCTATCATTATCTCCTACTGGTAATCAGGATCCCTGCTTCCACTCCTGGACTTCTACCCTCCATTTCCCACACAATGGCCAGAGAGATCTTGAACAAATATAAAATTGATCATACCATTCTCTTGCTTAAAACCCTTCAGTAGCTATCTTCATGCTTCAGAGAAAATCCAAATCACTAAAATCGCTAAAATCATTAGTCCACAAATGACCCGGCCCTTGTCTGTATCTCCTTCCTTTCTTCTGATCCTCTATGGCTTGCTTGCTTGCTTTTACCAAACTGGCCTTCTTGAAGTTCTTCTTCAAACAGAACTAGCACACGCCTACCTCAGTAGGTGTACTTTTACTTTTACAGTAAAATCCTCCCCCTACGTGGGGCTCATACTCCCGGCCTGGAGATCAAGAGTCACATGCTCTACTGGCTGAGCCAGCCAGGCGCCCCCCACCTCATGACTTTGCACTTAGTTTCCTCTGCCTAGAAAGCTCTTTCACCAGACCATAACATGACCTGTTTCCTCACTTCATACAGGTCTATGCACAAATGCCCCTTCCTCAAAGAAGCCTCCCTCAACCACTCTGTTTATAGTCTAGCTTTCCCTGTGACCAGCTTTATTTTCTTTATTTTTTAAAGGTTTATTTCTTTTAGAGGGGGAGAGAGTATGTGAGTAGGGGGAAGAGAAAGAAGGAATTGGAGAGGGAAAGCAGACTCTCCACTGAGCAGGGAGGCCAGTCAGGACCTGAGACAAAACCAAGAGCCCAGTGCTTGACCAAATGAGCCACCCAGGCGCCCGATTTATTTTTCTCCCCAGCTCTTCATCACTACCTGAAATTACATTACATATATGTATCCTTTCTTTGTTAGTATTCTGTGTTTTTCACTCTAGAATGCAAGCTCTCTGAGGGCTGACTTTTGCTTGTTCACATCTGGTTTCCCAGCACCTGTTTTTACACATAACATATCTGAAATTGGGAGGCCTCTGACAATTAATGGCATGACACAGAGAAATTAGCAGGGTTTTTTTTTTCTTTGTTTGTATAACATAAAATAAAAGTGACTCTTATAGCCAATGTATTTTACTTTCTTTCCTTCCAATTTTATTGAGATACAATTGACGTAAAGCACTGTGTAAGTAAGTTTAAGGTGTAGAGCATAGTGACTTACATATATTGTGAAATGATTACTGCAATAAATTTAGTTAACATCTATCACTTCATACACTGGACAAAAAGAGAGCGGGGGGAAAAAAGAAAGAAAAGGAAAAAAAATTCCCTATGATGAGAACTTTTAGGATCTACTCTCTTAGCAACTTTCATATATATGCTTCGGCAGTGGTCATCATGTGGCATTCCATATCTCCAGTACTTATTTATCTTCCAACTCAAAGTTTGTGCCTTTTGACCCCCTTCATTCAATTACCCCATCCCCACCAATAATCAATGTATTTTAGACTCAATGAAATATGGTGGTAGGCACTCAAGAAATAATATAATGGACTGGGAGCACTGAATAAGCATATAAATAATTAGAATGAATGTTAATATACCTGGGCCCCAGAAATTATATCCTGGTTACCATACATAGAGGAAAGGCACCACAGAAATAGGAGATATTCATTGGTGTGAAGGGGATAAAAAGCCCTGGGTTGTAGCTCAAACACTGCTGTGGGATCCCTTGGCATGCAGAACCGTAGGTGGTTTTGAGGGTAGAGGGAGAGTCATGGAGAGAGAAACAAAATTTGAAACAGAACTGGTCATTGAAGAAAAAGAAGTATCAAAGAGGGATGCCTAGGTGGCTCAGTCGGTTAGGTGTCTGCTTTTGGCTCCGGTCATGATCCTAGAGTCCTTGGATGGAGTCCCGAATAGGGCTCCTTGCTCAGCGAGGAGCCTGCTTCTCCTTCTCCCTCTGCTTGCTGCTCTCCTGCTTGTGTTCTCTCTCTCTCTCTCTGATAAATAAATAAAATCTTAGAAGAAGAAGAAGAAGAAGAAGAAGAAGGAGAAGGAGAAGGAGAAGGAGAAGGAGAAAAAGAAGAGGAGGAGGAGGAGGAAGTATCAAAGATACTGGAGAAAGTTTTGTCTGAAACCTTTCTCTTCACAACTAATAAAGTGATGCAAGTACCATAATTATTAGGCTCCATGTCATTTCTGAATAAGGCCCCCAAAAGGATATGGCGGGATCTCCTCCCAAGGGTATAGGGTATTTTTCAAACAAAAATAGTTATAGGAGCACCTGGGTGGCTCAGTTGGTTAAGCATCTGCCTTCAACTCAGGTCATGATCTTGGGGTCTTAGGATTGAGCCCTGCATCTGGCTCCCTGCTCAACAGGGAAGTCTGCTTCTCCCTCTCCCTCTGCCCCACCCCCATTCATGCTCTCTCTCTCACTCTCAAATAAATACATAAATAAAATCTTTAAAACATATTTTTATATCAATAGCACAGATGTTTTATTAGCTAGCATTGTTTAATGCTTATATGCCATGCATCACACTGTGATTACAAGCATTATCTAACCTGATCCTAATGACACACTCTATGGGATAGGTACTACTGTAATCCTCACTTTACAAATGAGAAAGCTGAGGCTTGGAGGGATTAGGAAACTTGTCTAAAGTCATGCAGAGAAAAAGTTAATAAATAAAAATAATAAAAAAACAAAGTCATACAGGGATTAAGGGAAGAAACCAGAATAGGAACCCAGGTCTGTTTGGGGCCAGGGTCCATGCTCTCAACTGCTCTGCACACTGACTTTAATTTATTTCCATTTCCAAAGACTATGCTTCTAAATTTTTTGATGGACTGTAACAGAGCTTTCAATTACAGACAGGAGCTGAAGGGGGGGAGGTGCTCTCACCCCATCCTACTTCCTGACTGCCTTTCTTCTTCCTTGAAGAAGAAACATGAAAGAAGGCTTGAGTGCAGACAAACTTTGTTGACAACAGCGATAACAAAAGCTTTGGAACAGGTGAAACAACAGTGAAAAGATAACTCCGAGGCTAACAAGGTCACCAAGACATATCTAAGCACATTGTTAGCTGACATGGATTGAGAATCCATCAGTTTTATAAGCACAACTATCAAGAACCCTAAGATCTTAATTGTCTAAATGGAGTCAAGCCAGGCTGCTGTATGTATATTGCTTTTATTCTTTTTGTTAAACATTTATAGACTTATTAAACTAAAGAAATATAAGGTGGGTTTAAGCTTTGTACCACTTTCCTGGTTTGGGGTATCAATTTAACTGAACATTATCAAAACAGTCTTAATTTTCAAGTATTACAGACTTTTACACCAAAGACAATTTTTAAGATTTTATTTATTTATTTGACAGAGAAAGTGAGAGAGCATAAGCAGGCAGAGCAGCAGAGGGAGAGGGAGAAGCAGGCTCCCCACTGAGCAGGGAACCCAATGCGGGGCTCAATCCCAGGACCCTGGGATCATGACCTGAGCCAAAGGCAGATGCTTAACAACTGAGCCACCCAGGTGTCCCAGCAATCAAATTTTATACATATTTTTTATTGCATTGGATAATTCAGTGGATTTTCAGTGCTGTCATATTGAATGGCTCTTTTCAAGGTTCTGAGGTAGCTGGCACCTGCTCTGGTTACAGCTTTTTATAGCTTCATCTAAAGATGGATTTGTAGACAATTCTAGTATTTATTGTTATACTGGAATGGGTCTTATATACCATGTAAGAAGATATGGAATAGCAATTACCAACTGTATAGGGAAATTGGCAATGCTACTGTGATGACAAGCACAGTTGTAGTGGTGTGACCGATTTATTCATTTCCTTAATAACCTTCATAGTTGTAATGAGTCATCCCTGTCTCTTGTTCTAAATTATAGGGCACCCTTTTATTCCCAAACCAAATGAATATACATGATGACATTTTTTTTTCTTTCTCGCTCTCATTTCAAGACCTAATTTTTCATAATCTAGCAGTTAAGAGAATCAGACAGACATGAGTTGGAATCCTAGCTAAGAGGCAGAAGAGGTTAGAGAGGTATAGATTCCTCCACTGCCCCCAACTTGTCCTCTAGACATCTTTCAGAGGCTTGAAACATGGCCAGGTTCTGTTGCTATGAGTCTGACATTTAAGCAGCTAGCCCCTTTATTCCTTTTATGACAAAAGAAGGAGGAGAAGATGAAGCAGTTTTTGGTTTGACAATCAAGCAGACAGTGTTTGCTTTACACTTCAGTTTCATTACTCACAAATAAGGAATTTTTTAAGGAGCCATTAAAGAATAGTCATCTCGGGGCACCTGGGTGGCTCAGTGGGTTAAGCCTCTGCCTTGGGCTCACGTCATGATCTCAGGGTCCTGGGATGGAGCCCCACAACAGGCTCTCTGCTCAGTGGGGAGCCTGCTTCCCCCCACTCTCTCTGCCTGCCTCTGCCTACTTGTGATCTCTGTCTGCCAAATAAATAAATAAAATCTTTTTTTTTTAAGATTTTATTTATTTATTTGACAGGCAGAGAGGCAGGTAGAGAGAGAGAGAGAGAGAGAGAGGAGGAAGCAGGCCTCCTGCTGAGCAGAGAGCCCAATGCGGGGCTCAATCCCAGGACCCTAGGATCATGACCTGAGCCGAAGGCAGAGGCTTTAACCCACTGAGCCACCCAGGCACCCCAATAAATAAAATCTTTAAAAAAAGAACAGTCATCTGAGAAGGCAGGAGAACGCATCTGCCTTCCAGGCCCCAGTGTGCTAGTAAGTGGTATTTGTCAGAGAAATTAAAATGCTGAGCTGATGAGAGAAAAAGTCCCAGCATAGCCCAGCAACCCCTTTGTATGCATATTAATATCTTTCTTCTTGAGTATAGTCATTGAAACCACAGATTAGCAACACAGTAGTGCTGCAAATTAAGGAGACACTTGTATTCTCCTATGAGTCTTGGAAAAGGAGGACGAACTATCTGAGTTGAGAAGATTGCAACATGTCTCAACTTGTTGCTTCAGTAACACACAAGGCTGTTCTACATTGGCTTAAAAATGAGTGACAGTTACTTAGACAAAGATTTGAAACCAAACTTTCAGTCATGTAAATTCTTCCGGTGAGTCACTTGACATGTTAGAAAAATATGCGGACCTAAAAACAATGCTGAGAAGAAGTATCTTTAGCTTTCACATAAAGTCCGAAGTTAGAGAAGATACCCCTCATGAGATATAAAACTATAGGGCTAGTGAAAATGTTGAAAAGTTCCGAGATGATTAACTCTGATAATGATGATTGAGGAGTTATATTTATTTAGTTAGTTAGTTTTAAAGATTTTATTTATTTATTTGACAGAGACAGAGAGATCACAAGTAGGCAGAGAGGCAGGCGGAGAAAGAGAGGAAGCAGGCTCCCCGCTGAGCAGAAAGCCCGACGCGGGGCTCGATCCCAGGACCCTGAGATCATGGCCTGAGCCGAAGGCAGAGGCTTAACCCACTGAGCCACCCAGGCGCCCGAGGAGGTGTATTTAGATCAAGGAACAGATTCATTCTGTAAGCAACCTTGAGCACAAGAAAAGTTTCTGTTTGGGTTGTGAACAAAAACAGTAAAGGTCTGCCATTTGTTCTGGTCTTTCAACAGAGGCCAGAAGAATTACTGTCTCATTAAGGAAAATAGAAAATGAAATAAAATATGGTGTTTCTTTTATGAACTGGAAATAAAACATCGAAGTTGAAGGTGTAAAACTGTAACAATACCAAGACTCCCAAAGTGTCCGACTCAAAGTGAAGGCAATGTTGGTTTGTTTCTTAACTTCAATTAGTATGAATCATTCCATGGGCTTAAGCAATGAGGTGTAAATATAAAGACCCTGAAGCATTAATGAGCGTTTGAGAAATCCAAAGTCAAAAACCGAGCCCACACATGAACCCAAGTGCTCTAAAGTGTCTGTATGTCTCCAGAGCTGCTCCTCTACCGCGTTAACAGCATGGTTAACTTCAAGGTTCTAGGTCCTCAACTCTTTCCACTTCTTCCTAATCAGTCTGCTGTCTCTGGCTTCACTTCCTACATTGTCCAGCCAGACCCCACAATCCATCCCTTCAACCGCAGTCTTGCCAAGGCAATTAACTTTATTATTTTTTTGAATGGTTATTTACTGAACCCATTCTGGATCAATTCAGCCATTGGCTTCTCCCTCATATACCTGAATGTCTGGGGAAAAAAAAAATCACCGGACTATCAAAATTAATATTAGTAATGGATATCTCTGGGGACAGGGCAATGGGGACATTTCACTCTTTGTAATAATAAATGTTGAAGGAATGATGGAATTAGGGAAAAAAATCAGTTTTTGGAATCAGCATAGTAACAATTCAGGCAAGAGGCATCGATGAATGCTATTACCAAAGGGTGAAAGGGGAATGAGGAACAAATTTTACACAGTCTCAAAGTACCTCCCCCAAATAGTAATTATTTCAGTTGAGAAACCTGGTAGATATCATCTTAAGCAACTGATCAAATCAATGTCATCAGAAAGGGACAAACTGACATTGTGGGCTACCCATTGGGATTCAATAAGAAAAATCCAACTTCGCTTCTATGATGTTCCACGATGATCCAGGTCTGATTGTAAGGAAACTTCAAATAAATCTATGTTGAGAGATATTTTACAAATTTACTGGCCTGTAGTCTTAAAAAAAAAGGTCAAGTTCATGGAATTAAGAAAAGATTGAAGAACTCTTTCAGAGTGAAGGAGACTAGAGAGACATGACCACTGGGCACAGCACTACAGTATGTGGTTTTTTAACACCATGAAGCAATTAACTCAGTTCTGACACTATCTATTGTGGAGGTAACGTCAAATCCCACAAGTTAAGGGCTTAGTCTGACAAGACTGCCTCTTCCCAGTTCAGATGCCATTCACAAGCATAGGTTGTTACCTGTACTACTGACCAATTGGCTATAAATCAGAGGTTCCCACAACCCCTTCCTCAGGTTTGATTACTTTGCTAGAGCAGCTCACAGAACTCAGAGGAATATCTACTTAGGTTTACCAGTATATTACAAAAGGATAACAGGAAGAGATGTATATGCAAGATATGAGGTAAGAGGTGAGAAACTTCCATGCTCTCTAGGTATGCCACTCTCTCCTCAAATTAACCAACTGAACTCCATCTTGAGTTTTTATGGAGGCCTCATTATGTAGGCACAATTAATGAAATCATCAGCCATTGGCAATTGATTCAACCTCTAGCCCCTCTCCCAAAAAGAGGTCAGAAATGTGGGATTGAAATTTCCAACCTCCTAACTACATGTTTGGTTCCCCTGGCAATGAGTCCCCATCCTTAGGGGCTTTCCAAGTCACCTGTGGTTGAAAGGGGTTGTAATGAATATCAAGACACCTTTATTGCTCTAATGACTTAGGAAATTCCAAGGGTTTTAGGATCCCCATGCCAAAAACCAGGGTGAAGATCAAATATATATTTCTTGTTATAAACCCTGATATCACAAACACTTAAACCTGGAGTGGATACTTTACTATAAAGAATATTACTAAGATAATTGATATATGGGAGTTCTTTGCACAATTCTTGCAACTTTTCTGTAAGCTTGAAATAGTTTTAAAATAAAAAGCAAACAAAAAACAAAAACAAAACCCTGTTTTGCCATTTTTAAAATCATTAATCATTGGATACATACACATAAAAAACAAGTTTAAAGCAAATGTAAGTTATGGGGCACCTGGGTGGCTCAGTCCGTTAAGCCTTTGCCTTTGGCTCAGGTCATGATCCTGGAGTCCTGGGATCGAGCCCCATGTCAGTCTCCCTGCCCAACTGGGAATCTCTTCCTCTCTCCCCCTCTGCCTCCCTCTACTTGTGCTCTCTCTCTTACTCATGCTCTCTCTCAAATAAATAAATAAAATCTTAAAAAAAATAAAAATAAAGTATATGTAACTTATGACATTAAAAATAAAAATGAGGGGTGCCTGGGTGGCTCAGTGGGTTAAGCTGCTGCCTTTGGCTCAGGTCATGATCTTGGGGTCCTGGGATCGAGTCCCACATAGGGCTCTCTGCTCAGCGGGGAGCCTGCTTCCTCCTCTCTCTCTGCCTGCCTCTCTGCCTCCTTGTGATCTCTGTCAAATAATAAAATCTTCAAAAAAATAACTAAAAATAAAAATAAAGAGTGTCTATGAATTTACCATTCATTTTGAGAAATAAAAAATCAATAATGTTAAATTTCCCAGTACGCTCTTCTCTACCTCACACCTCCACCCAGGAAACATTGCCCTGAAGATGTTTTATCATTCCTTGCTTTCTTTAAAGACTTAGCACATATATAGAAATTCCTAAATAATGTTTTCTAACAACTAAAGAAATTTAGCTTTCCCCCCCTTCTTTGTTTATTGATTACTTTTATTTCTTCTTTAAATCATCTCTTTTATCCTTTGCCCATTTTTCTATCAGGTTGGGGCTTTTCCTTATTGGTTTGGAAATAATCTTTACATACTATGGATATTATATTTGTCTATTGTATATGTTGCAAGTATTTTTTTTTTCTATTCTGATGCCTGTCTCTTTGTAGCTTTTTGTGGCTACTTTTACTGTAAAGATATTTTAAATATTTATGGGGTCAAGTCTGTCCCATAAATTTATTTATGACCACTGGGTTTCTTATCCTATCCAGTAAGGTTTTCTTATTTAAAGATATCCTCCTATATTTTCTTCTAATACTTTGATAGTTTTGTTTGTTGTTATGTTTAGATCTTTAATCCATAAATAATTTATTCTTTGTTTATGGTGTGAGGTAGGGATCTAAATTGGCATTTTTTTCCCCACCTGTGACAGGCAGAAAGTGGCCCATAAGAGATATCAACATCCTAACCCCCAGAACCTATAAACATTACCTTACACAGCAAAAGAGATTTTACAGATGTGATTAAGGTTATGGAATTTGAAATGAGGAGACTTTCCTGGATTATTTGGGTGGACCAATCTAATTAACATGAATCCTTAAAAATGGACAATTATTCATGGCTGTGGCCAGAGGGAAACATGACTGCAGAATGGTTAGAGAAATGCAAAGCCGTTAGCTTTGGAGATGGAAGAGGAGGCTAGGAACCGAAAAATAAGGGTGGCATCTAGAACTGGAAAAATCAAGGAAATAGATGCTTACCTAGAGTCTTCCAAGAAAGAATGTAGTCCTGTTGACACCTTGATTTTAGCTCACTGACACCTGTGTCAGACTTCTGATCTATAGAACTGTAAGATAATGAATTCATATTGTTTAAGGCACCAGGTTTATGGTAACTTATTAATTAGAATTAATATGTCTCTCTAACCAGCACCTTTTATCAAATATTCCATTCTGTTCTTACTAAATTAAGATGCCATATTTATTGCATAAATAATTCCCATGCACATGTTTGTTTCTGAACTCTCTATTTTGTTTTGTCTTTTTTTTTTTTTTAAGATTTTATTTATTTATTTAAGAGACAGAGATCACAAGTAGGCAGAGAGGCAGGCAGAGAGAGGGGTAAGCAGGCTCCCTGCTAAGCAGAGAGCCCAGTGCGGGGCTCGATTCCAGGACCCTGGAATCATGACGTGAGCTGAAGGCAGAGGCTTTAACCCACTAAGCCACCCAGGAGCCCCTGAACTCTCTATTTTGATCCACTGGTCAGAATGGATCTCTTTTCCTGACCCAGAACCATATTTTTAGTTATTGTTACTTTATAATTTTTTTAATGTCTTGAATCCTTCCTCTCCTTTTTCAAAAAAATAGCAATTCTGGACTTGAACTCATGACCCTGAGATTAAGAGTCAGAGGTTTAACTGACTGAGCCACCCAGGCACTTTTTTTTTTTTTTTTTTAAAGATTTTATTTATTTGACAGACAGAGATCACAAGTAGGCAGAGAGGCAGGCAGAGAGAGAGAGGAAGGGAAGCAGGCTCCCTGCTGAGCAGAGAGCCCGATGCGGGGCTCGATCCCAGGACCCTGAGACCACGACCTGGCTGAAGGCAGAGGCTTAACCCACTGAGCCACCCAGGCACCCCACACCCAGGCACTTTTTAATCCCCATTCCTACCTCTAGGAATTTAAGACCTTATTTTTATTTAAGACCTTATCATTTCTCTCTTTCTTCACTTTTCCTCTTTCCTTAACCACTTTCTGTCTCTGGTTTTACCCTCCTCCAGTTCATTTTCCACTATGTTACTAGCATGATTTAAAATAAAGGTATCATCATATTTCTACCCTTTAAGTCCTTCGTGGCCATCCTTCATCTTCAATACAAAATCCAAATTCCTTGCTAAGGTGTATAAAAATGGCATGGTGAAGAATTCTGCCTATTCCACCAGTGTCATCTCCTGCCCCTTTGCTTCAGACATCAAAGAACTCGAAGTTCACAGAATGAACTACACTTTCAACCCATTGTATCCTTGGATATGTTGCTGCCTCTACCTAGAAGGCCTTCCATTCCTCCTCTGAGCCAATCAGTGCTGTATATTCAAAACTCAGAGCATCAGCTTCCCTTGGCAAACTTTCTGCATTCCTCACTGTTTCACTGAACTAGTGCCCCTCCTTTGCACTCCCATAGCAGCACAAATATATCTCTTATAGGAAGCACTTATCCATTTTGCAACTATAATTGTTGATTTACTTGTTTACCTCCCTCACTAGATAGTGATCACCTTAAAGGCAGGAACTGTCTTTCATTTATGTATCCACAGTGCTTAACAGAGTGCTAACAATCTTGTAATAATAACAAAAATATGAAAAATAATGAAGTAAGCGGTACCTCTTATTAAAACCTAGGCTAAGTGGTTTTCGTAATTCAATAACCACTAAGTGTCAGCTCATAATTTTGTGTTCTTTGAAGCTGTTTTTACCTAAAAATAATATTGTCCAGCTTGTTCTCTTGTCTTATTCACAAGACTTGGCTATAAGCAACTTTGGGATGTTTCCAAAGGAAGAAAGTTTCCTAGGTTGAACAAATTCAAAAGAACATGACTCAGACTCTAAAAGTAATCCAGAAAAGAATTTCTAACATATTTTGAATAGGAATGGTATCACCAGATTATTTTGATAGGAATAATCCTTATTTAAATGCCTGTGAGAACCACCAGATTTGGTTAGCCGCCCCTCCTCTGTGCTCCCATAGCAATGAACACAAACGTTTAGCCAAGCACAGATTGTGTCATATGGAAGTGATGTGTCTAAATATATTTTTTCCCATTACCAGTGGTTTTCAGTCAGGAGGACCATGCAGCCTCCCCACCTCCCATTGGTGTTTGGGGAAATGTTTGATTGTCATAATGATGGGAAGGATGTGCCCCTGTCATTTAGTCTCAAGAAGCCAGACATGGTGAACAGTTTACATTGAGTAAGACAGTCTAACACAACAAAAAGAATTATCCCACCCGAGATGCCCACAGTGACCTCATAAAGAAGCTGACATTATTTATCTTTGATTTTCCATTTGGCTAGGAGAAACCCAGCACAAAAAGTCAATCTGAACTAAAACCACAAAGTAATGGGGGCAGGAACACCTTGTCATAATGTGTAGGTTATTGGGCTTAAATGATCAGATTACTTTGTAATCACCATTCATAGTTACTTCTACATTTCCGTATTATATAATTGATAAAAGGTGAATGAATGAAAAGAGAATAAAGTCATTAAATCCAGATTTTTTTTTTCTTTTTTTTGGTCCAGGTAAGGTTAATTCTAATAGAAATGGGGGGGGGGACCAAAAAACAAAAAAACTCATCTTTAGTATTTTCTTCCATCAATCCACCCATCTCAGGGAATCTCCTTCATATTTTGGCATCGACCTCCAGAAATCTTCCCAGTTTGGCACCACCAAGGAAAAACATCCTGGCCTAAAATATGAACACCTGATATTCCATTCCATTGGGGTCCAAGGTCTAATTGTTTAAACTGATAATCCAGGTGAATCCCAGATATAAATTCCCTTCCAGTTTTAACATTCTATGATTCAATACCCATTAAAAGTCTGTAATATTTCACAAGTCCTTCCTAAGTTTATTCATGACTCTAACTTATTAACGAGCACTTACACTTTGTGCCAGTGCCATAAGTTGAAGGGCAAGAGAAAATTTTAAGGAGAAGGGGGCACAAGACCATTTCAGTCAAGTTGGTGATTTCTGGGCTGCTGGATTCTGGGTTACTCTGATCATGATTTTTAGGAAACCAGTTTCCAGTATTCCCTAGGTCCATTCCTAGTTGGAAAACAGCATTGTTTATTGTCCACTTTTCCTAGAATGTCAACTTCATAAGAGCAAGATTCTTATCAGCTTTATTTGTACTGCATTCCCAATGCCTAGAACCGTATCCGTTATACTGTGGCACTCATTAAATACTGTTGAAAAAATGAATGAATTAGTAAGTAATTTACCATAAGAATAGATTTATAGATTTTTTTTTATATTATTCATTTATTTGAGAGAGAGAGAGCATAAGCAGAGGGAGAGGGAGAAGCAGGTTTCAGGCCAAGCAGAAAGCCAGATGTGGGGCTCAATCCCAGGGGATCATGACCTGAGCTGAAGGCAGTTGCTTAACCAGCTGAGCCACCCAGATGCCCCAAGAGATATAAATAAATAAATAAATAAATAAATGGGTAGAGTAGCATATTCTATAACAAAAGGAAACTTCATGTTGTGAGGCAACTGTGTGACATATTGTAAGCTCTGGACTGAATTGAAAAGTCATGGGAGTGGGGAGGAACCTTTATGCATGACATGAAATATAAAAACAGATACGGCTGAATTATAAAGAGCCCTTAAGCTTGGTACAAAGATCAAGTGAAGTTCATTTATCCCTCAAGTCTGACCTGGGTGAAGACTATCTGACAGGCTTTCAACAAATTTTCAACAACTTAATTTTCAACAAAATTAAGATCAATTCTCAAGTGTTACTCTGAAAAGTCCAAAGTCCATTAGCTTAACCAATAATCCTGGACACACTTAAACCCTTATTTTACAGGATCCTAACATGCACATTAGGAACCAAGAAAAATATCTCGTAGGAGTAATGTTTAATACCTCTCAGTGGCATACAGAGAAATGACATCTTATTTATATAATTTGTGTTTAACAAGAACCAGTAATTTTTCCATTTTATGAAAGGACAAAATAAAGATATATGAAATATATAAGTCAACCATGGACTGCGAAAACCATCTTAAGTCAATACCACATCCTAAATGAAATTTCTATGCAACCAGACTGAAGAGAATTTAAATAAAATTGAAAAACCAACCCAAACATTGACAGCACCATAATTTCAAGACTTCAAATACTTCTTGATTTTAAGATGTCAATGTGAAATATGAGAAAGACTTGTGAAAACAATGTGCTTTATTCATTGCATAGGTTAACAAATTTTTTAAATGTTCCAAGTCCCATAGAGGGTTTCAGAAGAAAGTTCTGTCTCCTGGATCCTTAATTCAAAATCACTAACATGGGAAGTGTTTCCATTTGCAATTGTATTCAGTAGCAAATAACAGAAAAACATCACAATGGTTTTTTTCTGTGAGGGTAGATGGTGACATCAGGCCAGAAACAGTCCCAGCTATCTTTCTGCATCTCTATCTTAGCACGTGGTGTTTTGCCCTTCTGGTATTCTGTGGTCACAAGATGACTGCCCCATCTCTCTCATTGCACCTGAATTCTAAACAGGAACAAAGTGACAAGGCAAAGTGACAAAGAGCAAAAGGCATGTGCTAGCTAAAACTTGGAAGAGATTTTTCAGAACCCTCTATTCAGTGACTTTTGACTAATGTCTCCTTGACCAGGACTGGTCTCACCTGGCCACCCTAAGCTGTAAGAAAAGCTGTAAAAGGTGCTGCTTGGCTGACACGTTGCCCTACTCTTGGTTTCTGTAGGATCTATTCAGAGTAGACTGTTCAAGTTGATGCAGTATTGACGATCCAACTCAGGGGCACCTGGTTGTGAAAGGATGTGAACCTCAGAGGCAAATTTACCCTGATGCTGATGAAGCTTACACGTCAGCTTCCCTTACTCATATGCATCCCTCGAAAGCGTTGGGCTAATTCACCTGGCACCATGATGTGAAGGTACAGGCCTCAACATAAAGCTTGGTGACAAGCCACTCTGAAAGGACACTGGTGACAAACTACTCAGCGAGTGTCTTCAACTCAAAGACCAGTCAATTAGTCACTGATGAGAACATCTGAAATGCTCTGAGATCTCATATATGAAAGAAACTAGGTAAAAGTTTCCCAAAATTTGACGATAATCCTAAAATTTTACCTGACATTTCTGATAAGTTTTGATGCCGAAAGAAACTTTTCTAAGTTTTAAATAACAAATTTCAAGCTTGCCAGAGGAAAGCCTGAATGATTTTTCTAGTCTACATAAAATCTTTGAAACCTTCCTATGAAGAGGCAAACAATAAGCATGCAGCAAAAAATTATACTTTAAAAATAGAAGTGTGTCAGGGAGTTAATCAAATTTGTGTTGTTTTCCCTAGCTTTTGTGATATTCATGGTATTTCTTAGTTTAATAAAATCTAATTTGTTGTGACTCTTTTCCTCATTTTAAAATAGCCACTTGTATCCCTAATTTTGTATTCTTTCTATTAACAAGTTCTCTCTACCTACAAGTTGGGTAACTTTCAAGCCTCATGGAGTCAGGATCTGCCCTTGAGGCTCAGGAACCCTGGGAGTCCCCCAATAAGAAGTAATCTGTAAGGCCTTCCAGATTAACCTTTACATCCTTTGGAACAAAAGAGTGTAAGAAGAGTAACATCCCCTCAAGTCAGAATCAGAGCTGACTACAGATGCCCGCTTGAAATGTCCATTCCCCTGGGCTGTACCCTGAATTCACTTGGTCTTCTTAGGTGAAGGTCATGGTCAAACATTCCACGGCAGCCAGGAGAGGGCCACAGGAAGAAGCAAAGGGGAGTTGAGTTGTTAGTTCTCTTATTCTTCCCATGGTATCTTTACCATTTGTCATGTATCCATGTTAGCACTCTTTCTGCTTGGATATAAGAAAGGGTTTACCCAGCAAAACCAACACACTTCTCTAAGAATGTCCAGTAAACATCAATCTCACAAATTTCTCCTTCTTTGGTAGGATACATTCAGGGAGTGCTACCTATCAGAATCTTCTCTGAAGATTCCCACTGCACGCTAGTATCTTCAGAGTTTTGAAAAAGTGCAGGTGGATTGTCTTTGATTCCATCATCTCCCAATCTAATTTATCACAAGATCGTATAAACCCTACAATACATCTTGAGAATTTTTGCTCAAAATGGATGTACAAAGATTTTATTCATGATATTGTTATATTCATAACACAAATATCATGGCTCCAAAGGGCATTTGGATTTTTAAAGAGCTGTTGGTAACAAAAGAAAGCAATCTGTAACAATGGACTTTAGGGTGTCATGGCCCAAAGGGTAGATATAGTTTAAGACAATGTTAGGGGGCTGTCTGTACACAGTTCAAACTCCGACATGTTAATGACTGTTTTTCTAGCCATTCCCACAAGGCAGGTCTTGAACCTGCTCGCAAGAGAAGATTATAATGGAGGATGCTGTTACTTGCTTTCACTTCCATGCTGTAGTCTCAGATTTGGAATTAATTGCCTATTACATCAATAATACTTTAACACATGTACTTTTCAGTTTTTAATTACAGAATCCATGGAATGATTAAGGTACAAAAGCTTCTAATTTTCCTTGGTTAATAATAATGCCAGTTTGGATTGCCGTAAGAAATCTTGTTTAGGGACACCTGAGTGGCTCAGTGGGTTAAGCATCTGTCTTCTGCTCAGGTCATGATATTGGGGTTCTGGGATCAAGCCCTGTATTGGGCTCCCTCCTCAGCATGGAGTCTGCTTCTCCCTCTCTGTCTGCCTCTGCCCCCCACTTGTTCTCACTCTCTAATAAATAAATAAAATCTTTTAAAAAATAAATCTTGGGGGCGCCTTGGTGGCTCAGTGGGTTGGGCCTCTGCCTTCGGCTCATGTCATGATCTCAGGGTCCTGGGATTGAGCCCCGCATCGGGCTCTCTGCTCAGCAGGGAGCCTGCTTCCTGTCTCTCTTTCTCTGCCTGCCTCTCTGCCTGCTACGTGATCTCTGTCTGTCAAATAAATAAATAAATCTTTAAAAAAATAAATCTTGTTTAAATTGGCTTTTCAAAACATTCTGCTCAAGTATAAACTTTTATCAATAACCAAGCATTTGATCAAAGAAGGGAATCTGTGAGCTCAGCCATATGCTAAGATAAATCAAATGCATGAAGTTAGGAGCCATCCTTAGAAATATCAATCCTGGGGCACCTGGGTGGCTCAGTCATTCAGTGTCTGCCTTTGGCTCAGGTCATGGTCTCGGGGTCCTGGGATCAAGCCCCGCATCGGACTTCCTGCTCAGTGGGGACCTGCTCCTCCTTCCTCTGCTCCCGCTGCTTGTGTTCCCTCTCTCGCTGTCTCTCTCTCTGTCAAATAAGTAAATAAAATCTTAAAAAAAAAAAAAGAAAGAAAGAAAGAAAGAAAGAACAGATTCTAAGAGTGAATGAAAGGCCTACTTTAGGAGGAAGAGAATCACTACTGCCACAACTTCATAAGCCTTATCAAAACCCTGTGTCTTAAATGACACAAGATACATCTCCATGATGACTTCGAGTTTTCCATTTGCTTTTATTATTTATTTATTGTTTTAATAATGCAATTGCCTGGTCTTGACATATTTGGATCCTTTTTTTTTTTTTTTTTTTAAACACCTATATGCTGAAAGGAAATGTCTTACATGCCAGTGCATAGAGGACATTAACTGGGGCTCTCCATTAATGAAATACATTTCTCTGGTTTCTATTCATAATAGTCTGCAAACACAAAGTCCAGGAAATGTAGGAAAATCAGTCTCTGCAATCAGAGCTGCCACATATGGTTGTGCAGGTTGTGGACTGTACAATCCGCACAACTATATACAACACCTTGTGTTGCAATCTTTCATGCGGATCTGTGCTGTAATCTTCCATACTTGCAGAAGTAAGTTGACTGAAGAAGAGGAGTATGTAAAGAAATCTTATGAAATCCTGTAATTTTTTTTCACACATGAAGCAAAGTTGATAATTTATTCTCTAACTTTGAGTTCCACACTCTTTATTATGGAGTTAATTTTTGTAGTTGGGAGAAAAGTTTTGTAGTTGAGAGAGAAAATAAAATTTGGATAAAAATTAGAAGTGGGAGCTCATGGCTAGCTCAGTTGGAAGAGAATGAGACTCTTGATCTCAGGATCATGAGGTTGAGCCCCACAGTGGGTGTAGAATTATTTAAAAAAAAAATAATAAACTATTTTAAAAATTAGAAATGAAAGTCATTGTAATTATTTTCTATTAAGAGAAAAACATACATTTTAAATATTTTAATTGAAGTGCAAGGTTCTTGGCAATGACTCCATGAATCATTATTCTGCTCATTTCCTGCTCCTTTTCTAACACACCCCTTTCCTCAATCAGTTCAAAATGAAGAATGTCTACTGCTGGCAAGTTGGAGTCAATAGCAACACTTCCCTGAGATGCATTTTTATATATTTGCTGTTAGTAGAGATTGAACTAGTGAAATTCTTCCAGTCTTCAACATTAAAGACATGAAACACTGTTCATGAGCCAAACACCCCTTTCCCAACAAGATAATGTCAGACACTAAGAAGATAACAGTACCTGAACAAGATCTACAGTTAAATAGATACCATTTTCAAGGGGGCAATAATTAAATATATACTCAAATTTTGCTCCTGAAATTATGTATATCATCCCTGAACAATTGAAACTGTTCATTTTGTAAGATACTGTTTTCTTAGATCTCTTTTTTGGTGAATAAACATCTAAAAATGATTGATCTCTTGAGATTTTCTGTTGAGATCCCAATTAGTTCAAAGGCATTGTAGCTGCTTTAAGAGAGATATGGTGGGACTGTTTCATTGTATGTAGATAATTGTCTCCTGCTTATTAAAAAACATCACATACATTTTTTAATGCTCTCAAAAGTTGACATATTTAAGCCAATATTATAAATATAACCATATAAACAACCTATGGCCGCCAAGTAGCTGTCAATTTATATCTATGTCTATGCATGTCCTTAGTTGCATGGGCAGGGTTGGTAGAGAAGTAAAACAATGAATTTCCTCTCAGGAATGTGAGCAAGGGCATCCCTTTAAGAGGTTCTAAAAGACTGACTAACTTGCAGTTGAAATGCAAAAAAAGATGTATAGCAAAGGAAGCAGTCTGGCTGTAGGAGAGACTTCATAGTGAGTTGGCAAAGAAAGTTTTAAGATAGACTGGGGAGTGGCAAGGGTTGGGGCCTTTGCTGATCAAACTCAAAATACCAAATTTTAAGAGAAAAATACCAAATTCTACAAAGCCATCACTGTTAGTAATCAGGAAACACTGTCAAAAGTATTTTTTCATGTCAGGATATTGTCATATTATTCTTTTATCCCCCCATTTGTACTAATATATGCAAATGTCATTGCCTCTCTACTTCCTTTTTCTTTTTTTTTTAAAGATTTTATTTATTTATTCGACAGACAGTGATCACAAGTAGGCAGAGAGGCAGGCAGAGAGAGGGGAAAGCAGGCTCCCCACTGAACGGAGAGCCTGATGCGGGGCTTGATCCCAGGACCCTGAGATTGTGACCTGAGCGGAAGGCAGAGGCTTAACCCACTGAGCCACCCAGGCATCCCTCCTCTCTACTTTCTTAACTCGTTAAAGAAATTTGGAACTACAGAATTCCACTTTCTCCAAATTTTCTGGTTTTGGTGAGACAAACTGAAACAAACTCCTGAAACATTAAATATGAATAAATAGACCCTTAAAGACTTAGTTAGTGAGGTTATTTAATGTTTTACTTTGTTAAAACTTATTTTCAGGGTGTCTGGGTGATGCAGTTGGTTAAGCATCTAACTCTTGGTCTCAGCTCAGGTCGTGATCTCAGGGTTGTGAGGTTGAGCCCCAAGATGGATTCTGTGCTCAGTATGGAGTGTGGTTAAGACTCTTTCTCCCTCTCCTTCTGCCCCTCCCCCATCAAATAAATAAATAAAAACCTTTAAAAAAACCCCTTATTTTCATAATCTCTTCAAAAGTAGTGGGCATATGGCTAGAAGCTATATCTCAAGCAAATCATAATTTAGGCCATTAGTTCGACTAGAAGAACGAAATGTCTCTCACCTCCTGGAAGGAGGAGACCCTACCTTAAGGAAAAGGATCTATAAAGGAAAAGTGGACTCTGAGTAGTAAACCTGGAAATCTATTTTTACAAAGTGATAACATTGTTATAAGGTATTTAATTGCACAATGTTGGGGAAAAAGATACGTGATAAATTCCTAGATTTTAGGCAACGTATTTATACTTTAAATCTACTTATACTTAACTGGTAATCTCAGAATCTGAGATTTCTTATTTTAAATTTGATAGAGAAAAACATTATGGAAAAGGAAACTGGTTAAGTAACATTTCCCTTGAAATAGCATTTGTTTTAACTTCATAACAGTACAGAACTAGAAGCACAAATATAAAACACTCAAAAGAATTTAATATTGTGTTTTCAAAGTGTTATCATCAGACCGCCTGCATCAGAACCACTGGGGGGCCTTGGTAAAATGCAGATTCTTGGATCCCACCCCAAACTTTTTAAAATTGGGGTAGTTGAGAACTCCAGGATCTGTATTTCACCTAATACCCTCACTTGACTCCTAAGAATGCTAAGGTATGAGAACCACTGCACCAAAGTCTCTTGTCAACGGAATAGTCATCGTGTGCCCATTTTTTTTATCCATAGTACTTAACATACCACCTGGCCCTGGTCGGTAAATATTTATGTAGGCAACTTATATAAGGGAGATGGTCTTTCTCATCTTAAATCACAACTTAAGCCCAACCAAGAGTTTACATAGGGAAAGTATTCATCTAGGGGCACCTGGCTGGCTCAGTCCACAGAGTATGCAACCCTTGATCTCAGGGTTGTAAGTTCTAATACCATGTTGGGGTGTAGAGACTACTTAAAAATTGCTTTTTTTTTTTTTTTTTAAAAAAAGGGATTCATTTATGTTCTGTAGTTACTAGGGAAAAACAAGTGCAAAAAAAAAAAAGGTGAGAAGCAAAGGACGTAGGCTGGCCAACTAGAAATACATTATGAATGTATTTGATGTGCATATTTAATGTATGATATAAATGCATAGGCTCACTTAATGTGCTATAAATTTGTCAGCTCAATTAATTAAAGCATGAAACTTTTTTTGCTCAGAGACACCATTTAAGAAATAACAATGGAGGGGCACCTGGGTGGCTCAGTCAGGTAAACATCGCCTTTGGCTCAGGTCAGGATCCCAAGGTCCTGGGATTGAGTCCTGCATCGGGCTCCCTGCTCAGCAGAAAGCCTGGGTCTTACTCTCCCACTCCCCCTACTTGTGCTCCCTCTCTCACTATGTATCTCTCTGTCAAATAAATAAATAAAATCTTTAAAAAAAAAGAAAGAACGGATCAACAGAGCTCCAATATCTCAATTGCAAAAAATATATAAAATATTTTCATCTTATGGATGAGTAGAATAATTTTCAACATAAAAATTTGCACACTTAAAACTGCAATGGAAAAATCCTAGAATGAATATTCCAAAGTAGAGGATTGGAGTGGGTTTGGATAGGATGTATAAAAGGGTCATTATAACTATTGAATGAGCAGGTTGTTGAGAGCAGTGGAACTGGATAGAGTTGGTGGTTGGGTTGGCGGTGATGAGAATGGGAAGTTAGACCAGTATCCAAAGATGCATCAGAAGTGGGTCTGATTGACTAAGGGATGGAAATCAGAAATGATTACAACTGGCCTTCAAAACCCTGCACGATCAAAAAAATCTGACCCTAACAAATTTATCCTTTAATCTGGATATGCAAATCTTTGCTTATTTCAGTTCTTTACTGATTGTAAATTAAAGTCTCCCATATCTATTTACCTACTGATCAATTTTAATCCAAACTTATAGCACATTTCCATATTTCAGTACCTTATTTAACAGATAAAAGGAACAAAGCATGGCTCTGATATCACCAGAATCAACATTTTGGTAATATGTAACATAATTAAAAAATAAACCTCAAGACCTGTTCATCCAGTAAGTTTCTAATGAAAGGGCCATGTACCCAAATTCATTTTTCAAAATAATGAAAAGATTGTTTTCCAAAAGGTATCTGTAACTAAATTGTTTGCTATTTGGAAGTATTTCTCTTAGAAAAAGTCTATTAACAGTGTGTATGTATGTCTTTTAGATTGGTTTTCTAGACTAGCCCACAAAATCATGCTCAGGTCACTGAACTCAAAAAGCCCCAAGGATAATGAATCAACCAATCTACCTGCCTGCCTGCCTTTCTTCCTTCCTTCTTTCCTTTTTTTTTTTTTTTTTTTTAGATTTTATTCATTTATTTGAGAGAAAGAGTGAGAGAGAGCATGCAGCGAGAGGGTCAGAGGGAGAAGGAAAATTCCCACTGATCTGGGAGTCCAATGCAGAACTCCATCCCAGGACTCTGGAATCATAACCTGAGCTGGAGGCAGTTGCTTAACCAACTGAGCCACCCAGGTGCCCCAGTAATGAATCCTTCTGAGCCTTGATATCTACAGCCCAGAGTCATTCTGAAGTTGGAAGTTTTACCCATCCAGTGGTTTTTCCTGTATGTTTGTTTTGGGAGAGAGGCATAGCCAAAGTGGTATATCTGGGGTTGTTTTTGTTGGGTTAGTGTTTTTCAGTCACGGGGAAGGGTTATCTCGAACATTCCAAATAGAACCGGTTCATTTCAGAGCCTAATCTCTTGAGAAGGTTCTACACAGTAGAAATCGTGGAATTGGAGGTTTGGTATTTTTGTGTCTTCATCGCACAGAATGCCTGTGAACAAGTAACCTGAAATGTGGTTGTTATTTTATTTTTTTAAGATTTAATTAATTTATTTATTTGACAGAGAGATCACAAATAGGCAGAGAGGCAGGTAGAGAGAGAGGAGGAAGCAGGCTCCCCACTGAACAGAGAGCCCGATTCCAGGACCCTGGGATCATGACCTGAGCCAAGGCAGAGGCTTTAACCCACTAAACCACCCAGGTGCCCCGTGGTGGTTGTTATTTTAAATAGAGAAAATCCAAGGGGGGAATAAAGCTATCCCCACAGTGGATAATTAGTAAGTGCTAAGTAGAGGCCACACCTTTGACACAGCTGACAATAAAGGCTCATGGGCTCCCTTTCCCTAAAAACAGAGGCACCACTTGTATGAATGTGAAAGGCTGGAAAAGAGAGGCCAACAAGGAAAGAGCTTTTCCCCCTCATTAAATATAGAACCAATGCTATAAGAAAGTAAAACCCCTTTGAAATATGCAAATAGGCATACTGCTTCTTTGGAAAACACAATGAAAGTGGAAATAGTGGGCTTTCTTCCTCTCCCATGGCTATTCCTCAGCACTCCACAGGAACATTACATTCTTTAATATCTTTCAGTGCATCCTTCAGGTGTTTCTTTTGTCATCAGGTATGTGGATAATAAATTTCAGTTGAGTGATACCATCACATAAAGTAGTTTTCAATTTTGGTGTGTGAACAATAATGATTTGAACATACTTTTATTATATGACTATCTGGACGTTATGATTCTTTTCTCTACGTACCATTAGGATGACTTACATAGCCCATATTCCACAATCCTGGTGTGATGTATATGGACCCATAAAGGTAGGCTTGAGCTTAGACATTTTAAAACTTAGGCAAGCTAAAATTGGACAAAATTAAAACTATTTGGGAGATTCACATCAGATACTAATCACCATCAGAAATTTATGGGGATCCATCAGTTTCAGTTTGTATTTTTTTTTAATGTATCTAAATCACTTAAAAATTGCTTCTAAGTCACATTGAGCACTCAACTGAAACCCCATTTTCTATTATCGGCCTTCCTTATCCTAATTCCCTCACAAAAGCCTGCACATTTATAAAGTAAGTTTGTGATTAATTTTAAATTCACTTTACCAATGTTTGTCAATTCATTATGATTTAATGGCCCTCTCATTGTTTACAGATACATATGCAATGTTTTGACATCAATCATTGAACATTCTTTGAAATCGCTGGGATGGAGAGCCCCTGTTTGGTAAGAGCCACATCATCAACACTAACTCTTCCCGGCCTTACTTCAGAGGATCTGAGAGGACAACGGGGCCATACATACAACCATTCCATAAAGGAATCACCTTTGTAACACTTTTGACAGGAGCCATCCAGCCACAATTGGTCAGAAACTCAACTACTCTTTAGGTTTTAGCTTACTGGATGTATAGACGGATCTAACCCTTGAGAATGCTCCTCACAGTGGCCTCACAGCTGCTTTAAGTCACTCTTCCACTTTGATTCTAATCTTTGCTCTGGGACAACTCTCAAGAAATCTAAGTGGTTCTTTAAAGGAAGCTTTTCAATCACCCTGAAGTCATATCTTTTCTGCTCAAGTCTTCCCAATTTTTACTCCAGTTTAATCAGACCACAGCAAAGAGAGATGAGACTCTCAGCTTCCTTGGTCTGGACTTCACCATTAATTTAGCCTAAAACCACTTATACCAGCCTATCAAGCAATCACTCTATCTATCCATTTATACATTTACACAACTTACCTCACCCTGGGAGCTCATGTAGAAGCTAGAGTTTGGGACTGTTATTGGATTTTATTAACATTTATTGAGTTCCTACCATGCCTAAGGCATAGGGTAGTCAGATAAAATATAGGAGATTCAGTTGAATTTGAGTCAGATAAACAATGAATTATTTTTTTAGTATAAATATGTCCCAAATATTGCATGATTATACTTACACTAAAAAAGTGTTCATTGTTAATCTAAAATTTATATTTAACTGTGTGTCTTCTAGTTTTGTTTGCTAACTCTGCCAGTCCTTTTAAGATATTAGCTCATTTTACCTTCATAATAATATGGTGAAATTGGGTACAATTTTACTCCCATTTTATAGATGAACAATCTGATGCTAGTAGATTCCCCCAGTTAGTGACAGGGTAATGGGGATTCAATTTTTTTTTTTTTAAGATTTTATTTATTTATTTGTCATAGAGAGAACATAAGCAGGCAGAGTGGCAGGCAGAGGCAGAGAGAGAAGCAGGCTCCCTGCTGGACAAGGAGCCCGACGCGGGACTCAATCCCAGGACGCTGGGATCATGACCTGAGCGGAAGGCAGGGGCTCAACCGACTGAGCCACCCAGGCGTCCCAGGGGATTCAATTTTAACCTGTCTAAAAACACAATGCTTCAACCAGGACAAGGGTTAGTTAGAAATAACTGTTGAACTTCAGAAAAATGCAGATGCTAGGGCCTTTCACAGACCTACTGAATTAGAATCTTCAGTGGAATAGCCCAGGCATTTTTATGTTTGGAAAGAGCTGCAAATAATTCTGCTGTGCAGCTTGGGTAGAGAAGATCACTCCTACTGCTCCCAGATGTTTTCATATGAAGTGCTATTAAGCTGCTTGAGAAATCAATTTTTTTAACATAAAAGCAACATTTTATATTTATCCATTGGATTATTAGATCTGGTCTGTTTTGATACCATTTTAAATTATTTTCAAATCTTAATCCTGGCACTTTTGAAGATTCTTATTTCTGTAGAATAATAGTAATTTTTTTTTAGATTTTATTTATTTATTTGAGAGAGAGAGAGCAAGAGCACGAGAGGGGGGAGGGTCAGAGCGAGAAGCAGACTCCCCACCGAGCAGAGAGCTGGGACTCCAATCCTGGGACTCCAGGATCATGCCCAAAGGCAGTTGCTTAACCAACTGAGCCATCCAGGTGCCCCAGAGTAATGGTCTTAAGCTTCTTTTAGAGTCACATAGATTTTGGGGAATTTGAGGTAAGCTATAGATTCTTGGGGATCGGGAAAGACATGAACACCCATGCAAGTTGACACACAATCTCAGGAGTTCTGCAACCTGTTGATCTTAAAATTCATGGACCTTCAATTAAGAACCCATTCTTAGAGGATTTTCCACTCTCCACTGCAAAATTTACTAAAAGGGCTGTTAATATATTGTTAAGCTTTCCTAATTCTTCCAGTGAACTTCACTAAACTTTGAAAAACAAAACTAGATGCTTTTTGCTTTGTAAAAGTAATTTTAGGAGAAATAAGTAGTCCTATACCCTACTGATAAAAGCATGCATTAAATTTCTTCTTCTTCTTTTTTTTTTTTACTTTTGGCAAAATACACTTCACATAAAATTTACTATCTTATCAATAGTTGAGTAGTGTTAAGTACATTCACATTGCTGTGTAACCAATCTCCAGAACTCTTCATCTTGCAGAACTAAAACTCTATACCCATTAAACAACAACTCCCCATTCCCACACTCCTAGCCCTGGCAACCATCATTCTACTCTCTGTCTCCATGAATCTGATTCCTCTAGGTAACTCTATAAGTTAAGTCATACAGTATTTGTCTTTTTGCAACTAGCTTATTTCATCTATGTTTTAGTATAGACATTGTCTGAATTTCCATCCTTTTAAAGTTAAGATAATATACTATTTAATGAATATACCCCATTTTGTTTATCCATTCATCTGTCAACAGACACTTGGGTTGCTTCTGTCTTTTGGCAAGTGTGAGTAATACCACTAGGAGTATATGTATAGACAGTGAAAATTTATACAAAATTTATTGAAGGAAATTTAGCAGTGTCAATAAAGTTATTACAGATTGGTGAATGATAAGATATATAAGGACTATAAGAGAGGGGATAAGGGCAGCCTGGCTGGCTCAGTCTGTGGAGCATGTGACTCTTGATCTGGGGGTCATGGGTTCTAGCCCCATGGTGGGTGTAGAGATTACTTTAAAAAAATCTTTAGGGTAAAGATATAAACGTAGTGATATGAAGGGGCACGTGCACCTGAATGTCTATAGCAGCAATGTCTACAATAGCCAAACTATGGAGAAAACCTAGATGTCCATCAACAGATGAATGGATAAAGAAGATGTGGTATATATATACAATGGAATACTATGCAGCCATCAAAAGAAATGAAATCTTGCCATTTGCGATGACGTGGATGGAACTAGAGGGTATCATGCTTAGCAAAATAAGTCAATCGGAGAAAGACAACTATCATATGATCTCCCTGATATGAGGAAGTGGAGATGCAACATAGTGGGGGTTAAGGGGTTAGGAGAAGAATAAATGAAACAAGATGGGATTGGGAGGGAGACAAACCATAAGTGACTCTTAATCTCACAAAACAAACTGAGGGTTGCTGGGGGGAGGGTGGTTGGGAGAGGGGGGTGGGGTTATGGACATTGGGGAGGGTATGTGCTATGGTGAGTGCTATGAAGTGTGTAAACCTGGTGATTCACAGACCTGTACCCCTGGGGATAAAAATACATTATATGTTTATAAAAAATAAATAAATAAATAAGGGGAATGTCCTTTAAAAAAAAAATCTTTAGGGTACCTGGGTGGCTCAGTGGGTTAAAGCCTCTGCCTTTGGCTCAGGTCATGGTCTCAGGGTCCTGGGATCGAGCCCCATATCAGGCTCTCTGCTCAGCGGAGAACCTGCTTCCTCCTCTCTCTCTGCCTGCCTCTCTGACTACTTGTGATCTCTATCAAATAAATAAATAAAATCTTTAACAAAAATCTTCAAAGAAAAATAAGAGGGGGGATATAAAATTATGGGTAAGCGAGGGGTTAAACATCTAAATAGGTACATTGTACAGGAAACAAACTCAAAATTTCTATACTGGGTCAGAATTTAGAAGGATTAAATTCAGATTGGAATATTACTGTGAAAGTGGAAAAATCAATGTCAACTCAAGATTACCAAGAGAAATATTTTTTCCAGCTCTGTCATAAAAGTGGTCCAGCAGATTTAATGTCCTGGCTACACAGGTCAGGGAACCTAACGTGGAATCTAATTTGTAACCTTAGGTGTGTGCCCAGATTTTGATCTTTAATTCTAGCAGCCATTAAAAGTATCTAATCCCACGTCCTATAATAGAGGAAAAATCAAGATAGGATTAATATATCTTAATGCTTTCAGAAAGAAAGGATGTTTGTAAAACGTCAGGGTTATGTCAAAAGAATAATGGAGGCAACCTAAAGAAAAAAGATGTTTATGGTTAACTGAAATGAGTTTCATCTGTGAAAAGCTATGAGTCTTTAATGATATACAAAAAGGGAAAAGTCTACATATATTGTATAAAATAGAAATTGTAACCTAAAAGGGTGAATGTAATAGAATATGCTTAATTTTTTAATAAATAGGGGGATGTTTACATTTATGGAAGTTGTATGGTTTTTTCCCTAATGGAAAATAACAATTAATAAATTATACATACATATTTATTGATTCTAAGACAACTTTGGGGGTTTTGTTTTGTTTTGTTTTGTTTTACATTTTTAACATCTCTAAAATTGTGCTTGGGGCACCTGAGTGGCTTAGTTGGTTAAGCGACTGACTTTGGCTCAGGTCATGATCCCAGGATCCTGGGATCCAGTCCCGCATCGGGCTCCCAAGGAGTCTGCTTGCCATCTTACGCTCCCCCGCCATGCTCTTTCTCTCTCTCGCTCAAATAATAAATAAAATCTTTTAAAAAAATAAAATAAAATTGTGCTTCTACTGTGGATGGCTTTTCTAACTGCTGTTAGTAAAGAGTTGGGTGTTCATACTGGTAACAGCTATTCATGATGTTTCACTTTCATGGAGTAATGCACATTGTTGATAGTTCACAGGTTGAATTTAACTGTCATTTGAAATGTCTAAAAAAAAGTGTCTTGTGTAATTTTGGCATTTGTCAAAATGAGGTATTGTGTACACAGAAAGTCAATGAACAGAGCAATGGAATGTCCATTTGATATTAGCGAGGCCTTCATATTCAGGGGAATGTCAACATATGCTCCGTATTTTTGTTCAATGAGACAACTGAGTCCTTTATGGAAACCAAGAAAGAAAAAAGCCCACAAATAGATGGAGCTATGTTCTATTTTGTTACTAAGATACAGACAAAAAGATTATTACACACCAAGAAATACAACTGAAGGCAGGAAAAATTGCCAAATCCCTTGTAAGAAATAAAAGAATTTCAGTGGTGAGAGGCTAGTTTAACTAATGCCTAAGTCATTCCAGACTATTGTTAAGGCATTGTGCGTAGTTTAGTTAAATTTTCTTTAATAGGGGCACCAGAGTACCTCAGTCAGTTGAGAGTCGAAGAGTCTTGATTTCAGCTCAGGTCATGATCTCAAGGTAATGACACTGAGCCCCACCGTTGGGCTCTGTGCTCAGCACAGAGTCTGCTTAAGATTCTCTCTCTTTCTCTCCCTCTGCACCCCCCTGCTCATACTCTCTCTCTAAATAAACAAAATCTTTAAAAAAAAACAGGCTTTTTTCTTTCTTAGAAGTATATAAAATAAAGACACAGCTGACAATCAATAGCATCTTATATTTGATAAAATATGGTATGTATTTTTCTCTATTTGATTAAGAAGGGAAAGGGAAAGTCATAGAACTATGAGGTAGCCAAATAAATGAAAAAAGTAGAAACTTTACGAAAGATAGGAAGAGGTAGGAGACGAGGGTCCAAGCGAGGATAGAAAGACGATGGATTAGTCACATGCTCTGAAGAAGGAGAAGGCAGTAAAATCTCTATCCCTTGTCTCCATGGAAATGAACTTTCAGGGGTTTTGTTTATGTGGGTTTATTTTTACAACATTTTATTTATTTATTTATTTATTTATTTATTTAAGTAAGCTCCATGCCCAACGTGGGATCAAGATCAAGAGTTGCATGTTCCACTGACTGAGCCACTGACTGAGCCAGTTATGGAGATGAACCTTTAAAGGGTCTATTATTTCTAAGGCCTAGTAAGACTTATCTAGTTTCCCTAGAATGCCACAAGACCAGGATTTAATACTCAGTACTTAATCAGGACAAGATACTGATTTATATAATGCTAACCAAGCAAGCAACAACAAAAAAATGAATATATTATTTCAGGAAAAGAGACCATCTTGCAAGAAACTAAAATCTATGTGAAAGTGTGGATGTGAAAAGCTTCCTTGGTGTGAGTAAAACCTGAGTATTAAAAAGGAGACTTTCTTACTTCTTTCTTACCAAAGAAGACATACAGATGGCAAATAATCATAAGAAAAGACGTTCAGAATCATATTTCATTGGGGAATTGCAAATTAAAACTATCAGAAGATCTTACTCCACACCTATTAGAATGGCCCAAATCCAAAAACACTGACAACATTAAGTATTGGTGAGGATATGGAGGACAGGAACTCTCACTCATCGCTGGGGGAAATGCAAAAGACATAACTGAAAGACAGTTACAGGTTTTTTTTTTTACAAAATTAAACACACTGTCACAATATAGTCCAGAAATGGTGCTCCTTGGTGTTTGTCCAAATGAACTGAATATGTGTGTATACACGAAAACCTGCACACTGATGCTGTAGCAGCTTTGGTTAAAGTTGCCAAAGCTACAAAGTAACAAAGCTGTCCTTTAGTAGGTGAATGCATAAGCAAACTGTGATACAACCAGACAATAGAATATTACTCAGCACTAAAAAGAAATTAGCTATCAAACCATAAAAGACAGGGGTGCCAGGGTGGTTCAGTCAGTTGAGCATCTTGATTTCAGCTCAGGGTCATATGATAGAGCCCTGCACAGGGCTCTGTACTAGGCAAGAAGCCTGCTTAAGATTCTCTCCTTCTGTCTACCCCCCCACATCCCCGCTCCCATGCTCTCTCTCTAAAAAAAACAAACAAACAACAACAGAACCATGAAAGACATTGAAGTGGGGCACCTGAGTGGCTCAGTCAGTTAAGTGTCTGCCTTCAGCTCAGGTCATAATCTCAGGACCCTGGGATGGAGCCCTGCGTTGGGCACTCTCCTCAGCGGGGAGCCTGCTTCTCCCTCTCCCTCTGCCTGCTGTTTCCCCCTGCTTGTGCTCTCTCTCCATCAAATAAATAGAATCTTTAAAAAGAAAAAAAGAAAAAGACATTGAGGAACTTTAAGTGCATATTATTAAAGGAAGCCAGTCTGAAAAGAATATATACTCTATGATCCCAACTATATGACATTCTGGGAAAGGCAAAACTGAGGAAACAGTAAGAAAAGATCAGTGGTTGCCAGGCTTAGGTGGGATGGGAGGATATATACTCAGAATAGAGAGAATTTTTAGGGCAGTGAAACTCTGCTGTATGATACTATAATGATAGATTCATGCCATTAATTTGTGCAAAGCCACAGAATGTACAATACCAAAAGTAATCACCAAGGTAAACTATGGACTTTAGGTCATAATGATGTGTCAGTGTAGACTCATCAGTTATAACAAAAGTGCCACACTAGTGGGGGATATTGATAGTGGGGGAGGTTATGCACGTGTGGGGACAGGGAGAATACAGGAATTCTCTGTACTTAGTGCTCAAGTTTGCTATGAAATTGAAATTGCTCTAAAAAATAAAGGGGGTAGAGGGAGGAGAAGTATTCTGATGACAGATGACTTAGGGTTGAATAATCTCAGAAAATAAAACTACAAGTTAATTAAATTGATAATTTAGAGTCTCTGACCTGGTGTGAAGCAGTCTATTTTCTTTTCTTTCTTTCTTTCTTTTTTTTTTTAAGATTTTATTTATTTATTTGACAGAGATCACAAGTAGGCAGAGAAGCAGGCAGAGGGCGGGTGGGGAAGCAGGCTCCCTGCTGAGCAGAGAGCCCAATTTGGGGCTCGATCCCAGGACCCTGGGATCATGACCTGAACCAATGGCAGAGGCTTAAACCCACTGAGCCACCCAGGCGCCCCTGAAGCAGTATATTTTCTTTCTTTCTTATATTTGTCTCTCAGAAAATTACCAGAAAGGTATAATCCCAGGAAATATGGAAATTAATATTGTTGCAACCTTAGGAAGGTGTAAGAACAAGTATAGAGATAATTTTTAAAAATGTATTGGGGAGCACCTGGCCGGTTCAGTTGGCAGAGCATGTGACTCTTGATCTCAGGATCATGAGTTTGAGACCTACGTGGAGTATAGAGATTACTTAAATAATTCAAACTTAAAAATAATATATATATATATTTTAAAAAGTAATAATAAAATGAAAATGAATTGAACTCATGATATTGTTGCTTTAAAATTATAAGTTTGATTGTCACTGCTATTTAAAACACTTGAAATATTCTAAATAATTCTTTACATTATATTAAATTTGTAATTAAATTTTAAATCCCTGAAGAGAATCAATTTTTTTTTTTAAGATTTTATTTATTTATTTGAAACAGAGAGGGGCGCCTGGGTGGCTCAGTGGGTTAAAGCCTCTGCCTTCGGCTCAGGTCATGATCTCAGGGTCCTGGGATCGAGCCCCGCATCGGGCTCTCTGCTTGGTGGGGAGCCTGCTTCCTCCTCTCTCTCTCTCTGCCTGCCTCTCTGCCTCCTTGTGATCTCTGTCTGTCAAATAAATAAATAAAATCTTTAAAAAAAAAAAAAAAAAAAAAAAAAAAAGAAACAGAGAGAGAGAGATGACAAGTATGCAGAGAGGCAGGCATATGGAGAGAGAGGAGAAAGCAGGCTCCCCGCTGAGCAGAGAGCCCAATGGGGGCCTCGATTCCAGGACCCTGAGATCATGACCTGAGCCGAAGGCAGAGGCTTAACCCACTGAGCCACCCAGGCGCCCGAGAATCAATGTTTAAATGCTTTCAGAAAACCGATTCTCTAGTTTTGTTTATTAGCTATGCAAGCTTAGGGAATGAATGACATTATGGGAGTGGAGAGTGCTCCTGTCCATGCTTCAAAGCCCATAAAACTTCGAGAAGCCCCCAAATAAGTACAGATTAAAAGCCTAAAAATGCAGATTCTCCTGGAACAACATAATCAACTTTGAGAAATTTATTTTAAGGTATTAATGAAAACATGAGTTGAAGGTAAAGCTAGAAGGATGTCGATCATAGTGTTGTTAAGTGTAGTGAAAGTGGAAACAAATGTTCAAAAATGAGGCGTTTGATACTGATAAACATCCAAAAGTTTGCAGTTTATCTTATTAGGGAGGCTGTAAAAAATTAGCTGCTGCTCACAGAATGGTATAGCCCCTCTGCAGGGCAACTTGATAGTGTCTTCCAAAGCAACAAAGGCATTTTGACTCAGCAGTCCCACTCCTAGGAATTTATTTTAGGAATACACCTGTAATTACAGGAAATGACATATGTATATGTTTATTCTTTGCCCTCTGCATGTAATAGAAAAAGATGAGAAATAACCTTCTTTAGAGGACACTGGTTAAATAAACTATGGTTCATTCACAGAATTTTGTTTTGTGGCTGGAGGAGAGAATGAGGATGCTCTTGCAATACTAATAATGGAAAGGCTCTAGAAATAAGTTAAAAAAAAAAAGGAGCAGAGCAGTGTAAACAGTGTGTTCTCTTTTGTGTAAAAAAAGCAGGGGAAATAAGAATGTATATTTGCATTTGGTTTTATTTGCATAAGAAAACACCAGAAGGGGGAAAAAAAAACTAATAAAAGGAGTTACTTATAAGGAAAGTGGGGTAGAATAGGAGTGAGACTTTATAGTGTTTACCTTTACTATACTGTTTGGATTTTCAATTGCATGAATTGCTAACTAAATTATGATGTGTTGTAGGACAACATACTAAGTGATGATTAAAATGATGGTATAGTGTTCAAATACACAGAGAAATATTCAAAATACATAATGGGTAAGAAAAACATGTTATAAGAAAGTAATATATGATCCTATAATTTGAGGAATTATATTCACTTCTTTAGGATCACTTCCTAAGAGACTAACTCAGTAAAGTGTCCCTTTTAAAGTCTGTTTGTAGGGGCGCCTGGGTGGCTCAGTAGGTTAAAGCCTCTGCCTTAGACTCAGGTCATGATCCCAGGGTGCTCTGCTCAGCGGGGAGCCTTCTTCCTCCTCTCTCTGTGTCTGCCTCTCTGCCTACTTGTGATTTCTGTCTGTCAAATAAATAAAGTCTTAAAAAAATAAATAAATAAAGTCTGTTTGTTGAAGACCTAACCCCCAGTACCTCAGAATGTGACTGTATGTGGAGACAGTCTTCAAAGAGGTAACTAAGTTAAAATGAGGTCATGAGAGTGGGCCCTCACCCAATATGACTGATGTCCTCATAAGACGACAACATTTGGACACAGATATGTACGAAAGGAAGCCTATGTGAAGACAGAGAAGATGGCCATCTATAAAGCCAATGAGAGAGGCTTCAGAAGAAACCAACTCTACCTACATACACCTGGATCTTGGACTTCTAATAGAATTATAAGAAAATAAATTTGTTTTTTTTTTTAAGATTTTATTTACTTATTTGACAGAGAGAGATCACAAGTGGGCAGAAAGGCAGGCAGAGAGAGAGGGGGAAGCAGGCTCCCTGCTGAGCAGAGAGTCAGATGCAGGGCTCGAACCCAGGACCCTGAGATCATGACCTGAGCCAAAGGCAGAGGCTTAACCCACTGAGCCACCCAGGTGCCCCAATTTCTGTTGTTTTAAGATACCTAGTCTGTGGGACTTTGTGACAGCAGCCCTAACAAACTAATACGCTATGATCCACATTCTCAAGATTTTCAGGAGTTTGTAGCCATCAGTGATGTACGACAATGTCTGTTTCATGCCTTCTACTAGCTAATTAGGTAAGTAAAAATACGATATCATGCCTTAATTTGCATTTCTTTTCATTTTCTTTGTGTTAAAAAGTTACATTACTGCTCTTCTGAATTTGAATGTCATTCCACTGCCATGATCTGTGAACCAATTGATTAGTCTTAGATGAATGAAGCTGCGCTGGAGTGTGGTCACCAAGGTGAGTATTTATAGTGACCCCCACCATGGTCAGTACTGTTTCCTTTATGTCTTGGCAGGGCTGCTCCACTCTCTCTCCTCTCTCTCCATCCCAGGCCTCAGTATGACTGATGTTTTTCCAGCTTTTACACCAGTTCTCCCAAAGACCACACCTAGGCAAGTATGCAGGACAGGCAAGACTTTCAAATTGCTGAAATAATTAGAAAATCCCCATAATGAGCCCATCTAATGGGCTGAGCAACACATCAACAAAGACAATTCCCCCATACAAGAACAAAGCAAAGCAAAGCTTATATTGGAACCATCTAGGGACTAAACTAGATCCCTTACACAGAAGAACTTGCTGGCTAATTAAGTCAGGGCAAGGTTAATTCACTGACAGTGCCATGAAATGTAAAGAGAGAAGCTAGGAAGTGCTAACAGGAAATCGTTTTTCTGACTTACCAGCAGGAGAAAGGAAGCTGCATTTGAACTCAGATGCATCCCAGAGGCTGTTGAGTAACTCACCCAGCACTGGACCTACCAGGGAAAGCCAGTGCCAAAGGCACTTCTAAACACAAGTCTATCTCATAAGATCTTTGTGGCGACCTCCTTTGGGCACATGAAAACCTTACTTCTGGTTGATTTCTCTACTTCCTGTCCCATGTTACATTCTTAGAAACCAAAAAGTGCTCTGAAGACAGATGTTCAACAATTCAGAGAATTCAAATCTTACACAATGGCCAGTGCCTGACACACAGTACATATTGCCACAGAATGTTTCATGCAACAAAAATGTAAAGTATTGTCTTATTGCTTACCTGGCTCACTTTGTGTAACAGATTTTGGTTGTAGGAAGACTTTTGGTTTTCACCACAAATTATTTCAAACTGTTTGTCATAGTAAATTCACTTCCTCTTCCTTTTTTTTTTTTTTTTTGCAGTTAAACTCAATTAAGATGCCACAGTGTGGTTACCCCATATTTTAACATGTCAGAAATATAACATATAAAAATACTTCGTTGATGTGCATACCAAAGTTTAATTTCACAATACTGTTTTCTGATGAGGGAAACAAAGGCAAAAGAAAAATTAAATTTCCTTATTACTTACAGTCCATTGACAAGTCCTTGAAGTGGGCAGAGTAACCTGCCTCTGGGAGCTCAGCTGCCTCAGTTCTGACACTTTGCTAAGGACAAAAGGCAATCTTAGCCTGACCCCCCAGGATCCTGTGAATCTACTTTAAACGTATAGAAATTCCTCTGGAAACTTCCTTTATCCCTAATCCCCAAGATAGGTTAACATTCATCCTCCAAGCTTATGGATATACATCTGAAGGGTCTGATGATTAATTTTTTACTAAATGTAATAAATGACCTTTTCCTAATAGTACCTAGCCCCCTCAGGGTCCTGTTTCCAAAATATGTTGGAGGCTTGTGCTGTCTCTAACCACCACCCAACTTGAAAGTCGATAACCACCACCCCTCAAAACCCCAATGCAGCTCTTTCTGCCTATGGGTCCTGTCCCTATGCTTTAATAAAACCATCTTTTTGTACCAAAGACGTCTCGAGAATTCTTTCTTGGCTGTTGGCTCTGAACCCCAACACTTCTATCATTTTCCACTGACCACTCTTAGTCTACTATTCTAGATCACGAATATATCTGGTAATACAGGAATTAAATGGATCTTCCTTTCCCCTTTCCCTTCAGTTTACAGCCTGTCTAACCAGCCTTGCCAGTTTGGAACTCCAGAAATTGATTAGCATCTGTCTAAGTTCAGCCTGGCCAGAGGTTGTGTTTTATCATATGAAAATATTTCTGGTTCCCTACCTGAAAACTCCACTCCTCCTAATGCTGCCTTCTTGCCACTTATGCCCAACATCCCCAAATTTCCTGAGATCTCTTGGGTTGATATTATCTTTAAATCTTGTAATGAGTCCTGACGTTTGAGTTTATCATATCTTCCTTGCCCAGGTAAGTTAATATGTTCCCTCAAGTGAATAAGAGAGATCCTGTTAGACTTCCCTTATCAACATCAGTGTGGTCTAACGGAGAGGGATTCAGAACCAGGAAATAGAAGATTTCAATTCCAGCGCCAGCTCTTTTTATAACTGGTTATGTGACCTTGGAAAAGCAATTTAAGTCCTCTGTTCTTCTAGCATATAGTTTCCCAACTGTAATAAATTTTATAAGTCCATTCTGTCCTCATCACTTTTATCATCAAAGAACATTTATCACATTTCTTCTTGGTGATGGCCCCTTGCAGGGTGAGGCAGGTAGTCAAGGGCCCTGTTAATCAAGGGCCTAAGGCGGAGCATTGCAGCTTCATATGAGGCTTTGTTCAGATGAGCCTCCTATGAGAATTTGTTCACAAAGTTTTACTGCTTTGGAGGGATAAGAGAAAAACACACAGTAAAAACCCTTTTTTAAAAAAAAATAGTCAAATTTATTTAATATTTTAAAAAATCTGTCCTTTATCTTAAGATTATACCTAATATTTTATTTTGGTATAAAATCAACTTCTTTTATAAAATTGTGGTCATAGCAGGTGCTGTTTTCTTTTCTTTTCTTTCTTTCTTTTTTAAGTAGGCTCTATGAGCAGCGTGGAGACCAATGCAGAGCTTCAACTCATAAACCTGAGATCAAGACCTGATCCGAGATCAAGAGTCAGATGCTTAACCGATGGAGCTACCCAGGTGCCCCAGTAGATGCTACTCTCTAAAATTGTATAGACCAAAACAAAACAACAAAAAAAAATTTCTTTTTAAAAAATGTTTGTCTCCAAAAATTCTGCTAAAAGTTGAATTGTAAGTCTAAGGTCTGGACTGAGCCATAACTCCCTTGAAAAAGGGTTTGCATCCTGCCTCTAGCAGCTGATATTCTCTTCTAGACTCTGTGGTGTGGTTTTAGAACATTCTGAGCTGATGGTCTCTGGGCAAACTGGGGCCTAGTGTCTGCACTGCCTTGTAGTGTCCATGCAGTGTGGATAAGTCCTTTAACACTTTTGCATCTCAGGGTACTCATCTATAAAATGGAGTCAAGAGAGGTGTTGGGGAGGGGAAAATTTCCTCTTTCCCCTCTTAGTTCTTTTGGCTGGTTGAATAATTAAAATGACAGACTAACAAGAGTAAAACAAATTTAATTACCTACTTACCAAGACTCCACACAAACTTGAGAGATTCCAAAGACAGGCAAAATAAGGTAAATAAGTCATCTTGAACTAAGGAGAAGTGGGTAGGCATCCAGGACTTCAAAGGGAAGGAAAACAATTCACAGGAAGATGAAGAAGAGTAAATATTTGCTAAACAAATGTTTACTGGACTCAGGAACAAGAGGACACAGAAAAGAATTTTAACAGATTTTGCTATATACTTCTCTGTCCACCACACCTAGCTCATATTATTCTGTAGCTATGAATGATTTAGAAGCAGGTCCTCTCTTCTAAATTCTTTTAGGCAGTAAGGGAAAAGTCAAAGTTTCTTCCTGAGCCTTCTATTTCTTAAATATAATTAACCTAAAATGAGCCATTTGCCAGAGATATTTTGGGGTGGTAAATTTTGCTTCCCTACAGTGGTCACTTTTATCCTAATGAATGACAAAGATTTTCTCCTTGACCTAAATGTATTCTGGCTCTTCTAAACTCTCAAGGTCCTGACCTTGGGCTCCATCCTTGAGCCATTAGTCCAGTTTTAGCAAGAATCCTCTTGGGTCAATTTAGCAGAAAATCCCCCATCCCTAATATCTGATCAAAGTCTTCATCCGCCTCCCTCAGTATCTTATCACTCTGGCCTGCCTTTAGCAAGAATCCTGTTCAGTCAGTCTAACAAGAATCCCATTAGCCTTGATGTTTTCTCTTAGTAATTTCTCATACCCTGATCTCCACTCTGCTCTTTGGCTATAAATCTCCACTTGTCCTTGTATTTAGAGTTGAGCCAGATTTTTCTTCTTTTTAAACCCCATTGTAGTAGCCTCCTTGAGCAAAATCTTCCTTTTAACAAGTGACATGAACAATTTTTTTTAAAAGATTTATTTATTTGAGAGAGAGAGAGTCTTAAGCAGACTCCACACTGAGTCGGAGCCCAGCATGGGGCTCCGTCTCAGGACTCTGAGATCACTACCTGAGCTGAAACCAAGAGTTATTTGCTTTACTGACAGCACCATCTAGGTGCCCCAGTAATTCCTTTTTTAACATGGGCATGCCATGTGCATATGCATAGATCTCTGTGCCCCCTTCCCTGAACACTAGTTGCAGTATACATCTTCACCGCTTTCACTCTCCCTTGGTAAGGCACATCTGGATGCCAGGTGAGGTAAATTAATGCCACTTTGACAACAGTTCTCACGATGGAGTGGACCTCAGAATAACCTCCAGCTCTTGTGCATCACAGGTTGCCAAGGCCCACCTAGAGCCTCTGATTCAGTAGGTCTGGGGTATGACTTGAAAATTTGCATTTCTCTTAAATGCAAATGATGCAAATGTTGCTACTGGTAGTCCTGGAACCACATGGCTGAGAACTATGGTAGGAGAAGAGCTTTGAATCCACTACAATATTGAAATCAGCCAATCGTTCAGTCAATCATTCACAAACTACACTCATTTGTATTAAATAGCCTTCTACATTTTGGGTTAACTGCTGAGTTAGCAATGTCTCAAGGGTCTTCTAGCTACAAAAAAATTCTATGGTGTTTAAGTGAAGTAAGACAATGAGTTTAACAATGGAAACCTGGTTCCCACTGCAATCATACCCTCTTTCAGTTCTTTCTGGTATCTCCTCCACCCCACCTGCCTGAAGACTCTAACACTCAGTGACACAGGGACCAGGGACGGCATACTGTGGTTTTGTTTCCTGCATGAATACAGAACAGAGTAGTCTACTACAAGTCCTGGCAGTTGTGATGAGAATCCTTTATTCACCCCAGGACTCTAAGGAGATCAGATCTACATTCTGACTTTTCTGGCTCTAAGGGAGGTCATTCCAGCCCTAGCAAATGCTGCAATTTGCTTTTAGGAATGTCCAAGACAGGTACCACAGTGATGCATTGCCCTCAGGTCATTTTAAGTTGAAATCCAAAGGAAACAAAGAAAATTTAAATTACATATATATAGGCTTTCCTAATACTGATGTATTTTCTGTGGAAACATTTCAGTCAATTATTCTTCAGAGGCTGATTGCCCAAGAGAAAGAAGAAATGTTTCTCTGGGGGTTTTGGAAGTCTTTTGGCTTTACAGGTCTGCAAGAAGCCAGGAAAGGTAACTTAGCAGCATAGGGAAACCCTGCAGTTCAGGGTTTTTTTTTTAAATAAAAATAAATAAAATCTTAAAAAAATAAGAATAATCAATTAATGGTTACTTATTTTTAATTAAAAAGCTAACATGGTATGTATCAAGATGCTCCATGTGGCGGGCATTATTATAAGGGCTTTCCATATTAATTTATTTAATCCTTACAATGGTCCCATAAGTACTATCATTATATCCATTTTCCAGACAAAGTAACTAAGGCACAAAGATTAATTAATTTGCCCAATTAATTAATTTGCCCAAGGTCATAGCAGTTAGTAAGAGGTAAAGATAGAATTAAAACCAACTCTGGTCTCAAAGTTGTGTTCCCTGTTGCTTTTTTTTTTTATTTTTAACAGAGAACAACAACTTTCTAGATTAATTAAATCTATAATTCAGATGCTTTATTGAACCGTTTGACAATCAGAATCTGTTATGGGTTGAATTGTGTCCTCCCCAAAAAGATATGTTGAAGTCTTAACCCCCAGTATTACGGAATATGAACTTCTTTCAAAATAGAGTCATTGCAGATGTAATTAGTTACTTCATACTGAAATAGAGTGGGCCCTTAATCCAGTATGACCAGTGTCTTTATAAGAAGGCCATGTGAAGAGAGACACAGAGATAACACCAAGTGACTACAAAGATGGATATTTGGGATAGGCAGTTGCAAGACAAGGAATGCCAAAAACTGCCAACAAACCATCCAAAGCTAGGAAGAGGCAAGAAAGGATTCTCCTACAGAGTTCAGAGGCAATAAGGCCTGGCCCCAACACCTAGATTTTAGACATCTAACCTCCAGAACTATGGAGATAATAAACTTTCATTATTTTAGGCTATCCAGTTTGTGGTTACCTTGTTATGGCAACCCTAGGAAACTAATGAAGAGCAGATACATTTTTTTCTCCACTGTCTTCCCCTCTCCCTCCCAAATTTCAACAGGAATGCCCTAGACTAGAAGATCCACTTGGTAGGACAAAAGGCAAAAATCTGAGTTGTTCATTCATTCTGAGCCTGCCTGGCATGATTCCCAGCACATGGTAGGTGCTTAATAAATGTTTGTCGATTGGATAGATGCTTCCAACATTTACTAAAGGCCCACTCTTTGTCACGATTATCTAGAAATGGCACAAGTCCCAGAAATCAAGAATAGGCAGTTAGTTACATTCCTCCTTTCCACAGATGACGTGGTAAAAATTAGCCACTGGAATGTCTTCCAACCATCCTTAACACAAGTAAAAATGACTGTTAAGATTTTGCTTCTGGGGCCTCTTGTTCCATTCATCTGGGTATTTTTGAGTAATGCTTCACCTCTTCTCCATTTTCTTGCCCTCCTCCGGTGGAGGTGCTAATGAATGGAGAAAGGTATGAAAAGCAGACGGCAGGAGGGAGAAGTACAACCCTAAACCTGATCATGAGTGCTTGGATAATTGAGAAGACATCACTGTCAAACTAGAAAAAGCCCTCTGAACACATTTTAGACATTAGTATCTAATGAAGGCTCATAATGGTACTCTTAAAAAGTTTGCTCAAAGACAAAGAATGAAATGATTTTTCCAAAAGCAAATTTATTAAAGATGTTGAATTAAAAGAGCAGAAGTATATGTAGTACAGCCTCATTTTTATAAAACAATGATAAAAATTCCTGTGTGGGGCCGCCTGGGTCGCTCAGTGGGTTGAGCCTCTGCCTTCAGCTCAGGTCATGATATCAGGGTCCTGGGATTGAGCCCCGCGTCAGGTTCTCTTCTCAGTGGGGAGCCTGCTTCCCTCCCCATCCCGCCTGCCTCTCTGCCTGCTTGTGATCTATTTCTCTCTGTCAAATAAATAAATAAAAAATCTTTAAAAAATTCCTGTGTGTATATGTGTGTATAAAACTGTTTATGTACTTACTGGGGTATAGTTGTTTCTAGGCATTGTCAATGGATAAAGTTGGGTTTTCTGATATTAGTTTTAAGAAATAAAGCATCCTAATTTATAAACTTATAAGATATTCACCCACTCATTCCTACTCCCCTTCCCCAGTAGTCTCTCTGTGAGTACTTATGGATTTCCATTGGTTGAGTCCCACATACTAGACCCCCAAGGAAATAAATGTCATGGTCATCTGTGGAAAATTTTGGAACACACAGTGGGAATAAGAAATTAGGTTTTGTTATTTTAGGCCACCAAAATCTGGGGTCATTTGTTGCAACCACAGAATCTAACCTAACCTGACTCTTACAGTAATTGTGTACAAGGCACTGGGCTAGGTACATTTGTACCTATTTCTATTTAGTCAATTTATTTTATTTTTAAAACTTTTTTTTAGAAAGAGAAAATGCATGCACACAAGGTGGGAGGGGCAGAGGGAAAGGAGAGAGGTTTTTTTTTTTTTTTTTTTTAAGATGTTATTTATTTACTTGAGAGAGAGCAAGAGTGAGCACAGAGGGGGAGAGAGAGCACAGTTAGAGATGGAGCAGTAGACTCCCTGCTGAACAGAGTCCAACAGGGGACTCCATCCCAGAACCCTGAGATACTGACCTGAGCCAAAGGCAGACACTTAACTGACTGAGCCACCCAGACATCCCAAGAGAGAGAATTTTAAGCAAGCTCCATGCCCAGCACAGAGCATGATGCAGGACTTGATCTCACAACCCTGAGATCATGACCTGTGTCAAAATCAAGAGTTGGTTCCTTAACCGAGCCATCCAGGTGCCCCCAAATAAAAATTTTAATAGAAGGAGCAAGAAATATTAGGAAATTAAAATCTTGTTTGCTTTCACATAAATTGGTGAGCCATCAACAGAGCAGAAGATCTATTAGAAATTTAAAACTTGCCAAATTTTCTAAAAGGCATCTGGTACTCAATTCTGATATAATAAGGGCCAGTCTCTCTATGACAGAGGTTAAAACCCCAAGAGAAACAGAGTAACAGGGGTATGTTTTCCATGTAAAAATCTCTTCGCTAGAATATGAGGACTCCATGTCACTGTACAGATTTATGAAGAAAACAGAATTCTTAATAGAGCCTCGGGCATCTGCTCCTATCATGGAGGGAAAGCACTCCCAGAAGCAAGTAGACAACATTTGCCTAGAACCTGCTATTATTACACTCTGTGCATATGGTAGCTAAAAACTCATTAGTTCTATAATTCTGGCTGAAGTTGGCAAGCCACCTCCAGAAATATTTCATACAAGCAAAGTGACAGATGGCAATTTCCTTTGTTATAGGATGAGCTGGTTAGGGTAGTGGTCACATGCAAGTCATCTAGATAAGGGTGAAACTACTCTTAAGTAAAGTAATTTATCTGCAACTTCTGATAAGTCAATCTTCATAAAATTGGCCTCATTTTTGTCATCCAAAATACATTATTGGTCAAACTTACATAATCTCTTTCAAATAGGATTAGAAAGTGTATTTCAGTGAATGTTGTGAGGTTGATATATAATTATTTAGTAGGAGCAAAAAATCAGAGGGTGGTCATTTGGTTCTGATTTCCCTCCAAAGCTGCAGTTCCTTCTGTAAGGGCTCTTTGTTTTCTTCTCCAGCATACCATCCCCAACCTCCTTTTAGTAAACATGTACTAGACAGTACTATATAATACAGTACTATATAATAATACTTTTGAGGCTCCCTACCAACTCCTCCATGTACTTCAGGTAGAGCGGACCCCTACTTCCATCCCCATACTCTAAGTGATGAATACATGACCCAAATCTGGCCAGTCAGAATACTGCATCTCCAGCCCTCAAGATTATTCAGAGATGGACATGTGACCCAACTTGAGCCAGTGAGAGTGTTATTCCAGTTTTGTGCTGGAACTGTTTAGAAAGATATTCCCAGATCTCCTGAGTGGCCCAGTCAGTTAAGCATCAGACTCATGATTCCAGCTCAGGTCATGATCTCATGGGTCATGATATCGAACCCCAGGTGGGGCTCTGCACTTAGTGGGGAGAGTGCTTGAGATCCTCTCTCTCTTCCTGTGCCCCTCCCTCCCCACCCACTCTCTCCCTTTCTCTCAAATAAGTAAATAAATCCTAGAAAAAAAGAAAAGGAAAGAAAGAGATATTCTCTTTCCAATGGATAGAATGCAAGCCTTAAGTTATTTTTGGAATCTTTGCTACCACTTCAGACAATGCAAGCAAACAGAGGAAAGCATAATCAAAAGATTCCTGGCTTCATTTTTTGGTACACAGGTCCAAATAATCTTAAAGCTACCATACCCTATACTTTTTCATTTACATGAGTCAGTAAATTTCCTTTTTTGTTTTAAGCCAGTTGGATTTTTTTTTTTTTTCATTTGCAACCATAAGAGTTCGACTAATGCACTCACTATCATAGGACAAACAGCCAGAAAAAATATTAGTCTTTCCTGGTCTTATCTCAATGACCCACTGAACCAGTAACACAAAACAAATAAATAAAATTTCAAAAAAAAAATTTCTTCCTAATATAGTCCATTTTCCCAAAGAATCTCAAAGCATTTACAAGCCTCAGAGAATAATACCCTAGAGTTGTACAAGGCACTCTTGTTAGAAGAGTTAAGAATAACATTGACTTTTTCCTGAGAATAGTCTATGAACCAAAAACCATACAAGGCATTTTTAACCTTTACCTTACTTAGTATTCACTACTACTTTATTAGATTGGTATTATTATGCCAAATTTACAGATGGGGGAGTTGAGTTCAGAGAGGTTCATTCTTCTCAGGTGACTCACCTTATAAGTGACATCCATTACATTTAAACTCAAGTCTTTGCAGCCCAAAGTCTATCTTCTTCTAAGCAACATGGCTTACCGCCTTTCTTATATCCATATTGACCTTTTTGTTAATACCTCCCTATTTACACTTCTGACTAACCCTTCTTCTCCTAAGTTCCTAGCTGTATGGCCCCAAAATGGGCACCTGACCTGGATGAGGTAATTGTATTCACTCACTTCAGAATTTAAATATGGGACACAGGGGCACCTGAGTGGCTCAGTGGGTTAAAGCCTCTGCCTTTGGCTCGGGTCATGATCCCAGGGTCCTGGGATAGAGCCCCCGCTCAGGCTCTCTGCTCAGCAAGAAGCCTGCTTCCCTCTCTCTCTGACTGTTCCACTTACTTGTGATCTCTGTCAAATAAATAAATAAAATCTTAAAAAAAAATAAATAAAAATAAATAAATAAATAAATAAATAAATAAATAAATAAGGGACACAAAAGGAAGTTGCACTCAGTGGTAGATTCTTGAGTTGAAACGGCATATATGTTACTTATAAATCACACTTTTCTAGCTTAACAAAAACATCATCTTAAATCTTTCAATTTTCCAATGATTTACTCAAATTCTCCTATGTTCTTTCCCAAGATCTCCTCTGTAGGGACTTCCCCCTGAACTGTCCAAGACTTTCAGGGGCTTTCTTCATACAAAAGGATCCACCCTGTCAAACCACAAAAATAAAGAACTTGAAATCTGATTAGATCACTACTAGCATTAGTCTTGCCCCTGCCACACAGCATCACACTTCAGTGTTGGTCTTGTGCAGGCTGATGGATGATGCTTGCCTGTCTTCATTAGCCCAGAGTCTCATGCTTGGCCTCCAAGATCAGAGTTTTGCTGACTTGAATTCACATATACAACACAACGCCAGGAGAGCTGGGTCTCAGAGGGAATCCAGTCAATGGGAATATTGTGTTTAGTTCAGGCGACCAGCTTAAACTCACCCTTCTCTCTCAGTGCCATCCTTTTAAGAAACTGTGGTGTCCTATTTTACCAGAGAACAGGACCAGTTGGTTGACACTGATATAGGCTACTGGACTTTAATTCTAAGGAAAAGTGGGTGGGTGGGTGGAAGTCTCTGCTCGCTTTCCCAGGAAGTCCCTTCCTCAAGAGAAAGGATGTTCATGACCCTGATATTTGCATAACTAAGTTGGGGAGCAGCATTCAAAGGGTTCCCTTCACAATAGTGCAACTCTGCTCCTGGATCAGTTACTTTCTTTACCTAAGAACAAAGACACCTCTAAAAACATCTTCTAAAACTGTACCTCACCAGGCATCGTGTGCCATCTTGGATCAGACAGACGCATGATGAGCTATCTAGTAGAGGAAGCTGACTGTTGAGCTAGATAGAGAGCAAGAGGCTTTCTGACTTTGCATACAACTCCCTGCTCTGCTGCGCACAAGGCCTAGCTATTCTTGCCTTTCCTTAGGTTCTGCCAGGTTAGTGAAGTGCCATCTCTGTTTAGTAGTTCATGTTGCAAGTCAAGTTTGTGTTCCAGGAAAATGCAACTTAACAGTACTAAAGGCTAATAGAGGGTAATTTTTAAAATAATAATTAATAAGAAAGTATATGCTCCAGAAGCTCCCCATCTAACTCTTTATCCATTAACTACTATCAAACACATCAGCAATTCATTGCTTTGCATGAATAATAGAGAAATAATAAGACTTTATGTAATCATTCTTGAAAGAGTTGGTGCTGGGCTTGATGCAAGAATTTTTTAATTATCCTCTGGAGAACACCAAAATCAAGGACTATTAAAACATTTTGGTCAAATGGCTAGAATTAGGCAAAAGAGAAGTGGAGCAGAGAAATGAATTTATTCTCCACTATCAAGTCTGCATGTATCTGTGGACCCCAAAGCAGCTGGGAAGCATGAAGGAGCATTTTATCATGGGCTTGACAGGCCTCTCTTTCCTAATTATATAGCATTTATACACACTTTTAAATTATGAGGTATTTGAACTATATAGCAAAATACAGTGGTCGGTGCGCTGAGCTCTACAGCTCCCACACCACCACCACCATGATGTGAACCTTCAAGGAGAACCACTTGCTGGAACACAGATGTGTGGAATCTGCAAATATCTGAGTGAAATATCCCAGCCGGGTTCCAGTGGTTGTGGAAAAGTCTCAGGCTCTCAGATGGTTGACACAAACAGAATTATCTGATTCGATCTGACATCATGGTGCCTCAGTTCATGTGGATTGTTAGGAAAAGGATCCAGCTTCCTGCTGAAAAGGAAATCTTCCTGTTGGTGGGTAAGAAGTTCCACAGTTCAGCCTAACTACAGGACAGCTTTATGAGAAAGGAATAAGATGAAGACGGATTTTCATGTGTGGCCTGCAGTGGAGAGAACATTTCTGGCTTCTGAGGGCCAACGCTGGGCTAGGTACACCTTTGTGGCTTATGTGTCTTTTGAATAGCTGGGAATTTTCAGTTACCAGACCTTTTCACAGAGACCTGGTAGTGCATTTGGAACTAGATTTATTTCTTGATATATTGGAAGGTATTGTTTCCTCAGATTAGTAAATTATCATACAGAGTTTTATTTTGAGTTTTCCTTTTTGTGCCCTGTCCTCCCGGCTGTACTCCAAGGGAACTTGTTTCTCTGAGGATCATATTTAATGAAGATATTTCCACATCAAAGTGAGGTAGTGATGTAGGAAAGACATTAGGGTTCAAAATCAACAGCCAAGAAAGAATTCTTGAGACGTCTTTGGTGCCAAAAAGGTGGTTTTATTCAAGCACAGGGACAGGACCCGTGGTCAGAAAGAGCAGCACTGGGGTCATGAGAAGTGGCCCATTATATACCTTCAAGTTGGGTGGAGGTTAGGAATAGCGTTAAGTCTTTAAGGAATTTTGGAAGCAAAGTTTCCAGGACCTTGAGGGGGCTAGTTATTGTTGGGAAAATGTCATTTATTACTGTCTAATAAAACCTTAGTCACGAGACCCTTCAGATGTCTATCAGTGGGCCATATGCTCAGGGGGTTGACTGCCAACACATATCTTGGGGGGTTTAGAGATAAAGGAAGTTTCCAAAGGAGTTTTTATATGTTAAAGTAGACTTATAGGATCCTGGAGACCAGGCTAGGGTTGTCTTTTGCCCTTAGCAAAGTATTAACATTGAGGCAGTTGAATCCTTAGAGGAATGTCACTCTGCCTGTCTCAAGGACTTGTCAATGGGCTGTAGGTAGTAAGGAAATTTAATAATTTCTCTTCTGCCTTTGTTTCCCACATCAGGAAGATGGGGTATTAAACTGAAAGGGAAGGGGATAATGCATTTCTTCTGGATAAAGTTTGAAGTGTTAAAGATGGCTAAGTATTAAAAGCACCCAAATTAAATACTTAGCAATCAGAACACTTGCTTCACTAGATTTTGCCAACTGCCAATCATGTTGGACTGAGCTACTCTTTTTCTCTTTCTGAAACTATTAAGGTAAATAATTAACAATAAAACATCCTCTTATAAAGATAAAAGAAGAAAAGGAAGGAAGGAAGGAAGATAGATACAGAGAATAATACCCAATAAACTTCCAAGCTTTGACATACTTTAACTTCTTGTACTATTGTATTCGTTTCCTAGGGCTGCCATAACACTTACCATAAACTTGATGGCTTAAAACAACAAAAATTTATTCTGTCAAAGTTCTAGATGCCAGAAGTCCAAAATGGAAAAATCTTACCATGGTTGATTCCTTCTGGAGTCTTTGAAGAAGAATATTTTCCATCTCTCTCTTCTAGCTTCTGCTGGCTGCAGGCAGACCAAGACACTATGTACCTTCTTACCACCTCTCCTCTTCAGAAAGATACTTGTCATTGGATTTAGGATTCACCCTGATTCAGGATGATCTCATCTCCAGATCCTTAACTTAATTACATATGCAAAGACCCTTTTTCCAAATAGGGTGATATTCATAGGATTTTGATGGAACATATTCTTTTGGAAGCCACCATTCAACCCAGTACCACTATTGACTTTAACCCTTACAAACAAAATGGTGTAGTATCATTGAAATTCCCTCCCCAACCCCTTCTATCTACTTTGCTTCAGCCCCGGATATAACAACTATCCTAAATTTCACTGCCATGTATGCTCTAGTACTTTTACTACTTTTGTATCCACAAAGAACATGCAGTTGTTTATATACACATATAATGTGTTTGGAAAAAATTGGCATGTTATCTTTTCAATAGTATTTTCATATGAAACTCATAATTGTGTAATTCAAGTCTTCTAGAGGCTTACTGATTTTTTTTTAAACTGTTTGATCTATCAGTTTTGGATAGACGTATTAAAATCTTCCACTATGATTTCAGATTTGTAAAATTTTCTTATGATCCTGTTCATTTTTGCTTTTTAAATTTTGGCTTGGTTATTAGGCATGTACAAAGATAGCAGTTATTTTCTCTTAGCGCTTTTAAAATATTAATTCCTTTTGCCTTTGACCTCTATTCTGTAGTCTATCAATTGTTGATCCAATGTAGGCAATCTGTCTTTCCTTTCTGTTTATTTTTTAAGATGTTTCTCCTTGTCCTTAACATTCTGCTATTTTGTCATGATGTTTCTAAGTAGATTCCTACTTGGAAATCTTATAGAGTCCCACAGCTGCAAAGATGTTGCTACTCAACACCCATACCCTAGGACCAATATCCTGGTTTGGTCTTACCCTGAGCTATTGGCAACTTCTGGATTTTACTACTCTGGCTTTGAGCTTTTGCTTCATTTCCAGAATTAATTGTTTTTTTTCCCCACACTTTTTTCTTTATTCATTTCTTCCATTAAAGAAGGATTTAGTAGGGGTGCCTGGGTGGCTCAGCCAAACATCTGCCTTTGAGTCAGTCATAATCCCAGGGTCCCAGGATCAAGCCCCAAGTCAGGCTCCTGCTCAGCCAGGAGCCTGCGTCTCTCTCTCTTCCCTGCTCCTGCTCTCTCTCGATATCTCTGTCACTATCTCTGTCTCTCCAATAAATAGATAAAATCTTAAAAAAAAAAAAAAGAGAGAGAGAGAGAGAGACATATTTAGTAGGGGCACCTGGGTGGCTCAGTCAGTTAAGCCTCTGATTCTTGGTCTCAGCTCAGGTCACGATCTCAGGGTCATGAGATCAAGCCCCGCAACCTGTTCTGTGCTCAGTGGGGAGTCTGCTTGAGATTCTTTATCCTTTCCTCTCTCTTATGCTCTGCTCCTTCAAACTGAAGCTCGTGCTCTCTCTCTCTCTCTCTCTAAAATAAATAAATAATAAACAAATAAATAAAATCTTTAAAAAATGATTTAGTAATATTTTCCCCAGCACTTGTTTGTGTTTATAGTGGGAAGAGGTGCTTTGCCAACTCTGTTGTAAATACTGAGGAATAAGAAGGGTCTGGAATCCTCTTTACTCTTCTGTGAGATCATGAAGAAGCAATGAAGAGTCAGCTGCTTTCCACTGAGAACTTGGCATTAAGAATCAAGAAATAATATTCTTTCATCCAAAATCCCTGCATGACTTAATATCACTGTAATTTAAAAATGTGACAACTTGTAGATAAAAATGTATAAATGTGAGAGGTGCTATTGTGAGAGGACATACTATTCACACTTTATAGAGAAAGAACTGAGACTCAGAAGTTAAATAACTTGTGGTGCATGGCTGGCTCAGTTGGTGGAGCATGTGACTCTTGATCTTGGGGTTGTAAGTTTGAGCCCCACATTGGGTACAGAGGTTACTTAAAAATAAAATCTTAATTAAAAAAAAAAAAAAAAAAGACTGGTTCCTGGGTGGCTCAGTCAGTTAAGCATCTGACTCTTGACCTCAGCTCAGGTCTTGATCTCAGGGTTTTGAGTTCAATCTCCACACTGGCTCCATGCTAAGTGTGAAGACTACTTAAAAAAAGAAAGAAAGAAAGAAAGAAAGAAAGAGAGAGAGAGAGAAAGAGAGAAAGAGAGAAAGAGTAAGAAGAAGTAATTTGTCCAAAGTTACAAGGACTGTAAGTGAAAAAACTGAGATTTTAAGCTATGTCTCTGAGACTAAAAAATGTTCTTTCCTTACTATGTTGCTTTCTAGGGAAATGTAATCTTTATATAAGAAGAGACATATTTAAAAGGTAAAAACTAAAGAATCAGACCATATTTAAGGGCTAAAGAGTATAGAACAGAAAAAACTATAAAAGGAAGGTATCAACGTGGTGTATAAATATCTCTCTCTCTTTATTCTTTTTGAGAGAAATGAAATAGCTGCATGCCAGTTGAATACATTCCTCACAGATAGAATTACCTGTTGAGTACAGTTTTGGAGGAGCTCACCAGATGGCATTCCAAATGAGAGATGCCCACGTGGACTGTGAAGGTATAATGGCTTTCAAACATCTATGTCTTTCTCTGGCAAATGATATTGCTTTGAAAGGCAGATTTTTTTTTTCCTCTTTTGAAGGTTATGTGCACTTGTAAAGAGACATACATATGTCTTAAATTGACTGAATCTGTGAGGACTTCAGATAGTGTGTGGTAGTTAACCCAATGATAACGGTTGATTCTGAGGGCAGAGGTACTTTAGCTGATTTTATTGCCCCTAATATTCCCATTCATATTTCTTTATAACACAAAGGGATATGATTTTGCAAGCAAGTATGCTATTTTCTGATGTAAAATTGATGCTATGCGATGCCCTGAATTTTAATTCTAATGTTTTTGGCTGTATATAACAGAAAATTCAACTAAAAGTGGCTTAAACAGTAAGGAAATAATTTTTCCATATATGAGTTCTGGAGATAGAGTGATTTCCAGGTTGGTTAATTTAAGAGCAGCAGTGGCATCAAAGATTCTTTCCATGAAAAATGTGGCTCTTTGTATGTTTTTGTGCTCCCATCTCCAGTGTGTTAGTTTTTGTCCTCCTGCTTTTCTCATCGTGGTTCCAAGATGGCTTCATCTCCAGGCATCTTTCCCTCAAACAGCAAAGTTGAAATATCAAAAGGGGACAGTTTTCCTTCACAATGGCAGAAAAACCTTTCCCAGAAGCTGTCATGGAAAAGTTTCTTTCAAGTCGTGTTTGCTAGAATTACCTTACACATCCATTCCTAAACAATCAATGGCAAAAAAAAGTAGAATTTCCACAATGGACTTTGCTAACAGAGATTTAGTCTTTGGAGCTAGAGAAGGACTCCTTCACTGAGCACATGGCCATGATAAGGGTGAACCAAGTCAAGGTTCTGCTGGTAAGCAATATAGGAGGGACTGGCTGTTGATAGGCAACTAACAGTACCTGAACATTTAAGTCCTGTTGGACAAGGAAAATGCGCTAACAATTATTAGCTTGGCCAATTGTTTGAAGAAGAGGGACTATCATTATTTAACCACCAAAGTCCTATGAATGACATTTTGGTCTTGACCACAAATATGTTATCTTTTTCAGTTCATGAAGCTTGAGTCTACATCTTAAAATAGTATAGCTTTGTCTGCTCAAAATAGCATTCCCCTCCTTGTTTTTTTGTTTTGTTTTTGTTTTTGTTTTTGTTTTTTAATCAAATTTTTTTACCACTGCAAACAAATTAATCTTTTGGGCACTGCTAATCACTTTACCTCCTTTCCTAACCATAGAACTGAGCATGTGACTCAGCATGGTTCAAATACACTCATCTCTCTGGATACAGTGATTGGTCTGTGATGGGCACATGGCCCAGACTAGGTCAGTGTCTGTCTCAAGATTTATCTAACTAGAGATGAAAGAAAATAATGATTTTTTGAGATTTAGGATAGGATTCAAACAGAATTATAAGCTTACACATAAATGCAGCCATGATTCTAGATGCATAATTATGGCTGGCTTGAAACAATGAAAGCATATGCAGAAAAAAAAAAAAAAAAACAAAACAGAAATAAGACATGGAGTGGAGAGAGGGAGAAAGAAAGGACAGAGAAAGAGACAAGGTAGCACTTAACTCCCTGAACCCCTCATTTCTGCCCCTCTTAAGACTTTGTGATTTGAACTTATGAATTCTTTTTTGTTTAAGCTAATTTGAATGAGATTACTCTTAATTGCAACAAGAAGAGTCCTGATTGAACAGAGTCCTTTAATTGCCTAAAGTATAGTTAGTTAAACTATAGTTGAGGAGGAACCATTGTACAATGGAGGAACTGTATCAGTCAAGATTCAATCACGAGGTAGAAACCACATAGTAATTTGAACAGAGGAAGTTTAATGTAAAGAAATATTAACCATACCAGAGAATCAGAATAATGAATGGATAGTAAGAAATAAAGGGAGTTCTAAATAATATAGGAATAGCAGCTATCATGGAGCAGCCCCTACCCTGGGGGCTGAGATAGGGTAAATGTGGAAGAATTTCCCAGCCTGTCTAGGTATAGAGCCAGACCTTGTTGGAGTGGTCAGGGCAGGGAATCACTGAAAGGCAGGGAAGTCTCTGTGGTGTCATGTTAGTGTAACTTTCTGGAAATACACCTTGCTAAAAAAAAGCTTTTAAAGAAGAGGTATCTTGCTGAAAGCATTCCACTACAAAACCAGCTGAGTGGGGTGCCAAAGGAAGATTCTGGCTGCTAGGTACTGCTGACCATTGTGCCCAACAGTGGTCGAGTTCTGGAGAAAACTCGTGTATTGCTGGTTGCCAGAGTCCTGCTCTCCAGGAGCCTGCTGCAAGGCACACAGGAACTGGGAAGGAAAACAGCTTCTTCCTGCAATGTCTCTCCAGCAGTTCCTGCTGTGAAAGCTTAATGTTGTATCAATTGGCAAAGAAAAAAATATTTAAAATATCTGAATATTAAAAAGATCAAAGGGGCACTTGGGTGGTTCAGTGGGTTAAGGCTTATGCCTTTGGCTCAGGTCATGATCTCAGGGTCCTGGAATCGAGCCCCGCATCAGGCTGTCTGCTCAGCAGGGAGCCTGCTTGCCCCCCCCCACCCCGCCTGCCTGCCTCTCTGCCTACTTGTGATCTCTGTCTCTCAAATAAATAAGTAAAATCTTAAAAAAATAATAAAATTAAATTTAAAAAAAGAATCAGAACCTGATAGGAACTTTTATTAGGCTTTCTTCCTTAAGTTAAAATAAAGCTATGTACCCGGGGTGGGGGGGGGGGACCTACTGAAGCCTGTGGAAGAATTTACTAAAACATTCCAAAGAGAAATAGCTCTAAATTCAGAACACAGAAGTCTTTTGATTTTCATCTTACTTGGAAATCTTCTCCCTGATATAAGGTAGCAAATTGAGGATAATGTAATTGGATGGATGGCTCAACATGTGATGTGATATAAGTGGAAACCAAATTCCTGGAGGAACTGAAAGCAACTACCCTTATCTTAGAAATCTTTGCAAAACCAGAAATTCAGCTCCAGACATAATTCAAATTCTACCTATGATTTTTTTTTTTTTAACCAATGCCCAAACCTCCCCTATTTATCTCAAAAGGCTTGTAAGTATTGTAAAAATTTTGGACTTAGGGAACAAAATTCTTCCTCAAGGAACGGGCATTCTTTCCTTGTGCCTTTGAGATGTCAATGTTCTACCTGGTCTCCAACAACTCTTATCTAGGTCATCTCTTTGAAACACAAACTTCAGAGAGATAATCCTTATCAGAATCAAAACAATTGGGGAAGTTGATGCAAATGCAGAATCTAAAGAAATCTAAAGAATCTAGAAATCGAAATCGAAATCTAGCCATCAGAGCAGGTTAACTTATTCCAACTGTTCTTTTATAAGCTACTGAGTTTTGCATTATCATATATGTCTCAGAGCTAAAATTTCAAAATGAAAACTATAAGGTCTCTGTATCTGTCTGCATGTTGAAATGTATATCTGTACATGTGTTGCAAATGTGTGGCATTTTCTACCTGGGATTGAATTGTTAAAATTAATTTGTGGAAGAGCTCTGTTTAATTGGCTTAAAGGAAACTAAGTGCTTATATGAATTGAGTATCCATAACATTCCGAAAAATATAATAGAAACTAACCCAAATGCTTTATATGTTCATGTGATATTGGAAATATTTGGTATTAAAGTTAATTTAAGTTTGTTGGTTTAATTAAAATAGGCATGTCTTTGGAATTATTAACATTGACTGTAATGCAGACACACACTTTCATTCTACCTGGATTTATTAGTCAAATAAGTTCATGTTATCCCTTTTATGAAATTTGTCAGCAAAAAAAATAATGGTTTTTATGATATGCCTATGCTAGAAAAGTTTCCAAATCTTTTTGGTAACCTAAAACTTTAAAGTTTTCTAAATTAAATTAAATAACATATATCTAATGAATATCTCTGTAATTTCCAAATAAGATAAAATACTGAAACCTTAATTCCTGAACATAGGTTTATCTACTTTTGGTTTTCTTCTACAGAGAAAACGAAAAATAATTTATATTAGGAACTGTGTCAGGACGCCTGGGTCAATCAGTGGGTTAAGTAAGCATCTGCCTTTAGCTCCGGTCATAATCCCAGGGTCCTAGAAATGAGTCCCAAGCCAGGGATGGGTGTGTGTGGGGGGCGGGGGGTCCTTGCTCAGCAGGAAGTCTACTTCTCCCTTGGCTTACCATTCCCCCTGCTTATATGCTCTCTCTCTGACAAATAAATAAATAAAATCTTAAAAAAGAAAGAAAGAAAGAAAGACGTCTAATACATTAATACTGAAAAATATGTGAGAAAGTATGCATTTCTAAAAATTATAAAAAGACTTTACAGGTCTGCCAATCCATAGACAGCTAATACAAGAAATAGCCCACAACCATTTTCTTCTTAATTTCCACTAGAAATTAAGGTGTTTAGGGCTTAAGAGTTCTAGTATATGCAATTAAAGCTACTAAGAATATTAAGGGAAACCTTTCTACATGCAAGGATATGTGTTTTCGCTAAAAGAATTGATAAGGAATGGAGATGTGTTTTTGTCAAGGGAAAAGAATGTAGTTTTGGCCTAAAGTAAAACTGGTTATCTCAAAATGGGAAAGAGGAGAATTAAATACAAAATGCTACAGAAAATGGGGAAGAGAGGGGCATTTGGGTGGTGCAGTTGATTAAACAACAGACTCTTGGTATCAGCTCAGGTCATGAGTCCTGCATCAGGCTCTGCACTCAGTGCAGAGTCTATTTGAGTTTCTCTCTCTCTGCTTCCCCCTTCCCATTCTTTTTAAAATAAATAAATAAATAAATAAATAAATAAATAAATAAAAATTTCTAAAAAGAAAGAAAATTGGGAAGAGAGAATTTTATCTTGTTTGAAGTCAAATTGGCTAAAAATGCAATTTTTATTACAAGGTTTTGAAATAAAAGCTTTAATGTCAATAGTGTACTTATATAAAATTAAAGCTTTACATTTTTCCTTTTTTAAAAAGATTTTATTTTTTTAAGCAATCTCTACACCCACCATGGGGCTCAAATCACAACTCCAAAATCAAGAGTCACATGCTCAACCAACTGAGCCAGCCAGGAGCCCTTAAAACTTAATTTTCTTTGATTTGCTAAAAGGACAGTTTTCTTGGACTATTGAGCTGTTCCTGTCTGTTAAGAGACTGTGACAGGTTTTTCTTTGCCTTATAAGTAATTTGCCTAGAAAACAAAGATTTTGTGTTTTGTCAAAATAATTTCCTATACTTTATTGGGTGTCTGATTTGTTTTGTTTACAACTATGTAAAGTTCTGCATTTGCCTTTGAAGTCTTTTATTGTCACTCTGGTCAAATAGATGATTTAATGTTTCACAATGCTCTGTAACCCTAATTAGTCATATGTCCAAATCCTTTCAATATTTTTGACAAATTTCCCAAATTCAAATTCTAAATGAAGTCCTTTTGACCTCAAACTGACTGGTACTTTAAAGAGTGTCCCTGGAAGATCTCAAAAGATTTGTTCTCCCTTTTTGTAAAAGAGCTGTTAAACAAATTGGCTAAATTGATATGTTAAATTATGTTAAAACTTTGTCAAGTAATGCTAATCTTTACCTTTTTTTTTTTTAAGATTTATTTATTTATTTATTTATTTGACAGCCAGATTATAAGTAGGCAGAGAGGCAGGCAGAGAGAGAGAGAGAGAGAGAGAGAAGGAAGCAGGCTCCCCGCTGAGCAGAGAGCCCGATTGGGGGGGGGGGGCCTCAATCCCAGGACCCTGGGATCATGACCTGAGCCAAAGGCAGAGGCTTTAACACACTGAGCCACCTAGGTGCCCCAATGCTAATCTTTAGATTATATTTTTGTAGTCTTTATGTGTCCCAGAAATTGAATGAAAGTCTAGAAATCTGATATGTCCTTGTGTAAGGTTTTTGGTCATGATTTTAGTACTATCTTACAATGTTGTATGTCACAGAAATAACCAAATGTCTTTGTCAATTGCATTGTAATGAACTCTCATCAGATCTTTAACTGTGGCCATTTTTAAGTCTTTGTCATTTACAGAAGTTACTGTTTTACTCTGATGCTTTTGCAGGTATATTTCATTTTCAGATAGAGATTCACAGGAAGGACCCTGATAAGTACAGACTTCTCATAACTTTAAGATCATCCCACTGAGGTGAATAAGAATTTAAGAGAAAACTTGATTCATGAAACTGCTAACAGCAGAACCAGAGTTAATACCAAGGGATTGAGTGAATTAATGAGGATGATTATAATTTGTTATGACTTTTTGTTTGAAACACTACTGCTGATCCTCTAATGTTTTGCTTTCCAAATTTAAGGAAACTTTTTTCTCTTTTCTCTTAACCTATCTATGACCTATAGTAATTTGGTAAAGCATACCTTTGTGAACAAAGATGAAATAATTATTTTCACCACCTGCACCTGATCCCTCCAGAACTCAGAAACTAAGATTTTAAAGAGTATTCTTATTTTTCATGTCAATATAGTTATTTGCATAAATCAATAAGAATCTGTTCTACTTGTAAGGGGACACAGTTGGAAACTTTGGTTATCTTACAAAGGCTTTGGATGGAATGTCATATTTGAAAATGATGTGCATAAAATCAGATATGACCAGTTTAAATAAACTAAGGTTGACTTTACAGAACCAATAAACCCCCTTGGAAAAACAGCCTGATTTTGCTTATAGATCTCCTGACAGCCTTATCAGGTGATTAACAAAGGTTACTTCCTGGCAGATGCAAGAACCTCAGGATACTTGGGAGACCTTGAAAAGAGAGGCATTTGCCCAAATTATAGGTATTGAAGGCAAAATCTGATAGCAATTCCTTGGCTTCCTAGCCTCAAGAGACTGTTAAAAGACCAATTTGGGATTCCTTACGAAAAGTTCCAGTAAAGCACATTTAACAGAATCTATACGGGGATGCCTGGCTGGTTCAGTTGTTAGACCATAAAACTCTTGCTCTCAGTGTCATGAGTTCAAGCCCCATATTGGGTGTGGAGCCTACTTAAAATAAATAAAAAAATTAAGAAATAGAAAGGAAGGAAGGAAGGAAAAGAAAGAAAGAAAGCTAATCACTATTCTTGCTGTACTCATGTAAATAATTAGGACAAGTTTTTGAAACTAGACTTCTTTTGTAAACAAATTTGTCTTAATTTGGCTATCTCTAGTAAAAATAAGGGTGGTTTTAAAGAGAAAAGTTACGTCTCAGTAGAAACTATAATACACACTTGTGGATATCAGATTCTAGTTCTGTTAATTGTCTTTTTGAAATTTTTTCCTACCTATAAACTGGACTGGATCTTTAATTTTAGTTTCCTCAAATATCTGGCTACAACTCTCCAAACTAGCATTTCCCATTTTCTCCCATCATTCTGATTTGGAGCTGTTCCAAACAATGACTGCCTTTGAATCTCCTAGGTACTATATCAGTTTTCCTCACAACCAAAATGGAGGCCAACATCAGGAACTTAAACCTCAGTTACACATCTCATAGTTATAAAAGGGTCCACCTGACATCTGGTCCTATGCAGACACCAGAGACTTCTAAATCACATTGACTAGGAAGAGAAGTAACTGACATCAATGTAGTCCTCTTCTACACAAGATGCTGGGTCAAGTCTTCATATTCTAACATAAAACCCTTTCTTTTCTCTTTCTTCCTTTACTCTGGCATTGGCCTGAAAAGATCATGTCATCATCTGTCTCTCCCAGACCATTGCTAAGAGGGGTAACCCTCAGATGGCTGGATTTGTTTCCAAAAACTCTGATCTATTAACATACCACCTTAGTGGGAGTGGTCTGTGCCCTGACAGGATTTATATTTTTCTATGGTGGTTATCATTCTCCTTGGGCCTATAAATGCCTGGGTGACTGGAAAATGCTTCTTGGGTTGCCTAACTGTGCCCCTAACTATTTATAGACAAAGACAGCTCTTTTGTCAACTACCCTAAATTTACATCGTCAATTTAGAAAAGACCTACCAGGAGACATTTGTGATTGATTCACTTCCTTTGCCAGGGCTCTATTTCCTTTGTTAGGTACAGATGTAAATGGGACTATGATCAGGAACCTCTCCCAAACTTTTGAAGATACTGTAGCATCTGCTACTAAAGCAACAGCTGCCCAATAAAAATCCTTAGACTCTCTTGCCAAAGTTGTTCTTGATAGTAGGATAAGTCTTGATTGTCTTGTAGCTGAGCCAGGGGTGTCTGTTGTGGTGGACATCACCTGCTACACCTGGGTTAACACATCTGGGGAAGCTGAGACTCAGTTACATAAGATCACTGAGCAAGCCACATGGCTTAAAAATGTGACTCTTTCAACAAGATCCTTATTTGTCTTAATATATTTTTAAGTATTTATATATATATATATATTTAAGTAATCTCTACCCACAATGTGGGGCTCAAACTTACAACCCTGAGATCAAGAGTTCCATGTTCCACCAACTGAGCCAGCCAGGCAGCCCTGATTTATTTGACTGACGATTGATTTGAGTCTTGAGGACGATGACTCTGAAGTACACTCTAGACATTGTGAGTTATCTTGCTTATAACAGTTATAGTAGACCCCCTGGTGAGTTGTATTTTCTCAAAAGTTTTTAAATGTGGGATGCCTGGGTGGCTCAGTATCTGCCTTCAGCTCAGATCATGATTCTAGGGTCCTGGGATTGAGTACCCTCCTCAGCAGGGAGCCTGCTTCTCCCTCTGCCTGCTGCTTCCCTGCTTGTGCTCTCTCTCTCTCTCTCTGACAAATAAATAAATAAAATCTTAAAAAAGAAAAGAAAAGTTTTAAATGTATGTTTCACCTGCAAACCACCAAGCAAGTGATCTCCCTAAGATTGGAACATCAGAAAAAGAATGAAAAGAATCATTGACTTTTAAAAAAGGAGTGAACATGAAGTCATGAGCTGTGAATAGCACAGAAATTCAAAAAATGCCATGACCTGTGAACACCACGCAAAGGTCAGCAAAAACTGTAAAAACTTCAGAATGGTAGCTGGGAGGGCTGCTAATGCCTTAAATTTTTATCACATCTGAAAGTCTGATCAAAAGGGGGGAATTACTTAAAAAGAGATAACAAATCAAAAATGGAGTCACTTGTGCTAAGCCCCACATCAGCAAACCGACTTAATACCTAACCTAACTGTAGTTTCAGCTTCCCCCAGAATATAATCTTAACTAGTCAATCTGGAATTACCTGGTCAGCACTAGTAAGGTAATCTGCCTGATAGATGGCCTTCTTCCCCCAAAGGAAGGTCACCTTGCCTGAAATAATCCACTGTTTCCTAGAATAACTTCCTTGCCCTATCACCTTCTGCATATAAGTCTATGGACATTTTGTACAGCTCTTTGGAGGTCCTTTTTATCTGTTAGTTGGGATATTACAGATTCATGAATTGTAGGATAAAGCCAATTAGATCTTCAAATTTACTCAGTTAGATTTTGTTTTTCTTTAACACTATGTAATGGACATTGTGCAGGATCTGGATTTGGATAGCCTGGGTTTGAATTTTCATTTGGCTGTTTACTAGCTATGCAGGATACTCAAACATTCCCTTCCCTATTTCTTTCACCTATAAACTGATGATAATAGTACCTCCTTCAATGGCTGGTTTGAGGATGAGTAAATTAATACGCTCAATTGCTTAGAACAATTCCATGCCTCATAGTAAGTGGTGTGGGGGAGAAAAAAGAATTTTCCCTTTACCGTTCTAGATTCTTGACTGAGATATCCACATAATAAAAAGTCAGATTAACAGGAGAAAATCAAACAAAAGTTTAATAACACACATATCATTCAAGGATATAGGATAGAAATCCAGGAAAACTGAGTAACTCTCTGAAATGACCCACGCCGTCACCTTAAACACCATCTTCAGCTGAAGACAAAAGAAAGATATAGGGGTTGAGGAGTCATTTAGGGGAGGTTACCAGGAAGGCACAGTAAACAAAGGTATGGTTGCTAAGCAGATTTGTCTCAGTGCCTTCTCCATTGGTAAGACTTTCTAGAGATTTGCTCCTCTCTCTATTCCTGGTAAAACAAGGAAGATACCCTCACAAATGGAGATTTCCCTTATACATGTAAATGTCTTTAACAAAAGGGTAACTTCTTGGTTTTCAGAGCTTCTCCCAGGTCCGTTGTTTTTTTAAAAAGTAACCAACTTAAAATAATCAATATGACAAAGAGGCATATTTTGGGGTGACAAATTCTGCTTCCCTTTAGTTGATTTTATTATTAAAATCAGACCCTGGAAAATACAACCACTAGAGGCCTATAAATGAAGACAAGGCTGAATTATTTGCAAACCCAAACCCTCCTGTGCTCTCATTCTTGACACTTTCCCCTACCAAAAGAGCTTCTAGAGAAGTGGGTAAAACAAAGAAAGAATAGAGGAGACAAGAGAGACAGAAAGCCAGATAAAGAGAGAGAGAGAGACTACAGGCCCCATTCATCGTGTTTTCTCAGTCCCTCAGTAACCAAGTGACCAGTTTCTGATGTATGCCCCCATGCTCCTGATTAGGCTCTACTTGACTGAAGAACCCACCATTCTTTGATTTCTATGGTGAAGCCTGGGTCAGTGGCAAGAGGAATCCATCCTCTTTGGATGATGCTTTCTTTGAGAAGCTCTGTTCTGACTTTATTATGAAACAGATGGCTGATAAAGTGAACAGTCATTGCATCGTTTTAAATTATGCTCTCTATCCTGACCTTAACCAAAAATTTGCAAAAGATCCTTTCTTTAAATTGCCATGATCAGAAGTGCCCTCTCTGTGAGGCCTTCCCTTCTATTCACAGTCACCAAAATGGAGCGGTGGGACTTGGTGGGGTGGGGTTGGGGGAAGAACCTGGAAAATAGTAGGGCTATGTAGTGGGGGCAGGGTCTATCTGCTAACTAAAATAAGGAAAGGACTGACAGTACAAATTCCAGGTTGCAGAACAAAGATCCAAGAGTAGAGTAAAGAGCAGATTTTGACTGAATATAAGGTAAACTATCCTAACAGAGTCACTCTAAAACAAGATAGACCATCACACTAAGTAGTTATTTCTCCAAAGTAGACATGTTCAAGCTCAAGTAATAGATCTTGAAAGCAGATTCTTGCTTCAGTGAGAAGAATGGACGAGGTGACCTCAAGACTTTCTATGAGTCCTTGGCATTGGATGGTACTGAGTAAGGGACAGGCTGGGCTAGGAAGGAAGAGATAGAGAGGGGGGTATGTGATCAGGCTCATAAAAATCCCCAAAATGTGGAGGTATGGGGAAACCAGAGATAAGGGAACAAACCAGACCACCCTACCCTATGTGGGGTGGGTGTTTTTTTTTAAATAACAGTCTCCTGTGACCAACAAAGAATAACCAGACCTTTAAAAGAAACAAGCCATTGGGGTACCTGGGTGGCTCAGTGGGTTAAGCCTCTGCCTTTGGCTCGGTTGTGATCTCAGGGTCCTGGGATCGAGCCCCGCATCAGGCTCTCTGCTCAGTGGGGAGCCTGCTTCCTCCTCTCTCTCTGCCTGCCTCTCTGCCTATTTGTGATCTCTGTCTGTCAAATAAATGAATAAAATCTTAAAAAAAAAAAAAAAGCCATTAAAGATGTTATCACTAGTCCTTACTCAAGCCAAGACATCACAAGAATGATAAGGCCAGATAAGGCCACAAGCTTCCCTGGTCGGTTCTAAATAGAAGACTGTCAGTGGAGGCCCACGTTGGCAACCCTGTTGGGACTCCTCTGCACTCCTGAGAGCTCTTTCTGTATCCTTGCTTTATACAGCTCTATGGCTTTACTCACTCTCTTGTCCACAAGATTCGTTCTTCAACTCTGTGGGACAGGAACCTCGCTCCCTCACTTCAGTATGAAGGGACAGGTGTGCCTTGAGAGTCAATCTTAATACAGAGATCCTTGGCAATGGTCACTTGTTCAAAGGCTCGGGCATAAACTGATTCTTATTTGGGTATCCTGACTCACCAGACATCGTCAAGGCTCTCATTATTCAATCTTCTCAGCAAGCCAGGATCGATCATTATATCATTTTTTTTACAAAGGAAGCAACTAAGGCTCGAAGAATTTAGGTGGTCAATCTCAATTCGAGCCCAGCCTCCTCTTTGAAGATTGTGTTCTTAAACACTTACTAAACTGAAACACTGATGGAAAAGGTGTAAACTTATTTCGATGCTATACAAAATCAAGCAAAGTTGGCAAGGAGTCAAACAAGTTTAGATACAAAACATTGTTACTAACTATGCCTGGAACAGCCAACCCTGAACAAAATCTTGACTTTTCTCTTCTGCTTTTCAGAAAGCCTTCCTGTCTACCCCCATCCCCCACCAGTTTTAAAGCTTCCAGGCCTACCACATGTCATGCCATGAATAAATCACTCTTTTAAAGATCATAATAGACATTACAGGGTTTCTCCTTTTGCATATGTTAATTTAGAATTTTGGAAAATAAGACTTTCGTGACTTTACTGTTGGTCTTCTATCTCCTTTCCTTGCCTGCCCCTTCTAGCTCCTGTTTAGAAAAAAAAATTCATATTCTTATAGGTTTTCTTGAGGAAAATGCTTCCCTTCTACTCTTCTAGGTTCTGTGGCTGGTTTAAGAATCAAGTTTGACATAAAACAGATGAACAGGGGTGAGGAGTGGGATTCTTAATTACAGGCATGGTTGCCTCCCAAAGACTCAGCAGTCAGCCAGGTGACTGAGACTTAACATACATACCATCCTGAGCTAAGAAGAAGAATTGGGGTTTGGGGCTTCTAGGTGGTAGAGGTGTGGGGAGGCAATTTATGGGGAGGTGAGAGGAGGAAATGCAGGCTAAATAACAGATACCTTGTTATGCAGGTAATTCTCTCAAGGGCAAAAAAGTTATCTCTGGTAGTAACTCTCTTCCTGGTCCAGGTACCCTTTCTAATGGAAATTTCTTTTATAAATGTAGATTTACCCAACAAATGGCTTATTTTATACCTACTTTTCGGCAGTTCAGAGGGAGATAAAATGCTTCTCCTAAAACTTTAGGTCTTCATTCTCTTCCGTTCAAAATAATCCACAAGCCAGAGTGGTATGTTTTGGGGTGGCATGTTCTGAACACCTTCCCTTTCCTTGTTTTTTTGTTTGTTTTTTGCTTTTTTTTCCCCTTCGAGTCTTGTCCAAAGTCTGTCTAACCAATTTGTCTCCTTTAAACCAGGGAAAACTTACTCTAGTAACCAAGTTACTAATTCACTCAATTAGCTTCCTCCTTCATCACTTCCCAATTAGCTTAAGTGGCTTCTTTGCTGAACCCTGCAGTTTCACAATCTGCTCTGACCAACCTGCCTCTTCAAAGGGACTTTTTTGCTTAATCAAAATACTTCAAATACTTCTCAACAGAATAGAACCATTTAAAACTAAGTTATGCATGGGAAAGGTGTACAGATGGGTAGTCTATACACCTCAACTGACTTATATTCTCAAAAATGATGCTGTCAATAAAAATTATGTAAGTGGAATCTGATTTTCCCCTCGGAAGCCATAGGAAGGAGAGGAAGCATCTGACTAAGGGCCTGATGCCATGATTTAATGAATGCTAGGAATTCATTAAAATGAAAGAAGTGAGAAACTGGAAGAAATTTTAAAAATCAACCAGAGACTCCATTCCTTCTGTTTTACAAATAAGAATAGCAGCCTCACACTCCACAGTCAATAAATCATATACTTAATGCTGAAGAGTGTATAGTTTTAAAAAATATATGTAATTCAAATACTAATTCATCACGCACAACTTCAATTTTCATGATAATGGCATATGAACACACTATAAAAAGCCTTTGTTAATATTCCTCATAATTTGTTCCTTATTTTTACCGTAGCTAAGCAAAAATTGAAGATCATTACACCTTGAGCCAAGGAACTGAAAACAATTCTAAATGAGATGTTGAGAAAGCTTCCTGGGAAGGTAACTTTGGGGAATATTTGGGGGAGAGTTTGGGGTTTAGGAAAGTTTGTTTCATTGTCTAACTTCCTAGCTTTATAACTGAAATTAATGGTGTTAGATTGACATATAATAAAAATATATATTTGGTCTTTTCCCTCAGTTCCTGGCACAGATCTCTGATTGGAGTGTCTTTTGTTGTTCATAAGGAGCCCCTTTGAAAGTTTATGCTAATGAGGAATTCCGGGTGAAAGCCCCTAGAGAGTTTCAGGATGGGGGCCGGGTCATCAGAAAGACCAAACTTGTGATCAAAGCCTTGGAACTTACAGTGACCCCTCCCTTCTTGTGAAGGGAGGGGTTGGAGATTGAGTTTAATCACCAATAGCCAGTGATTTAATCAACCGCATCTACTTAATGAACTTTCAATAAAAACTCTTGAACAATGAGATTCAGAAAATTTTGGATTGGTGACATCAGTGTACTGGGAAGAATGGCATGGGAGCTGTGCACTGACACCCACTCCCACCTCCAGAACCATTCCCTACGCATCTCTTACATTTGGCTCTTCCTGAGTTGTATCCTTTATAATAGACCAGTAAACATAAATAATGCTCTTTTCTAGGTTCAATGAGTTGTTCTAGAGAATCATCACATCTGAGGGAGGGTCAGGGAAACCCCTACATCTGTAGCCAAGTTGGAGAGAAGTGCAGGTAGCCTGGGGATCTAAGGCAGTTGACTGGCATCTGAAATGGGTAATCTTGTGGGACAGAGCACTCTGGGTGGTGAGGGAATTGGATAGAATTGCAGGACGCTCAACTGGCTTAAGAAAATTAGAGAATTGATGTTGGAATAATGCATTTGCTGTTGGAAGGAAACCACAGGCTTGGGGTTGGAAGAAAACACACTTGAGTATATGCAAGGTTAGGAGCTAGTGGCCTAAATGTTTGTGTCCATGCAAAATTCCTATGTTGAAGTCCTAACCCCGAGTGTGATGGTATTTGGAAATGGGGCCTCTGGAAAGTAATTAGGTCATGAAGGTGCTGCCCTCATGAATGGGATGGGATCCGTGCCCTTTTAAGAGGATGAAAGGACCAGAGTTTTCTCTTTCAGCCATGTGGGGATACAAAGAGAAGTCAGCGTTCTGCAACCTGGTCCCAGACTTCCAGCCTTCAGAACTGCGAGATCCATTTCTGTTGTTTATAAACCACCCAGTCTATGGCACTTTGTTATAGGACAGACTAATACAGCTTCCATTTTCTCCCAGTTGGTCCAGATGATACTACATTGCTGCACTTGTAACACTGTGCTGAACTGCTTATTTCTTTGTCTGACCTACCGTACTCTGAGCACTTGGAAGTGCATCTGGGTTTCAAGAGCCACACATCTGGGGCAAATCGAAGTTCTGTGCCCCTAAGGCTTATATGGTTTGGGGAGGGGAGGAGCTTTCAAAAGAATGCAAAATTAGGTGGGGAGAAATCACAACAAATTACAAATATTAAGATCTGATTAAGACCACAACATTTAGGGGCGCCTGGGTGGCTCAGTGGGTTAAGCCTCTGCCTTCGGCTCAGGTCATGGTCTCAGGGTCCTGGGATCGAGCCCCACATTGGGCTCTCTGCTCAGCAGGGAGTCTGCTTCCCCCTCTCTCTCTGCCTGCCTCTCTGCCTACTTGTGATCTCTGTCAAATAAATAAATAAAATCTTTTAAAAAAAAAGACCACAACATTTATAAAAATGAAATATTCCTATTCAACTGCCCGACAGCTCTCTAATGCATTTTTCCCCCTACTTTTTTGATTCCTACTTTTTGATTGCTTCTTAGGACAATAATTTAGACGTTCTGTATAGGGATTAGAAAGATAGTTCATGCTTTTCTCTGATAGTTAGTTAATAGGTATTCTATTACTAATCATTTTAAAAAGCTTCTTTCAGTTTCCCAACTCATTATTGATAACTCATGTACATTTCTAGGAATGTTGTCTCATTTGGGAAAATCTCTACCAGGTTTCTTTCAGATATGGGCTGATATTTCAGGCACTTCAAGTGTTGTTGGGCAGTGACTAATCTTAATTATTGTTTGTATTGATTACACACTCTCACTTACCAGCACATGTACGATCACTATCACTGGCTCTGTACCTTCAGGTCACAAGAAGTGAGTTGGCACACTATGGGGGAGGAATATTCCTACAAACCATTCCTAAGCTGGGATGGCCAGCACTAACTGAACTATGCACAGAAATGATTGCCAACCACATAAAGGTATCCCATTAAACCCAAACAAAATGTATTCCTAACTTCCCGTAGATGGGTCCCTGAAGTGACTGTGGACTCTATAAGGCCATCAGACACAAAAGGAAATTATGGTATCAGACTGGAAAGAGATAACAGCCCTAACCAATTGTGGTCAAATACTTTACAGTTGCAAATTTTGCAAAAACATATGATCACGTGAATATATTATGAGGGGCCCAATGAAATAATGAGTCTCTGAAGATCAAGCTCTTTTAGCTTCACATCAAATTCTCCTCTCCCTAGCACAGTGCCAGGCACAAAATTGGTACCTAATAATACTTAAAGAGGGTGTCAATGAGAGAGGTCACCTGTGTGCAGCCCTGTCGAAGGACAGTAGCTACAACACGAGGGAGGGAAGAAGGAAGTAAGCGCTTTGAATTTATTATTCTAAGTCAGGGACTGTCTAAGCTTTGCTTTCAAACATTTGTCCCAAGGTAGTAAAAAATATAATAGGTTCCTCTGGTTGAAAACAGTGAAGTGATTAAATCCCAACAGCTCTATAAATAACTTTTGTAGCACATACCTCATGTTCTCTTCTTACTGCGTAAAATCAAAGAGAGGGCTGGCAAATCCTTTGGGGGATAGGGAGTTCTGCCATGTCCCTGATTCTGAACATCCCTCTAATCACTTAGCCTCATCACCCTGGTGAGTATCATCATAATTTGGGGCAAAGTTCTTTAAAAACTTTGATATGATAAGTTCTTTCTCATCCTCAGATCAGGGCTTACATTTTATACTCATCAAATAAAAATATGAAAAAAGCTTTTAAAAATTTAATTGGCACTCATAGGCACCATCAGGAAAATGCCTTCACAAACTGTTTAGGGAACATTTCCGATCATGAAAACAACAAACATTTCCAAAGTTTGAAAGAATAACTTTTAGAGTTTCTGTAAAAACATACCCCATCCTAATCATTTGGGCCACCCATATCCTAGCTGGAAAATGAGCTAATATTACAGAGTGTGGCAAATGTCTATATTGCTATGTAACTTATGGTTCCTCTTATAGCCTCAATTCTGGGTTGTGCCCGAAATTGTGACTTATGGGGGAAAACAGTTGTGACCTCGTTGGGAGTCAGACAGGGATGTCAGACTGGCAAGAACAAGTCCACCGTTGGAGAAAAGGAAAGCTAATAAAAATAGGCCATATAAAGGATGAGAGGTCATAGATAGGAACACTGGGAACACACCCAGTTTAGAGGCCAATCCTGTTGGATGTGTTTCTGTAGTTTCTCCAACACTAGGAAATCAATTCCCCTTAAAAATTCTACATGGGAGATATTACTATTGCTGGGCTACTCCTCAGCGTCTGAAACTCCTTCCTGGGTGCAGGGAATGAAAGTCACTTTATGAGTCTTGGTGAGAAATAGTGCCTACTTCTCCCTGCAGAAACAGAAAATTCCAGATGCTCATTTCCCCGTTTCCTTGCCGGGAGCTTGTGTCACAGAGTAGGCAAGGCTGATGAGAAATACCTGTTTTAGACTTTGAATCAGTGATGGGAAACGTACATATTGCAGAGATTCTTTGTATGTGTGTGTGTTGGGGGGTGGGGGTGGCAATGTCACCAGCCACATGGCAGGACCTGCCTTCACTGTCCACCTGCTTGTACTCACCTTTGTCTTACATTTTGCCCTGAGCTCTTCTTAATGGTTTTCCTCTTAACTCAGGCAAATGAAACCCTGACCCCAACCTCCCTCCAACATGGCGACTGCCAGAGGCAGGGGCAGGTACACACAAAATCTCCCATGGCCCAGACCACTGTCCAGACTGTTTGAGATAAACCTGACTCAAACTGTGCCTGCACAGATGGACAATGGAGTGACCTCTGGAATGACCTACAATTATCCTCACTTTATTAAAATACTAATATCTCTGCCCAAGGAATTGCCGTAGCCTCATTGACATAATACAGTGTTACGTATAGACATTTCCTTACGGTGCATATGTGACCTTCTGCAGGGCTCTACAGAGGATGCCTCCCTATCTAAATATTCTTCCTAACCCTAAACGAAAGGAACCCATTCCCCCTCTCTCAGGGAGTCGTGGCTCTGGAAGCCATTCTCAGCTATCTCCTTACTTGCTGCAAGTAAGTTTTCTTTGTGTGACAACTCAGCCTGATGCAATTTCTGACTCATCAAGGAGCCAACTCAAGCTGGTTCGATTACTGCAACAGTAGCAACTTCAAGTGGGGGGCAGTGGTCAGTGACATGGTTTTGGCCATGGTCCTGGAAGCTTTGTGCACTCCTTGTTCTTACTTATTTTTCAAGCCTGGCAATGGTACGAGTTATTCAATATTGCCTCAAAATTTTTTTTTCTCTCACACTTCCTTAATTTTTTTTTTTTTAACTTAAATCAGCCAGAATTAGTTTCTGTTGTGTGAAACTTGTGACCAAACTGTAGCTCTGACACCTTGGTCACAAGTAAACTGCTATTTTAGGGGGCTTAAAAGGGCACTTTGAAATTTTGAGCAGTTCACTTTAAGTATTTAAATATAGCTTTGTTCTGCATTTTAAACTTAAAAAAATGTTAACATCTATTATGATCATTGACTCTCATAGTAACACCTAAATAATTGGGGCACATATTAAAAATAGAACTTTATAGCCTAGGAAGCTGAGGCAGAGAACCCAAGTGCTCTGCCCGAGTAACAAAACCCATTTAACGGCAAGCTAAGAATGTTGAAATCCAGTCTCAGATCTTTCTTCCTTTCTTTAATCGTCTTTATTGTGAAAGCAAAAGAAAGGTGGCAGAGGATAGGCCAGTATCAGAACTCGATTCATATAAAGAACAGAAAGGGAAAGACTGGTGTCAAAATAACTTAGCTCTTTCTGTCAAGACAGCCCCCAAACTCTGAAACCGGGACCAGAAGTCAGCAGAAAGGGACTTTCAAGTTCCTCACTTGTTTTTACCGCTAAAGACCCAAATCAAGAGTCCTCTTTCTCTGTGGCCAGCTTAGACTGTGACCAATGGTGGAGAGCAATCACCAGATAACCACTCATCAATTCTCTGTTTGAGAATGACTTCTGTAAGGTTATCTTAAAGGGAGTGATTGTTGCTCAAAACACAGCCACGGAGTGGTCATCAGAAAGGCTTTTTCTGGCACAATTCCCAAAGGAGATATTTGTACCGAATAACATATTTAAAACAAACCTACTCTGAAGAATACATTTCGGTTCTCTCATAATGCTTCTGCTTTCTATAAAACTTAACTCTGTAAAGAGTAGCTTGAACAATCATAGCTCCCAGGATATCAACCCCACAACGGTAATGTGCATTTAATGAGAACTTCAAGGAACGTTCCTTAATTTGGAAGAGGTGCTGTCTACAGGCAATGGTTGAAGTTATTGCAGGCAACCACTGAGAGTTCAGCTGTTGTGTTAAAAATAAAAGGCCGGATTCCATCTTGGAGTTTCTCACAGATGATGTTCTATTCACGCTGACAAATAACAGAATGCTTTGCGAAGTTAATTCTTTGGTGAGCACTGCTTTAATTCTGGCTTTTGTCTAGATTTAGTTTAAAAATGTATGGTTGCTCATTTAGATCCTCTATTATCTGGCCGCAGATAAGGAACCGCAGATTGAAAGAAGCGTCCATAGCAACCGTTGCCCCTGCCTGTCGCTGGAGGGCTGGGGAACAAGTCTAGCAAAAGGGAAAGCCGACTTCTTCCTTTTGAATAAGCTTTTTATTTAAGACAGTTTTAGACTGATGGAATTATTGTGAAGATGGTACTAAGAGGCTCCATATACCCCTGACCTACTGTTAACATCTCATATTAATACATCTGTTAGAGTTAATGGACCAATATTGATACATTACTATAAACCAAAGTCTACAGTTAAGTCAGATTTCTTCCGTGTTCCCCTAAAGTCCTTTTTCTGTTCCAGGATCCCACCTAGGATGCCACACATTCAGTGGTGTCTCCTGAGGCTCTTGGTTCTGAGAGTTCCTCAGTTTTTCCTTGTTTTTGATGACCTTTTCAGAAGTACTGGTCAGGTATTTTATAGAATGTTCCTCAAATGAGATTTGTCTGATGCTTTTTGCTCATGATCAGACTGGGCTTAAGTTGTGGTGGAGGAAGAACACAGAGGTAAAGGGCCACACTCATCCTATCATATCAGGGGTACAGACCACCAACGTGACTTCTCCTGTTAATGTTAGGGAAGGACCACTCTTTCTCCCAGTCTTTGGTACTTTTTTCCAGGTCCCCAAATAACACTGACTTGCTTTCCCTTCTGATTACTTAGTTATTATAATTTTGAAAGTAAAATTGAAGATCTAATATTCAAAGGTAGAGACAGTCCCTAACGCAAGCTGGAAGTCTATAAATTCCAGACCTGCTCCCAAGGAGAGGGCAGGGGGAGACCTTTTTGTCTGAGCCTCTGTCTTCTCATTGTTCCCCTGACAAATCAAATCACCACAGACTGATGAGACTCCTCTCACATCGGAATATAAACCAGGTGATACTGTCAGGAAAGGACAAGAGGCATTGCCAGTCGTGTCAATCATATTGTCCAGTAGATTTTTATACAGCTTCGGTTTAGCTAAATATAGTTGTAATCCGTTTCTGTTGCTAAGCGTTTTATTTTTATTAGGCAAGTTACTCTACTTGAAAATGCAAACAGAGTCTGGGTTTTGTAGTGAAATGCCTGGAAAAAAAAAAAAAAAAGAAGGGGGACGGGACTAAATGTCAATGACTTTGGTCAGTCTGAGCTTCCAGAATAGCGTGGTACAGTTTCCTGAATCCACCTTTACAAATGAGTCCAGGGAATGACCTGCTTTCATCTTGCAGCCTACTTTATTTTATCGCCATTCCTGTATGTCTTATTTCACAGATCTTTCCTGTCAGCTACGGAAAGGCTGAGCTACGGCTATGGCCACTGAGCTCTGTCTATCCACAGTCATGTGGTTCAGGTGACAACAAAAAAATGGCTCACTCAGATGAGCAAGGGCTCTCCAGAGCAGAGTAATCTATAGGAGAGGGAAACAAAAAGCTATTTAAAATCCTTCCTCATGAGGAGACTCTGGAAATATATTAGACAGTGCGAGGAGTCTAAGGGTTGCTAAAAATTGCAGCAGGTGACTCAGGGAGGCTTATGTAGAAAATTCTTCTCTGGCAGCTGAAGAAAAGCAGAATGGGTATTTGTCTATCTCCGTGGCTTAAGAATAAGCTTCTCTTAAAACAGGCATAGGCTAAATGTATTAGTCAGTGTTCTTAGCTGCAAATGAGAAACCGACAGTAGGTTTAAGCAGAGAAGGAATGTTTTCACAGAGGTCAGCAAATGTGACCTGCTGCTTATTTCTGTATGGCCCGCAAACTAAGAATAATTTTTAAAGAGTATTTCATGACCCATGGAAATTATACGAAACTCAAACTTCCATGTCCCCAAGTAAAATGTTATTGGAACACAGCGACACTCGTTTGTTTATATATTGTCTATTGCTGCCTTCATGCACTAGTGACAAAACTGAATATCTGGGACAAAGACTGTATGTCCCATAGAACCTAAAATATTTACTAATGTCTTGGTCAAATTGGCTGCCATAACAAAATACCATAGACTGACTGGCTTCAACAACAGAAATTTATCTGCCCACGTTCTGGGCATTAGAAGTCCAAGATCAAGATGCCAGAATGGTCGGTTTCTGGCCAGCACTTTCTTCTGTGGCTACGGACAGTGGCCTTCTTGCTGGTCCTCACATAGAGCAAGATCTCTGGTGTCTCTTCCTATAAGGGCACTAATCTGGGTCCCACTCTCCTGACCTCATCTAAAGCTAATTACCTCCCAAATCCCAATTTGATATATCATCACGTTGGGAGTTGGGGCTTCAACATAAGAATTCTGGGGGGACACAATTCAGTCCACGATCCATTCTATAAACTACCCTTTTATAGAAAAGTTTTGATAATCCCTGTATTAAAAGACATTAATACACAAACAGATTCTCCAAGAGAGCCAGAGTATTAGGCTACACACTGTGGGAAGCAGCACAGCTGGGAAATTCACAAAATCACACTGTAGCCTGGTGCAGGGAGACTCCACTTCCACCACCCCAAAGTGCTGCTAATACTTCCAACACCAGACACTAGACAGAACTCTAGGAGCCTTAGTACTCCTGCCTCTGTAAACTGGAATGTTGCTCACCAGAATAGATAAACCCAGTGCCTGCTACTCGCACACAAATATTTGATTTAAAGTCTCGTGTGGGAGGGGGTGCCTGGCTGGCTCAGTGGGAGGAGCATGCGACTCTTGATCTCAGGGTCATGAGTTTGAGGCCCATGTTGGGTGTAGAGATTACTTAAACAAACAAACAAATTTTAAATAAATAAATATTTAAAGTCTGGTGTTGATGGATCTGATTAATGTGTTCCAGAGCACATGTCTATGTTACCTACAGCTACATGGGAGATGGAGACAATGAGTGTCTGGTTTTTGCAGTGATGGCAGTGGGGAAATCCATAATGTGGGGAATTCCTAAATATGTAACGGTACTATCTAATAGCAAGACACAGTGTTAAAATGACTTGCTTCTGCTTTTTTTTTTCCTTCACCATTTCCCCTGACAGTTGTTACGTCTTAAATGAACTCCTATTCTCTTTGGGAAGTATCCCCATGTGGCATCCCAATATTTGCCAAGCCTTCATGGATACAGAGATTGTTCTTGACAAGATGGGCTCAGTGATGAGGAACCCTTCTACAGTGGCACGATGTGCTTGAGTCTCTCCTTCCTTTCCTTTCTAAATTCTTTGCACCAGAGATGAGCTGCTATCAGGCTTTCCCGCTTTGGAATTAGGATTTTCCTCCTCTCCCTAGGCCAGAGTCTACTTTGATTCTCTCTGACCAAAACAACAGGGGACATCTGGAGATAACTAGACAGAGAAAAATCAGAGGGTTTCGCATTTCCTTTATTCTTTTTAAAATCCCATGTCAGGTGAATTTCCACTTGTAGCCAAGATGGGGTAACAGAAACCAGCTTTGACTTCATGCACAGAACAACCAAATCTCCCCCAATTCCACCACCACAACAACAATGACAACATCAACAAAAATCAAACCCATAAAACACCACACAAAATATATAAAATAATAGGTTTCAAAAATTGGACATCAAGCAGTGAAAGATAGGGTATAAGCCCTATGATGATCTACCTACCTTGTCCTCACATAGAAAGAAAGAAAGAGCTTACAATGTTGGGAGAGTTTCTAGGCAACACTGTACAGGAGGAACCTAGGAGGACTATGGCCCCCTCTCTCAGTGTTGAAGAGAGCCAGCTGAGCATCCTGGTTGATCAAGATGTCCAGTATTCCAGGGAAGAAAGAACTTCACAGAGAAAGAACTCTGCAATCTGCAGGGAGTCCCATTTCAGCATGAAGCAGAGTACTCATCAGCTCATATGGGTATTGTCCAAGGCTGGAGAAAGAGCAATCTTAGCATTTGAAAGAATAGTGTTCATTGGTCACACAAGACCAGGAATATTGCCTGCTTCTACCAGCTCTACTGGTAAACCTCAAAGTTCAGAGGGCATTTAGGAGAGTAGGAAATAAAATCTATGTGGGGAACTGGTCCTACCTAACAAAACTTAACGGCAAGATAAAAAAAAAATTTAAGGTTTTTCCAAGTAACTTAACTGTATCCCAGAACAAAGCTCAAAAATATTTATAAGAATACAAAAGTATCCAGCCCCTCATAGAGTACAAATCACAATATCTGCATCCAGTTAAAACCTTCCAGGCATACAAAGAAGCAGGAAAATACAACCCAAAATAAGGACAAAAATCATCCAACTGAAACTGATACAAACTGACACAGATATAGGAATTAGTGAGAATGACATTAAAACAGCTATTATTTTATTCCAGATGTTCAAAAAGTTAAGCAGATACATGAAGAAAAAAAACAAATATCTAGAGATCAAACCTATAATATCTGAGATGAAAATTACACTGCTGGGATTAAGGGCAGAAGAAAAGATTAATAAACTTGAGACACAGAAACAGAAATGAAACAGTAAAGAAGATTATAAAACAACAGAAAATAAATCAGTGATACAACCTCAGGCTTCCTCATATACATGTAATCAGTGTCCCCAAGTGGCAGGGTGTTGTGGGGGAGCAGAAAAACGATTTGGAGAAATGATAGCTGAAGATACTCCAGTTTTTTCAAAAACTATAAACCCATAGATCCAAGAAGCTCAGCGAATTCCAACCACAAGAAACATGAAGAAAACTACATTAAAATACCTCAGAACCAAATTGCTCAAAATCAGCAACAAAGCAAAAATCTTAATAGCAGCCAGAAAACACACATTATATATAGAAAATCAAAGATAAGAATGTTTCCCTAGGGAAACAATGCACGGATAAGATAGTAGAGCAACATCTTTATAAACTGTTGAAAAAAACACTATGACCCAGAAATTTATACCCAGCAAAAATATCTTTCAAAGAGGAGGGCAGAACAAAGACTATTATGGATATACAAAAACTGAAAGATTTTATCACTAACAGACATATGCTACAATAAATTGTAAAGGAAATCTTTCAGGTAGAAGGAAGATAACATCAAATAGAAATATGGATACACACAAGAATGCAGAGCAAAAAAAAATGGTAACTATGTGAGCAAAAATATAAGATTTGTGTTTTTTTGGTTTGTTTTTGGTTTTTGGCTTTTTTCTTTTCTTTCTTTTTTTTTTTTTTTTTTTCAGTACGATCTATGCTCAACATGGGGCTTGAAATCATGACCCCAAGGTCAAGAACTACATGTTCTACCAGCTGAGCTAGCCAGGCACCCTGCAAGATTGTCTTTTTTTTTTAATTTGAGTACCTTTAAAAGATAATTTATGGCTCAAACAAAAATAATAACAATGTATTGAGGGATTATAACTTATGCATTAATAAAACATGTAAAAACAATAGCATAACTATTGGGATGGAGAGATGGAAGTATACCATTATAAAATTCACATTAATTCAAAGGGATACATTTATAAACCTATGTTTAATGCTGCAATAAACCTATGTTTATTGCAGCATTATCTACAATAGCCAAGCTATGGAAGCAGTCCAAGCATCCACTGAAAGATGAATGAATAAAGGAGATGTAGTGCATATATGTATATACACACACGTGCACACACATTCACACTAGAATATTATTCAGCCATAAAAAAGAATGAAATCTTACCATTTGCAGCAACATGGATGGAGCTAGAGAGTATAAAGCTAAGTGAAATAAGTCAGTCAGAGAAAGACAAATAGCATATGATTTCACTTATATGCGGAATTTAAGGAAACAAATGAGCAAAGGTGGATAAAAGAAAGAGAGGCAAACCAAGAAATAGATTCTTTAAAAAAAAAAAAAAGATTTTATTTATTTATTTGACAGAGAGAACATAAGTAGCAGAGAGGCATACAGAGTGAGAGGGAGAAGCAGGCTCCCCGCTGAGCAGAGAGCCCAATGTGGGGCTCAATCCCCAGACCCTGAGATCATGACCTGAGCTGAAGGCAGAGGCTTACCCCACTGAGCCACCCAGGCACCCCAAGAAATAGATTCTTAACTAATAGAGAATAAATTGGTGGTTATCAGAAGGGAGGTGGGGGGATGGGTGAAATAGGTGATGGGGGGCACCTGGTGGCTCAGTTGGTTAAGCATCTGCCTTTGGCTCAGGTCATAATTCCAGGGTCCTGTGATAGAGCCCCACATCAGGCTCCTTGCTCAGTGGGGAGCCTGCTTCTCTCCCCCTGCTTATGTTCCCTCTCTCAGTCTCTCTCCTTCTCTCTCTCTCAAATAAATAAATAAAACCTTATTTTAAAAAAAAAATAGGTAATGGAGATTAAGGAGTGAAGTTCTGATGAGCACTGGGTGTTTTATGGAAGTGCCGAATCACTATATTGTACACCTGAAACTAATATAACACTGTAGATTAACTAACTAGAATTAAAATGAAAACTTAGGGGCACCTGGGTGGCTCAGTGGGTTAAAGCCTCTGCCTTCGGCTCAGGTCATGATTCCAAGGTCCTGAGATCGAGCCCCACATTAGGCTTTCTGCTCAGTGGGGAGCCTACTTCCCTTCCTCTCTCTCTGTCTGCCTCTCTGCCTACTTGTGATCTCTGTCAAATAAATAAAATCTTTGAAAAATAAAAATAAAAACAAAAATAAAAGAAAGTAAGGGCACCTGGTTGGCTCAGTTGGTTGAGTATCCAACTCTTAATTTTTGCTCAGGTCATGATTTCAGGGTCAGGGGATCGAGCCCGCATTGGGCTCTGTGCTCAGTAGGGAGTCTGAGATTCAGTCCCTCTCCCTATGCCCCTCCCCCGCTCTCATGCTTTCTCTCTCTCAAATAAATTAAAAAACCTTACCAAAAAAAGTAGACTGTTAAGTAAAACATATACTAACAACCCTTAAACAGCCACTAAAATAACAAACCAAAAATTTATAGCTAATATGTCAACAAAGGAGATAAAATGGAATCATAATATATATTCATGTAAACCAAAAGAAAACAAAAAAAGAGGAATGAAGAATATAGGTGTCAGGCACCTGGGTGGCTCAGTGGGGTAAGCCTCTGCCTTCGGCTCAGGTCATGATCTTGGGGTCCTGGGATCGAGTCCCGAGTAGGGCTCTCGGCTCAGTGAGGAGTCTGCTTCCCCCTCTCTCTCTGCCTGCCTCTCTGCCTACTTGTGATCTCCCTCTGTCAAATAAATAAATAAAATCTTAAAAAAAAAGAATATAGGTGACAAATAGAAAACAAACAGTGAGATGATAGATTTAAATCTAACTGTGGCAATAATCACATTATATATAATGGACTAAACACCCTAACGAAAAGGCAGGGATTGTCAGGCTGGATAAAAAAGCAAGACCTTCCTTTATGCTGTCTAAAAGGAATCCACATTACAAAAAAAATGGACACAAACAGGCTAAAAGAAAAAGGAGGGGAAAATATATACCTTATTAGCACTAGTCAAAGAAAGCTGGAGTGGCTATATAAATAAATGAAAAGTAGATTTCAGAATGAAGAATACTGCCAAGGGTAAAGAAGGTTATTTTATAATGATAAAAGTGTCAATTCATCAATAGGACAAAATGATGTACTGCAAGGAGAAATCAACAATTATATCCAGATATTTCAATAGTACTCTTTCAATAATTGATAGAATAATACTAGCAACCAAGACTTAATTGGCATCAGAAGACATCAGCAAAATAACATTCTTTTAAATTGCATACAAAATATTTACCAAGATGGACCTTGGTATAGGTCTATATAACAGGTCTCTGTATTTAATAATTTAAATATATATTCTCTGACCACAGTGAATTTGTATTAGAAATAAAAAAGTTCCCAGATATTTGGGAATTAAATAATATACTTCTAAGTAATCCACGGGTCAGAAAAAGAGCCAAAAGAGAAATTAGAAAGCTCTTTGACTTGGATGTAAATACAACATATCAAAGTTTGCACAGTGCTGCTAAAAGATGTACTTAAAAGACAACTTATGGCTCCAAATACCTATATTAGAAGGGAATAAAGGACCCAAATTATGACTTCACTTTCCACCATAAGAAATTAGGAAAAGAAGAGAAAATGACACGCAAAATGGGCAGAAGAGCAGGTATAATAAAGATCAGAGTGGAAATCAATGAAACAGAACACAGAAAACCAATAAAGAAAAATCAATGAAACCAAAAGCTAGTTTATTATCCTTATTTGAAAATAGAGTCCTACAAATGGGATTTGCAAAGCCTATATCTGACAAAGGATTTGCATGTAGAATATATTTTTTAAAAGCCTTCAAACATCAATAATAAGAAAATAAGCAGCCCAATTAAAAAAAAATGGGCAAGAGATTTGAACAGACATGGAGGGCAAATAAACATATTTTACGGGTGCTGGCGGGTTCAGTCGGCTAAGTGTCTGCCTTCGGTTCAGGTTATGATTCCCAGGTCCTGGGATCAAGTCCTGTGTCAGGCATCATGCCCAACGGGGAGTTTGCCTCTCCCTCTGCCCCTCCCCCTAACCCATGTTCTCTCTCACTCACTCTGCTCTCTCTGTCAAATAAATAAATAAATAATCTTAAGAAAGCATATTTTAAAAAATGGTAAGCATCAATAATTACTAGGAAAATACAAATTGAAACCATAATTAAATACCTCTATACACTTACTGAATGGCTAAAATTAAAAAGACTGAACATACCAAGTGTTGACAAGGAGGTAAAGGAACTTGAACTCTTACATACTGTTGGTGGGAATATAAAAGAGTACAACCAATCTGAAAAACAGTTGGGTACTTTCCTAAAAAGTGAAACATACACCTACTGTATGATCTAGACATTCACTCCTGGGTATTTACTTAAGAGAAAATAAAGCATACGTCTACACAGACTTATACATGAATGCTCATAGCATCTTCATGTGTAATGGCCCCAAATTGAAAACCCAGATGCCCATCTATAGGTGAGCAGATAAACAAACTGTGGTATATGTACCCAATGGAATACTCCCCAGCAATAAAAAGACTGAATGCTCATTCAAAATAATTATGTTGAGCAAAAGAAGCAGGCAAAAAATGTATTGTATGAGTCCTTTTATATAACATTCTAGAAAATTCAAACTAATGTATAGTAACAGAAAAGAGATTAGTGGTGTCCTGGTGGATGAGATGGGCAGGTGCAAGAGGAAGGGATTACTACAGGGTGTGAGGAACCTTTTGGGAGTGGTGGGTATTTAAACTATCTTGACTGTGGTGATGATATCATGGGTATTTTCATATATCAACATCAAATTGTGCATTTCAACCATATGTTATTTACTGTACGTCAGTCATACATGATAAAAATCAAGGTTTAAAAATAATAACTATCAGTTGTGTGTGTGTTTTTTTTTTTTTTAATCAGTGTATGGGATCCCTGGGTGGCTCAGAAGTTGAGTGTCTGCCTTCGTTCAGGTCATGATCCCAGAGTCCTGGTATCGAGCCACGCATCAGTCTCCCTGCTTAGTGAGAAATCTGCTTTTCCCTCTCCCACTCCCCCTGGTTGTGTTCCCTCTCTCACTGTTTCTCTGTCAAATAAATAAAATCTTTGAAAAAAACAAATCAGTGTTAGGCATCACCCATACTGTGTCTGACCTCACTCTCTGAAGCTGGGATTCTTGAGTCATCATAATGGTTAGTGCCCAGAACCCATAGTTCTTTTGTGAAGTTCGGTCTGTTCTCTTAAAGCCAGGCCTTTGCAGACCATCCAGGGTGACAAGAACGGGTGAAGGGCCATAATGTTGAGCTTTTGTATTTCTCTCTTCAAGGTAGAAATTAAAGACCCTTGGGGTCCTCCAATCACAATTCCCTTAACTCATTCCAATCATTGCAGGCATGTTACTTTTATTTTATAGAAACATAAAGAATGAGCATGATTCCTAAACAAAGTAGGATATTTGTAGATGTTCTTGTCCCTCAGTGAAGATATAAAGCCTATCTCATGAGAAAGGACACCAAGATTCCTGTGTGCCTTGCTTGAGAACAATTGACAGATGCCTCAGCTTGTTAAATCCATCTGCTTCCCATGAGAACAAAGACTTTTTACAATGAGGCCTCAGAGTGTCTTCACCTCCCAAGGAAAATCTCAAGGAAGGGATTTTCCTAAGGGGATGCCTTAACAAGCTCTCTGTATCTTTAAGCCAATAGGCTCTACCTCCTAGGGTACTTTGCCTTGTCTCTAACCATGGAATAAAAAGCTTTGTCTTATCAAGAGAATATGAGGCATGGGGACAATGGAAAGTGTTTTGGTTAATGGGCGGTGAAGTCACATGGTGGCATTCTTCCCTGGCCAAATCAATTGTGTCGGGGAGAAAGATCCAAGGTAAAGTACTGTCAGCTGCCATATTCCAGAGATCATTAGCTTTCCTGAGGCATTCAGTGACTGGGGCAGATAAACTGTTGGCAGAAGATAGTAAGGACCATAAAAAGCAAACAGGTTCAACTTCTTAGCCCATATTTGTCCGTTCTTTCTTTTCTGTGGATTTGTGGGGATATGTTTGCATAGCAAGGGGTCCCCTTCTCCCCCTTTCCCTAGCACAACTTCCTAAACCTCGGCTGCCACCCAGGCTCCAGGGCCTCTATCTCAGCAGGCCAAGAGGCAGGCCACTCTGCAATGTGATGTGTGGGTGTCCAAAGGGCTCCTACCCAAAAAACTTTCCCTTCGTTTAGGATGATTCTAGCATTCTTTCTAGTCTTCTGCACATGTGGAGCATGTGAGAGGAATCCTCGAGGGGGAGCTACTCAGGATTGAGGACTGTTCTCCTGGCAAGTTTCCCTGACAGAGAATTGGGCTTTGGCTTCAATCAGCTGGATGCGGCTGGGATGCATTTTGCATGCCCGGGGTCCCAGGATATGGGTTCCTGCTTCATGAGAGCAAGGAACTGAGGGTCACCTCTATGGCTGGGGATATGTGTGTAAAAATTATCTGGGTATTTTGTGTGAAAATTACTATGCAACTCTAGGGAGACCCTCAATAATGAAGAAAACGACCATTCAGTCTTTTAGTAAATTAAAGCTCTACTCATAGGAAGTGTCTCAGAAAATATTTTCAAAGGTAAGATCTGAATAAAGTGACAAGTGTTACTTTTGTCCCTATTACTTGAGGGGCTACATTAAGTTATTCTATTCTTTAAGGCCTAATCATCAGTCCCAGAAATCTTCTGAGTACAGGAACACTTTGGGTGGACATAAAACATTACAATAAACTATATTGATCAAGCTTCAGTAAAACCCAACTCTATATTTTGTTCCCCCTCAAAAAGTACCTAGTGAAATATTTTGAACAAAAATGAACCCCAAGTGTAATTCAATTGAGAAATAAATACATAAACATGAAAAATATTCAATAATAAAAAAGGAGACTATAATAAAATTAGTTTCTCATCTAATCTCTGTCCCTTGTTCTCCTGTCCCTGCCATGGAGCACTGTCAACAATTATTCAATCTATACATAATCTGTACATGATGTTGATGTATACATTATGTGTATACAAATACACACACACACATACACAAAGCAGATAGATAAGTAGATAGATTATAGTTCTCTCTCTTTTTTAAAGATTTTATTTATTTATGGGGCACCTGGGTGTCTCAGTCGGTTGGGCGCCTGCCTTAGGCTCAGGTCATGATCCCAGAGTCCTGGGACTGGCCCCGCATTAGGCTTCCTGCTCGGCGGGAGGCCTGCTTCTCCCTCTCCCACTCTCCCTGCTTGTGTTCCCTCTCTTGCTGTCTCTCTTTCTCTGTCAAATAAATAAATAAAATCTTGAAAAATAAAAAGATCTTATTTATTAGAGAGAGCACATACGCATTTTGAGTGGAAAAGGGTTAGACAGAGGAAGAGGGAAAAGCAGGCTCCCCGCTGAGCAGGGAGCCAGACCTGGGGCTCAATCCCAGGCCCCCGGGATCATGACTTGAGCCAAAAACATTTGCTCAACAGACTGAACCACCCAGGCACCCCTAGAGAAATCTCTTATATCCTTTTTGTTATTGTCAATTTCTTCATATTACAGAAGAATATAATGTATAGGGACACCTGGGTGGCTCAGTTGGTTAAGTGGCTGCCTTAGGCTCAGGTTGTGATCCCAGTGTCCTGGGACTGAGTCCCACAATGGGCTCCTTGCTCGGCAGGGATCCTGCTTCTCTCTCTATCTCTGCCTGCCACTCTGTCTGCCTTTGCTCTCTCTCTCTCTCTCTCTTTCTCTGACAAATAAATAAATAAAATGTTAGAAAAAAAAGAATATAATGTATAAATGGTAGACAAAGATTATGACTCACATGAACATTGTTGTGTCAGTCATGGTACTGGAAACAGATGGCATGCTTAAATGGGCAAATTGAGTAGAGTTTCATAAAATAATTATTCACAAAGTTGCAAGACAGTTTAGGGAAACCATTAAGGGATAATGCAGTACTCAATGGTTTATCCAGGTTTTGTGGGGTCTAAGGCATACTCAATTTTTAAAACCCTCTTTAAGAAGAAGAATGCAATGGGGCACCTGGGTGGCTCAGTCATTAAGCATCTGCCTTCGGCTCTGGTCATGATCCCAGGGTTCTGGGATCGAGCTCTGCATCAGGATCCCTGCTCTGCGGGAAGCTTGCTTCTCCCTCCCTCACTCCCCCTGCTTGTGTTCCCTCTCTCGCTGTCTCTCTCTCTGTCAAATAAATAAATAAAATCTTTTCTAAAAAACCCCACAAAATCATTAATCCAAAAAAAAATTTAGAGGTTAAGATGAAAAAGAAAGCATATCAAATCACAAATCTATAAAACTACAAATACTCGGGACACCTGGGTGGCTCAGTTGGTTGGACGACTGCCTTCGGCTCAGGTCATGATCCCGGAGTCCCGGGATCGAGTCCCGCATCGGGCTCCCAGCTCCATGGGGAGTCCGCTTCTCCCTCTGACCTTCTCCTCGCTCATGCTCTCTCTCACTGCCTCTCTCTCAAATAAATAAATAAAATCTTTAAAAAAAAAAAAACTACAAATACTACATGTCACAAAAGCTAGATAATGCCATCTTCATATCACTATGAAATGTATGACATCATTTTTAAATTAAATGTATCACATCTCTGTCACAGTTTTTGCCTACCTTTTTTTGTTTTTGTTTGGTTACAGGCTTTTAATCACCACTTCATATGGCATTGACATTATCCTCTATGGAAAGAATAGAAAGCTTTCCTCTAACATAGTCTCTTTCTGGATTCTCTACTCTGTTCAACTGGTCCATGAGTTCCTCCCAGCAAAAGGATGAAAACAGCCTAGTGTCACAATTGGAAAAATAATTTATAGCACATGTCCTGCCAAGCATTGCTCAGAGACACCTTTTTTTTTTCTTCAAGTGCAAAGGCCAAGGCATTTTACAAAGCTGAGGAAATGTAGTCCATCTTCCATGCTCAAGAATGGTTTTGTCACTTACTTGTGCCAGTGGCTCCTTACACCTTCAGAATAAAATCTAAACTTTTCTGCATGACAAATGAGGTTTTTCTTTTCTTTTAAGGTTTTTATTTATTTGACCGGTGGAGGGGGAGTAGACAGAGGGAGCAGCAGACTCCCCGCTGAGCAGGGAGCCTGATGCAGGGCTCTATCCCAGGACCCCGGGATCATGACCAGAGCTGAAGGCAGACACTGAACTGACTGAGCCACCCAGGTGTCCCCAAATGCAGCTTTTCATCCTCCCATTGCTTCTTGCCAGCCTGGCCTCCTCCCTGACCACCTTCCTTCTACCACCTCTGCCTGTTCTGTACAGGTTATCCTGCAGTAACACAGATCGCTATAGCTCCAGAACATGCTATGCTCAGTCCCATCTCTGAGCTTTCGCACATGATGTTCTCTCTGCTTGGAATGCCCTCCCCAGCTAGTCCACCTGGCAAACCTACCCCATGCCTTCTGGCCACAGATGAAATGCTATTCCCTTGGTACAACTTTCTTTGACTCCCTCAGACAAATTTTAGGTTTTCTTCTCCTTCGTCACAATCCCACTGACATGACGATGTTATCCTCAAACACAGCTTTCTGGAGTTCACAGACTGAAACTTCTCAAATTTGCCTCCAGGCAATCAGCACAGGGCCTGGCATGCAGTAGGCACTCAATGAGTGTGTTTTCAATGAATGAGCATTGAGCAAACTTCTTTATGCCTGGAACTGTGTTATGCCGCCCCCCCCCCCAAAATGGGTCTGTGATTAAAGGAGCGAGACTGATACAAAGTGAAGGTCAAGCAAAGCTTTATTTCGCGCCAAGCATCAAGAATCGAACTGACCGGCCAGGGCCAAGCCACTTACAGAGAGGGTGACCCTTCTCTGTTTCACAAACTAGCTTTTAAGGGCAAAGGCCATGCGGTTGGCCCTGGCCACGCACAGGTGGCCAATGAAACTGTAACACACAGAGAAAGCTGCACAGTTATGCTAGGTGACCAACTGAATTACAATTTACCCTAGTAGACATTTGAACCAGCCTATCACCTTGGTCAGAATTGGCGCCCAAAAGGTGCCCAAAGGGCGGGGCCCATACTCCTTGGTAGCTAGGGAGACAGTATGCAACCCCCCACTGATCAGATGTCTCCACCTGGCCTGACCCACCCTTGTATTTGAGCTTTGTTACCTGGGGCTGGTTTCCAGGACTTGTTTTTAAGTAAATCCTCTGGGGGAAGGAGAGCAGGGACAGTTTAAGGGTTAAACAACAAGGTTATTGTTTAACCTTAATGAAAGCCTCTTGCTAAATAGGTCCTTACAACTGTATTAAAATGTTATCTCATTTTTTGCTTTTAACAATCTTATGAAGAAGTATTATTACCCTTATTTTACAGATGAAGAAACTGAAGTTCAATGAGTTTAAATAATTTGCCCATAGCTACTTCAACCCAATTCTGATGCCAAAAATGTATGTTGTTTCCTACATTGTGCTATTCCCCTCCCAGGTAAATTGTGCAGTTTGGGTAGCACTTAAGCTAGCTGCATACAGCACGCACGTTGATCCAAATTTTTCTGAAAGAATGTACTATTGTTCTTCATTCCTTGAGAGAGATCAAAACCCTATTATATTTCTGAACAATCTACCCCCCTACTGCAATTGTTCTTTTTCAAGGTCACAAGTGATTTTCTTGCTGCTGAATTCAATAACCACGTTTGTCTTTTTGACTGCCAACAGTTTTCTACAAAGTTGACTCTCTCTTCATTCTGGAAATAAGTTTCTCTCTTGGCTTTTGGGACAAACCATTCTGTTTTTTTTCTTGCCTCACCGGGCACTCTGTTTCAATTCCCTTTTCTGTCTCTTTTTCCTCTTACCTACCACTGAGGACTGGACTTTTTCAGAATGAGGTCTTGAATAGACTCTCTTCTCTGCCTACTCATTGCCCTAAGTGGACTCACGCAGTCCCAGGAAAGTAGATAGGATCCATATGCTGCTCACCAATAGAATAGCTCTAGCCCAGCTATCTGCTTACACTCGTATGTCCAATAAACTACCTGATGTCTCTCCTCAATTGCTTTACATTTTGCCCTCAGATTTCTTTTTTTTTTTTTTTTAAGATTTTATTTATTTATTTGACAGGCAGAGATCACAAGTAGGCAGAGAGGCAGGCAGAGAGAGAGAGGAGAAAGCAGGCTCCCCGCGGAGCAGAGAGTCCGGTGCGGGGCTCAATCCCAGGACCCCGGGACCATGACCTGGGCCGAAGGCAGAGGCTTTAACCCACTGAGCCACCCAGGCACCCCTGCCCTCAGTTTTCATTGGAATCTCTAAATTTCTCCCGTCAAAGGTGTTCCTCTCCTAGTGGTCCAGTTACTGTTTTCTATATGACAAACCACCTCAAATCTTAATAGGTCAGGAATTCAGACAGGGCACAGCAGGAATGACTTATCTCTGCATCAGGATATCTTGGGACCTCAGTTGGGAAGACTCAGAGACTAGGGGTGACTTAACAATGCAGGGCTGGAATCATCTGGAGACATCTTCATTCACACACCTGATTTGCAGATCCTGGCTGTTAACTGGGACCTTAGCTGGGGTTGCTGATTGGAGCATTTACACATGGCCCCTTCATGTGCTGAGGCTCCTTCATAGCCTAGAGAAGCCTCAAGGTAGGTAGACTTCTTGTGAGAAGCTATGGCCTTTCATGGTCTAAATTCAGAAGTCCCAGGGTCAATTCCACTGCTACTCTATTGGTAGTAGTAGTCACAAACTCAAGGGGAAGTAGATCCCACTTCTCAGTGGGATAAATAGATACCCCTGGCACAAGTCACCATTACCTTGCATTTCCTCACTGGTCTCACCGTTTCCATGTTTGTTCCATTCCAATATACCTTCAACAGAATAGTAAAGTGATTTACTAAAATGTCAAATCTTTTTCTTCTGCTTCAAAGCCATCAATGATTTTCCAGTGCACTCAGAATAAGATCCTAATTCTGTATTTCTCTAACCTCATCTAATCTGCCCTTAACACATATACCACACTAGATGTATGTTCCTTCTTTTCTACTTTATGGCCTTTGTACTTGGTATTACCTCTGCCTGAAACATTCCTTCCTTCCCTGTTGCTTCCATAGGACGAGTTCTTTCTCATCCATCAAGACTTGGCTGTATGTGACCTGACCACTCATTATAGTGAACTTTATTCACTTTAGTGACCTTCTTATTCACTCTTTCATCACCCTGTCTATTTTCCTCAGAGCTCATTTACAATCTATAAGTATAATATTTGTGTACTTGTTTATTCTGGGACTTCTCCATTAGAAGGGAACTCCATGAGGGTCTCATTAACTCCTTTATCTTTAGCACCCACAGTGCCTGACACATAATAAATGCTGGAAAAGTATTTGTTGAATATAATACATAGGTAGATGGATGGTGGATCGTCTATTTATCCAATGGCAGCAAAAGAAAATACATTTCCTTCTGAGTGCTTTTTTAGCCAAGAAGAAAAAATAATTTCCTTAAGAAGTCCTCCCCCATGAGAGCCCAGGTCCAGTTCCCAGACATCCTGAGATTCCCAGGCTTCTTGAGACTCTAGGCATCAGAGCCAGGTCCTAGAATGTACTTTGCATCTTGGATCACACTCTGTCCCTGAAGGCGGGGGTGGGGGGGGAGTATTCTTGTCAAATGATCAAAGCAATACATCACCTGCTCTCTCTTAGAGGCAGTGACATCATTAAACCAAGCTGGTTTCTAGAACTCAGAGAGGTCTGTGATGGGTTTCCTAAAATCCCCATTTTCATTCAGACAACCATTTGAAACCAGGCCTGAACGTCCACTTTTAGATCATCATCTTTGCAAACATCTTGCATTCCAAAATGTCTTCCAAATACTCTGAACTCATCACAATAGCATATCTATGCATCTTAGTTCCTGCTCATCTAAGAGCTATAGGCGTCTATTTGATTTTCCCAAAGACAGAGAATCAGAATGAAGTAATTTTGAAAAGGGTTTTTTTTTTTTTTTGAGAATTTTTCTATTTCTTTAAGCTTAGTAAATAGCTTCAGGTATCGAAAGACCAGTACTCCAGATCACCCACCTAAAGGCTTCTTGACAATCACACCAGTACTGAAGGTTGGCTTACCGTTTCATTTGGCCTTATCAAGATGGTTTTTTTTTTTTTTTCCCCTTTTATTCACACTGGATCTTCAGCCAAGGAAATGTACTTCCAGTTTCCATTCAAGGAAGATTTTGTTTTTATTGTTTTCACTTCACTTCTTTCTTCTTTATTTTTTCTTACTTTATGATAGCTTGCCATGTTCCCTCTATGGTTTACTCTTAAAACAGTATTTAAGCTTTTTACAACTTGCTACCTTTATTGATAACAAAATGGAAGCTTATTTGTCTCTTCCTTTTCAAACTCAGGAAGGATTTGTCAAGTGTGATGTTTAAAAAAAAAAACCAACAAACCAACTGTATCTGTTTGGCAGATCCACTGCTGCATTTGCGATTCTCCTCTCTAGTACTTTTCCTGGGACTGACAGTTTTTTGGTCTATTTCACTGGCTGCCGTTAACATGTTCCCTTACACTGTCTCATTCCCAATGGTTTGGTAGCAAGTCTGTGATGAATGAGTCTGGTGAGCTGGAAAATAGGATTAACACCTGGAGCCCTCCGCACTCTCCCTCCACCCCTGTATAGGTCACTTCTCATCCTTCACCTGTTGCAAAGAGCCAGGCAACTATTGTGATACCTATTCAACTATCTGCAAGTGGAGAAATGAAGCCTTTATGAGTGCAAAACATGGCTGCCATATGTGGGAATTTCTCTGCTATGTTTTCCCCTCGGAGAGTTTAACTTTTCTGATATTTAAAGGATAGGTTTATAGCAAGAAAAAAGAGAGAGTGAATGTTAATGAGCAACATTTTTATCAATTCTCTCAGGCTTTCCCCAAACCATTCAACTATTTATTTCTAAGAAGAATTCTACAAAGTCTTTTCAGATGGAAATTCTTTGGACTGGTGCCTTACAGACCAACCTTGAGAACAATTTAATGTGATTGGGCTTTTATTGTTTTCAGTTCCTTCAAAGAAAGGCAAATATTTACTACACTTGATACTTTGTCTCTAGTCAACTGATTTTCTTAAAAGACGGGGGTCTTTTTGAGCACTTTTATTTTCTTCTAAGTACTCTGAAAAGTATTCTATTTTTCAGTGCTCTTCGGAATGTTCCATCTGTTCTGATTTTTCAGAGGCTTTTTTTTTTTTTTAATCTCCTCAGAAAATTCAATGAAAAAAGGTAAAGGCTTTACTGCCAGTAAATTTTTGTTTCTCTTCTTTCTGGGAAAGAGCCAGTTTGAGTTTAAAAATAGACCTGAGAAATGTCTACAGCTTGAGATTCATTCAATCCACTAATATTTGCTCTAGAATAATAAGGAGATTTGATACATCTGAACTAAAATGATCCCCATATTTGTCACCTTTCCATTTCACATCAAATAAAACACCACGGCAGCCTTCTGTCAAAGCAATTCCATTATGTTAACCACCCCGTCTCTCTTATTTTTAATTTATCCTGAAAAATGTGAAGTTGGCAGTGTAGGTCATTTTTGTGTCCTATGTTAAACATTCATCATCTGATGCTATTTATTATTACTTTCCAAGGGCAGTTACTGTGGTCCTACTATTAGATATCCACTGGGATAAAAATATTGGGGCAATAAAAAGAATGACTTAATTTTATAAAGTTTTTTTTTTTAATCAGCACTATTGAGGTATAATTGACTACAGTAAAATTCACAAAATTTAAGTGTACAATCAATGAATTCTCACAAGTGCATATATTTGTTTAACAACCCTCACAACTGGAATATCGGTGTGGTTCAGTCGGTTGAGCATCTGACTCTTGATTTGGGCTTGGATCATGCTCTCAGGGTCATGGGATCAAGCCCTGCATGGAGCTCCACCCTTGGTGCAGAGTCTCCTTGGTATTCTCTCCCTCTCCCTCTGCCCCGCCCCCCAATCTCTCTCTCAAATAAATAAATCTTCAAAAAAAAAAAAAAAACCTCTCACAATTAAGGCATAGAACATTTCCATCAAGCCTCAAAGATTCCCTCCTGCCCCTTTGCAATTCTCTTCCTATCTTTGGCACCAGGCCACCACTAATCTGCTTTTAGTAACTCTAAGTTTTGACTTTTCCAGTATGTTACATAAATGATATTACAGTGTGTGATCTCATGTCTGCCTTCTTTTTCTTAGCATAACACTTTTGGGATTCATCCATGTTGTTGTGTGTGTGAGTAGTATGTTCCTTTTTATTTCTGAGTTGCATTCCACTGTACGGACATAGGACACATTGCCTATTCCTTCATCAGTTGGTGGACATTTGGGTGATTCCAGTTTTTGATGATTATAAACAAAGTTGTTAGGAATACTCAAGTATAAGTCTTTGAGTGAAGTATGTTTTCATTTCTCTCGGGTAAATATCTAGGAGTAGGATTGCTGGATCAGATGGTAAGTGTATGTTTAATTTTGTAAGAAACAGTCACATTGCTTTCCATAGTGGATGTACAATTTTGCATTCCTACCAGCAATGTAGACATTGTGGCCATTCCACACTCTTGCCAACTCTTGGTATTAGCAGTGTTTTTAAAATTATAGCCATCTTAGTGCCTGGGTAATGGTATTTTATTGCCATTTTAATTTTCATTTCCCAATGACTTATGGTATTAAACATTTTTTGATGCATTTATTTGCTATGTTCTTCTTTGGTGAGATGTCCTCCTATTTTTTACCTTTAAAAAAAATCACGTTGGGCGCCTGGGTGTCTCAGTTGGTTAAGCAACTGCCTTCAGCTCAGGTCATGATCCTGGAGTCCCAGGATGGAGTCCCACATCGCGGGGGGGGCGGGGTGGTCCCTGCTCAGCAGGGAGTCTGCTTCTCCAGCTGACTTCTCTCCTCTCATGCTCTCTCTCATTCTCTCTCTCTCTCTCAAATAAATAAACAAAATCTTTAAAAAAAGAAGAACACCTAAAAACCTAAAAGAATCATGTTATATTCTTAATATTGAGGTTTAAGAGTTCTTTATTTTGGATATAAGCACTTTATCAAATTTATACTTTGGAAATACTTTCTTCCAAAATAATGATGTAATTTAGCTAAAAACCAGAGGATTTCTGGTAAGCTGGTAAATCTAAAATTGTGGTTTCTTGAATTTCTAATTTCAAATTGGAGTTCTACGTATTAATACACTAGGACTTTGATACAGACTTAGGAACAATGTCAAAAAATTTCTATGGATGTCCGGTTCAGGTGAGTGGATAGCTAAAAAATGGGAACGCTCCGAACAGAGACAGAGCAAGGGCCCCCAAAAACCACGGTTCCTTTTCAGTCTTCAGGTAAGTAGCTGCTAGATCTGTGGTATTTGTTATAACAACTGTAGAAGGCTAATATAATAGTTCCGAGTGTTCCCAATTTTTAGCCATCCACTCACCTGAACCAGACATCCAGTTTCCCCTATTATAAACATCTTACAATAGTATGGTATATTTGTTACAATTAATGAACTCATATTGATACATTATTATCAGCTAAAGTCCATAGTTTATCCAGATTTAATCTTTCCCTAATATGCTTTTTTTCCTCAGGATTCTTCTAGTCTACCAAGTTACATTTACTTGTCATGTCTCCTTAGGTTCCTCTTGGTTGTGACAATTTCTCAGAATTTCCTTGTTTTTGATGAACATGAAATCTTCAGGGGCACTGGTTTGGTTAAAATAGGATGCCCAGCTATTGGATTTTATCTGGTTTATTTTCATAATTAGATTAGGGTTATGAGTTTGGCCATACCAAAACAATAGCCTTCTGAGAATTCTTCTTGATAACCAATGTAGCACAAGGTTTTTCCACTCTGGGTGTGAGGAACATAAATTACTCCTGGTCCTGTGTGAAGTTTGAAGACTGTGGGCTCCTTTCCAGTGGGTATTTTCCCTTACTTGGGTAGGTTCCTCATTCACATATCCAGTTGCTACTTACTATGAGAAACTTATTTTCTCACAGTTCTGGAGGTGGGAAGCCCAAGATCATGGTGCCTTCAGGGTTGTTTCTAGTAATCTCTCTCTCCTGGGCTTGTTGACAGCTGCTTTCTCACTGTGTCCTCACTTGGCCTTTCCTCTGTGCATGTGTGTAGAAAGAGATTCATCTCTGGAGTCTCTTCCTCTTCTTACAAGGACGCATGCCAGGACCTCACCCTTACAACATCACTGAACCTTAACTGCCTCCGTAAATGCCCTCTTTCCAACTACAGTCACATTGGGGGTTAGAGCTTCAACATATGAATTTTGAAGGGACAAAATTCAGGCAACAGAGAACAGAGAAGAAAGAGATGGGAGGACAAAACATTTTGAAGAAATAATGGCTGAAAAATTTCTAAATTTAATGAAAATCCTAGGCCCACAGATCTAACAAGCTCAATAAATCCAAGCATAAGCAACAAGAAGAGAACCACACCAAAGTACACATCAGAATCAAGTTGTTCAAAACCAGTAAAAAGAGGAAAATCTTACAAAGTGCCAGAAGAACAGAGATAAGAATGGTAATAGGCCAGTAAATTTCTTGTCTGGAAAAATGCAAACCAGAAGAGAATGAAGCAGTGTCTTTAAGGTACTGACAGAAAAAAACAAACCAAGCCAAACAACAACTGTCATCCTAGAATTTTATACCCAGTGAAAACATCTTTCAAAGCAAAAGGACAAATAAAGACTTCTTCAGATATACAAAAGCTGAAAAGATTTGCACCAGTGGATCTGCACTACAAGAAATGCTAAAGGACATTCAGGAAGAAGGAAAATTATACCACATGGAAATCTGGATTGCACAGAGGAAACAAGAGCACCAGTAATGGTCACTCTGTGGCTGGATATAAAAGACCTTTTTTTGGTTGGCATTTTCTTTTAAATCTCTTTAAAATATAATTGGTTATTTAAAGTAAAAAAAAAATAATATATTGTGGGGTTCTGGTAAATAATTATCATAACAGTGAGTTCAGAGTGATGCTATGGCAATGACCTGAAGCTACGAAATAGGGAGAGCTGTAGGGGTTTTAACTAAAATTGCTTGCTTATTCCCTCAGAGAGCTTTAAGAAGAAGCCATTTTGAAGCTCCTTCCACATCAGTTTGTTCACAAAGCAGATGATTACATTTCATCAGATCTTTTTACCACTTGTTATACCCCTAGTATAGTGATCCCTAGGCTCATAACTCCTCTGGAAACAAGACTCCATTTTTAATAATGACTGTCTGGGAAAGCTGGAGCGGCTCAGAGTCCTGTCTTTACTGATTTCAAGCAAGAGTTATTTAAAATAAACTTAGGCTTAGCAGCTGGTACAAACATACTCTTTTTTTTTTTTTTTAATACTGTAGAAAGGTGAGGTAGAAGTATCTCTTTAAAAGTTAGAGGCAGACATTTGGTTAGGGACATTGTACCTGGCACAGCTAATTATACCCTTTGTCAAAAAACTTGAGATTAGTGGAGGAATGGAGGGAAAAATTGGACATAATAGGCTGGGTTAAAGATGGGATAGTGCATTTGGATTTGTAAAATGTTCTGCATGTTTCCTTATTCCCACATATGTCCTCATTGGAAGCACCACTTTGCATCACTTCCTTATAATCTAGTCTTTTTGTGTTTTTCTCAAGAATATGGGTCTTGCTTCCTCAAGTAGAAGGCAGAGTCTTTGATGGTAGGGACCCCACTTTGGCCTTTCAAAGTACAGCACTAATCCATTATAGGTGTGGCAAAATGAATAAGGAGAAAAAATGCTTCATATTTATGTAAAAATAAATGCTTTAAAAGTGATTGTCTGTAGGAATCAGCCCTGTGGGTTGGCAGGCAGTTGGGAAGAAATCAGTTACGATTTGGTATCCATTTGTTTTTTCCAGTTTTTTTGAGGTGTTATTCATATATAAAATTGTAGGATGTTTTAAGTGTACATTGTGATGATTTGCTATATGTGTACATTATGAAAGGATGTAATATGCTATTAATAAAATAAGCAGGTAACAAAATAGTGTATAGTGTCAAAAGATAAATATTCATCAAGCTGAGTGGTGTGATTTTAGATGTTTTTTCCCTTGTTTGCTCATCTGTATGTTCTACTTTCTTTTTTTTTTTAAGATTTTATTTATTTATTTGACAGACAGAGATCACAAGTAGGCAGAGAGGCAGGCAGAGAGAGAGAGGGGGAAGCAGGCTCCTCGAGGAGCAGAGAGCCCGATGCAATGCGGGGCTCGATCCCAGGACCCATGGCCTGAGCTGAAGACAGAGGCTTTAACCCACTGAGCCACCCAGGTGCCCCTCTACTTCTTTATAAGACATATGTTTTATTTACAAAATTAGGAAAAATTACAAGGTTTCTTCTTTAGTTGAATGGAATTCTAGATTGTCATTGAGAATTTGGACACTCAAGGAGAATTTTCTGAATTATCTGTTTTCAGTGGTACAGGGGTCTTTTTACCTGGTGAGAGGTATGTGAGCACATTCTCTTCAATAGAAAATAAGCTGCTCTCCAATAGCCCAGGGAGCTCTTGAAATTATGAAGCTAAGGAATCCTCAAGAAACCAAAAGAGAAGTCTCAGGAACGTTGGAAACAACCAACAGTCCAGTGTTAGGAAATTTTAAAAGTAAATTTTGATACCTCCAGATAACTGGAATATTTGCAGCCATTAAAATCTATGTTCAAAAGAACATTTAATATCATGGGAAGATGCTCAAATTTTAACATTAAGTTTAAAAATTTATATGTAGTGTGATATATTTGAAAAGAGAATTATATATGTAATTTAATTTCTAAAAGGAAATAGACCCAAGTATTAATAAACCTTATTTCTGGGTGATAAAAATATGGAAAATTTCAGCTTCTTTACTCCTCTGTTTCAAAAATTTCTACCATGGGGGCAGCTGGGTGGCTCAGTCATTAAGTGTCTGCCTTCAGCTCAGGTCATGTTCCCAGGGTCCTGGGATCGAGCCCCACATCGGGCTGCCTGCTCAGCTGGAAGCCTGTTTTTCCCTCTCCCACACCCCCTGCTTGTGTTCCCTCTCTTGCTATGTCTCTCTTTGTCTAATAAATAAAATCTAAAAAAAAAAAAAATTCCTATCATGACTTACTTTTATAATTAGAACACACACACAATGTTGTTATAATTATTTTTAAAGAAGTTGGCTTCTACACTCTGGAAAATAGCATGGAGAGTTTCCTCAAAAACTTGAAAATAGAGCTACCCTATGACCCAGCAATTGCACCACTGGGTATTTACCCCAAAGATACAAATGCAGTGATCTGAAGGGGCACATGCACCGGAATGTTTATAGCAGCAATGTCCACAATAGCCAAATTATGGAAAGAACCTAGATTTCCATCAACAGATGAATGGATAAAGAAGATGTGGTATATATACACAATGGAATACTATGCAGCCATCAAAAGAAATGAAATCTTGCCATTTGTGACAATGTGGCTGGAACTAGAGGGTATTATGCTTAGCAAAATAAGTCAATCAGAGAGAGACAGCTATCATATGATCTCCCTGATATGAGGAAGTGGAGATGCAATGTGAAGGGTTTGGGGGGTAGGAAAAGAATAAATGAAACAAGATGGGGTCAGGAGGGAGACAAACCATAAGAGAATCTCAATCTCACAAAACAAACAGAGGGTTGCCAGGGGGCAGGGGGTAGGGAGAGGGTGGTGGGGTTATGGACATTGGGGAGAGTATGTGCTATGGTGAGTGCTGTGAAGTGTATGAACCTGGCGATTCACAGACCTGTACCCCTGGGGCTAATAATATATGTTTATAAAAAAATTTTTAAATTGTTAAAAAAAAAAGAAGTTGGCTTCTAAAACAAAAAAGTTGGCTTATAGAGCTGGAGAGTGGTTCATCTTACCAGGCTTGAAGCAGCATAAATTTAAATGCCAGTTCTGCCAGGTAGGCAAGCCACTATCCCTTTCTGTGCCTCAATTTCCTTTTTTCTTTTTTAAAAAATAAATTTATTTATTTATTTTAAAGATTCTATTTATTTGTGAGAGAGAATGAGAGAGAGAGTGTGTGCACAAGATGGGGGGAGGGTCAGAGGGAGAAGCAGACGGCCTGCTGAGCAAGGAGCCTGATGCAGGACTTGATCCTGGGACTCCAGAGTCAGGACCTGAGCTGAAGGCAGTTGCTTAACCAACTGTGCCACCCAGGTGCCCCGCCCCCTTTTAATGATTATTTAGTTTAGAGAGAGAGTGAGAGAAGTGCGTGTGTGGGCCCATGGGGGGGGGGGCAGAGGGAGAGGTATAGAGAGTCTTAAGCAGACACCATGCTGAGCACAGCACCAGATGCAGGGCTCCATCTTATAACCCCGAGATCACGACCTGAGCCAAAATGAAGAGTCAGTCGCTCAACCAATTGGGCCACCCAGGTACCCTGTCTGTATCTCAACTTCCTTATCTTAAAATAGAGATAAATGATAGCACCTACATTACAGGGTGGTTGTAAGGTTAAAAGAGTTCAATCATAATAAAGTGCTTAAGTGTCTGATGTATAGTAAGCACCCTCAAATTAATCTATTATTATTGTTGTTGTTGTTGTTGTTATACGTTAAAAGTTCTAACTTCTACCTATCCACAAGTTCTGTTATTTCAAAAAAGGCCACTTTCCGAGTATAATCACAGACCTCCAAGACTCAGTGGGGCCTTTAGACAATATTTATTGCAAAAAACCCTAACAATTTTCTTGAGTAACAGGTATTTAGCTTGCTGAATTAGGCAATTGAGAGCAAACTAGTTAGAGACCAGCCTCTGGCTGCTTTTCCTCTTTCTTGATGGCTTTAACGCTGCAGGTGTGATCACTGAGTTACACTTGTTTATTCAAAGAACAGAAGGATAAAGGAGCCTTCCCTGAGTTTTTCCATGGTGGGCTCCAAATTGAAAACTGTATCTCCACTTCTCTGAGTTTTATTCGATTCTGTGATACAAATTTGGGACAAGAGATTCCATGCCCAAGGTCACTCAGATAACAAAGGGCAGACAGAGGATTTGAACTTATGTGTATCTGGCTCTACACGTCTGTGTTCAACTTGTATCTTGCAATACTTTCCATATGAAAGAAGAAAAGCTTAAAGAAGGCCATTTTATCCATCAAAACCCAATAGTGGGACATGAAGAAGATCAGTTTGCTTCCAATTTCTTATTCTTAAATGTCATCAACATAAAATAAATCAAGATCCACACAGCATCAGTGCAAAAATCAGCTCCTGACTCTAAAACAGAGCACAGAGCAGAAGAGACCTATTTCCTTCATAAAACGGAGCATGCATTATAAAAAAGGCCCCATGTGCACCATGAATTGGGCTAGAAATCTGTGTCTCAGTTTCATTATCTCAGGGAAATCAATTTTCTCAGTTGAGGCAACAACCCCAGGTGAATGCATAGGAAGGGAGCAGTACCTTGGTGCTCTGAGAGCCTGGAGTTCCTCTAGCTCCTGCAGCACTTACAATCTGGGCTGTCCACCGCTGTCTGCCCACTGTCTGTATCCCTGCCTGCCCAGTAGTATCTCTTTGACATGTCTTATTCCTGTTTTGAAACTAGAACGCTGGGGCGCCTGGGTGGCTCAGTGGGTTAAAGCCTCTGCCTTCAGCTAAGGTCATGATCCCAGCATCCTGGGATCAAGACCCGCCTTGGGCTCTCTGCTCAGTGGGGAGCCTGCTTCCTCCTCTCTCTGTGCCTGCCTCTTTGGCTACTTGTGATCTGTCAAATAAGTAAATAAAATCTTAAAAAATAAATAAATAAAATAAAATAAAATAAAACTAGAACGCCATCACTTCTGTGAAGCCTGATTCTACTCTCTGGGGACAGTTAACTGTGCCCCCCTCTACTAAGCTTCCCAGCTTTGGGCCTGTTCCTTCTCAGACTATGTACGGTTGTTTTCCATCCTGTCATATCCTAATTAACTCTCTGAGTTCAAAGTTTACAACTTTATATTTAGGGTTAATGGGAGAGTAAACTAAGATGAGGTAAGTAAAATGATAGTGTCGGTACAAGTGTTCAATAAATGTTCTGTTTTGTTGGTTCTCCCAGTTGAAGAACCAGGACCTAGTGCAATTCCTTCAAGGCCATGGTTACTAAACAGATTTTTCTTTTTTCTTCTCTCTCTCTTTTTTAAAGATTTTATTTATTTGACAGATAGAAAGAGCACACAAGCAAGGGGAGTGGAAGGCAGAGGGAGACAGAGAAACAGGCTCCCCACTGAGCAGAGAGCCCGATGCAGAGCTCAATCCCATAACCCTGGGATCATGACCTGAACTGAAGGCAGCCACTTAAGTGACTGATACACCAGGCATCTCTTCATTTTTCTTTCTTTTTTTTTTTTTAAAGTATTTATTTATCAGATAGAGAGTGAGAGTGAGCGAGCACAAGCAAGGGAGCAACAGGCAGAGGGAGAAGCAGGCTCCCCGCCGAGCAGGGAGCCCGACATAGGACTTGATCCCAGGACCCTGGGATCATGACCTGAGCCGAAGGCAGACACTTAACCCACTGAGCCACCGAGGCGTCCCCTTTTTTCTTTTTTTAAAGATAGATGTATTTATTTGAAAGAGAGAGAGAGAGAAAGAGCTGGGGGGAGGGGCAGACGGAGAGGGAGAAAAATAATTTTTTTTGGGGCGGCGGGGAGAAAGAGACTCTTAAGCAGATTCCCCACTGAGTGGGAAACGTGATACAGGGTTTGATCCTATGACCCTGAGATTATGACCTGAGCCAAAATCAAGAGTTGAACGTTTAACTGACTGACCTACCCGGGACCCATAAACAGATTTTTCTTGAATGAATAAATGAGTAAATTAACAAATGAATTCACTTCCTGCTTCCAGGGCAGGCATCATATCTTACATTGATATAGATCACTTCAATATCTTCTTTCTTTCATTTACATCCTCCGAAATATCCATTAGCACACTGGCCACATTGCTGGGTACAGTGAATAATTTGACTGATTTTCTCTGTTGTAAAGGATATTGATAGATTGACTATTTACCTCTGGGGCAGCTACAGGCAGCTATATGTCTTATATTGTCTGTTTGGTCTTAAATAGAGTAAAATTGCCAGGGGTCTTACAGACTTAGTTTCAGTCTCTCTAGTAAAATTTAGCTTAACCCACTTGCCAAGGTCTGTTTTCCTTTCTTTCTTATTTTTTTTTTTCTAAACAGTTAATAGCCAATATAAACTCTAGAGAAATAAGCCCTCCAAAGTAAGAACTCTGCTGAAATCCAAGTATTTATTGTTATGATTCTAAATAAGAATTGGAGAGTCTCATTTATTTCTCTAAGATTTATTTATTTGAGAGAGAATCTCAAGTAGACTCTGCGCTAAGCGTGGAGCCAGGTGCAGGGCTCGATCTCACGACCCAGCGATCATGAGCTAATCCTAAAGCAAGTCAGATGCTCAACCGACTGCGCCACTCAGGTGCCCTGAGTCTCATTTATTTCTATATCCCCAGTGCCAGCCTAGTAGTTAGTACATAGTAGGAACTCAAAAAGCATTTCTTTAATAAATGAAGTCCCTTTTAAAGAAATGAAGAGAACTTACAAACTCTATAGTGTAATTTTGTGAAGTCTGTGGTCTTAAAGCCATACAGTACAGAGGAGAGATGAAAAAATAATAATTCACATACCTGGATAGCATTATCCACTTGCAAAAGCATTTTCCCATGTTATATAATATTACTTACATAACATGAATTGAACTCCTATCGTATAATAGGTGATTTAAATACCATAGTGTCTAATCCTAACAAATCTTGAATTATGACAATACCCATTTTATAGGTGGAAAAATAAACTGAGATGAACTAAATGATTCACTAAGGCTATGACCAATTAAAATGTGAGCTTCACAAGGGCAGCCTCTCTAGCACTGAGCATAGTACCTGGCATATAGTAGATGCTAAATAAATACCTGTCAAAGAAATGTTGAGATTGGGTGGCTCCAAAGCCTTTGCTCTTTCTATAACATCACCTGCTACTCTGTAAAATGTCCTTTGAAGCATCCAGAGAAAATGGTACCTCTTTTTGCATGCATGAGGAACTGAGGTCCTAGGAGATGAAGTTAACTTGCTTACAGCTCACAAGGGTGGCTGGGCCAGCACTAGAACTCAACATTCCAGTTTCCTGGCAGTATTTTCTGTCGGCCAGTCTGCAGAGAGACCATAAGGCAGAGACAAGTTGTGGCCCACTTCCCTTCCCCAGGAAAATCCAGGGATCCTGGCCCAGAGTTACATCCGACTTTCTGCCTAGAAACAAAAAGGCATCCTGAAGGTGGAAGGAAGTTATGTCCCCCAGTAGATGGGTGGGCATTTTGGGGTTCAGTTTTTAATTACACCAGAATCTGATGTTCTGTTTTAATTACACCAGAATCTAAGTGTTGTGATGATGTCCAACCAGGCAGCCAAGATCTGACAATAGCTACTTCATCACAGGATTCTTTACTCTTAATTGCAACATTTTATTTTATTTTTTAAGATTTTATTTCTAAGTAATCTCTACACCCAGCGTGCGGCTTGAACTCACAATTCCAAGATCTGGAGTCACATGCTCTACTGACTGAGCCAGTGAGGTGTCCCAATCATATCATCTTAAATAGTCATAGGTGAAGTTTTCAAGTAAGAGATATGTATTCAATTAAACATCTTAAGGTTAAATGGACCTCTCATATATATATTTTTGCCAAACAGACCTTTTCTTCTTTTTCATTTTATTTTCAATACCAAAGAAAATGCCTATGTACATTCTACTATGGCAACTCCTTTTTCTATTTGCTAAGTACCCAACTCTTACGTTCCTAGGCTGGGTACAGTAAAAAGTATGTAAGTAAATATATACATAAACAAGTAAAAGTACATAATATTCCATATAGCATTAAAGGGGTCATGTAAAAATAGGCAAACATATACCAAACCATTCATAATCAAATAAACCTATTGTTATCTCATCTAATGGGACAATGAAGTTTTTATAGCTATAGTCAAGGGACAAGCCCATCTCAAGTGTCATTTCCCCTTTGCTTTCAGTCCGTCTTTCCTCTTTTCTTCTGCTGCTTTTTCTTGTTTTAGTCTATGAGTATGTTGCCCATTAATCTTTTCAGAGGATCAAAATCCTTGGAGCCAAACCAGAGCGTATTCTGGTGACACTGACCTCTGGAATCCCCAAACTTAAGTTTCTGGTCATAGCTTGCCGAAGAGCCAACAGACTATTCCTGGTAGGGAAAGAAGTCATTGACCTCCCCAGCAGCTCATATGCTGACAAAGCCACCAAAAGAGAGATTATGTGTGGTTATTATAGCACATGGTTATGTCCTTTGTAGCTGACGTATCCGTCCCTGTATTCTCACACAGTTTCTGTTGTACGCCCTGGCAAAGCTTGCTCAGAGGACGACGTAGAGAACCGCAGACATGTTTTCTTTGGCTATTGTTCCTTTCCTCATCTCCGCACTTAATAACGCCACATTGTGCAGTGAAACAATTGGCAAAATAAGAAAGAAATCAAGCCTGGATGCCAGGGGCAGCTCTTGTCATCGGAAAGGATCTATGACTATCTCTTGCCCTTCTGTCTCTTCCTCTGTGCACTTTTGCTCTCCTCTAATTTTTCCATCTTATACATCTTTTATTGTTTTCTAAATATAGACATGCTAAAACCTCAGTGGAAAGACCATCTATTGAAACCAGAGTGATAGCAAGTAATGTGCCCAGCAGGCAAATCGCAAAACAAATAGAGGGTGCACTCAGCACTTTTGCTTCTGCTGCACAAAAGAACCCAAATAAGGCTCCTGGAAACATGGGGTGAGTAATCAAGTCCTTTTCCTGGATGTACAACAGCACAGCTTTGGGAGATAACGAATTCAGCTCATGTAACTGTACACCCGTCTAGAAGAGCAAAAGGAAGCACAAAAAAGAGAAAAAAGGCGAGTGGGCCAAACTTTTAACTGCTTGCCCTCCTTCTGCACCTGCCATGACTTGCACACATAATATCGTGTTCCAGCTGGCCACTTGTCCTGAATTCTGAGACCCCAAGACACCCATTACCCTTGGAATTAAAGAATTACAAATGGAATTTTTGCACCTGCAGATTAAAAAAAAAGATAGTGAGAAAACTTAGAAAAGATCCTTTGAAACATTTCTATCACCCTTGCCAGGCTGTTTTCTGCCCCTAGTGAATACTAACCAGACATATGAGTAAGGACTCCAGAGGACCATTTGGCTGTTTCACTGAAATTAATTTTGGTTCCTAAGATTAACCATAAAAACACGCACTGGTTGCAGGTGTGCCAAAGCCAGCATCGGGAGCAAACCCAGCAAATTTTGCAAAGATGGTTAATGACTCTTGCAAAATTAATTTAAATTGAAATAGGATAAGAACATATGGAAAAATCAATCATTCCTCATTTTGAGTGAATATTATTTTAGCATGCATAGATTTGATATAATTTTCTTTCTTTCCCTTAAGGGTCAGGATATACTCATACACTAAGTTTTTTTGCAAAAGAGAAAGCTTTTTTTTTTTGTATGTTTTTTTTTCCTCCCCAGGAAAGAAGAGATATGTGTTTCGTGAATCTTTCTCCTTGTCTGACGCTGGAACATACATCCGGGGCTCCACAGACACTGATAAAAGCCCTTCCAGAAAACATAACTCTGTTCTTCGGGTAATTATGCTTTCCTAATATCTGGACCCTGGTTCTGGCTTCCATTTGGAATAAGATCTGGGCCCACTTATTATGCATGTCCACATTAACTGGACGGTTTATAGAATTTAAATGTGAAATGAGGAAAAAGCACAGAGGCAATGGCAATCGAATGGAAAATATAAAAGAAAAATATTTTTCAAGTGTTTGGAAGGAAATGACTACATTAACAAAAACCCTGCAGCCACATGTTCACACTCTTATACTCCCATTTCAAAGCCATGTCCAAATTTCGTCTCCAGTTCCTCTCAAGGGAAAAGAAACAGAAGTAGGCACACCCATTCTAAGGGATGGGTTCCCAGAGCAGGAGTCACACCACACCAGTGCAGTCTCTTCTCCACAGACATTCTTTTAATACTATTTATAGTCTGTTTACCTAGGCTCCTTATACCTTGTTCCAGGAAATGGTCAAAGGAATATTATTGATATAAATCCTCATCTCTGTCATCCACAGATATTTAATGATATTTATTTAATGATATTTATTCATTCTTCATTCAACAGGATAAACTAATATTTGTTCTGTACCAGATATTGTGTTAGGCACAGGGTAGTGGATAATACAAAGAAGGACAAAGACTAGTCCCTATTCCTGAGGACCAGGATAATTTAGGAACAAAACCTATACGTAACCCCCTAAATTTAAGTACAGCAACACTGTTCATGCAAAAATGGTCTACCAATTTTTTTCTCTCTTTTCATTATGGATTTATTTTCACATACACTTACTGGACTTCTATTATGTGCCAGGCAATATGCAAGGAATTGAGGATATAAATTTGGATACAAAAATCCAAAGAAGAATTTCAAAACAACATTCCACAATTCTAGGGACAGCAGAAAAGAAGTCAGAAGACATCTATCAGTAAATATTTGTGCCAATGGAAGTGGAACAGAGAACTAAGAAAATACAAAAAAAAAAAAAAATCATTCCTATGTGGCTTTGGAAGAGATCCTAAATTTTGTAGGGAGTGGTGAAGAATTAATGACTGTCTAATTCAGCTTTCCTCAGGCTAATGTTACCATGAATCCCTGTTTGTTGAGCATTTGTTAGCTGGGGACTGGGGGAAGAAGGAGAGCTGAGGGGGAAGATTAAATCCAGATTTCAGTAGTCAGGGTTCAAATGTTAACTGTACAAAATACACAGAAGAGAACATCTTGAATAAGCTGTAATTATTTATAAATCATACAACATCAGCAAAGAAAGGGGACATGAGACCCCTAGAGAAGGAAGTCCCCAAGGGAAAAGGAAAGCTGGAGGAAAGTAAAATAAAAGACAGAATCAGATAGTAACAGACCAAAAGAATAGTAGCCTTCTTCCAGAATTACTGATTAGAATCCTGATGTCAGCATTTAACCAATCAGTGTAATCAGTTTATGTGCATCATCTGCTAATCCCCATGGGGCTGTGACTGAGCTCTGGTCATGGTATTGCCAAGCCTTAGCACAGTACCTGGCCTGGAGGTGGCCTTCAGTAGTGTTGGTTAAGTAGATAAGACAGTAAATCAAGTGAGGAAGACAGAAATAAACAAACACATACATTCTGTATGTAGGAGGCTTTAGCTGTATCCTGTAAATTTCAGCGTGTTCTACCTTTATTTTCATCATCTCATTTCAGGTTTTTTTCTTTGACCCATTGGTTATTTAGGCATGTGTTGTTTAATTTCCGCACATTTGCGAGTTTCCCAGATTTTCCATAGGGAAATGATAACATTAAATTTGCGTCAGTTTGGGAGGCCCAAGATGAACACGATTTGGAGAGGACATGTATACAGAGAGTAGCATCAACACAAGGTTTCCTGGTGACCTCTGCTTAGAACCGAACTTATCCATATAAACCAGGTGCCTTCCAGCTCTCCATCCAGAGGACACAGATGCCCTCAGTAAATGGATATTCTTCCAAATTACAGATGAGAAATATATGTCCAGTTATACATGGTGGCAGGCACAGTGAGGTGGGGCACAGGGCAGAATCAGGATTCCAGCGTGGGCCACAAAGCAGCATGGCTAGGAGCTTAGGTCCAAATTCCTATTCTACCATATTTAGGCTGTATGATCTTTGGAAAGGTACTTACTCTCTCGAGGTTTCAATTTCCTTATTTATAAAATGGGGATAATGGTAGTATCTATCTTATAAGGTTATTATAATAATAATTCGTATAAAACACTGCACCATAGGAAGCTTTCACGAAATGTTAGCCAGTATTATTGTTGGCACTTTGAACTCTGAAATCTGGAGACTTTAATATCAACTGTGCTGCTGTACCTCTGGGTCCCCAGTGGGTAAAAGAACTGGAGCAAGACTTCCTGCTTTGAATCCTGACTCCCCCATGTAACAGCTACGTGACCTTTATCAGATTATTCATCTCTCAGTATCAGAGTCTTCATCTCTAAAAGGGGGTTCAGAAAGACCCTCACAAGGATATTATGATCAGGTGAATTAATACAGGTAAATGTCTTTACAATAATGCCCCACTCATGCCAAGCAGGGACCCAAACCCAGTAATAATGAGATTTCAATTTTTGCTAAGAAAACAGACAAAAACCAGTGAGGAGCCAAGGAAACAAAAGTTAGAATAAAATAGGGCTGAAATAGAGAATGGGGAGGGGAACCTAATTAAGATATTAGGCATTGATGAAACCTTTCCAGAGGAGGAAACATTTGAGCTGAGAGCTAAAAGAGAAAAAGATGAAAAGGACTGAGAAATATCCTAATCTCAGCCTTGCCAAGAACTGAAGGAATCATCTTCCAGGCATAGGAAATGGGAGATGCAAATGGCCAGAAGTGCATTTCAAATGGAATTCCCTAACACTATGTACAACTGCATAATTCTTTAGCATAAATAGATCATGTTTACAGAAACATGATATAAAATGATATAACATGACTAGACATGAGAATGTGGGCAGATACACATGCTTGAAACTTGCCAGGCATTTCGCTGAGCTATGCACATGTGCTACCGTGGTCTCCTAATGCATATAATTTTCTGAAAGTGGACACATATGGACTTGAATTTTCATAGAAGACTAATGCAGATGGAAACCCTCCTAACTAATGATCCATTTAAGACCTTCAAATAAAAGTACAGAAGAGGCAGGGGGACTCTTACTTTTAGGCTTGCACAAAACCAAATTTACCCACAGCACAAGCTGATGGTGATGTATTTCCCATGTTTTAAAAATGCTGATACATAACACAATTGGGTGTACATGTTGTGTCTAGCAGAGCATTTTGGTGATTGCATATATATACAGATGTATGACAAAAGAAGAAATGGCTGCGGTACTCCTAAAGTAATTTCACTAAACTCCTAGTGTCACAGAATAGTTTGAAAAGCACCACTGCAAAAAGATCCCAGGTGGAAAATACTATCACTGTCCCCATTGGCTAGTTTTATCTCATTCGGTCATTTAACTTTTATTGAGTCTTGTGTTGGTTATTCTTTATCGCCTGCCCTCTTCTTGCTGTGATCAATTCTCTAGTCTTCTCTGCACTGCCTAGTGCCTTGGAAGGTGGGAGGTGACCTCTAAGGATGGCATCTTTCAGGATCCCCCATCCTTAGGCTTTTGATTCTCTACAGCTAGTGGGGAGCACAGCAGATGATTAAAGGCAAGTTGTGTCCCTGCTTGGTTCCATGGTTCCAGCAGTGACTGGGTCCCTCCATAACTGGAGCTCCTGATCCTCTAAAGTACCTCCCGTGCTCACCAACTCTAGTGACATCACCTTTTCCCTTTGTTCAGGCTGAGTGTTAACTGCTCCCCACTGTTGCTAGTCTTCTTGCTTCAGCATCCTTTGTGGATTTCCTGCCCACACTTCTGGAAATCGTCCCTTCATTAACATTTCTTCAAAATCCAAACGGAGTAGATTTTCTTTTTGCTGCTAAGACCCTGACTTTAACAAGCCTCTGCTAGGTTCTAAACCAGTCCTGTCCAATAAAAGATATAATGGGAGTCACATATATAATTTTAAACTTTCTAGTAGTAAAAGAAAATTTTGATATGTTTTATTTAACTCAATGTATCCAAAATATAGATCATTTTGATGTATTACCAATATAAAAATTTATTAATAACATTTTACATTCTCTTACTGGTATGTGAAACTCTGTATTTTACATTCAAAGCTTGTCTCAATTAGAATTAGTCACATTTCAAATTCTCAGTAGCCACAGTTTCAGCTACTGTGTTGGGGCTGGAGACACAGAGATAAAGGATACTATCCCCACATCACAGAGCTGATGGTCCAGTAAGAATGATGGACGAGAAAATCATCACAAAACAATACAGTAAATGCATAATTAGTACTGTGAACAAGATCATTTGGAAATAGAGCCCCTTCTAAAGACCAGTGGTGCTTAGAGAGGACATAATAGGTAATACTTGTGTGGATCCTGAATGCTGATTAGGATTCCACCAAGAAAATGAGAGTAAAGAGGGCTATGCAAGCAGGTAAGAAGCCCCGCCTCTGCATCTGCTCTAGCTACATCTGCTCTTCTTTGACTCTACACCTAAGCAGGATATGCTGACCACCGAGGCTACACTTGGATCTCCCCAGTTATCCTGGTCCAGATTTGGGTAGATCTTCCCGGTCTTAGCACAGGCTCTGGAATGAGACGTTTTCAAAGGAAACTCAACCAGGAAACAATGGAGAGGGTGCTGGTGACATGTATGTGTGTGAGGAAAATGCCTACTAACAGACACGTTGATAAAACCTGGATCCATTTTCCTACAGCAATGTAGATCCAATGGCTTAGCTGGCTCAGGTTCCTGGGCACAAAGCCCAGCTTTATTTTCCACCTTTCATGTTCCCTTTGCTATTCAATAAGCATTGTCACTGGACTGATACTAAAACATCTTTGTTCCAAACCTTTGGAGATGCTTTTGTTGTTGTTTTTCATCTATTGTCCTTACATGAACCTTATTTCTCTAGTGGTTCCGAGTTCTCAAGGACCAAAGTTGACATTCCCAAAGTCTGTCTCTCTTATATTAAAATCCTTCTGCCTTTAGCCACATAGGCCTGTCTTTTCCCGTTTCAAAACACAGACTCTCAATAGGACAGTTCAAGAAGTTCTTACTTCTTGTCTGAGGGACACTGACAGTTCTCTGCCCTTTGAAGGGAGGATATAACTTAAGTGACAGTAAGGAATGGTTACATCTTTCCTTCCTCAACTTTCCTTCTCAGTATACTTTGTTGGAGATTTTCAGAAGATTCACTTGGCTCTCCTGAATCCCCCAATTTCTGTTTCCTAGTGTAACAGTATTTCACACAGATAACATTAACAAAATAGAGCTCCCACCTTTCAAGCCTAGGACCTCAAGTGAGGTTCCTTTGATGCTAGTCAAGTACCCTACTGATCTCTATGCGAGACTGCACAATGCTTAGAAGCTGGTGATAACAGCTTAATAGATTGATTCTGAAGGACACACAAACAGTAATGGGAGAAAAAAGGAGGATAAGGCACTATTCTTAGATACTAAAAAAGAAGTATGCACTTAACTCAGACAAACATTCTGGCGCCTTTCTGTACGAGCAGACTCTGATTTCCAGGAGGCTGGAGAGCTATGGCTGTTTACATCCTTTGTCTGCAACAGTCAGATGGTATACACTGTAGCCTTATTTTCCTTGTCTCCTTAAATCAACCATAAATCATTTTCAGTGCTGAACTTTCCACAAGAATTCCCTGTGGTTTCTTTCAGTCTCTCACTCCAACTATCATATTGCGATTCCCATTGGCAATAATGTCAGCATCTGTTCTCCATACCAGCACTATTTGCAAATACTTTGAGACCAAGTCCTTGATTACCACTCAAAAGTTCAACTTCTGTTTTTTCAGAGCCAAAACACATACTGTATTATCCAGTTTAAACAGTTTCTGATCCTCATCTGGGCAGTGGACTTCTTCAGTCCTCCCATTACTCATATTATTATTATTTTTTATTGTTCTTTATCCTTTTCCTTCAATTTGCTCACCGTATAGATGATTAAATTTGGTCTTGAACATCACTAACCTTCCCATTCTCAGCTGCGCTTCCTTCCCTCCCTAAGGATCTCTTCCAACCATGATGTTGTGGAATCTAAGAGGCTCTTTTATTCCCAAAGGCTATTTATTTATTTATTTATTTTCAAATTCTATTTAAGTAATCTCTACACCCAACGTGGAGCTCCAGCTCAGAACCCCAAGATCAAGAGCTGCACGCTCTTCTCACTGAGCTGGCCAGGCACTCCCCCCGCCACGGGAGCCAATTTATTTATGCCCCCTTTTTTGCTTTTCCTTTGAGTGGTCTAAGTTAGATCTCCCATGCCGGGAATCAGGCCATAATTGCACACAAAGAATCAATTACTCTTAAAGAGAAATTTCCATGGCTTACATCTGCCTTTCTCCTATCTCTCTGGCTTAAAACAGCAACAGTTTTGTTTTTTTTGTCACATGCATATATGTACATGGTTTGTTTTAGGTTTGGGTTTTGTGAGTGAGTATATGTATGGGTTTGCTTTTGGTTTGTGTTTGTTATTTTTGTAAATGACTTGGTTGGACAGTTCTTCAGCAGAGCTGGATGTGCCATTCTGAGAATGGTCTGCAGTTGGCATTTTTGGGGTTTGCCCTTTTTGCACTGGCACTATCTTTCTGGACTTGTGAGAAAACACATACTCATACGCTCATGTGTGTGTGCATATACACACACACAGAACTCATGGGAATTAAAACCATGATCAGGGTAAATACTTTACCAAACCCAGCAGACCAAAGGAGTCACATCTATATTATATAAAGAACTCTTTCATAAAAGTTAATCAAAGATATGTATGCATTTGCATAAGAACTGAAGAAATCATATAAATTATAAAGAAAATGACTACTATCCTGTTATATAACGAATATAAATGCTATTACTAGCACTAATACTAGCATTTTTGAAGGTTCTCCACATGCCAGATACTATTCTATATGCTTCACATTTAGAAATACATTCAATCCTTACAACAACTCTATAGACAGGAGCTATTATCAACCTGTGTACAGATGAGAAAATGGAGCCACAGAGAGGTTAAGCAACTCATCTATGGTTACACAGCCAGATAAATGGCAAAGGGCAAAATGAGCCAATCCACAGAAGGTAAATTGCAATCACAAATGGCAAAATATTCAAGATTGCCAGTAATCAAAGAAATGTGCATTAAGACGTGAAGTATAATTTCAGACCTCATCTTTAGTGAGGCTGTGATTAAGCTGTCGCTCTCACATATAGTGGCAACAATGTAAATCAGTGCAAGCTTTTAGAAAAAGCCATTTGTCAGTACTTAGAAACAACCATAAAGGGGCTCCCTTTAACTCAGTAATCATACACCTAGAAATTTATTCTTAGAAAGTTATTCAAACAAAAGTCATACGAGTAGAAAATGTGCCACAGCATTCTTTATGTTATCAAATATTGAAAGCAATCTAAATTTCCAAATACAAGAAATACTTGGGCAAACTTTGGTACGGGAATGAAACAGAATATCATACAGCCATTGAAACTATCATTATGAGTGATAATGGTAATATAAGAATGCTATATAATGTCAAGTAAAGTAAGCCACTTATAAAATTTTACCTATTATGGTTACAGTTATGCAAAACTATGTATAGTTATGTTCAAAGACCAAAATGGAACACAAAAATGATAATACTTGAGATGTTAGGATGGCATCTTATATCCATTTTTTAATCTAATTTTAATTGCCTTTATTTCTGTTGTTTTCCATATGTTGGCAAAACCAAAAGTGGGGAACAAATAGAAGATGATGTTTTGCCCTTTGATAATACATAATTTAGCTGAGGGGGCTCCTGGGTAGCTCAGTATGTTAAAGCCTCTGCCTTCAGCTCGGGTCATGATCCCAGGGTCCTGGGATCGAGCCCCACATCGGGCTCTCTGCTCTGCAGGGAGCCTGTTTCCCTTCCTCTCTCTCTGCTTGCCTCTCTGCCTACTTGTGATCTCTGTCTGTCAAATAAATAAATAAATAAAATCTTTTAAAAAAAAATTTAGCTGAGAATTCAAAGAATCATTGACTCTTAGAGCTGGAAGGGACCTTATCGAACTCTTGGTACAACTTCCTAATTTTGCAGCTAAATACCTGAGGCAGAAAAAGACTGACTTCTTCAATGACACATACTGAATTTGGAGCCAGAACTTACAACCCAAAAATGCAAATCAGCCTTGGGTACATTTAGGGTACACTTCTCAATAAGAAATTAAATTATTAGGACCCTGTCTTCAAATATATCATGTCAATAAAAAAGACTATCTAATTCTACTCTCTTACTGCACTATCAGCTGCCTTCTTTCCCCACCTGAAATAAGCTTTATGCCAAAGCAAGAGCCCTGTTTAATTCTTGACTATAGAGTACACATCATGCATATTTTTGGTGTTTAAGACATGTCAAAATATTTATAAGGAGATGAGCATTTTAGTAACAATGGGGAAGCTGCTAGTTATTTTCCTTGATGGTAGCAGCAGGAATTCAATCAAGACTTGATAAATCAATTAAGTTGAATTTCACTTTCAAACATTAAAAAAAAATGTTTTCCAACAATGGCTAAAAAAAATCTATCTAAACCTCTTAAAAACTAGTTTCTGGGATAGAAATTAAGAATATGGGTGAAGATATAAATGTTTCTTAAGCCTTGCTGAGAGGCCCTTATGTACTCAACTGTGACCACAGAAGAAAAGCATATCTTCAGGAAGAGACCCATGTGGCAGGTGAAGCTCTCTACTCTTAAACCTATTTAAGATTACGATAGATTTTGGCTGGGCTCTTTGAAAGGACACATGGAAAACGATAAACACAGGAAAAGGCTAAAGAAATTTTGAAGATGGCAGATTGGTGTGGGGATACTAAAGTTGTTCCAGTTTGGCGGGGGGTTGCAGTTTATACCAAGTTTACAAGGCTGATTTGCAAGGAGTATATAAATACACAACTTGAGGCTATGGTGTGCTTCTTACTGGGATTCAAACCTACTTGGGCAGAGTGGTATCAACCCACTAACACTAGCAACCAGTCATAGTGATTTCTGCTCCCACCAGTGGTACCCTGTACCTGAGCCTTGTCAGCAGCAGGAAGCAGCACCAGCTTTGGGCACTGGGACAGGATGGAGGCCCTCTCATTGGACTTGGTGGAAAATACCGGACGCCATTTAATAGAAGTTAAGAGAGCCGTTGAAGGACTTTAAGGACTAAAGAAATAGAAAATAAGACAAAAAATAAGGAATAAAATAGGAAGAATTTAAGAAGTTACTTACATATATAATCCACAGTTTAAAATTCATGGAATTCTCTGGGATATTTTCCTTTAAGTTACACTCTAACTCTGTGTTTCTCAGCTGGGCTAAACAACAAATCTCTGAGAGAATGAAAACCAACCAACCAGGGGTGCCTGGCTGGCTCAGTCAGTGGAGTGAGCGACTTTTGATCTCTAGGCTGTGAGTTCCAGCCCCACACTGAGTGTAGTGATTACTTAAAAATAAAATCTTAAAAAAAACAACAACAACAAAAAAACAAGCCAACAACAACCAGTTGATGCTCAGCGTCCTTGTAGATGGATGAAATCAAAGAATCTGGCGGTGGGACCCCAGCATCAGTAATTTTAAGAGCTTCCCAGATGTTTCTAATGAAGAGCTAAGGTAGCGATCCATTTGCTCCAGTGGGAGCAGTTAGACAATTTCTAGAACAGTTCTAGATTTAATGTGTATATAAATTACCAGGGAGTATTGTTAAAATGCAGATCTTGATTTGATAGGTCTGGCATAGGGCTTGAGATTCTGTATTTCCTTCTTTTCCTTATTTCCTTTTTCTTTATTTGAGAGAGAGAATGCTTGAGCTAGAGGAGGTGCAGAAGGAGAGCGAAAGGGGAAGCAGACTCCCCACTGACCAGAGAGCCCAATGTGGGACTCTATCCCAGGACCCTGAGATCATGACCTGAGCTGAAATCAAGAGTCAGATGTTCAATTGACTGAGTCCCCCAGGTGCCCAGAGATTCTGTATTTCTAACAACCTCCCCTTGTGATGCTGACACCGCTAGTTTGCAAACAACCTCTGAGTACATAAAGGATTTAGGAAAATTAAGACCAGTGGTTAGTCACAGAATAGAATGGGCAGAGATAAACAACCAACAAAATAATGAACTTTTTACAAAAAAGGGCAAACTAGGAAGTGTATATGGTCTCTTTAATACAATCAAAACTTTTAGTTTGATCACCTGACCTAAATATTCTTTAAAGCCAGAGAAATATTGAAATTGGTAGCATGGACCTTTTTATATTGCACCCTCCCTTCCTGGTTTGCCATCTGTGACTTCTGGTCATGTCATATCTGTTCAGAAGGGCCTGCTGGGAGTGGTACTCCCTGGAACCAAGCTGTCACCGACACAGCTGGAGGGGACATTTGGACTGAAATAGCAGGGAAACTGAGGTAAGAGAGAAGATAAGCATGAACTCAGAAAAAGGAAAATGAATCCTCTGGTCAGAAGGCATGAGGCTGGGAGCTAGAAGAAGTGTAGTGCCTGGAATTCCAAATTAAGGTCCCCAACAAATGCTAGGGTTCTTTTTATGTCATGCCAGCACACCATGTAGGGAAAGTCAAAAGTCACACCTTTGCTTCTGGCCCTTTTCCATCTACCCATCACTTCAACCATGAGGGCTTGTCAAAGGGCTGAAATTTTCCCAGGTTTTCTTGGTGAGGGGTTTTGATTATCTGTACTTAGGGGTGGAATGTTATGAGAAAATCCCATGGAAGTGGAAGCCCAGGATCTCCTGTACTTAAGTCCTCTCTCCTGGGACCAGGAATGAGTATGTATGGAAACTGTCAGTCCAAGTCCAAATAGGCTGGACATGGTGAGGAATGGCAGGAGACAGGCTGGTGTGTGTGGAGATGGGAAGAGCAGAGAGCTAGAGATAGAAGGCAGCAAGTTCAAGATTTTGGAAGGCCAGGCTAAACATAAGGGCTAGTTTTCTTTTCCAGTTTAAAAATTGTGGTAAAATACATTGTACATAAAATTCACCATCTTAGTCATTTTTAGTGTGTACCTCAATGACGTTAAGTGCATTCAGTCACATTGTCCTGCTACCCTCACTACCAGTTAGTCATCCACAGGACTTTTTTTATTTTGCAAAACTAAAACTCTACCCATTACATAAGAACTCCCCATTTCTGGTACCCCAGCCCCTGGCAACCACAATTCTACTTTCTGTCTCTGTGAATTTTACTATTCTAGGTATCTCAAATGGAGGTGGAGTGGAACCATACTGTGTTTGTCCTTTTGTGACTTATTTCACTTAGCATGAAGTGCTCAAGGTTCACCCATATGTCCGGATTTCCTTCCCTTTTAAGGCTGAATTATATGGAATTGTATATATGGACACTTGAGTTGCGTCCACCTTTTGGTTATTATGAATAATGCTGCTATGAATATGGATGTACAAATATGTCTTAGGGTCTCTGCTTTCAATTATTTTGGATATACATCTAAAGGTGGAATTTCTGGGTCATATGGTAACTCTATTTTAAATTTTTTGAGGCACCACTATAATGTTTCCATAAATGCTGCACGATTTGTCCTTTCTACCAATAGTGTACAAGTATTTTAATTTCTCCATATCCTTGCCCAACATTTGTTACTACTGTGTCTCAGTGATAGTCATTCTAATAGGTGTGAGGTTCTATCCCACTGTGGTTTTAATTAGTGGTGTCCAACATCTTTTCATATGCTTACTGGCCATCTGTGTATCTTCTCTGATGAAATGTCTATTTAAGTCCTTTGCTCATTTTATAACTGGGCTTTTTGTTATTGTTGTTGTTATTCAGTTGTAGAAGTTCTTTATATATTCTGGATATTAACCCTTAATCAAATATGTAATGTGCAAATATTTTCTTCCATTTTGTGGGCTACTCTTTCACTACATTGAGTGTGTTCTTTGATGTACAAAAGCTTTTAATTCTGATGTAGTCTAATCGGTTTTTTTGGATTACAAAAAGATTCTTTTGTTGCTTGTGTTTTTGGTGTCATATTCCAAGTAAACACTGCTAAGCTTGTGTTATGAAGCTTTTCTTCTGTGTTTTCATTTAAGAGTTTCATAGTTTCAGGTGTTAACATTTAGGTTTTTTTAATCCATTTTGAGTTCATTTTTTATGTATTGTAAAGTAAGGGACCAACTTAATTATTTCGTAGATAGATATTCAGTTTTTCCAACACAGTTTGAGAAGACTGTCCTTTCCCTATTGGTGTTGGCATCTTTTTTCTTTTTTTAAGATTTCTTAATCTATTTTAGAGAGAGAGCATGGGAGCAGGGGAAGGAAGGGGAGAAGAGTGCATATTCCCAGCTAAGTGTGGAGCCCTATGCTTGGCTCCAAATGGGGCTTAACCCCACAACCCCAAGATCATGACCCTGAATTCGCAACGTGAGCTGAAATCAAGAGTCAGATGCTCAACCAACCGAGGCACTTAGGTACCCTGGTGTTTTGACCATATATGCAAGGTTTATTTCTGGGCTCTGCAAGGACACATTTTTTGAGATTATGTGAGGATTGGGTGACAACTGTAAAAAGACCAGGTTCTCGGTTTGGATGACCAACTCTGGTGAATGGTGCATGGTGCAAGGAGTAGAGCTTTGTTGCACTATTAGTCTTGTAGATCTCTTGAAGGTAGCCCAAATTTTCATCTCATTTGTGACCAGTCAGATGGATTATGGTGATGGTGAATACTGCTGAGAGCCATTGTGAGTGGAATCCCTAAATGCTGTGAAGGAAGTGGTCTGTGTAGAGATACCATTATTAGAAGTGACCAGAGGGCATGACACCAGAGGGCATAGGTGCAGGGGCTATATCTTTTTTTTTTTTTTTTAAGATTTATTTATTTATTTATTTGAAAGAGAGAGAGAGATCATAAGTAGGCAGAGAAGTAGGCAGAGAGAGGGGGAAGCAGGCTCCCTGCTGAGAAGAGAGCCCCATGCGGAGCTCGATCCCAGGACCCTGAGATCATGACCTGAGCCAAAGTCAGAGGCCCAATCCACTGAGCCACCCAGGTGCCCCTGCAGGGGCTATTATCTTAGAGACTTGTTCCACATGCTTTGTTTGGCTTTCACTGGGTAGCACATGACTAGATGTGTTCACGCAGGGCCTTGGAAAGGGTCTTAAAGGCATCCAAATCAGCAAAGAAGAAGTCAAACTATCACTCTTGAAGATGATATGATACTTTTTGTGGAAAACCCAAAAGACTCCACTCCAAATCTACTAGAACTTGTATAGGAATTCAGTAAAGTGTCAGGATATAAAATCAATGCACAGAAATCAGTTGCATTTCTTTACACCAACAACAAGACAGAAAAAAGAGAAATTAAGGAGTCGATCCTGTTTACAATTGCACCCAAAACCATAAGATATCTAGGAATAAACCTAACCAAAGAGGCAAAGAATCTGTACTCAGAAAACTGTAAAGTACTCATGAAAGAAACTGAGGAAGACACAAAGAAATGGAAAAATGTTCCATGCTCATGGAATGGGAGAACAAATATTGTGAAAATGTCTATGCTACCTAAAGCAATCTACATGTTTAATGCAGTCCCTATCAAAATATCATCCATTTTTTCCAAAGAAATGGAACAAATAATCCTAAAATTTTTTTTAAAAGATTTTATTTATTTATTTGACAGACAGAGATCACAAGCAGGCAGAGAGAGAGGAGGAAGCAGGCTCCCTGCTGAGCAGAGAGCCTGATGTGGGGCTTGATCCCAGGACTCTGAGATCATGACCTGAGCCGAAGGCAGAGGCTTTAACCCACTGAGCCACCCAGGCGCCCAAATAATCCTAAAATTTATATGGAACCAGAAAAGACCTCTAATAGCCAGAGAAATGTTGAAAAAGAAAGCCAAAGTTGGTGGCATCACAATTCCAGACTTCAAGCTCTATTTCAAAGCTGTCATCATCAAGACAGTATGGTACTGGCACAAAAACAGACACATATATCAGTGGAACAGAATAGAGAGCCCAGAAATATACTCTCAACTCTATGGTCAACTAAACTTCGACAAAGCAGGAAAGAATGTCCAATGGGAAAAAAAAACAAACAGTCTCTTCAACAAATGGTGTTGGGAAAATTGGACAGCCACATGCAGAAAAATGAAACTGGACCATATCCTTACACCACACACAAAAATAGACACCAAATGGATGAAAGACCTCAATGTGAGAAAAGAATCCATCAAAATCCTTGAGGAGAACAGAGGCAGCAACCTCTTTGACCTCAGCCGCAGCAACTTCTTCCTAGGAACATCACCAAAGGCAAGGGAAGCAAGGGCAAAAATGAACTATTGGCACATCATCAAGATCAAAAGGTTTTGCACAGCAAAGGAAACAATCAACAAAACCAAAAGACAACTGACAGAATGGGAGAAGGTATTTGCAAATGACATATCAGATAAAGGGCTAGTATCAAAAATCCATAAAGAACTTATCAAACTCAACACCCAAAGAACCAATAATCCAATCAAGAAATGGGCAAAGGGCATGAACAGACATTTCTGCAAAGAAGACATCCAGATGGCCAACAGACACATGAAAAAGTGCTTCATATCACTCAGCATCAGGGAAATACAAATCAAAACCACAATGAGATACCACCTCACACCAGTCAGCATGGCTAAAATTAATAAGTCAGGGAATGACAGATGCTGGCAAGGATGCGGAGAAAGAGGAACCCTCCTACACTGTTTGTGGGAATGCAAGCTGGTGCAACCGCTCTGGAAAACAGCATGAAGGTTCCTCAAGAAGTTGAAAATAGAGCTACCCTATGACCCAGCAATCACACTACTGGGTATTTACCCTAAAGATACAAATGTAGTGATCCGAAGGGGCATGTGCACCCGAATGTTTATAGCAGCAATGTCCACAATAGCCAAATTGTGGAAAGAAGCTAGAGGTCCATCAACAGATGAATGGGTAAAGAAGATGTTGTATATATATACAATGGAATACTATGCAGCCATCAAAAGAAATGAGATCTTGTCATTTGCGATGACAGGGATGGAATTAGAAGGTATTATGCTGAGCGAAATAAGTCAATCAGAGAAAGACAATTATCACATGATCTCCCTGATATGAGGAAGTTGAGAGGCAAAGTGAGGGGTTTGCGGGGGTAGGGCAGGAAAAAAAATGAAACAAGATGGGATCAGGAGGGAGACAAACCATAAGTGACTCTTAATCTGAGGAAACAAACTGAGGGTTGCTTGGGAGGTAAGAAGAGGATGGTTGGGTTATGGACATTGGGGAGGTTATGTGCTACAGTGAGTGCTGTGAAGTGTGTAAGCCTGATGATTCACAGACTTGTACTTCTGGGGCTAATATGTTATATGTTAATAAAAAATAAAAAATTAAAAAAATATAAAGACATGGAAGATCGAAAAGAAAAAAAAATGAGGATGCCAACAGATGTCGCAGTGCTGGCCAATGGACCCAAGAGGTCTAAGTAAGTGGCCAGCTGGAGCCAGGCAATTCAAGTGGGAGATACCACATTTCAGATAAATGGGCATCCATCCTATGTTGCAGGCATCTAAGGAGCAAGGACCAAGTCTTATTCACTCCAGTACTGTCAGTGTCCAGCACACTTTCTGGTACACACTCCATGCTTAATAAATGTTTGAACAGAACTGAACATAAGCAAAGGAAACAGCATTTACCTACTAAATTAAAAAAAAAAAAACTTAATTGGGGTGACTGAGTGACTCACTTAGTTGAGCATTCAGCTCTTAGTTTTGGCTCAGGTCATAATCTCAGGATCATGAGATTGAGTCTGGCATTGGGCTCTGTACTCAGTGAGGAGTCTGCTTGAAATTCTCTCCCTCTCTTCCTCTCCCTGCTCATCTGCATGCATGCTCTCTCTCCCTAAAATTAAATAAATAAATCTTTAAAAATTTTTAAAAACCCTCAACTCTTCATAGTTAGGAAGTTTTTTACGGCTAATTTAAATTATACTATACTGCCGGAGGAGTCCATTCTGCCCCTCCCTTCAAAAGAGACAAAGACTTGATCACCATCTTTTGTAAAATAAAATAAAATAAAATAATCTATTAGTGATAGATTAAATAATTACCACTCATTAAGCATCAGTCATCTCCAGGCACCAGCCTTACATTCAATGTGCTTTGTCTTTTGTCCTTGCAACAATCTTTAGGTAAGCAATATCCTCTCCAATTTATAGTTGAGGACACTGAGGCTCAGAGATGTTAAGTATTTTGCTTAAGGTTACACAACCAGCAGCAGCAAAACTAGGCTTTATATCCAATGGGTCCCTTGTTTCTTCTCTGAGGACCCTTTCTGCCTGTTTCTACCTGGGAGCAATCATTCCCATCTTCTAGTGTGCTCTTCTTCTACGGTAGTTAACACATGTTCTTCAGCTTCTAATCATGGCCCTTACAAACAAACTATTAATAATCTTTTATCTATCTCTGGCCTTTCCCCAAGTTCTCCACGTTCTTTGAGTTTGGCGTCAACTCAGTCCTTAAAATATCATTCAATGGGGGAAAAATCACAAGTCTTGACTTTAGTAAAAGAATAGAATCATCTCCCTTCCCATTTTAAATCAGCCTAGAAACTATTAAGCACCTTTGATGCTTAATGATTCACAAAAAATGTGAATGATTCACAAAAAATGATTCACAAAAAATCATTTTTAAAAAAGTGAAAAAGCAAAGGAATAATAACCACCAGGAATCCTGGTGAAAGCCGGGTGTCACAAGGTAGTTTTGTGTGCTTCCCACAGCCAACTGCATGAAAAGGTACCAGGAACAGCACAGAGCACACCTCGACTAACCATTTTCCAGGTGCGAACACCCGCACCTGGCAGCGGATGCCTCATGGTGAAGAAAGACCATAGGGTTCAGGAGGTGAAGCCAACCAAATACTGTGATGCGGAGTTTTAGTCTCCCTATGGTCTAGAGTCGGGTAGCTCGGGGTGGGGGCTGTGGGCAAGCACTGGTCCATTTCATTCCTAGCCTGTGACATGCTAAGTAGAGTAACAAAATACTTTTTCATCTCTCAAATCTAATAAAAATCTTGGGCTTATATATTGCCCATCTTTATTTTTTCTGCTCATCCCTTCATTTCCAAACACTAGAGCAGGGCCTGACATGTAGCTGGTATGTACTGGCTGCCTGGGAGATCATAAGAGAATGTTGGAGAGAGGGCAGAGACCAGGAAACACCAAATGCCAGCAAATGGAGGACATCTTTTTTTTTTTTTTTCCCCTAGCAATTCATCTTTATAAAGCATTGGTCTATGACAGGTTGCAAATATGCAGAACAAAACAAAAAGCAAGAACTGGTCCTTTACCTCAGGTAGTTAGAGAAGTGCTGGTCTAGCAAGTAAATGTAGAAATGGTGCTTGGCAGAGTTGCTAGAACTCCTGGCCATTTATTTAGCGTCTAGTAAAGATTTAGGTGTGGTAATGTTCCCAGAATAAGTCACCAGTAATACCTTCGGACACTCACTTTTAGTTCCCCGTATTCCAACCATCTACGTGTATCAGCGCATTCCCTGAAGATTCCATCCATCCCTGAGGCAGATGCTTATAACCCTAGGCTTACAGGGAAATGCTGAACTACTGATGGGCTCTCTCTCTCTAAGCAGACTACTGAGAGAGTCACAAAGGGCATAGGAGAGTCCACTGCACATTGCTCTAGCCCGCGTAAACGAGACGTAGGTTTCCTCAACTCTTAAAAAAGGTTTAGGTAATATCCCCTCGTGTTGTTTCTTGCCATGTGAAGGGACCCACCTGGTTTCTTCCTTCCTGGGAGAAGCGCCTTATAGAAGCGAGTTTGGGGGGGCGCCTGGGTGGCTCAGTGGGTTAAAGCCTCTGCCTTCAGCTCAGGTCATGATCCCAGGGTCCTGGGATCGAGCCCCGTATCGGGCTCTCTGCTCAGCAGGGAGCCTGCTTCCTCCTCTCTCTCTGCCTGCCTCTCTGCCTACTCGTGATCTCTGTCAAATAAATAAATAAAATCTTAAAAAAAAAAAAAAAGAAGTGAGTTTGGGAAATGAATTAGACATGTTTAACCTAGTCCTTCTTCACTCTTGGAAACAAGCTACTCTGTACAAGGCTACACAGGGGCAGACCCTCATGAGCAGAGTCCTGTGGCTGTTCAGCTGTGGGTGTTGATTCCTAGATTCAGTCGTAGGAAGGGAATTGTTCCCATGTACCCTGAGCCAATTTCTCCAGTATCAGCTTCTCTCAGTTGGCTTATAGTTTGGGCAGGAATACAAAGGTATTATTTGGAAGGCTTCTCTCAAACCTCACCAAATGGCAGTGATTATACATACATTAAAGTCTTGTCTCATAGGCTTTGCTGGCCTATATTCTTCACTTGCCTTCCATTAGCCTTCTCGCAGAGGAGGGCAGATCCTGAATCACTCATGTGGTGACTATGCTGTATTGATACCTATTCTGTACCTTCTGCCGAGTAGAATCCAGACCTTCCTTTGCCACACTGGTGAGTGACGGCAATCTCCTGGCTCAGTCAATGCCCCTTTCTGCCTGTACTTTTCTGGGTGTGTGTTTCTCCTAAAGTTGTGGCTCATCTTTCCAGGTTTTTGAAGATCAATAAGCATATACTTTGTGACACATCACAATGGAAAAAAGGGCTCTAGAATAAAAAGGAAGAATCAGATAAAAGTGAGTCTTTGCTCCTCTACAAAGTATCAAGAACAGAATGTCTTACCAGGCATTTTTACAGTTCACTTTGGGTAAACAGAGAAACGCTCATGGCTTCTGCAGCCTTCCCATTTCCAAGACCCAGTAAGGACTCTTTCTTTGGCTCTTCCTGAGTTAGGCCAGGGAGCATTAAAACTTATAGTCTATTTCTCTGAGATTCAGTCACAAGTCACTCTTGCTACAATTCTCTCTGACCTTGCATTTTTCTTTGGGTCACTGGAGTAGTTTTTGGCTAATCGCCTGTGAACACTGCCTACCTTTTCTAAGCCAGAATGTGGCTTGCTTCTTCTGGTAGCCCTTCCTCGTGATGACTGACTATGCCCGGCTGAGCTGGAGGAATGAATGACCCTAGATGCTATGTCACCATATTGACAGCATTAGGTCTCCTCAACTAGACCTTGTCTATGCCAATAGCTTTGTCTGTATTTTCCCCACCCCCAAATATGGAATTATATTTGTAATATTACTTTATGTTACAGATTAAGTCCCTAAAGAAAGACAGTACCCACCCCCTTAATGTAGTTAAGATCTTCGTCAGTGTTTTTCATTCAACTTTGCTAGTTCAGGAGCACCTGGGTGGCTAAATCTGTTAAGCGTCTGCTTTTGGCCAAGGTCATGATCCAGGGGTCCTGGGATCAAGCACCACTTTGTATCTGGTAGCATGGCTTTGGGCTCCCTGCTCAGAGGGGTGTCTGCTTCTCCTTCTCCCTCCGCACCCCCCAATTCTAGCTCTTCTCTTGTTCACTCAAATAAATGAATAAAAATCTTAAGAAAAAAAAAAAAGAACAAACTTTGCTAGTCCAAACATACATTTTAATGTAAAAATGCAAGAATAAAAAGAAGTATAGGCTTCCGGTTTAGAAAGCCTGCCTCTTTGGAAAGTTACTGACCTCATAAGAAACTATGGATAAACTCCCCAAGGTGGGATGAACAGAAAGTAACTTATACTCACATACAAACATAATTAAGTATAGATACAGTTGCATAACTAAAATGAAATTTAATGTAGATGTGTCAAAGAGAAGAAAGCACAAAAAATTTATAGAACTTATATGAAGTAGGGATGCTCAGTCTGTTAAACGACTCCCTTCTGCTCAGGTCATGATCCCAGGATCCTGGGATCAAGCCCCGCATCAGGGTCCTTGCTCAGCGGGGAGCCTGCTTCTCCCTCTGCCTGTCTCTCCCCGTTTGTACACACACACACTCTCTCTCTCTGACAAATAAATAAAAATCTTAAAAAAAAAAAACAACAACACAGAAACAAAACTTACATGAAGTAAGAAAATGTTGAACGGGGTAATAACCAAAACTTCATTAACTTAGCAGTCTTGGGGTCCCAGAAAGTGAGGTAGCACCGGCCAGATTCCTTTGGTGTTGCATGTCCTTCTAGACCAGGCCGGGCAAGTGACAGTGGATGGAGCTGGGGCAAGCCCACCCCATGTTGCACAGCACACTGCACTGCAGATAGAACCCAGCAAACAGGGAATCCATTATAGTTGAGAGTTGCCCTGTGCAGACAACCAGCTTCTGCCAGCACTTGGAGGAGAGGCGATCCTATTAAAATACCTTTTAAAAAGCTAAAGCTAAATGACTGAACATTAAAACTTTGAGGAATGGGGGTGGGGAATACTATGAGGAAACGTCAGCTTGCTTATCCAGGGAATGAGCAGAACTTAATTCTCATTCCAGCATGGGGCTGTTGGGCAACCAGCTCTTTCCCCTCTGGATAGAAAACAAATCCCCAAGTTGCTACTGAGCCAAACTTTAAAGGCCAGTCAGGAAATGAGCAGCACTCCCGCATAGGAAAGACTGGATCAATGTTTTTTCTAAGTAAACAAAAGATCTGCAAAAGTGTTTCCTTGCACTATTTGGCAAGAGAAAGAAGCACCTGGAGAGAGAGTTAGGATGAGAAACCGCATAAGAAATGGGAGTAAAACAAGGATGGTTATAATGAAGCTTTGTCTCGCTAATCTCCAGGGCCCAAGTGTTCTATTAGGAAACAAAGCTGCAAATGAAGAGACAATCAGGAAGACTGTTGATTAAGACTACATTCATGGAAAGGATAAATAGAATAAATACCTTTCTGGGTCCTGAATCTCATCTTTCATTTGGATTTTTAAAAAACTTTAAAAAGACCTTCTAGAGAGTCAAAGTGGAATATATACATTAAAATAAATGAGGGCTGTGGAGGAAGAAGTATGAGCAATGAGAAAAGCAATTATCCTTGGAGACAGAAATTTCTTTGCTTCGATGCAGCCTGTGATGCAGGCAATTTCAGCCATTCTCTTTCAGGTTGATTTTCCGTGCAAGTTCCAAATGCTGCTTGAGGGGACCTGGTCTCAGTTCACCTGGGGGACTGGGGCATCACTAAAGATGTATGGAGAGCTATCAGATTCTTTAAGGCAAACATTCTGTTTCAGTAGGACAGCCTCAGGAGGAAGTCACCCTTGGGAGACAGGTAAGAGAAATGAGGCAGCAACTGCATAGTGTTGTCTGTGTTAAATACATAAATTTAAACCACCCCCCAAAACCAATGCAAAGGACACGCCGCATCTCCTCGTTAATTTTATGAAGTCACAGAGTTTTAGCTCTTTTTCCCAATGAAAAAGGCTTAAAGACTTGAAGGGTTAGAGCCATTCCTCAATAATTTTGAAACAACCAATAATCAATACATAAAGATTAACTGAGAAAGAAAATTCATTTCTGCTTTTCCTGCAATGAGCCTACGGAGTGTCACATAAAGGAGCAATAGATTGAGAAAACTGCCAAAGAATTTGTATAAGCAGAACAAAACTCATAGTTTCCCTGGACCAAACCCAACAGCCCAAGCAGGAGAGATGATGCTTGGGGGCTTTTTAGGAGGCGATCGATGGCTCACTTGATTTGGTAGGCAACATTTGATAGAAAAGCATATATTTTCTGGAGCCCAGCCTCTACTTAGTGCCTACCTGCTGGAGAAAATCAAAGATAAAGATGCAAATCCCTGGGAAGCCAGGGACACAGCTAACTGGATGCCATTTGTGACTATTTGAAGTCCATGAGTTCCTCAAGTATTGATCTTTTTTTTCTCCTTATGAAATGTTAACGTGTTCTTATTCATTCACCTGCCTCTGGCTGTTCCTTACTAAAGGTTAAGTGGTTGTGAAACCACATGCACTACAGAATCCAAAGCAGCTGTTTGAAACTCTTGAACAAGGAGTAGTGCCTTGTAGCTCCCGGGGCAGCTGAGGGTGGGCTCTCTCTGACCATCTGTAGGTTTTAATGTGCTCCGTCCATCTCCTGCCAGCGTGGCTTGCCAGAGTTGGAGTCACTGTGCTTGGAGACACTGCAGGAGGGGGTCAAGGCGGGGGGCGTGCTCTGCAGCCTCCTGGGCCTCTCCAGCAGGTGCACTTGCCTTTTCATTCTGAGGCTGTTTTTCTTACCCTCCGCAAGCACTCATACACAGAACTGTTATTACTTGTTACTGCATGTTGCTGATTCATACTCAGAGGAAAAAGTAATTTTGTCTTCAACACCTCTTCCCTGTCATGTAAGGCATATGTTAATGAAAGACAGATTTTGGCATCCACTCTCCTCTGTAGCTTTGAAGCCACAATATAAGATTCATTATAAATGAAGATGCAACTGTTATTTTATTTCTATTTATATTTATAACAACACCAAAGCCATCTTGCAGGTACCTTTGTGCCTCTTGAATCCCAAACCATATTCCAAGAAATGCTCAACATTTTATGCTTGAATTGGCATTAATGTGGCATTAACGTACATACAATGTTTTAAAATAAAGATGTTTTCACTCATATTTTGTTACTGACAATCCCTGAATTCACATCTTTTAGATTATACTAAAGCTGAATCCCTTGGAAGACATTTTAAGGCTTTTTCAGACTGCCTTTTTTTTCCCCCCTCTCTGTAAGTGAGGAGTATGCAGGCGATGGGTGCTCGGCTTGCTGGCTCGGCTCGGAGGGGAGCCAAGTGGAAGCCAGAAGGGGGTGGGGCAGGAGCAGAAGTAAACATATGCAGAATGCTGAAAAGAACTGATTGAAAGCTTTTGCTTTGTCATTCCTCTTAGTTCCTCTCCTTTTCCTTCCCATTTTGTAACTGTGGACCAGTGCAATGTACTTATTTCATAGAATCACTGGATCTGGAATGAGCTGTCACCTTGTAGATTGTCTCATCCAAACTCCTACCCATTGCTATAATTCTCCGCTTGATTCAGGAGCTCTTTTTCTTCTCCAGCAGCTTTCCCAGCAGCATGTGAGCTATCGATTAAAAGTGTGCTGATGAGACTAGAGTTTTTGGAATCAGACAGTTCTGGGTCCAAACCATGGCTCTGCCACGGATTGGCAGTGACATCTGGGCAAGTCTCAGAGCCCCAGTGTTATCTGTTAGATGGTCAGGACAGAAATGAATTCATAGGTGTCTGAAGATGAAATGAAGTAATAATGTAATATATAAAAACATAGTATATAGAAGACTCAGCACTGGTTGCTAAATTAAGAGTAGTTAAGTGGTTCAAAAGGAACCAAGACCCATACTTTCTGTTTGACTCTGAGGCAATTCTTTTACACCGCATCTTACTGTCTTTCTCACAAGGTCTCATAAAGCCACTGAAAAAGTTTCTGTTGCTGGAATACTCTTCGTATGTGGCCTTGCAGACTGTAAATGCTGTTATTAATAACAATACCTCCCATATATTCAGTGCTTTAGAATTTACAAGGCACTTTCAGAAGTGCAGGGCGGGGAGGTGGGGAGGGGAGGCAGGGGAGTATCCATGCCAGCTCGATGTCTACTGGTGACTAACAGAGGCCGGAAGCAGGAGCTGCAGAGGCTCTGAAAGAGGTCTATTAGTGATGCAAATGTGAAGTTATCTGCACTTGTGAGGAGCATAATAAACATTAAAACCAATTAGAAGTAACAACGAGTGATATATTCAGGCTTCAGAACTTGGCTTTGAGGAGTTGGCAAACCATAGGAATACAGCACGGGAGTTTGGGGGCAAGAAATTTACCTGAAGTGTAGCAGTCGAAATATGGGTGCGTTTTCCCATACAAACTAGAGTATAGTGACTATTTAGATTGCAGAATGGTAGAAACCTCCATGTGTTCATAGTTTAGAGACAAAGCATATGGAATTGAATCAAGCAAAGCAAGTCATTTCTCAGAATCAACATTCACTGAGTGCTTCAATATGATAAATCTATCACACTGAATGCAAAACTTTTAATAATAGAAACTGTTACCTTGACGTTCTTACAAAATTCTGAAATAGTTCTTCATGTGTGAGAGTTTTTACATTTGGAAAACGCTCAAAAGCGAATTTTTAGAAGTGGAGAGAAAAGAGGCTACATTTTTAATATAGAATATTTCATTGTTTCTGTATCGTAAGAAGATGAAGGAACATCTTTTTCTGTTAGAAAGAAAATGGTCCTTTTGAAATTCAGCTCCCTCAGAAGATGAATTTTTAAATCTCAAATTCTGTCTAACTAACTGGTCCTAGCTTTATGTCCATGCGGAAAAAATAAGAATTTCATGCAGCTATCAAATATTTTAAACTAATACCCAGGCAGATACATTTGCAACACTTCATGATTTTTTAATACCTACAGGCAATATTCCAAATCAGGTCTCCCCCCCCACCCCCAATACCGCCAAAAATCTGTATTTTGTCTAGCAGCAAACTTTAAGTAGGGGGCTGATTTAGGTGGGCTAAGCAAGAGAAAAAAGACTGACCAGACAAGTGGAAAGACACCTGTAGAAATGGCCCTACCGAGTAGCCATGTGGCACGGGAGGTCTATGCTAGACAGAGTCCAGAAGAGCCCAGTTTGTGTCTCACAGTCCAAATTTGGCTGATGTATTTTTGAAGTTTCTAAAGGTTAACTACATGCTATAATACATTATAGAAAGACACAAAGCTGAATTTTACTCTGCCAGTCAAAAGCCTGGCTTTAAACTGCTATTTAGGACTGAGAGAGAGTGTGTACAATTTACATGTGTGAGAATGTGAGAATGATTTTACCTTCTGTTGTTTTTAAAACCACCTTAGGCCACGATTTTTAAATTGAGGCACAAGAAGATCTGCTGGGGTTCCCATAGCGACATTGACTTGTTTAACTGTCCTTGTTGTATGTAATACTTTCAGGACTAGTTTGGCTTTTAAATGTATACTTTAATTATGAAATACAACTGAGTGAACAGTCTCAGGCACATTTTAACTTCTGCATTTATTGACTGATGCCATGTAAACAGAAAGCTTGATATTGTACTTCTGAGGAATTGCCCCCAAGGCAAGTGTATGCAAAACCCTTTATGTGCTCTTCCTGCCCCCATGTCTGGCCTCACTGCATTCCATTCCATATGAGATGCCTCAATCTCTCTAAATGTTATTTATAACATGAGTAGGATAAAACAGAAACTAACCTCGGATTGCTCCAGACTAGAGACTAGAAGCCAATGTGCCCTCTATTCAAGGCTGTCTAGCAGCTGACTTCTACCCCATCTTTTCTCCACAATTCATCATAGGGAATGGCCCACACCAAACACACTTGTCTACTCCCCATCAGGGACTAGGCTGACACCCACTGCCCCCCAGAACCTGATGTTTGCCCCTTCCTTCCCACCAACTAATCTTTCTCTTTGGAACCACTATTGCTGCCACTAATACTACTCTGGGACATGCTGTTTGTGACCAGGCAGCATCTCTCCTTTTTTCTTTTGATAACAGTGTCTTCATTTCCTTTGAGGAACTTTCCTGCACCTCCCTACATTCAGGTGGCATCATCAGTGAAGCTTCCCTGCCCCAAACTGTCGAGAGATGAATCCATGACCCATGTTAGACCAATCACATCTTCCAAAAACTGAATTTTAAGTGCATTCAAAAAGGAAAAAGAGTGGGAATTGAATTTTTCCAATGGTAGTCCTTCAAGAGATTTCCATTTCTTCTAGATTTCTGTGGCTCAAAGTCTGCTAGCTGCTAGGTTCCCTATTTGAGTACCTGTTCATATATTATCTGAGATTGTGATTTAGAGGCTTGGGATGTGCATGTTTTGCTTTGACAGCCAGATCCTATCTATGCTCTCTGAAGACAGGGCTGGGTCTATATTTATTGTATTAGTCCATATAATTTAGCACAATGTACTCAGTATATGTTGTATGACAAATGAAAAACCAATCTTAGAAACTCCATTTTTACGAAGTGCAATTTGAAAGCCAACTTATATCCTTTTTGAGGCAAGGTGGTAATAAGAATTTTGGGGGGGTATAACAGTTGACTTAAAGAGAGCTTACAATAACTTGTACACCTAATAATAGCCTGAAAATAATGTTAGCATGGGTCATACTTCCCCAATTTTAGGAAACAGAAACTAAAATTCTATTTCAGACGTTAGTCTCTGAATTAAAAAAAAAAAAAAGTTTTGGGGTAAACAGAAAAGGAGAAAACAAAAAATTCACCTAGGCCTTGTGACTTGCGGGGGAAACAAGGAGTACTGTCTCTCTGCTATCAGATAAGAGATGAAGAGAGTTTAACTATATTAGACTAACACATAAACAAATGTTTTTTTTTGTACTTCTAAAAAATGACAGGGTATGGTTTCTCAGAATCATCTGACTTATAGCAGTAATTTAATTGAAAGCTTATAAATTTCAGAGAACAAACAAAATGGTTAGACATAAACACAAACAAGCTTGAGCACATTAAGCTTTGAAAACACAGAATATGGTACACTCTTCCAAATCATTTACGAGTGCTTAAACAAAAGAGCTCACCCATGATAAACAGCAGGATATACAAATTCTCTTTTCTTCTGGTTGTCCTTTCAAAAATGAAAGATCTACAGAAATCTTTGTAGTGTAATCCTCATGATTCAGCCATGAGAAAGGAGTGAAAATCCCAACTTGGAGGTTTTTTGAGTCAAGTGTAATGGTTTCTGGAATTTGCCTTGAACCCACACTCGGTGCATTTTCACTTGTTTTTTCCTATTCACTTGTAAACGACGATCAACCAGATTTTGCTTCTCGTCTAACCCAGCCTTGCAGAACATATTGTGGACTTCCCCTGTGAGACAAAAATGGCAATCAAATGTATATGTGACTGGTGCATGGTGGTGGGAGACAGGGGGACAGTCAGGAACAATGGAATATTAATGGAATGACTGACCATCTAAATTTCAGTTATACTAAGAGACTCCCCAGTACAAACTGGTTAAGGAAACCTGTAAAACCAAATGGATTTCTTCTACTTCACAGAAATACACCAAGTATGAACAGCTTAACATGGCAGGCATAAACAGATATACAATACTACTGGTTGCAGATTTCAATATTTTGAAAGGTGCCCTCTGTTCTGAGGGTTTTTTTGTTTCCAGAGACCCCAAATGGCACATTATAAAAGTACTCACATAAGTTTGGAGAAAATCCTTGAGTGGAGAATTCATTTTAAACACTTTTTTAAAAATGAGAAATTGACAAGAGATAAGTAATTTTCTATGGACTCTTAAAATCAAGTTCCCTCCTCTGGCTGTGGTATGTCATCATTTTATTCAAATCTGGGCTAACAGTATTTCCAAAATGGAACAGACTACACCTTCACTTGACTATAAGAATGAAACAAGAGATTCTTTAAAGCAGTTTCAACTGGAAAAAGATTAAAAGACAAAAAGGCCATTTTCGAGCTTTCACATAGAACAGTTACAGTGTGGTTACAGAGTAACCAAAGAGAGTTCTTACAGTTAATTACTTTCCCTTAGAGATAAGCATACCTTTTGTAAAGAAATATACTCTGGTACCATCTCCTCGAACATAAAAATTTTCAGATAAGCAATGTCCTAAAAAACATAATTGTGATCAGAGAAACTTAGTATTCCTTAAAACAAAACAGAAACGTGACATAAAATATAAACAAGGCATTTTTAAAACACATGAAAAGAATTCCAAACTGAATATACCCCTTTTAAAACGAAGCTGAGTCTTATCATATCTTCCATAGTCCCGAAATAACAGCACTCCTCCAGGTCTCAGTAAGTTGGACAGTCGGTTTACAACGCCTTGCATCCTTTGAAAACAAAGCAAGATACTATCTGAAGAAGTCTTGCTTTACATGAAACATTTAACCTTTTTAAAGGTAAAATAAGGAAAGTTCCATGGGGCCAAAAAAATCTCACCACAAACCTAAGGGCGACGAAACCAAAAATATTTTGTACAGAAAGGAAAATGGATACCAAAACTTGCTAAACGATTAGACTCAGAAGACCTAGAGTATAAATCACCCAAATGACTGAGTGGTGTCTTCACAGAGCTTGATGATGTCAAAGCTGCACTGCAAAACTACATAGATGGTTCCTGGTATTTCTATCAAGTTACGGTAGTCCCAAGGCAGATAAACATTGAAGTCACTTTATTTTCCTTGCAAGATAAAAAATATGGTGGAGCCATCCCAAATTGCACATATCTAAACAGAGATCACGTTTCCTCCAAAACTAGCCCCTTCTTCTTTATTTAGTTCAAAGGTGCCATCATTCACTGAAGTGTTACACCTCAGAGGTATTTTTTTTTTTTTAAGATTTATTTATTTATTTATTTATTTGACAGAGAGAGAGATCACAAGTAGGCAGAGAGGCAGGCAGAGAGAGAGGAGGAAGGAAGGAAGCTCCCTGCTGAGCAGAGAGCCCAATGCAGGGCTTGATCCCAGGACCCTGGGATCATGACCCGAGCCCAAGGCAGAGGCTTTAACCCACTGAGCCACCCAGGTGCCCCATACCTCAGAAGTATTTTTAATTCCTTTTCTTTTCCTCCTCTTTCACTAGTCTCTCCACAACCACGTGGTCATCCAATTCTAGGTCTTCTTTTTTTAAATGATGTTTTGTCTCCTTTTTGTTTCCCTTTTGTAGTCCTTTAGTACAAATTGCTACCTCCTTAGGCCTGGAAACAGAATACTTTCTAACATCCTTTATTATTCCCCTGTTAATTCTTCCTGGATATCAGTGAGGAATTATTCTACTTAAAATGATGGTTTTGTCAAATCATCCCTTTGCTCAAAAATGTTCATGATTTTAATCCATAGGATAAAATCTCAATTTCTTAGCTGGGCTCTTAAGATCTCCTTCAACCGGCCTCAATCTCTCCAACATCTTTCCCACTATACCCTAATGTGAAGCATCAACTCTGCCCAAACTGCTCCAAGCTTGGCTCTGAAGCAATCCATGCCTTTGTTCACGTGGTTCCCCTCAAAGAATTCTCTCTTACTTTCTGCCTATTTAAATTCTATTCACACTCCAAGCCCCAGCTCAATACTGGGAAGCCTTTACTTACTTTCTTTTATTATTTATTCTTTTCATCTGGTTCCCAATCAAATACAACCCCTTGTGACTGCTCTTGACTTAATGTTTTTGGTTAAATGTTCATGGTCTTACGTGTGATTATGGGTCAGAGATGGCAAAGATTTCAGATCTCATATCCATGCCGAGTGACTGACATTGGCTGCCTACAGAGCTCAGTGGGAATGACAATCAAGGTACAAAATCAGTTATGAGTGTCTGCCCTGAGCAGAGAATGGTAAATGGAAGCCCGTGTGCTGAGTCCTAGCTATCTCTGCTTTATCCACATTACTTAAAGCTTCTAGATTTTCTTATTTTAAAAATGAGGAGTTTGCATCAGATAATCTGTAAATTCCTTCCAACTAAAACAATGTTCAGTGGAATAAAGGAGAGAAAAGCCAGATTTATGTCAGGTTATGAAGGAAGTAGATAGTGAGAAATTGAAAGTCACTATGAAAACAAGATAGAAATATAACATAAAGAGGTGGCATAATTAGATGAACTGCTCTCTTAAAAAACTGGAACATAAGTACATGAAAGGGAAAAAAAGAAAAGTCTTTTTCCTTGTTTATTTTGTTAGAGGTTGTTTTCACACTGTGTTTATGGCTTTGGAGTTCGGCAAGTAAAGAAAACCATATCTAAACCTTAAAATATTCGCATTCAGGATAAATGTCTTACATAAAGAGAATACCTTTCTGCAATTACTACTAAAACAAAGTATGAAACATAAATGCAGAAAAATAAACAGCCAGATATTTCAAAATGCAGCCATCTCCCTCTGCAAATCCTTTCTTCCCAACTATCCTTTAACATCTGGGGTTGTAGGTAAAGGCAACGGTGGGGGCTGCTTTTCTTCATCAGCCCACCTTGCTTGGCTTGGTGCCAAATTCCAGAACCAGTTCCTGAGGACTGCAGGTGAGCATGGGCTGGGGGAGATGGATAAGACAAGAAACGGGAGAGGGCCCCTTTTCTTTATCTGCCTTGGGCCAACTCTGCTATCCTCATCTACCTCTAGATGGAAGGTGAGGAAAAGGAAAAGAAGAGATTTAAAAAAGGAGTATTTATTGATTGCCTACTCTATGCTTGGATCTGTGGTAAACATATTGTACTTTCTTTTATTTCAGTGGTAAGGACAGTTAGCTCTTCTTTTTTAGCCTCTTATGGATTATTCCCATTTAGGTTGGATCCCCCAGTCTCAAGGTCTAGCAGAACTGCTTGCCATTCATTTGTGCATGGATTTTTCAAGCTGGTAGGAAGCCACTTTTCTAAACTTCCACGGGGCTGAATATACCACCAGAGTCCAAATGACCCTAAAGATACTGTCTTTTCACTTACTATTGCCTTCCTTCTACTTACTCACCTTATTTTCAGATCATTTCTATATAGGTAAGAAAGTGGCTAGGGACAGGATATATCTGAATTTATTTTATAATAAATAAATAGAATGAACATACTGTAGAATAACAGTAATCTTTCCAAGACATCTGCTTCCCTTTCTTTTTAACATTCAGTTCAAATCATGAGAAAATACATTATCTAAACTAATTTTAAGTAGAGTTTTTGTGGTCTTATTTGGAATTTAAACATTTCCTGTTATAGGTGTCAAATAGAAAATCTTGTTCTCTAACCACCTACTCCATCCTTTTAACTATTCATTCTTTTAACTATGAAACAAAATACATAGATGACATCTCTCTACCAGTACCTGAATGATGCCAATATTCTAAACAGATTAGCAGAAAGACACAGATTATAGAAAGTGGGAGGAAAAAGTGGCTTCATGGAATGTGATATGTCTCACCAGGTGCAAAAATATGTTTCAATCGGATTTATTTGGAAATTTAATTTGTCTTTCAACAAGCGATCAAAGTGCTCATCTCTAAGTAAGAAGTAAAAAGACTATAAAGGGTCCTAGTGAGTTTGTAATTGCAAAGGGAAAAGCACACGTTAACTCGGTTTCTTTGGGAAAGGGTCACACTCATCAAACAAAGACTGGTTGATGTCAAGCCTCTACCAGCAGAAGAAATTTTCGGGGTTGAATCTACTGCCTCAGCAGAAAATCCAATTTTAAGAAAACTTACACATGCACAACCCTTGCCACCACACGTGTGCCTTAATACAAGTGAGGTGGCAGAATTTTAAGAGAGGTGATCATTTTAACAGCTGGTAGTATCTCTTTCTGTTTCCTCTCTGGACAAAAGCTATGTCGCTATTTCAAAACAATATATGAACAAAAAATTTAAGTCATAAATATTTAAATGATGGCAATGGCCAATCTTAGATGATAAAGGTCCAAGGTTAATCTAGCAAATCTTGAGTACCTCTAATTCCCTGGAGAACTTCTTTAACACAAAATTTTTAAAGCCTGTCGACAGACTGGTGTGAAACCAAACAGATTCACAGCCCACCTCTTCACGAACATTCGGTAAGACACTAAATCAAAGATGTTTGTTTCTGATCACCAAGTACAATTTCCCTCTTGGGAGTCTATTAGGCTGTTCTGAATTTGTAATTTCCTTGAAGCACCGTCACTTTTAATAGGTATGTGTCTAGCCAGAGAATGCTCACTTCTCTGACAGTGATAGAAAGCTCACTAACGAAGCAGTTTGGCCAGTTTCTTTCTCCAAGTCTGAAGAAAGGAAAAACTGCATTTAAAAGGCTGCATGTTCTACACAGTGTAGTTCACTAAATCATAAATTCAAGAATTGTCACTTTTTTTTTTTATATTTCTGAAAACTACAACTGATAAAGGGGCTTTACACATTGCTTTGCCCTTCTGTCTTTGGTTACCTGTCAGGATGAATGGAAGAGAGCACAAAGACAAGGAGAATGACGTCCAGTATCCCATCTGGAAAAGGGTAAGGTAAGCCCTCATCACAGATGTCATGAACAAAGGCACAACACTGGGCTGCTCTGTAGGACGAGTGCAACTATCATGATAAAGGAATAAAAAGGGGGAAAAAAGCAGTTAGCAGACTTCTAGCATTTTTCTTAAAATAAAAAGGTCAAACTTTATATTTCTCCTAGTGCCTTTTTCCTCTGTAAATCTGGATGCACTTTATTTCAGATTCAGTATTCTGTAAGTTTATTTCAAGCTGCCATAAAAAAATTAAGTCTTGTGCTTGGACTCATAGCATTCTTCACAATCCCTCTTTAGTTTAAAAAGAGGAATGGGGGGCACCTGGGTGCCTCAGTTGGTTAAGTGTTTGCCTTAGGCTTGGATCATGATCCCAGGGTCCTGGGATTGAGCCCCGCATTGGGCTCCCTGCTAGTGGAGAGTGTGCTTCTCCCTCTCCCTCTGCCTGGTACTCCTCCTGCTTGTGCTTTCTCTCTCTGTGTGTCAAATAAATAAAATCTTTAAAAAAAAAATAAAAAGGTCAGGAAACTTAAAAAAATAAAAAATAAAAAGAGGAATAGGGCAGGCCTTTGAGTCAGTAGGCAACATTGTTGAAAGACTACCGTATATTATTTCAGAGGCACTGAGATGGTCCTCAGCTCTCTCTCCTACTGCTTGTTCCATGCCTCCTTTGGCTTAAAATACAAATATTCTCTACTACATAATCAAAAATTAGATAATGGTAATGATAGCACAACTTCGTACATATACTAAAATCAGTGAATTGTATAAAGTGGTGAATTCCATGGTGTGTGAACTGTATCTCAATAAAGGCTGTTATTTAAAAAAATTAGAACATACATACACACAAATTTGCCCATAAAACAATACCAGAAGGATATATACCAAAATACCTAACCTCGATTCACCATAGGACTCTAAGAAGTGTGATTATAGGTGAATTTTATCTCTCTGTTTAGGCTTTTCAGTATTTTAGAAAATGTCTACCATGATTAACTATTACTCAATATCAGAAATTAAGTTCCATGTACTGACTATACATTTCTGTTAGCAGAATTTCCATTCCTTTCCCATCTCCTAAAAATACTTTTTGCTAAGGTAATGCTTACTAGCTTTTGGGGATTGGTCAAACAAGTCCAGGCTCCCCACTGCTTTTCCAACAGTCTAGGACAGTTTACACTTGTATTATATGCCTTCTCAATTTTTTTTAATGTCATAATTTTTAATTTAATGAGTACCTCTTACATGTTAGACTGTGTACAGGGATCTAGGGACATAAATATGAATAAGATCATCTTGTAGGGGGCACCTGGGTAACTCATGGTGAAGCATCTGACTCTTGGTTTCAGTTCAGGTCATGACTTCAGGGTTCTCAGATCAAGCCCCATACTGAGATCAAGCCCTGTGTTGGGCTCCACATAAGGCATGGATCCTACTTAAAATTCTCTCCCCAGGGCACCTGGGTGGCTCAGTTGGTTGTGTGTGACTCTTAGTTTCAGCTCAAGTCATGGTCTTAGGGCTGATGAGACCCACGCTGGGAATTCATGCTCAGCAGGGAGTCTGCTTGAGATTCTCTCCCTCTCCTCCGCCCCTCCTCCAGCTTGTGTGCATGTACTCTCTAATAAATAAATAAATAAGATTCTCTCTCTCTCTCTCTCTCCCCCCGCTCTTTAAAAAAAAAAAAAAGATCACCTTGTAGGACCTGTTGACCTTTCTGGGTGTACCATTGCCTTCAACTTTATTTTAAATACAAAACAACTTCTATCATTTTAAGGTGATACCTTAGGTATCAGCTGATCATATGATTCCCAGAAATAGTAAAAGCTCGGTTAAAAATGGTCACAGATAACATCTGAAATATTTCAAAAATATCACAGCAGCAGCAAATAAATTAGATCCTTACCTGGCTCTCCTTAAAGAAAATATGAAGCATACCTTTACTAGCTCCACAGCTCTGGAAGCAAAATCACAACAGTAAAGAAAGGATTCTGGAACATTCCTATGAAAATGAAACCAATATTTAAATCTAGAGTTAATCTATGCTCAGGTTACAGAAGAAAGGGAACTGTAGGCTTGAACTTGTTAAAAAGTATTTCTTTAATAGAATTTTGGATGACACTTGGATTGTTGTTTCTTCCTTTTAGACATTATTCTCTATAATGGCGTATGGGTGCCTTCATGTTGCTTCTGAAATAGCATTGTCTCAAATGCTTAGCATTAATTACAGGGTAACTTTCAAATTCCTGTCCTGCTTTTGAAGTTCTCCATTATGTAAGGCTACCTACCCTTACATCCCATCATACTCTCACATGGGAAACCTCCAAAGCTATCCATCATCACTGCTCCATCTTTCTCCTGCTCCCCCCATCTCCCCACACTCTTTCTTCTGTGCCTCCAGCCAGTAAGGCCTATAGCTCCTTCATAGCTTAGTCAAGTTCTACCCGTGTGCAAGGACTCTCAGACCCGTGTCCTTGGTGCTTTAGTCCCCTTTCTCTGTGTACAACTCATTTGGTTCTTGACCCTCTCAGGGAGGCTCCGATGCCCCTAATGGAACAGAAACATATATATATATGTTTCTGTGATATTAAAATATATATATATTTTAATATCATGTGAACACAACTTCTAAACATTTATTAGCCTCATTTATGTATGAAACATTAGAATACAAGGTAGTAAATGAAATTGTCTAATAAAATAGTAAAAGTATATATTTTGGAGCCAAATAGACCTGTGTTTAAATCCTGAATTTTCCATTTATTAACTCTGTGAATTTGACTTAACTTCTTTAATACTCAGTTATTTTATTTATAAATTTAAAGTCAGTCATTTTTTGGCAAGGGATGTTTATACATATCAAAGTCTTGAATAGTTTTAAGTGGCCTCCACTGAACTTGTAGACAAGTTCTATTTGGACTTTACCTAAAATTCAGTTACAATGTCTGGATCGTGGTTACTCATGGGCACACATATACTCTGAATTTTGTGGACCAGTACCCTTCCTGATCATCCCTAGTATGATGGTATCAAATAATCCTTGCATCATGTTACTTAATACCATGTATGAATCACAGAAAGAGATTAGTTTGTCATTAAACAATAATTATAACTATGGTCCTGGATCTTGTGGGTTTTATAGCCTAGCTGAGGACATGACTGGTTTTATATAGCTCTTATAGGGTTGTGGATCGGGCAGAGTTCCAAAGGTGTAAGTCTTCAGAATTTTGTAGAAGGGGAATAGCATCGCTGAGTGGGGAGAAGGGTAAATGGTATAAGGGCTTAGAGATGGGAGTCCTATGCCAGGGATAAGAAGCAGAGTTGATCCTCAGAGCTCAAACCAGTATGTAGCAGGTTATATAAGTGGGCCTTAAAACACATAATTAGAACTTCTAATTTGGTTCAGGAGACATTTCAAGCGAGGAGAACTACTAAATAAATATGAAATACAAACACAAATATGTATTCCACAAATAAAATCCCACCCAGGCTCAGATTATACTCTTAAATGCTACCCATTGATGGATACTACATTCATGTATAATGCATTAATTCTGTGGCATTGGGGATTTACATTCAATTTAAGATTAGTTAAAATATGATGAATAGGATTTGGTTATGACTTGTGCTGCTTGCCTTTTTCATCTGTCCCATATAAAAAACAGTGCTTTACTCCAGCTGATACCCCTACTGTTTCCTATGAAATCCATATATTTGTGACCCCTAACTTCCTGGGTGGTCGGTCACATGTGTTTGAACTTTTCTCAGGAAGCACTCTCATGCATATAGCCCTATGTGATATGATGGCTAAGGGCAAGGGCTCTGGAACCAAACTGCCTATGGTTTGAATCCTGGCTGTACCACTCAGTTGTATGATCTTGGAATAGTTACTTCATTTCTCTGTAACTCCATTTCCACATCCATAAAGCAGAGATAAATATGGCACCTAAGGTCATTGTAAGGATTGGAGCAAATCATATAAGTTTCCAAAAAGGTGCCAAACTCAGAGTAAGCACCTGCTAAATGTTAGTCATTGTTATAACTGTTGTTGCTATTGCTATTATTTTTATTATAACCATCATATTATTATTATAGGAAGACCTGCCTCTGCCTTCTAGGAACTTAAAAACTTAAGAACTTATCATAGTTCTGTAAAAACTTCCATAGAACTCAAAATGCTTCTCTGGACACTAGCACATCTAGCTCCTTATAAAAGGTATGCAGTCAACCTTTGGGCACTGGTTGCTAAACACCCACAAGATACAGAATAGTCTAGTAGCTAAAGGAAAGCATGTGTCATTTGCCATGTGTCCTACCAGGACAGCAGCATGACCTCTGAGACTGAATTCCCAGTGCAACAGCAGCCCAAGCTGAGGTCTTGTGACCACCCAAAGACTTTCCAGAGCTTTTCTGTAAAATCAGCTGACTGCCTTGGCCCTGCTCCCAGGAAGCAGGTGTAAATATCACTACTACCACCACACCACTCTCTTGGCAGGGGGTTTAAGCATTAAATGATCCTTGGAGAATGATATGACCTCTCAATTCCAGAGGTCTAATTATGGTAAAATATTCAGAAAATGTGAAATATTAATCCTATAGTCTCCAAAAGTAATAAAACATAATTTTTTAGGTGGGGAAAAAAGTCTAATTCTCCCTTTGGAAGGCAAAAAAAAAAAAAAAAAATCACTGATTGCCTTTTAAAAATGAATTAATTATCTTAGGTTATCAAGCTACAATGATTAAAACAAAACAAAACAGCCAAGAAGTATCAGGGAGAGGAAAAAAGTGCTTGCAATCATTCATTGGAGGGAGAAGAGGGAAAAATAGAACAACTAGGAATTCAGAGATATTATCCAATATGTATTGAGCTCTAACTACCTGTATTGCACTGTTAGGTTACCTGGAAAATCAGATTAGGATAAAATATATTTTCTACTTCAAGGAATATATGCAGTGGTTGGAGAGACAAGACTTAAAGAAATGATATGCTAAATAATACCTTGAGATGAGTCATAAAGCAATTCATTATCAATTGCCAAAGTAGTAAATTTATCTGTATTGTAAGGTCAGAAGTTACTGGGGTGAAGGAAACTGAGTATGTGGTATAAAACATCAGGAAATATTGGTCCAGAAATGGGGAAAAGGGAAAACAAAGAAAATAAGTATGAAAAGAGAAAGGCCATTCAGAACTGCAAATTTGCACTATCACTTCTGCCTGGCCACTTTAACTGGTAATCTAATGGTATTAGGAAATTACTATTTATTATGTTAGGTTTAGAATAGTAATGAAGAATGTACTGATTTTTTTTTTTTTGGAGATATACCATAAGTATTTAAAAATAAAGTGTCATGATGTTGGCATTGTGTTAACTGTTAAATCAAGGTGGTGGGTTTATGAAAATTCACTGTATTACTCTTTACTTTTCTGAATGCTTTCACATTTTCATAAGGAAAAGCTAAAAAAAACCATCATTAAAATTTAAAATACACATAGAGAAAAGACTGAAAGGAATTATAACAAAAATGCTGACAGCAGCTATGTTAGGATGATAGGGATGATGGGTGAGTCCCACCCTCCTCTCCTTTAATGGAAATGTTCTGCAGTGTGCTCATGTCAATTTTATAATGGAAAAATAATGTGAAAGCTACTGTGTAAACTTAAAAAAAAAAAAAAAAAACCAGCCACAGGTACAAGTGCTAGAAAAATCTTTGTGAGGAGTGTTGTCTTCATCATGGAAATACTACAACACATATGTGAGGCGGTGAACAGGAAGGACGCATTAGGAGAACACCTCTGTCCCTATTATCTACACCTGCTTTTTTTGTCTTAGGGTTAGTTGCTGTTACCTCTAAACAATTCCAAGTCTAGAGACAATCACTGGACAAAGGGAAGTCTTAATACTGGGTGTGGCTCCAGAAGTGATGACAAAATAAAATGAGGTTAAAGTATAATCTTTAAATTCAATTCTCTCTGTGAGAAATGGCTCCTACAGACCTGGAGGAGCAAACGGAACCCTGAAGTTTAGCAATTCACAGCTTAGTGGAACGGTCAAATCTCTGGTTCTTTTCTTATTCTCTCATCCACACACACACACACAAGCTTAAAAAATTACTTCAACCCACAGCTGTGAAACACTCTTTTCAGAGTAATTCCTAGTTCACACAAAATTTGACACTAGGACTAAGACAATGCTTTTGAAAGTTGTTTAAGCCATTGTTTATATGTGAACAAGAATACTACTGGCACATAGATGACATTTTCCCAGAATTTCTTAACGCCCCATACATATGTAAAATTTTGCAAGAGAAAACTTTAAGACTCACTGTAAAGTGTTCAAAATTGGAAAAACACTATTTCCAGCTCCACAGCCAACCTAAAAAAATCAAAAGAATAAACAAATATCATGAAAACAAGGTTAAATTTTCCTCACCAATGTTAGATTTTTTTTTTTATTTAAAAAAACTAGAAAAAAAATGTACTGGATGTCTAGGTGTCAAAGGGTCTTTCTTTCTTTCTTTCTATTTTTTAAAAGATTTTATTTATTTATTTGACAGAGAGAGGGAGAGAGAGAGAGCGCAAAAAAGCAGGGGGAGGGGCAAAGGGAGAGGGAGAAGTAGACTCCTTGCTGGGCAGGGAGCCCATGGGATCATGACCTGACCAGAAAGAGATACTTAACTGACTGAGCCACCAAGGTGCCCCAGAGGAATCGGAGGGTTTTCTAAACTGGAAAGCAATGGAATAAGTCACAAGAATAATACAGACAAATTTAACTATGGAAATATTTAAAATTTTTACACACCAAAACTCAAACCAAATTAAAAGGTGACCAACACACTGTAAAAAAAATTGGTGGGGCGCCTGGGTGGCTCAGTGGGTTAAGCCTCTGCCTTTGGCTTAGGTCATAATCTCAGGGTCCTGGGATGGAGCCCCGCATTGGGCTCTCTGCTCCTTGTAGGGAGCCTGCATCCCCCCCTTTCTCTGCCTGCCTCTCTGCCTACTTGTGATCTCTCTTTCTCTGTCAAATAAATAAATAAAATCTTTTTTAAAAATTGGCAATAAATACAGTAAAAAGATAGTATTCATTAAAAAAATAACATAAATAAGCAAAGGAAATAAATAGAACACAAAAGAAGTGCAAATAGTTTCTAAACATTTGAAGAACGATGTGACCTAGTTAACAATCAAAGAAATGCAAATTAAAACATGGTATAATTTTCATCTGTCAAAGAGGAAATCACTTAAAATAAGAACTCTTTTTTAAAAAGATTTTATTTATTTATTTGACACAGAGAGCGAGCAAGAGCAAGGGGAGGGGCAGAGGGAGAGTAGCACACTACCCACTGAGCAGGGAGCCCAATGCAGAACTTGATCCCAGAACCCCGGGATCATAAGGCAGATGCTTAATCAACTGAGCCCCTAAAACAAGAATATTCTAACCAATGAGGGTATGATGAAACAGACATACATTGCCATGAATTGGTATTAATACAACTTCCTAAAAAGTGATTTGGCAATATATACTAAGGGCATTAAAATTTTTTTTAACTTTTTTTAAAAAAGATTTTATTTGACAGAAAGAGACACAGCAAGAGAGGGGAACACAAGCAGGGGGTGTGGAGAGGGAGAAGCAGGCTTCTTGCTGAGCAGGGAGCCTGATGCGGGGCTCCTTCCCAGGACCCGGGGATCATGACCTGAGCAGAAGCAGATGCTTAAGGACTGAGCCACCCAGGCGCCCCAAGGGCATTAAATTTTTTAAATAAATTATGAGCTAGTAAATCTGACCCAAGATAATAAAAGAAAATGGAGAAAAGTCTATACCCAAAGATATTTTCTGTAGAAAATCTGAAAACAATTTAAATGTCTAGTATTGTGAAAACAGATAAGCAGAATTAAAGTACTTTCCATAGGAAAATATTTTGCAGGCACGAAAATATTTATAGAGAATTTTTAAGATAAAAAACTGCTTATGTTGTTTATGTTATAATGTTAAATAAAAACAAAGCAAAATCCCAAAATACAGGTACAGTATAGCTCAACTGTATAAAACAGTATAAACAAAAGGAGAAAAGTTAGTAAAATGTTAAGCGTGGTTAACTCCCTTGTATGTGGGATGGTAGATACTTTTATCTACTCTTTTGCAAACTCTCTAATCAATATATATTACCTTTATAACAGAAGGAAGAGATTTATTTTTAAAAATAGAAAGTATCTATACTGGATTACAGTTAATTATATATCTCATTATTTCTAGTTCACTTAAAAAGGGTTAATAACAGGAAGAAATAGAAATTAAGGCCAAAACTTAATTGGAATTTAAAACTGCCTTCAAGTTAGAAACGAAAACAAATTAAAAAAAAATTAAAACCCAAACTTAGAACCTGATGATAGACATGAGTCCTTTAAATATTCTTTATGCACAGAACGATACTGAACACTTACTTAGTTAGATTTGATAATTTTCCCCCTAAAAAATCTGGATTATTAATAAAGTCATATGGAATGTACATTTCAAAGCTATTTGCCACCTCCCATCTTTGCCCCGGCCAGACAGTACCTCTAGGATTCTGAAAGTGGCGTTGCTACCAGGAAACAATTCTGTCTTCAGAGATCCTTTTCTGTTTTCTTTAGATTCTAGGTTGGAAAAATGTGATCCCACTTTGCTTTGACTACCTGATGAACCACAACTTTTCTTATGATTGTTTTCTTCAGGCATAGTAGGGCAGTGCCTTCTTGAGAAACCATCTGCAGCACTAGTTTTTGCATGATCCCATGATAATTCCTGCAACTGCTGTTCAGTTTTTTGATCAACTGGAATAACTTCAGGAAATTCCCTCAACAGCCAATTACGATCCTTGAAAAACTTATTCTTATGAATCTTATAAAATGTGTTCCAATATTTACTAGCTTCATTCTCATACTTAACTAAAAGAAAAAAAAGGAAAAAAAGATTTATTTTACTATGAATTATGTTTACTATTTCTTACTATTTTAATAACTAAATATATTTAATAAATATTGTTAAATATATTAAAGACATGATTTATATTTACTATTGAATAATTTTAATATTACAGTTTTTATCTGATTTTTTTTTTTTTGGCCTCTTACAAGTTAACACTATAGAGTATTGATTCTCTCAAAATGTGTCAATGTGTGAGGTATTAGTTCCTATCCCCATAAATCTGCTTCTGCTTCAAGAGTTTGGCCAATAACTTTTTGTGAGGAATATAATCATTGCAAACTACTTTCTACAGTCTGAATCTTGGATTCCTAATAATCACATTTTCATCAATAACCTGTAGGGCTCTGTATCATCTTAAAGGAAGGACACCTCATTTTTTTATTTCTCTATAAATGCGGTTTCAACACAAGTGTCTTGTAATTGGTAATCAGTCAGGAAACTGCAGAATTATAAATGACATAATCTTAGAGCCAGAACAACCCACTGAAATAATCTACTCCAACTCCCTATTTTGCATTTGAAACTCCTGGAATCTAGGGGCCTCCCATTCTTTCTCCACCTCCAGAGGAATCTTCCTATTGACATCTCGTAGTATGAAGCCTTAGGAGATATGCCTTTTTAAAAGAAATTAGTGTTTTTTTATTTTTTTTTTTTAGAGGTTTTATTTATTTATTTGAGAGAGAGAGAGAGAGAGATAAAGAAAGAGCATGAGCAGGGGGAGAGGCAGAGGGAGAGGAAAAGGGAGATGGAGAAGCAGAATCCCTGCTGAGCTGGAAGCCCAACATGGAGCTTGATCCCAATGACCTGAACAGAAGGCTCAACCATCTGAGCCACAAAGGTGCCCCAAGAAATTCACATTTTATGATGTTAACCCTTATATTTCCCTCTGTCCCAGGGTCAGGTTAAGTCAACAGTCTCAGAACTTCAGACAATTCTTAGCTTTCTGCCTCTTTTTCTTTGTACCTTAAATTAATAAAATAATAAATTCACTCACTCCTTTATCTCTTCACTCAACATACATTTCTTGAATGCTACTATGGACCAGGTCTGATCCCTGGGTTAAGAATTACTCTCACCCACTCGGAGCGCCTGGGTGGCTCAATTGGTTGAGTGGCTGCCTTCGGCTCAGGTCATGATTCCAGGGTCCTGGAATGAGTCAGGCTCCCTGCTTATCCCTGCTTAGTGGAGAGCCTGCTTCTCTCTCTCCCTCTGCCTGCCGCTCTGCTTCCTTGTGCTCTCTCTCTATCTCTCTGTCAAATAAATAAATAAAATCTTAAAAAAAAAAAAAAAGAATTACTTTCACCCAATACAGACATGTGACATTTTTAAAGTGCTTTCAAAGAATAAAAAAGACCATCTATTGATATAATTTAAAGATTTCATGTTGGATGAAAAAGCAAAGTGTAGAACAGCATATCTATGACACAAACATTTGCTAGGAAAAAAGAGAAGATAAAGAACACGTATGCATACACAGAAACACAATCCATGTACACACATATTTACTTGTATATGTACAGAATACTTCTGGAAGGAAAATCACATAATTAGTAATACTGGCTGCCTCTAGGAAGGGGAACTGGGTGGCTGGGGGCCAGGGTTTGTAAAAGAATTATTTGAATTTTGATCTTTATGAAGTAACTATCCTCCCCCAAATAAACTAAATTACAAATAAAATCAGTGGACTCAATACTTTCATAATTTTAAAGAAGCGCCAACCCTCAGAACAAGCAGTTGCCCACAGTCAGGTTCATCCTTGTTATAGAATCTTGTAGTTTTCCTTTTCTTTCCATTTTTTATCTTTATGGCCTTGTACATGGATCTCCACCCATCTGGCCATGAGACTTCCTTCCCATCAAGGCTGAATCGTATCCGGCAGCAGCACTGCTATAAAGACAGAAACTCCCATCTGTATTTAAGGTCTGAGAAATGAAAGCAGATCTCTGTAACAAAAGAACTATGTGAAGTTTAAGTCCAAAACATGCTCACATCTGCACCAATGGAAGGAAGCCCATATATGATTAATCTAAAAATGTCATATATTATCTTTAAAATAGTTCTATCTCTACTTTTAAAAACTGGAGTATACCTGCTATACTGTGTGAGAAAATAAAACAAGATTCTGAAATCAGATTGAGGAGGAATTAGCAAACTATCAAATTTCCCCAGGGTCTTCTCACACCTTCTTCTTTCTACCTTAAAAACTGTCTTTGTAACTCACTCTATGCTGGTAAAAAAATACTTCTGTTTAATAAAAAGCAACCACCTAAGAAGAACTACAATTAGTCAAATCTCTAGTATCTGAGTTTCAATACCAAGCTACGGTGAGGTGAATTTGAACCTATCAGTAACTAGCATGTAGTATTACACCTTGATTAATTTGTGGAAATATTCCCCTAGGAATTAACTGCGGGGAAGGGCGTAAATAGCAGGACCGCAACTTGAAAGAAAAGATGTTCATAGCAGGGCCATTTAAAATAGAAAGAAGTGGGAGGAAAACTTAAATACTCAACAACACAGGAATGACCAAGCAAGCCATGCAGGTCAAAACACAATAATCTTCCACAGCAATCAAAATTTAAAGGATAATGATATTAACAGAAAACATTAACACAGACTGGTCTATACACTGCAACTCTAAAATTTATTTTATGCTGATTTATAATAATCAGATGAAAATTTAGAGCAATGGTAACAATGTAATGATTATTAGGTAGTTCGTTCATTTAGAAAGGTTTACTGCATCTTACACATAAGAACAGAATCTTAGTTGAATGCTTCATTCAACCTGCCTATGGAGTTTCCTCATTTGATGAGAGGTTGAATTAGGATATCTCTAGGTTCAATGTCTAAAAAGTCTATGTACCTTCTTATTAAACCCCATAAATTTATGGAGAACATTAAACAGTGTCAGTTCTACAAACTACAAAATCTTGGCTCAGACTGTGATCTTAAGTATGAGCCTGTACTACTACGTTTTAATTTTTCCAGCTTGTAAAGAAGGTGAATGTGCAGCAAGGTGACTGGAATCTGGCTCAGATTCCAAATATATCAAGCATCTAGATTCAACCCTAGACTATGCAATCTTTAAAAAGGATCTGATTACTATGGGAAGACCACAGTCAAGGGCTGCTAACATGTATACTTCCAAGCCTTTTCCAAGGATTTCCCACACTTCAGGAATTAAGAGAAACAAACAAACAAACAAACACAATCATTATACCAATAAAAACAATAACATATATTGTTCATTATGTACCAGGTACTATGTCAAATGTTTTACTTGGATTTTTTCCCCATTTAATCCTAATAATCTCTCTCAGACATACTACTATTCCAATTTACAGACAAAGAAGTTCAAGGTCAGAGGAGACAGAAAATTTTCCCAAGGTCACCCAGCTAGAGCCAGGACCTGGATCATGTCTATTGGACTTAAAAACTCATGTTTTTGGGGTACCTGGCTGGCTTAGTTGGAAAAGCATATGACTCTTAATCTTAGGGTTTTGAGTTCAAACCCCACACTGGGGTAGAGATCACCAAAAAAAATAAACAAACTTCAAAAAACTAAATAAATAAAGCTCATGCTCTAAACCATCACACTACATTGCCAACCTAACACAAAATCAAAATTAAACCTCTTCAAAATATCCCTGAAAATAACCTGTTTTTTTTTATTTTGTACTTTCCTCTCATTATGAAGCATCAAACTGAAATTAAAACTCCAGTATGACATAATCAGTATGACTGAAATCAGTATGACTGAACTGTGAAAATAATGCTGATTGAAGGGAACCTTCATAAAAACAGATAAAAAATGCAGAATTAAACACTATTTGATTTATATAAAATATAAGCTATGCAAGATTATATGATGAAATTATGATGAGCAATGGGGAAACATAAAATGCTCTATGAGAATAGACTGGCTTGTGGGATAGATACAAAACAGAAACAGCGCCCAGCATAGGTTGGGGTGAAGGCTAAAGGGCTGGAACTTTTTTGTTCTTTGCTTTTAAAGTTGTGCTCTCAGCAGTTATCTCAATCAATGCTGGCAACTCATAGTTCCCAGTAAGATGTGACAGCTTCTGAGATGCCACAGAAGCTCAATCAGACTCACAATTATGGTTATGAGACAACGTAAACACCTTTAGCATATGAGTTAATTTCTTGAACTTTAAAGGTGTCTGTGATAACGGGAAGTGGAAGAGCTATTCTCCTGACCATGAGTGAAAAATTTAGTTTCAACCTGCTGTTAACCCATTTCAAGTTCAGGCCAATAAAGTTGAATATAGTGTGGACAAATCTGCCCTGTGTTACTCTTGTCCAATAGATTTTCTATTTATTTATTTACTTATTAGCTTATTTTAAAGTAAACTCTACCCTCAACATGGGGCTCAAATTCATGACCCTGTGATCAAGAGTCACATGCTTTACTGGACTGAACAAGCCAGGAACTCCCAACCGATTTTTTTTTTCTTTAGCAAGTGACTGATTTTCTTACCTTTTTTTATTATTATTTTTATTATGTTAGTCACCATATAGTATGTCATTAGTTTTTGATGTAGTGTTCCAAGATGCATTGTTTACATATAACACCCAGTGCTCCATGCAATCCATGCCCTCCTTAATACCCATCATCAGGCTTACCCATCCTCCCACCCCTCTCCCCTCCAAAAACCTCAGTTTGAGTCCCAGAGTCCACAGTCTCTCATGGTTCATCTCCCCTTCCGATTTCCACCCCCTTCATTTTCCCCTTTCTTCTCCTAATGTCCTCCATGCTATTCCTTATGTTCCACGAGCAAGTGAAGCCATATGATAATTGACTTTCTCTGCTCGACTTATTTCACTTAGCATTATCTCCTCCAGACCCATCCATGTTGATGCAAAAGTCCAGCTGATTTTCTAAACAGGTGTATCAATGATCAATTTTTCTTGGAGAAGCAGTTTTTTCCTTTCATTTTCCTAGGCTGTGGATTCAGAGTTAATTGGTTTTTGCCAATGGCAGTAAAAGGGTTGTAGTGATGTGTTTAACAACAGACAGGTGAAGCAAATTCTCAATTATTCACTGATTAAATTCAATACTGCTGAGGGGAAGAGGGAATGTGACATATTAACTATACTTAAATATTCAGAATTCACCCTGAATCACACTGAATATCATAACTAAGAAATTGAATCAAACCATTTATGTATCTGCCATATATATGATTAATATTAATTATGAAAAATTATCCTGTTACAATGTAACAAAAAGCAATTTAGAGTTATTTTTGCACATCAATTACATCAGATACCCGAGCTCTCAAAGTTGGAAATTTCCACGTATCACTGATGAAAGTTCATTGTGGTCTATACTTAAGAAAAAACTCTTGGGGCACCTGGGTAGTTGGTTCTGATGTGGATCATGATCTCGGGGTCATGAGATCAAGCCCCCTGCCACACCCCTACCAGGGCCTAGCCCATTTAGTCTATTTGACATTCCTTCCCCTCCCTCCCCCGTCCCCCTGCTCACTCTTGTGTAAGCAAATGTTCTCAATCTCTCTAAAGTAAATAATTAAATAAAACCTTTTAAAAAAGAAAACTCTTATGAAAAGCATATATATGTGTGTGTGTGTGTGATATGTATATAATTTAAGATATTATTTTTTAGTAATCTCTACACCCAACATGGGGCTCAAATGTGGGGCACCCAACTTTCAACCCTGAAATCAAGAGTCACATGCTCCACTGACTGAATCAGCCAGGTGCCCTGTGAAAAGTATATTTCTAACAGTAATGCATGAAATTTTAAACAACCAAAGCAGACTTAAAAACAAGTACTCTAAATTTATTGGTGTACAAAACTTTCAACTAATCTTTTTTTTTTTTTTTTTTACATAGGACACTTCCAAGTGGTAAAGGAATTCACAAGGTAAGGTACAGTGGAATTCTTTTACCACTTTGCTGGACACAGACACCTCACCCTAGATAGGTAACTATTTGCAAGAATATTTTAAGGTAAAGTGGGAAAAAAAAATAGCAGCTGCTTTTGTTATTGAGTTTTAAAAACTCATTATATTTTCTAAATAACCAGCTGAGCTATAACACACTGGAGATGTTTTTAGGAAATTATAAAATATAATCATGTTAACTCAAAACTGCCAAATGTATTTTCCTTATTTCTCTGAATTAACCCGCTTTTAAAAGAAATATGAGCTATCATAAAATTTGAAGGAAATTACCAAAAGGAAATGTGGAATTAAAATGATTAATTTGGGCATCTAAGTGAAAGAAAAATTGCTCACGAGAGCTTGGATGTTATACATTTTAATCACAGGAATGAAATGTCAACTATCTCACATTAAAACACTGTACTATTGGTGATGCTTAAGCTCTTATTTTCAGAACTGTGAGGGTGTTTCCTGACTTCAGTTCTCACAACATCTGAGACAATAGGTGAGAAATGAGAAATGGGAGCGACAGGAGAGAGTGACACACACAGAGACCAAAAGGAGTGTGCTAGAGAGGAGGCTAGCATAGCTGAACCACCAGTATTTCCTCCCAGGGGCATTAAAATCAGTGAAATAAGATCAATAGACAGTGTTTATGCTGTATGTCTGCAAATAGAAAGCTCTGTGATGGGAGAAAACGTGCTCTTTCAAAGACCGAGGACTCTCCTGGATAAGAAGAGATGGTGGTTCCTAACAGGCACAGAATAAGAACAGGGTCAGAGCCTCCTTTGGGTTTTCACAAAGTTTGCTAGTTGAGCTTTTAACCGGATCCATTCACCTTGACCTGTATTCATCAGAGATGCTAAATATCAAACAGGAAGCCTCGCCTAGGGCTTCTGCTGCCCATCCGGTCTCCGATGAATGGAGGAGCCAGGCAGTGTCGCTGGGAAGGTATGTACTCTCAGTTACGTCCTGTCACTCAATATAGTTCCTCAGGACAAAAGTTCCCTTTCTCTGCCATCCTCACAGCACCCTCGCTTACACGTGATCACAAAGTCACTGGCATGGTGGGGTCCTCTCCTTGTGCCGGTTCCCTGACATGTGTGAAGTTCACTGAAGTGAGTCATGCTCCAGGGCGGGGTGGGGCCCAGCAGAATCCTGCATCACTTTGAGCCATTTTAAAATGTCCTCTTCACTTCCATGTCTCCACGGCAGCCAGAACACTTGCTTCAAAAGTGACTGGACATGCTAATAAGCAAGTCAAATGCTTCAAAGCAGTATCATCAGTCCTCTCCAGCCTGCTTTTCCTGCTTCTGTAGAGAGAGGCCAGTCACCACCTTTCTATTTCAGTCGCACTATGGTTCTGTGGGAACTGTCATTTTCCTTTACTGCGGTTTCCAAGGCTCTAAAATAACCTTCTCATTAGCTTCACTCAAGTTCACTGTTAACATAAATAGGCCAAAAGAGGCAGCCTCGTACAGTACAGAGCACTTTAAGGGAACATTATCAGCACTGCTCATCTATTTATGTCCTAAACAAATATTCAAGACAGCATGAAAAAATCCTTGGTTTTTCGTATCAGGAAATATACTGGAGATAGTTCTTAACTTCCTGGAAATGAATTAAGATGACTGATAACTTTTAATTCTGTTTAGGCTTGACGCTTTCTGTCACATCCAGGTGGCCACTAGCAGAAGCTTGAGTAATGTGGAAAATATGTCTGTGCAGCTGCTGGCAAAGAAGCAAAATTATACTTCCTCAGAAACAGTGTGACAGAGTTCCTGCAAAGGAATGCAATATTGGCTGATTTGTAAGCAGAACAGCCACTGGTATGCACCCTCCAATCCAGTGCCAACACTCCTTGGCCATATCCCACTCTGGAACTGCAAGGCAGGAGCTAATAAAAATAGAATGGTTCCATTGTGGCTCAGGTGCTTTTCTTTCCTGTCCACCCTCCAGGACACATTCATGCTTAGGATGAGGAAGGAGAACTAGCTTTAATGAAAAGCAAACAATGCCAGAGGATAAAGTAAGTCATCGATGGTGGCAGAGGATAAGGTAGGGCAGAAGTGTCCCCTTCGCTACCTAAGAGCTATTCCCTTAGCTCAGTGTCCACAGCTACCTCTGCTTGCAAACCTTAGCCACAATCATAGACTGAAGTCACTAGAGTAATAGTTAACTATCCGTGAGATTAGAGATTTGCACTATGCTGGGCTTGCACAGAAGATTTCAAACATCTTCCCCAGGGGCGTTTCAGAACACAGGATCAATCTGGAAACAAAATTCTATTGCAGGGGTTGGCAAACTTTTCTGTAAGTGGCCAGATAGTGAGTGGTCTTTGTGGGCTATGTATGGTCTGTTAATCACTACTCGACTGTGTACATAGAGCTTAAAAGCAGCCACAGACAATATGTACACAAATGAGTGTCTGTGTTCCAAAGAAACTTTATAAAAACAGGCAGTCGGCTGGATTTGGCTCCTGGCCATAGTTTTTGGACACTCGCTCTATCTAGTAGGTAGACTGATATTGCTACAAGAGTGATGAAGAAATGATGATAACCAGAACCAAGCTGTTCTGGTAAAACTAACCTAGGGTATTAGAAGCCAGAATAATACTTGCTCTTCGTGGGGTCAGAGGGATTGGGGGAAGTACTGTTGTTGGGACAGAAAATGAGGAAGTTTCTGGGTTAAAAGTAATATTCTGTTTCTTGATGTGGATGTTGGGAAAACTTAGCGAGTTTTGTGACAATTCATTTACGAGTTGTGAAAATTTCTCTGTTTGGTACTTCAGTAATCTTTTTTTCTTTTTTTAAAGAAAAAAAAAAAAACAATCTGTTTTAAGGAAGAAATCATTTTAAGAGAAACAAGGTAGAAAAGCTTATCTCCAGAGTGTGCATGTTGGTCAAAGTGTACCTGGATTCCTAGCTATGGCAGTAAGAAGGACACAGACCAAAATTTTTTTAGCGCGCTTTAAAAGAAAAAATGTGGTAAAAAACACATAACATAAAATTTGCCATCTTAACCATTTTTTAGTGTACAGTCCAGTAGTGTTAAGTATATTCACTTTGTTGTGAAACAGATGTCCAGAACTTTTTCATCTTGCAAATCTGAAACTCTCTGTTAAACAACAACTGTGTTTCCTCCTCCCCACAGCCCCTGGTAACCACCATTCTACTTTCTGTTTCTATGAATTTGACTAATTTAGATACCTCGTATAAGCAGAATTGTATAGTTTTTTGCCTTGTTTGTGACTGGCTTATTTCATTTAGCATAATATTCTCAAGTTTCATCCATGTTGTGGAATATGACAGGATTTTCTTCCTCTTCAAGGCTAATACTCCATTGTGCATATATACCATATTTTGTTTATCCATTTATCTGTGAAAGGATATCTGGGTTGCTTCTACCTTTTGCCTATTGTGACTAGTGTTGCTATGAACATGTGTGTGGATACATCTTTAAGACCCTGTTTTCAGGGGCACCTAGGGGGCTCAGTGGGTTAAAGCCTCTGCCTTCGGCTCAGGTCATGATCCCAGGGTCCTGGGATCGAGCCCCACATCGGGCTCTCTGCTCAGCAGGGAGCCTGCTTCCTCCTCTCTCTGACTGCCTCTCTGCCTACTTGTAATCTCTGTCTGTCAAATAAATAAATAAATAAATAAATAAATAAATAAATAAATAATCAATCTATTAAAAAAAAAAAAAAGACCCTGTTTTCAATCCTTTGGCTCTATATCTAGAGGTGGGATTACTAGATCATATGGTAGCTCCATTTTTAATTTTCTGAGGCACTTCCATACTGTTTTCCATAGAGGTTGCATCATTTTACAAGTTTACCAAGTCCGCAGTGCCAAAGGGTTCATTTCTCTACATCTTTACCAAAGCTTGTTTTTGTGTGTGTATGTGTGTGACAGTAGCATTAGCCCATTTCTTCAGAAGCCAGCTTTGAAGGTTGGCAAGGTCTTACCTCAATTAAACACGGAGTATCAAAAGGCCTTTAAGAAAAGTACTTTGAATCCTTATGAAACTTGAGGTTTATCCTAAAGGGCCACAACATTTTGATAGGACTTTGCCATTTTTGCTCTAAGTTTCTGAATTTGTTAAACACTCCCTGCCAGTACAACGCACAACAGCAGACTAAAAGATGTACAGCAAGAGGAAATTTTTAAAATTTCCTTTGTGTATCTCCCAAAAAAAAGGTAATACCATGATGACCAAAAAAGCAACTAAAGAGTCATCTGTAACTTATTTCACTAACTTTGGTCCCATTACACTAGAATAATGGAATTCTCCCAAATGGAGCAAGTGGACTGGCATAGGTAGAAGCAAAGAATACTCCAAAGTAATGACACAATTAGGAAGAGAATGTGTGAACTGAATCACTGGAAGGCCGAACAGAAGAACCAAGCTCCAGGAGCTACAACATGTAGTTGCCTACCTTGTTCTTCCAGAAGGACTCGCACAGCTGAGTTTTCCTCTACTTTCTTCCCAGCTGCTGCTTCTTCTTCTTCGGACCACTGCATGTGATCCCTACCAAAAAATGAAAAGGTTGTAAAACCTGCTTCATAACTGAAGGCAAAAAAAAAAGCGTGACAAGGGATACATCTTTCTTTCTAGAATAATCAAAGGCAAATGATACAGACTAATTCCATGTTGAATGAATATATTTTGTGTCAGATGTTTCTTCTGATAGTGCTGGTACAACCCTAGAACTCCTACAGATCTTCTGTTAAAATGTGACTGGGTTGCAAGCCCAACCACCTTTTGGAAATGATTGCTGAAGCCATGTCCCAGGAGCACTATGGTGTGTGATTATTTGGGTGGTAGTATGGTTTGCTGTATTTTACTCTAAGGCTATATTTATTTGCCTTTTTGTTCGTTTATGAATACATCATTCTTTTTAATAGTTTTAAAATCTCCTTTTACAATACTTATATTCTAATACTTCACTATCATAGAGATGAAAGTTTAAAATTATTTTGTACTTACTCTCATTTTTTTATTATGTTCAGTTAGCCAACATATAGTACATCATTAGTTTTTGATGGAGTGTTCAATGATTCATATAACGCCTCGTGCTCATTACAACACATGCCCTCTTTAATACTCATCACCCGGTTACCCCATTCCCCCATCCCTTTCCCTCTGAAATCCTCAGTTTGTTTCCTGGAATCCAGGGTCTTTCATGGTTTGTGTCCTTCTCTGATTTCTTCCCAGTTTTCCCTCCCTTCCCCTATTGTTCTCTGTGCTATTCCGTATGTTCCACATATGAGTGAAACCATATGTAATTGTCCTTCTCTGCTTGACTTACTTCACTTAGCATAATCCCTTCCAGGTCCATCCATGATGCTGCAAATGGTGGGTATTCATCCTTTCTGATGGCTGAGTAATATTCCATTGTATATATGAACCACATCATCTTTATTCATTTCATCTGTTGAAGGACATCTCAGCTCCTTCCACAGTTTGGCTATTATGGACATTGCTGCTATGAACATTGGGGTGCATGTGCCCCTTCTTTTCACTACATCTGTATCTTTGGGATAAATCCCTAGTAGTGCAATTGCTGGGTTGTAGGGTAGCTCTTTTGTTATTGTTGTTGTTGATTTTTTTTTTTTAAATTGGGGTATCTCTATTTTTAATATCTTTCCATACTGTTTTCCAGAGTGGCAGTATAGCTTGCATTTCCACCAACAATGTAAGAGGGTTCCCCTTTCTCCACATCCTTGCCAACATTTGTTGTTTCCTGTCTTGTTCATTATTGCCATTCTAACTGGTGTAAGGTGGTATCTCATTGTGGTTTTGATTTGTATTTCCCTGATGGCTAGTGATGCTGAACATTTTTTCATGTGTCTGTAAGCCATTTGTAATGTCTTTGGAGAAGTGTCTGCTCATGTCTTCTGCCCACTTATTGACTGGATTATTTTTTTGGTATCCTCAGTTTTTTAAGTAACTTTAGATTTTTCTTACTGGTCGTCTTAATTTCTGTAAATGGATTCTTTAACATTTAAATGATAGAATAGTTGATATAGTATATAAGAAGGTCAACTTTCCAAGATCTGGCACTTTCTATAAGTATTTTCAGTTTCAGAATTTATACTTCCTCTGCGAGAAGATATTATTTTCTGCTGCTAAAATGTTTTAAAGCAACATCTTTATACAAAAAAGGTGGGGTTTTTTGGGGTTTGTTTTTACAAAATTTGTATTTCCTTTTTTGCAATAGGTAAGGTTATAAATGAATGATGTAATTTCCTGGAATAAACTATTTTTCTAAACAAAGAAACCACATATCCAAAATTCAAGCTCCACGTATCCTATTGATAATTGTAAGAAAAATCTCTCCCATTGTTATCTTCATATATTTGTAGCTATCTCACTGATGAAAAAAGGGTGAAATACCAAATTCTTGACATGCATCATAATGGTGGCTAAAAAACATTAATTGAGCACTTAGGATGATCATAATTGTTATAATGATAATTACTAATATTATTTATTTTGTTGCTAGGCATTGAGCTTACCATATTACACACATATATGTCTTACTTAATCCTTTCAAAAACCCTATGAGGGGGTTATAATCATGCTCATTTTCCTAACAGGAAACAGAAATTTAGTAACTTACTCAAGGTCCTATAGCTTTAAGTGACAGAACCAGAATTCAAACCCAGGTTTGTTTCACTTTAAAGTCTATCTTCTTGACCAGTAGTCTATTACTGTCTACTAAGACAGTGGGGGATCCTGAGAGATTTAAGACTTAATCCCTGGCCATAATGGGTTTTATATGATCCTGATGCAGGCAGATTAACAATGTAATGATAATACACTAATATCATCAATGATAATATGTAAATGACAATACAATATAGCCTACTTGATTAGCGTCTAATATATGCAAACATAGCCAATTAATGTTAGCTTGGGGCAGACAGGAAGGCTTGAGAGGGAGGTAAGTTTGGCCTCACCTTAGGGAGAAAGGAGGTGGGCAATGTGTATGTTTCATTAGGAAGCTGACAGCTGGGTAATGGTTAGATTTCAAAGATCTTAAGTGTGAACAGTTTAGTAATGTATGAGATAAAATGAAGTGGGGAGGGACTGGTGGAAGGGAGACCAATGAGAAGCCTATTGCAGTGGTCTAGGAGTAATGAGTCCCAGGACTAAGATGGTGGCGACGGCAAACAGAAAGGCAGAATAGAGGGGGAGCCACTGTGACAAAAATTGTATCTGTGACCTGGAGGTTAACTAGCTGCAGGGAGAGAGAAAGAAGAATAGAGTCAAGAACAATTCTAAGGTCTTAAAATGGATTTCAAGGAAAGTGTGTGTGTGTGTGTGTGTGGTGGTGGTGGAGGATAACTAACACAGAATAAGGAGTTGCTCTGGGTGGAATGATGATAAGCTTCATACTATTTTAAGTCATGTTTATGCAACCAGGATATAAGAGGGTGTATTCCAGTGGCCTGGCTATAAATATGCCACCAAAAGGTGAGAAACTGCTTTCTTCTAAGAAGGATCAAAATTGGGGCGCCTGGGTGGCTCAGTGGGTTAAAGCCTCTGCCTTCGGCTCAGGTCATGATCTCAGGATCCTGGGATCGAGCCCTGTTTCTATCAGGTTCCCTGTTCAGTGGGGAGTCTGCTTCTCCCTCTGTCCCTCCCTGCCTCTGCTCATGCCCTCTCTCTCTCAAATAAATAAACTCTTGGGGTGCTTGGGTGGCTCAGTGGGTTAAACCTCTGCCTTCGGCTCAGGTCATGATCTCAGGGTCCCAGAATCGAGCCCCATATCGGGCTCTCTGCTCAGCGGGGAGCCTGCTTCCTTCTCTCTCTCTACCTGCCTCTCTGTCTACTTGTGATCTCTGTCAAATAAATAAATAAAATCTTAAAAGAAAAAAAAAAGTAAATAAACTCTTAAAAAAACACACACACACAGATTTTTGTTTTGACTTATTTTAAGATATGTGAGCAATCACATATGTAACTTGGAGCTGGCAATTATATTTTATACTTTATATATATGAATACATAGAGTATTATTAAATGATAGTTATGGTATTAAAGGCAACAAGTAGTTTATTTAAAAAATAGGATTTCTAAGGCTGGGTACAAGTTTCTCATCTATAAATTTCTACAGCATGTAAGAAAGAAAACAGAACAATCCATTTCCCTGTAAAAAAAAAAAATCAAGCTTTGAGACAATAAGGGTATATATGGTCTTTAGCTTTAAGCATTTGTTTTAAACTGTTAGTTTAACTTGCTTCTTCCTGAGTATTTAATAGATTTAGTTATTTCTTAAATTGCTGTAACTTCCTTACACTGTTCTTTGTATTACTTCATTTTCTTAACTGCTAAGTGAGGGGAATATTATACTCTAAGCCCCTCAAGAACAGATTTTCCACTGTATAGTTACAGAATCCCCATAGAAACCTATAAAACGTTCCTACTGTATTTACGGGGACTTCCTTCAGACCTGCTGCTTTATGGCATTTCTTTATATTAGAAGAGTCTGATTCACATATACAAAAACCCAACCGACAGCAGTAAGAATCATTCAGGTTTATAGTAATAAATACAATTTCAATAGAATTTAAGCACAGAGACAAATAACCAACAGAAATAATCACGTATTTAACAACCATTGCCATTACCCCCAAAGGAAAAAAATGGTTCATACTGTTTGACCTATGAGTTGTGCTTCTGGGAAATTATTGTAATGAAGTAACTCAAAAGAACAGAGAATTTCTGTATAGAAAAGTACCTGTAAAATGATATTTGCTAGAATACCAAATATAATAACAAAAATTTGGAAGCAATCTCAGTGATAGGGTAATGAAAAAATTATGGTAACTTAAAAGAATATTATGCAGATACTTAAAATGATAATAGGAAGTTTATGTGGCAACATGGAAAAGTGTTTATGAGGTTAAAACAGCAGATCCCAAAATTGTATATGTATTATAATCACAACTAAATAAAATTATAGAGACATTGGGTGAAATAAAAACAAGTACGTTAGAATAGTGGAATTAAAATGTAACAGTCTTAAAATTTCCTTAATATTATAAAGCTGCTTCAATCAGAGGTAATTTTTTTTGGTAGGTGGGGAGGGGGTAGGGGGAGAGGGAGAGAATCTTAAGCAGGCTTTACGCCCAGAGTGGAGCCCAATGCAGGGCTTGATTTCACAACCCTGAGATCATGACCTAAGCCAAATCAAGAGTCAGATGCTTCATCAACTGAGTCACCCAAGAATCCCTCAACTAGAGGTAACTTAAAAATATACATAGTTACAAAAAAACTATATGTTTAGGATATATAACAATGGTCAATAAAATTTTTATGTCATCCTTTTTTTTTTTTTTTTTTTAAAGATTTTACTTATTTTCTGGGGCACTTGGGTGGCTCAGTGGGTTAAAGCCTCTGCCTTTGGCTCAGGTCATGATCCCGGGGTCCTGGGATCAAGCCCCGAATCGGGATCTCTGCTTAGCAGGGAGCCTGCTTCCTCCTCTCTCTCTCTCTGCCTGCCTCTCTGCTTACTTGTGATCTCTGTGTGTCAAATAAATAAATAAAATCTTAAAAATTTTAATTTATTTTAGAGAGAGAGCGTGCGCGAGTGAGAGAGAGCATGAGAGGGGAGAAGGTCAGAGGGAGAAGCAGACTCCTCGAAGAGCTGGGAGCCCAATGTGGGACTTGATCCCAGCACTCCAGGATCGTGACCTGAGCCGAAGGCAGTGGCTTAACCAACTGAGCCACCCAAGCACCCTTATGTCGTCCTTCTTTACAGAAAATCCAGCAATACTTACAATAAAAAAGAAAATATGTTTTCTTAAAAAAAAAGAAAATTGAGCAGAAAATTCAAAATATACTTAATATTTTTTCTGAAAACGTGAATTTGAGAAAAAGAAATCTCAAAAATAAAAGATAGGATTTTTGAGTAAGAAATTTTTACAACATGGCTGATAGAATTTGTCTTGTGGTTTTGCAGTAGTTGTCAGTCTTATGACCTTAGCTCGTGAATGTGCATATATATTTCCTATTCTTTGTATATGTAAAGTATAACTCAATGATGATTCCTTGCTTTCACAGTTGATTGTAGTAACAGTCTAAATAATTGTGCATCTGGTTTAGTTTGGAAAAGTTAAAACACACACGCACACACACACCCCAATTGTTTGGCTTGGGTATTACCATTTTTGAGGATCATACCTACCAAAAATTCTGCCAAAATGTACCACTTACTATTGTGATTTTTAATAATCACATACAGACTAAAGTGCCCAGTGCAAGTTATGTGGATAGAATGCTTTTCTGTCATCTACTTTGTATATATGAGTATCACTATAAAACAAAATTTAAAGACAAACTTAACAAATTTCAGGTCACTCGTGAATTAAAAATAAAATATTCTTGGGGATGACTGGGTGGCGCAGTTGGTTGGCTGGTTTCGGCTCAGGTTGTAATCTCAGGGTAATGAGATTGAGCCCTGACTCAGGCTTTTTGCTCAGCATGGAATGTGCTTGGGACTCTCTCTCCCTCTCCTTTTGCCCCTCACTCATGTTCTCTCTCTCTTCCTCTCTAAAAAATAAATCTTTGGGGCACCCGGGTGGCTCAGTCAGTTAAGCATCTGCTTTCGGCTAAGGTCATGATCCCAGAGTCCTGAGATCAAGCCTGGCATGGGGTTCCCTGCTCAGCAGGAAGCCTGCTTCTCCCTCTCTTTCTGCCTGCTGTTCCCCTGCTTGTGCTCTCTCTCTTACCATCAAATACATAAATAAAATCTTTTTAAAAATTTTTAAAAAATCTTTAAAAAATATAATTTATGTAAAAGAAAGAAGTGGAGGTTATTAGTTTCAGCTTAAAATTATTTCAATAATCCTTAACTCCATAGCAAAACCATATTTATTACATAGTTACAATTACAATAATAATGGAAACATTTAAAGACAAAAAGTTTTACCTTTCATTTAAATATCCTAACAGATTAACAGTCCTTAATTTTTCAAGTTCCTTTCCTGTATGTGTGTACACACATAGACACCAACATTTTTCTATATAGCTATAAAATCTTCATAATTATGACTTAGAACTGCTGAACAGGACTTATAATTTTGGCCATGACAGAGTATGGGTTTACCGTCCTACCAAAAACAATGATAAAACGAAACAATATGCGAAGGAATTGTTTTTAGACGCTGGATTACACTTCAGACAGTGCAGGACTGTGATCCTTTAAAGAAGAGAAACACAAAAGGTCAGTCACCACATTCCTCCTGGTTTTCTGTCAGGATCATGTTCTAGACTACACGGCAGAGTTAGAGCCCAAGCAAAGACTGGCTGTCTTACTGAGTGGCACTTTTGTGAGTTGAGAAGGCAGAGATCAGGGTTCAGAGTTCCTGAGGTGTGAAATTTTATGCATTAGAATACTGAAGAAAAGAAGACTGGACAGAGGGGCAGGCTCCTAAAGTCTGCAGGAGAGTTCTCCTAATGCTTAACTAGCGCTGGCTATTCACCAACAAGATAGAATCTACAGGTCCTGATGGACAGAGAGGATTCTGGGAGTGAAGGTAGCAAAAAGAGAACTGACTGGACATAGGCAGTGCAGTACTTGGAGATACTGGAATTCTGGCTAAGCCAGAGTGGAGAAGCCTCTCTGAACACCTCCATTATTCAGTTAAGACCCCAGATATGCCATACTATAGGAATAGAGGAAATAGGAAATAGAAAATAGGAAAGAGCAACTGTTGACAATAGCTATTTAGATTTGGGTATCTGGTATATCTCAAAAGTAAGTAAAATGAGGGGTGCCTGGTAGCTCAGAGGATTAGGTGTCCAACTCTTGATTTTGGCTCAGTTAATGATCTCAGAGTCGTGGGATTAAGTCCTGCATCAGGTTCTGCACGGGGTATGGAGCCTGCTTAAGATTCTTTGTCTCCCTCTCACTCTGCCCCTCTTGTCCCTCTCTCTCTCAAAAAGAAAAAAAAAAAAAAAAGTAAATGAAATAAGCCTACACTTTAAGGAAAATAAATGACAATTTTTGCTGCCAAAGTTAAATTTTGTGTTTTAAAGCAAAAATTAGAATTTCGAAAAGTTATGCCCACCACCATGAATTGACAGCTTCCCAATACTTAAGAGATTTTCCTGATGAGAAAAGTGGTAGTATTACAAAAATGATTTTTAAATACTGTAAATAAAATGTGTCAACATTCAAAAGACTTACATAAAAGAGGGAATCAAACTTTTCCAAATTATCCATGCAAAATGAACATTTTTAAATGATGCAGAGGTAAAATATCCAATCAAAGTACAAGATACATAAACGAAATTGATATGATTTCATATTCCATATTGCAACTAAGAAACTACTGCTGCTGAGATGTAGTGTAATATCAGGAAATATAACTACTATTATCTTAAAATGCTATTAAAAAACTCCTTTACTAAGGGCACCTGGGTGGCTCAGTGGGTTAAGCCTCTGCCTTCTTCCCCTCCCCCCACCTACTTGTGATCTCTCTCTGTCAAATAAGTAAATAAAATCTTAAAACAAAAAACAAACAACAACAACAACAAAAAACTCCCTTTACTAGCGCATATCTCTGTTTGGCCAAATTTTCTTCACATAATTCAGTCTAAATAACATATCACAACAGATGGAAGGAAGAAACAGATATTTGAATCTAACTTTTTCCATTAAGCCAGATATTAAAGATGGGGCACCTGGGTGGCTCAGTTAGGTGGCTGCCTTTGGCTCAGGTCCATTATCGCAGGGTCCTGGGATCCAAGCCCCACATCAGAGCCCGAGAAGCAGAGAGCCTATTTCTCCCTCTCCGTCTGCCCCTTCCCCACACTGTGCTCTCTCGCTCTCTCTCCCTCTCTCAAATAAATAAAATCTTAAAAAAAAAAAAAAAAGTCAGACATTAAAGAGACTTGCAGTTATTTCAAACAATGGCACTATGGGGCACCTGGGTGGTTCAGTTAAGGACCTGCCTTCAGCTCGGATCATGATCCCAGAGTCCAGGGACTGAGCCTTGCCCTGGGCTCCCTGCACAGCGGGGAGCCCGATTCTCGCTGGCTCTCTGCCTGTTGTTCGCCCTGCTTGTGCTCTTTCTTCCTCTCTTTTGAAATAAATAAATAAAATCTTTAAAAAAAAAAAACAATGCCATTCTTTTTGGGAAACATATTTTCATTAAAATATATAATTTACATGAGATGTAATGGGTAATTGTTGGTTTACATTGAATTAAATATTTTTAACGTCTCAGTTTTAATTTCTAATATGGGAAAAATCAATAAATACAATTTAGATAAAAGTTTTTTCAGATCCTCAAAATTTGAGTGAAAGGGTTCTGAGACCACAATTTTGAAAATATTTTTCTAGAATAACATGTAAAAATAATGTAAAGATGTATAGCTAAAAAGCTAGTAGAGAAAATAAGAGAACAGATGAGACAAATAAAAAATATAAAGATAACCCGGTTATATTAATTTACAATGCTAATCAGTATTGAGTGTTATTTGAAATTTCTTTCTTCTTCTTTTATCTTTCTATTTAGAGAGAAGGTGAAAGAGAACAGGGGAGCAGTAGAGGGAGGGGGAAGAGAGAATATTAGTTGGATGTTTAACTGACTGAGCCACCCAGGCCCTCCCTCTCTTTTTCTTTTTTTATATTATTTTGATAGATATAAAAAGGTACCTTATTGTTTAATTTGTACTCAGTTTACTGTTTTCTGTTTCTGCATATGTTTAATGTGCTTCCTTCTGGATCAACTTTCTACGTCTACTGTCCATTTATCCACATAGCAAAAGACTTAAATGCTTTTCTAACAATGTAACAAATATTCTATATGTTAACTCTGATATATGGTCGTGAAAAATCATTTTGTGTCTCTCAATTTTTGTATTAGTAAAACAAGAATTCTCAAAATGGTATATAATTAAGTGCTTTGAAATTATAATTATCCTATTTCTTCAAATCTAAGATACCATTATTTTCTGTACCAGTAAGAAAGGAAAAAACACTCCAATTACAATTTTAAGATGTATCACGATTTCAGATATGTTAATTGTGAAACAAATGTGAATCTCAGATGGATGAAATACAATTATTATAGGTATATCAGCTAATAATTTAATTTCAATTAAATCTTTTCTACTATCGACCCTAACTTATACTAATGACTCCTGGCTATCCACTTCCCTTTTCAGCTATAATAAATATTTCCATTGATTATTTTTGTTAGTATATCAGTTTCTTACTTAGGAATGAATGACTTATAAAGGACACAGAGAAAGAAACAATGGCTTCCCATTTCTGTATATAATGGAATAGAGATCATAGCTGCCGGAAGAAACCAATACCCATTTCCCTCATTAAACATTTATTGAGAACCTGTATCTTTCAGGCACTGAGCTGTGAATTGGAGACATTAAGATGAAGAAGATTTGGTAGAACTCAAAACTGTTAATGAGATGAGGAGTTGTAATCAGTTATTAAAGAATAAAAAATTTATCAGGTAGACAGTGAGTTGAGAAAAGGTACATGGAGGGCATTCTTAAAAAAAAAATTCAAACACTACTAATGCATATAAAATATAAAGTTTAATCCCTACTTTCTCTCATGCTCTTGCCCATTCCTAAGATAAACACTTATCAAGATGATGTGGACATTTCCAAACTTTTCTCCATGCATATAAAAACAAAGATTTGTAGGGCGCCTGGGTGGCTCAGTGGGTTAAGCTGCTGCCTTCGGCTCAGGTCATGATCTCAGGGTCCTGGGATCGAGTCCTGCATCGGGCTCTCTGCTCTGCAGGGAGCCTGCTTCCTCCTCTCTCTCTCTCTCTCTGCGCCTGCCTCTCCGTCTACTTGTGATCTCTCTCTGTCAAATAAATAAATAAAATCTTAAAAAAAACAAAAACAAAAAACAAAGATTTGTATATACATGTAGCACATGTACAAGAATTCCTTAAAAATAAGACATACTAAAGACAGTTTGCTGCAACTTGCTCTTTTGGTTTAATGACATGTCATGGCCATCTCTTAATATCAATATACACGGATCTCTCTTATTCTTATTAACTGTACATTATTTTCAAATGTATGCATGTAACCATATTTTTCATGGTTTTATTGAGGTATAAATGACATACAGTAAACTGGACATATTTAAAGTACACAATTTGTAAGTTTTGACATATGTAGACACTCATGAAACCATCATCACAATCAAGATAATGAATACATCCATCACCTTCAAAACTTTCTGTGTACACATTTATAATTCCTCCTTTCTAGTCCCCCTTTTTCTTTTTTTTTTTTTAAGATTTTATTTATTTATTTGATGGAGAGAAAGAGTACAAGCAGGCAGAGGAGCAGGCAGAGGGAGAGGAAGAAGCAGGGAGGGAGCCCTATGTGGGGCTCAATCCCAGGACCCTGGGATCATGACCTGACCCAAAGGCAGACGCTTAACGACTGAGTCACCCAGGCACCCTCCAGTCTCCCCTTTCTTATCACTACCCCCCAACTCCACTGACAACCACTGATCTGCTTCCTATCTCTATTTTTAGTTTGCATTATCTAATATAGTACTAAAAGTATAACATATTTATTTTTAATTTATTTTTAAAATTTTATCTTATTTTTAATTTTTTTCACTCAGAATTTTTAAAAATTCATCCATATTATTGTATTTATCAATAGCTCACTTCTTTGTATTACTGAGTAGTATTCCCTAATATAGATAGTCCATTTACTTGTTCATGGGCATTTGGGTTGTTTCCAAATTTGGCTATTAAAAATAAAGTTGCTATAAATAATCATGTATAAATATTTGTATGGACATATGCTTTCTTTTCTCTTGGGTAAATATCCAGGAACGGAATGGCTGAATCATATTACATGCTTATGTTTAATTTTTTAAGAAACTGCCAAGCTGTTTTCCAACATGGTTATACCATTTTACATTTCCATCAGTAGCGTATGAAAGTTCCAGTTCTTCTACATCGTCTCCAACAGTCAGTACAGTATTTTACATCTTAGCTATTCTAAATAAGTTTGTAGTATTTCATTATGACTTTAATTTGCACTTCCCTCATGACTAATGACGTTGATCATCCTTTCATGTGCTTATTACCTGTGTATCTTCTTTGGTGACGTCTGTTCAAATACTTTGCCCATTTTTACTGGGCCGTTGGTTTACTGAATTTTGAGAGCTTTTTAGATATTCTCAAGAGTTTTATATTAACAATAAAAATGAGCAAATTATTGATACATGCAACAACATGGATAAATCTCAAAATAATCACACTTAGTGAAAGAGGCCAGAGGGAAAAAAGAGAATACAAATTGTGATTCCCTCGACACAAAATATTAGAAAATGCAAACTAATCTATAATATAGGCTATGTTCTTTCTCCCTCCTTCCTTCTTTCCTTTTGTTTTTCTGCAGATAAATTTTCTTGACACTCAACCTTTCTCAGAGACCTGTTTATCTTTCAGTGTAAACTCTAATTTGAAGGCTCAGTATTATGTATTTTCTTCACTTTCCTATATTCTTTTTTTTTTGAAAGATTTTATTTATTTGAGAGAGAGAGAGCATAAGAGATGGGAAGGGCAGAGGAACAAACAGACTTCTCATTGAGTGGGAGCCCGGCGCAGGCCCATCCCAGGGCTCTGAGATCTTGACCTGACCCGACATCAGACATGTAACTAACAGAGCAACCCAGGCGCCCCTCGGATCTCCTATAATCTGAGGGTGGAAGAGAAGGGAAGATTCCACAGGGTAGTGGACAACCTTTATAAAGGTCTGAATCTGCTCTTTTCCACTTCCCACTTTCCTTCCTTTCTCTCTCTCCCCTTTTTTAAAAGATTCATTTAAGTTGGGGATGCCTGGGTGGCTCAGAGGGTTAAGCCTCTGCCTTCAGCTCTGGTCATGGTCTCAGGGTCCTGGGATTGAGCCCCACATCGTGAGTCTCTGCTCAGCAGGGAGCCTCCTTCCCCCTCACCCTGTCTGCCTCTCTGCCGACTTGTGATCTTTCTGTGTCAAATAAAATCTTAAAAAAAAAAAAAAGATTCATTAAGTCCTATGTTTGGTTTCACTTATCTAGTTAAGATGTGTCCTATTCCCATTCCTTAGGCTTGAGATAGTTCTCTCAATTCAGCAGTGAACCTTAGAAAATGGGGAACCTCAGGACTTTTCTTGCTCTGCTGAGACCTTAAATTCTGCTACCACAGGCAAGCCATTTATTTTCAAGGGTTCATGGCTCCCAACAGGTTCTTTCTCAACCTTTGCCTAGGCTGCTAATGAGTATTAGTAATGATAAGTCGGCTGACCCCCTTTTCCTGGTACTGCTTCTGAGAGATGAAGATGAGGTTAGGGGAGCCACTCTGAGCCACACATGAATCTACAATTTCTTGCCTTGATAGTAATTTTCCATGTTTATGGACTTTTGTGGTTGCTGTTGGTATAGTTCTTGTTTGTTTTTACTACTTCTCATTACTTTTCTTGGAGAAGGAACACTTTGTCTTTCAGATTCACCCCATCTTCCATATCTGGAGGATTCAGGTTTCTTAGTGAAATGAGCTGGAGTTCCTTTGGAGCAGTAATCATTTCCTCTCTTAAGTCCTCCATAGAATTTAACCTTGTGATGGGTATATGTCAATACACAAAACATGCTGGAGATAAAAGATATCACTTCATGTTCAATTATGGTTAATTCTAAGTATCCTGAACAACAGAGCCTGATTAGTTTTCCTAAAATAGTTCTTTTGTCACATCACTCATCCACTTTCCAAATAAGAAACCTCTCTTTCAATTGGGCTGGTCCATGTGCTTGCTTTGGAATATACCTCGTGTATTCTCAAATGCTCATGCTACCACTTGTCTAGAACAGTCTTCACTACTCAAATACTCCTCATCCTTCAGAGTCCAAGTTAAATCCCACACTCTATGAAGTTTTATTGACTTTTCTTACAACCTCATCTCAGAAATCTTTTCCTGTTCTAAAGCTCATTCCTATGTTCTTCACCTCCTTCACTGTGTGACCTTGCATACTCTATACTGTTTATTTAGTCATTGGTATATATTTCAATTCTCCATCTAATAATAACAAGAACACTTATTTCAGTGAACACTTACTACGACTAAGAGTCCTAAACATTTATTGCCTTTAATACTCATAATACCCACGAAGGAACTTGCTCAAGTTCACATAGCTGGAAAGGGATAGAGTCAGGATCTACATTCACATTATTTGGATTCTGAAGCCCATATTTAGCCATTATATTAACTCTTGGTCTAGCCGTACACTTCTAGTAAATATTCATTTACTCATTCAAATATACTTATTGGGTGGGTATTATATAGGGAATGTAGCTATGAAACAGATATAAACTAAGAAGACTCTGAAGGATCATACAATCCAATAATGACAATAAAACAGATACATAATAAGTAACTTAAGTACATGTTGGAAAATGATAATATATGATAACTAATTCTTATATGTTGCTTATTTATTATGTGCATACATTTTATATTACATATATTAATTTAATCATTACAGTAACCCTTTGAGGTAGATAATATTATTATTATCCCATTTTATTTTATTTTTATTTTTATTTTTTTAAAGATTTTATTTATTTATTTGACAGACAGAGATCACAAGTAGGCAGAGAGGCAGGCAGAGAGAGAGAGGTGGAAGCAGGCTCCCCGCTGAGCAGAGAGCCCGATGCGGGGCTCAATCCCAGGACACTGGGATCATGACCTGAGCTGAAGGCAGAGGCTTTAACCCACTGAGCCACCCAGGTGCCCCTATTATCCTATTTTAAAGATGTAGAAACCAGGACACCTGGGTGGCTCAGTTGATTGAGCATCTGCCATCGGCTCAGGTCATTCCCAGGCTCCTGGGATCAAGTCCTGCATCAGGTTCCTTGCTCAGCAAGGAGTCTGCTTCTCTCTCTGCCTGCCCCTCCTCCAGTTTTGTGCTCTCTCTGATAAATAAAATAAATCTTTCAAAAAATAAATAAATAAAAAGAAAGATGTAGAAACCAAGGGACAGATTAACTTCCCAACTAGTCAGACAACCAGTCAGTCTGTGCTCTCAACATCCAGACTACTACTCATGACAAACGTTATAACAGAGACAGATAAAAAAAATTACTTATTAACTCTATTCAAGAACTATGTATGAAGCAAGGTAAGAGGAATCAGATAACATATATAAGGAAAATTCAGACCATATAATAAGAAAGATATCTTGATAACTAAACTCTATTGGAATTCTGCAAACTATTATTTAAATGGGTTATGTAATAGGAGGTTATGTTGCAGCATACAGGTCCTATCTTGGATCTATAGAGAATGGTTTAGCTCAGTATTTTTTAAACTAAAGGTCATGATCCTTTTAAGTCATGAAGTCAATTTCATTAATTAATTAACTCATTAATCTAACCAATTCTTAAAATGAGAAAGAAACAGAAATGGAGTAGAAAAGAACAAATGGAAACTATTAGTGAATGTCTCACATGGTAAAACCATAAAAGAAGGTTTTGTTCCTGTTTCATATATGTGCATATGTTATGTGTACATGTACTGGTCCATTACATAAACTGTACTTCTTACTGTGGATCATGGTAAAATGCTTGAAAGCCACTGGTCTAGCTGATTTGATCATACAATTATAAGTGTTTATTACTTCTTTATAAATTTCAGAGATCTTCTGAAAAATTACTAAACACTTAAACCAAGAACAGTGTGAAATAAGGAATGATTTTTCCAAATAACTGGAATTTGCTCGATATAGTTAGAACCCTGCCCAACCCACTCCCCCCCAAATTAAAAACTTTGCTAAATATAATCAAAAGACTTAAAGCAGAATGTAGAATGTTTCGGTCACTGTGGAAAACAGCTTGGCAATCCCTCAAAAAGTTATCACAGATTTATCATATGATCCTGAAATTCCACTCCCAGGTATATACCTCAAAGAACTGAAAACAAGGACTCAAACAAGTACATGAACATGCATGTTCACAGCAGCTCTATTCACAAGAGCCAAAAGGTGGAAATAGCCCAAATGTTCATCAGTGGATGAATGGATAAACCAGTTGTGGTATATACATACCACGGGATATTATTCAGTCATAAAAAGAAATGAAGTAGTGACACATGCTACAATGTGGATGAGCCTCCAAGACATTATGCTAAGTGAAGAAGCCACACACAAAAGATCACATATTGTATGATCCCTTTTTTATGAAATATCCAGAAGAGGTGAATCCATGGAGCTAGAACACAGACTGGTGATTGCCAGGGGCTGGGGAAAGGGAGTATGAAGATCAATCACTTAATGGGTAAAGGACTTTACGTGGGATTGACGGAAACATTTTGGAACAAGACAGAGGTGCTAGTTGCATAAAATCATGAATGTAAATAATGCCACTGAACTGTTCACTTTAAAAGTTACTTCTATGCTATGTGAAATTCACTTTGCTAAATTATTAAAAAATAAGACTATACGGAGATGTAAATACTAGTAACACAAATATACAGAATCTGGAGGGCAACTCTTTCTCAAGATATTAGAAACTGAATAAAAAATGGGTTTCTTAATTGTTTCCTCAAAAACATTTTTTTTAAAAAGAGGGTCATATATAAATAGTACTAACTAAACTAGAGGCTAAACGGAAAAATAAGTTGTAGACAATTCTACATCTCTGAGAGAAAACTGAAAGGTACAGTAGTTTTCTAGAAACACCTTTTTAAAATCAAAATTCAGCAAGAGAGGAAACATTACTCTTAAATACAAAGGAGAAAATAAGGGTCCGAACTTTTGGACAGAACTCTGGACTTGAAGGAAGGGGAAAGTCAACCAGTCTTCTGTTTTTCAGTTTAACTTACAAATCTTCACTTTAAAGAAAAACAAACAAACCCCCCGAGGCCCCTAAAAAACAAAAACTAAAACAACAAAACAATAGGTACCTAAGGAGATGACAGGAGGCAAATACTCTCCTCTTCATTTGGAGTAAATTATTTTATTATTACGGTATGAATCTGCTTCTGGAGAGGGTCCACTACAACTATCCTGGCACAGGCTGTATACCCTTTAAGGGGGTATGCTGTGGTGGAGGATAGCTATTGAGACTAGATCAAGGTTTATCAAACTTTGATCAACAGAACCCAAAAATCCTTGAAGCTGCTACACTGAGGGGGTGAGGGGAGATATGGGAGGTAGAGCTGTTGATGCCCCGGGCCTCTATACGTGCTTCATTAAGATCCCAATCCACAATATTGGGATTCCATGTTAGGACTTCACTTGGAAAAAAATTCTACTGCTAAAGAAAAGTTTGAAAACCACTGGACTGAATTAAAGAGTCCTAAACCTGGCTGCTCAACAGAACTACTAAAAGAGCTTTTTCAAATTACTAATTCCTAGGCCATACCTCTAGCCCAAGGGACTCTTGTGCAGCATCCCAAAGCTAGCCCACAGTGCTTGAGGGGCATTGACCCAGAGGACCCTTGCTTCCCTGAGAGCCTATGACAAAACAGAACTTAAATGGGTAGGCAGGAACCTTAAACAAGAGTCGGTGGTAGCAGATAGAAAAAGAGAACACAGACAGCTAACTCATTAGACTCTAATGAAGAATAAAAAACTGGTAGACGAATAGCTTGTCTAGGACCAGAAGTTCCTGTGGAGGTTTAATTGCCTAGCAATGATCTCACAACCTACTGTTAACTGTCCATATTGGTGATGGCAGGCAAAGTAGTTTAATTCAGGAACTGTCCAAGAAAGTACAATGTCAGCCACAGATGTAATTTAAGATTTTCTAGTATCCATGTTTAAAAATACTAGAAGAAATGAAATTTTAATAATGTATTTTAATTCAATATTTCCAAAATAATATCAACACGCAATTCAGTATAAAAAATGTTAATGATATATTTTACCTTTTCTTTTTGTACTGTTTTTTTCCCTTTAGCTAAGACAGAAGAGATGATTTATTGTACATGTGTTATATTCAGCCACAAATAAAAACAGAATTAGTCTTGAAAGTCACAGGTTCAGGGCAAAAGACCAAAAGAGTATGTTTTGGTATAAGCAAGATGGGTCTCTCAAAGATGGTCCTTGAGATCAGATGGTGATGGATTTTCTACAAAGTAGATATGCAGTTCAACAATTTGTACCAGTGTCCCTGGCTTTGGCTTTCCTTATTTCTGCTCCTGTGGTTTCCACGGGTACACAAGCTAGTGGTTTACTCGAACCTCTGCCTCACCTTTCTTCTTTTACAGTTCAGCCTGCACATTTGCTTCTTTTTCCACTTGGCCCTCATGATACAGAGGTTTCCAAGAAGATGGTGCTAAGTCTTCAAAATGTTACACCATATCTCAATTCAGACTACTCAGGTTTCAAGTGCTCAATAACCACCTCTGGCTAGTGGCAACATATCGTATAATGTGGGACTAATTAATAAGTTTCTATTAGTCACCGAGGATCAAAACTTAATAGCCAAATATTTTGTTTTCCTTTATTCTACAAAAGCACCAAGCTCTATTTATTCTTCCTTCAAAATCTCTCTCATTGGCACTTTCCTGCTTCTAGTTCTACCTGTTGATCTGTCTAGTTAGCATAATGTTAACCAAATACATACACAGTACTTAATAGTCCATGTATAATGTCATGTCTCTTCAGGGGCTTCTGTAATGTCTCCCATTTCAGCTGTGAATTCAAGAATTCATGCAATCTCACCCCCCCCAACCCCCATACCTGGCCTATATCATTCCAACACTTTATCATTTATAAATCTCCTAGGACAGTCTTTATTTTAGGTGATATCCTGTTCATGGTCTTCTGCATATGCCTCATACTTCTTTATCTCTATGTTTTATGAATTTCTACCCACCAAGAATGCCCTTATTCCAGCCTTAACTATCCAAGTCATTACTTCACAAATATTTATGTGTCAGGCACTGTACTATGTACTGGAGACAGAATAAATTATCCTGATCTCAATTTCTCCACTTAAAGAAGTCTTTCTTTACATATCAATTATATGTCAATAAAATGGAAACTGAAAAAAAGAAAAAAAAAAGAAATCTTCCTATGTCAAAACAGAAGTGTTTTTGCACAGTTGAGTTGTTCTTATAAGACAAACACTGTATATGCCTTATAAGAACACATTGGTCCCTTACAATTTGCTGCCATGTATTGCTAATTATCAATTTTTCCTATAATTGTCTACCTTTCCAAATAGAGGACAGATTTCCTGAAAGCATAGAGTAGGGTCAAACCAGTGTGTTTCCCTTGGTCTCAGTAAGGGCAGGTGCGCAGGTACAGAATACACATTTGCTGATGGACAAGTACTTGTAAAAGGTGGAAGGGCCTGCAGGGCAGGAGGAGGGCTCTACCTAGAAAAGAGCCTCGCTTCCCACAATATTCTGGCAAATCAGGACCAGCTGTGAGCAGGGAGGGTCTGCAAGAACCCCAAAGCTGTGGAAAGCACTTGGGAAGTGTCATTTTATCAATTCTATTTGCAAAGAAATTCAGAATTGGCAACAGTTAAGTTAGGATCAGTTACCCTGCCTTTCAGACCTCAACAACACTGATCAACTTTAAAAATCTTTTCTTGGCTCTAAGTGAAAATACACCACTGCTGGGGAGCCCAGGTGGCTCAACAGGTTAAGAATCTGTGTATGGCTCAGGTCTTGATCCCAGGACCCTGGGATCGAGCCCCACATCAAGCTTCCTGCTCAGCAAGGAGTCTGCTTCTCCTCCCTCTACCCCTTCCCACACTCGGGCTTTCTTTCTTTTTTTTTTTTTTTAAGGATTTTATTTATTTATTTGACAGACAGAGATCACAAGTAGGCAGAAAGGCAGGCAGAGAGAGAGGAGGAAGCAGGCTCCCCACCGAGCAGAGAGCCCGATGTGGGGCTCGATCCCAGAACCCTGGAATCATGACCTGAGCCGAAGGCAGAGGCCTTAACCCACTGAGCCACCTAGGCGCCCTCACACTCGGCCTTTCTATCTCTCTCTCACTCTCTCTCGGTAAAATCAATAAATAAAATCTTAAAAAAAAAAAAGAAAGAAAGAAAATATACCAATGTTTTATCTATCTATCATCTATCTATCTATCTTTCTATCTATCTATAACATCAGATGTCAAAAGATAACTCACCACATGTTGTGTTCAAAAACTTTGGCTGGATCAGTTAAAATCCTTGATCCCAGAGGGACCATTGGGTGATTACCACTTTGGTATCTATGTGGCACCTTTTTTATCCTTAGACAGGAAACAGAATTTCTCCAAATCACATTCATTGTAATCAGCACCTGGGAAGTTACAATTAATTAGTCAGTATGCATTATACAGGGTATTATTTATCTAATAGACAAAAACTGATCCAAAAGGTTTACAACATGAGAAAAGACATGAAAACTAAACATTTTTAAATGAAAAGTGGGCATGATAGCTTCTGTCCTAAAGTATTTTCAGGCCAAGAGAAGGAAAAAGAATATTTAAGGTGTATACCATTGGCTGACATTCTTCAAAAGTCACAGCCTTGGCCAGCTTTGCTTTGTTTGGTATTTGTTCATTTAATTTTTAGCACACAGCCAAAGCATGTCAGCCTAGAATCTGAATTTTGTGTATTAAAAGTTTAATTTAAGTGATTTTATTATTTTGGCTTGGGGATCCTAAGGGAACATATATCTTGGGAATATTATATGACCACTAGACCAAAAACCCAAGTACAGTAGTAGCAGAATAAGAAAACAAACCTATTAAATCTCCTTCTCTGAGCTGAGCTGAATAGTATGAAATTTAGTCAAATAATAAGTAAATACTGAAAATATGATCCCAGCAATTTTTTTTTTAAGATTTTATTTATTTATTTGACAGAGAGAGATATCCACAGAGGGAACACAAACCAGGGGAGAGCAAGAGGGAGAAGCAGGCTTCCTGCTGAGCAGGGAGCCCGAGGTGGGGCTCCATCCCAGGACCCTGGGATCATGACCTGAGCCAAAGGCCGACGCTTAATGACTGAGCCACCCAGGCACCCCTACCCTCAGTGATTCTTAATTCTAACAACCCTGTAGACATATATTTGTAAGAATAGTTAGTAATACATTTGTAAAAACAGATTTCCCCATACAAAAAAATATACAATCCTTGTTCAAGAGGAGAATCATCGGTTCGTCAAGTCCATCCCCATTTTTGGAAGAACTTGAACTAAGAGAATGTTGCCTTAATTATGTACTGACAAATATGCTGGCTTACAATCTTTATGGAAAAGTATCAAAAAGAAGCTCTGAAGAGCTTACTTTTTTTTTTTTTTTTAAATAAAAATCCATTGTGAGAGTGTTCAGCATTTCATCCCCATTCAATTGTTCATCACAACATTGAGCCTAATGCTGTAAACTGCCTGGTAAAAACAGATGCTAAAAGGTGTGTATATCTTATACACACTAGAGACTATCTAAGGGACTATTTTGTGTAAAAATGACAAGTATTGTACATCCTTTACCAACTTACTGAAAGGCAATGGGTTTTAAGATGGTGATTTCCAAAATGAACTGCAGAATGTCAAAAACATCTCATTGTGTTTTCAAACACAAAATTCAAGATTTTCCTTTTGGAGGAAAAAAAGGGCTTAGTTATACACCAAAAAGAGCGTAATGGTTCCATTCAAATGTAACTAGCAGTGATGAGAAACGAAACACTCAATAGCTAGTGCAGATCTCCTGTTTGATTTGTTTTTCTTTCTCTGCTAAATGCAAGTTCTTTGGTGGAGGCAAATGAGATGAAATGCTCTGCCCACCATTACATTTCCTCTGATGTGCCTTTGTTCTTATCTCCTGCCTGTGCTCTACATAAGACTATAACAAAACCCTACCTGCTCAATTTTTTTTAGAGCTCTTTCTGCACTGAATATTATTCATAAAATCTGTATGCTTAAGAGTAGAAACTGATTATACCTAGAAAGAGAGACAATTCATGCTCAAAAGTGTAAAATGAGGTAAACGTTTTCCACCCAGAAAAGCCAAATCAAAATGAAATTTTAATCTTCAAATAATCATGTGATACTTATCTATATTTATCTATATAGAGAAGAGAAAGGGGAAAAAAAGATACGAGTTTCTCTCACTAGAAATGATCAAGAATCTTGATAGGCTGATGTTTTTCTAATTGACTACAAAAACACCTTACCTCATTTATTTATTATCTGTAACAGTCACACACAGCCTTGCATTGCTCTTTGTCTTTTTTATTATATAAAAATGATACATTTATATAATAAACACAATACAGAAAAATACATAATAAAATTATATAAATGTCTTCTCAACTAAATTGCAAGCCTCTAAAGTTGCTTGTGAATTAACTGTTTGATAATATAAAACTGATACTTGTCTGACATAAATTTAGTTTTTTTTTTAAAGATTTTATTTATTTATTTGACAGAGATTACAAGTAGGCAGAGAGGCAGGCAGTGTGGTGGCAGTAAGCAGGCTCCCCGCTGAGCAGAGAGCCCGATGTGGGGTTTGATCCCAGGACACTGAGAGCATGACCTGAGCCAAAGGCAGAGGCTTAACCCACTGAGCCACCTGGGCGCCCCACTGTCTGACATAAATTTAATTAGAAGGAAACTATATGAAAATATTCATATTTTCAGGGTGGTTCCTAAAATCCTTACAGTGTGGAAGAAGGAAGTGACAGGAAAGTGTGACAGTATATAGGCAGCAATCCAGTTACACCAGTAACAATGATTCAAAAAGTGTGTGAGAAGAAACAAAACACTCAATAGCTAGTGCAGATCTCCTGTTTCTTGTTTGTTTTTCCTTCTCTGCTAAATGAAGGCTCTTTGGTGGAGGCAAATGAAATGTTATAACTATCAAGTTAGCTGAATGCCTACGAGTTCATGGTTCCATTTTGTGATGGGAAAAGAAAAGACGGGCAGGGTCAACCCCAAACAGAATTCTGGTAGAGAAAGTTGATTTCTGCCACCAGATTGTTCCACTCTCTTTATGTACCCTCTCTGAACTCTTTTGGCATACCCTAACTTGAATTGCAGTTTAACTAAGATATTATCTGCATAATGAAACTGTATGAAGAAGCAGTATTTTTATTTGAAATAAAACAAATAAGTGTAGCTAAAAATATTCCAATCACCCAAAAGAAGGCAGGAAAGGAAGCACAGAGGAACTAAAACCAAAAAGGACAGTAAGAAAACAAATACTAGGATGAGATATTTAAGCCCAACTATATTAATAATTACATTAAATGTGAATGGAGTCCAATTAAAAGACATAGATTATCAATTTGTATGAAAAATCAAGACCCAACCATAAACTGTCTATAAGAGAAGCACTTTAAATACGAAGATACAAATATATTAAAATAAAGACAGATACTATATGAACGCTGCATGAGAAAACCAGTGGAGCTATATTAATAATGTTAAAAACAAAAGCACAGGCCCAAAATGGCATCACTTAGTTAAGGCCCCAAGTCAGTAAAACAAGAATTAATATCTAACATAACTGCAGTTTTAATCCCTCAGAAATGTAACCTTTTACAAGTCAACATGAGAATTTCCTGGTCAGCACTAGGGACTTAATTGGAAGACCCCTTCAGTTCCCCTTAGGAGGGCAATGTTGCCTAAAACAATGGATTCTTTGCTAATAATTTCCTTGTTTCCAGCCCCTCTTTACCTTTAAAAACCTTTTCCTTTCTGCAGTCCTTTGGAACTCCTCTCTACGTGCTAGAAGGAATACTGCCCAATTTGTGAACTGGTTAATAAAGCCAACTAAATCTTTAAAATTTACTCAGGGGCGCTTGGGTGGCTCCGTTGTTAAGCGTCTGCCTTCAGCTCAGGTCATGATCCTGAGCCCCCTTACTGAGCTCCCTGCTCAGCAGGAAGTCTGCTGCTCCCTCTCCCACTGCCCCTGCTTGTGTTCCCTCTCTCACTGTCTCGCTCTCTGTCAAACAAACAAGTAAAATCTTAAAAAACAAAAAAACAAAAAAAAATTTATCCAGTTGAATTTTTGTTATTTAATAACAAACTATACTTAAAAAAAAAAAAAAAAAAGACTGTTACAGAGATAAAAGGGGACATTTAGTAATGATGAGTCAATCTGTCAAGACATAAAATCCTAAATGTGCATGTACATAATAATAGAGCTTCAAAATATATGAAGCAAAATTGGACAGAACTTTTTAAAAGGAGAAATTAGTAAATTCACAGTAATTCTTGGAGATTTTAATACCCCTCTCTCAGTAATAAATAGTACATTAAGAAAACAATAGAAAAAATCAATTAGGATATGGAAGAATTAAACATTATCAACTTGACCTAAATGACATACAGAAAGAACACTATATCTAGTAACAGCCAAATGCCCATTTTTTTCAAGTGAACATGAAACATTTGCCAAGGCACACCACACATGCAGGGCTGTAAGACAAGTCTCAGTAGTATTAAAATCCTACAGGGTATGCTTTCTGGCCATAACAATATTTAGTGTTAATATTTTTTTTTTAAAGATTTTATTTATTTATTTATTTATTTGAGAAAGCCAGAGAGCATGAGATGGGGGAGGGTCAGAGGGAGAAGCAGACTCCCTGCAGAGTAGGGAGACCGATGCAGGACTCGATCCCAGGACTCCAGGATCATGACCTGAGCCGAAGGCAGTCGCTTAACCAACTGAGCCACCCAGGCACCCCCTAGTGTTAATATTTTTGATGAATTGATTCATTAGTAAATATTCCTCCTTATCTCTGGTAATACCTATTTTCTTCAAGTCTACTTTGTCTGATATTAATATAACCTGACCAGCTGTCTTATGCAGTTTTATATGTTACATATATATTTTAACTGCATTTATATGTTTACATTTAAAATGCTTCTTTTAAAAAATATACATAAATAAAGTGCTTCTCTTATAGGAGCATAATGTTGGCTCTTGCTTTTTTATTCAAACTTTAAATAATAATAAGATATCTAGAAAGTTCCCAAATATTTGGAAATTAAGCTTCACACTTTTTAAAAAAATAATTTGTTTATTTGAGAGAGAAAGAGAAAGCGAAAAAGAGCAAGAGCAGGGAGGAGAGGGAGAAGCAGGCTCTCCATTGAGCAGAGAGCCCTATGTGGGGCTGGATCCCAGGACCCTGGGATCATGACCTAAGTCAAAGGCAGATGCCCAACCAACTGAGGCACCCAGTTATTTAGTTATTCTAAATAACCTATATGTCAGATTTACATGAGTTAGTAAGTCTTAAGGTAAATTAGAAAATATGTTGAACTAAATAACAATGAAATCTTAAAAATATCAAAATTTATAGGATGCAGCTTGGAGCAATGTTTAGAGGGAAATTGATAGTTTTAAATGTTTCTATTAGGAAGAGAGATCTCAAACCAATGATCCAGTTTCAATCTTAAAAAGCTAGAAAGACAGTAAATAGTATGCAAAGTAAGTAGAAAGAAGGAAGTAACAGAAACTAAAGGCAGAAATCAATGAAACAGAAAGTGGATAAAACAGGGAAAATCAGAGTCAAAGCTGACTCTTTAATAAAACTAGTAAGCCTCTGGCAAGACTGATCTCAAGCACTTGTGTTTCAGAAAACACAGATTTCTAATAACAGGAATAAAAGAGAGGATATCACCACAGACCCTACAGACATTGAAAAGCTAATAAGGAGGTATTATGAAAAATTTTATTCCATTTATAGATGGGATAAATGCCTTCAAAACCACAATTTACCAATAATTACTTACCAAAACAGCACAAGAAAAAAAATTTAAATAGCCCCAAATGTACTAAATAAATTAAATTTGTAATTAAAAGCAAAACAAACATCATGCCCATTAGAATGGCTATTATTTTTTAAAAATGTATTTGTGAGGATGTGGAGAAATCAGAACCTTCGTGCATTGCTGGATGGAATGTAAAATGGTGCAGATGCTGTGGAAAACAGTACAGCAATTCCTCGAAATATTAAACATGAAATTACCATGCGATCCAGCAATTCTACTTCTGGATATATACCCAAAGTAAGTGAAAACAGGGACTTGAAGACATATTTGTATACCATGTTTATAGCAACATTATTCACAACTGACAAATGGTAGAAACAAGCTGAGTGTCCACCAAAAGATGAACAGATAAACAAAATGACATATACATAAAATGGAGTGTTATTTAGCCTTTAAAAAGAAGGAAATTCTGACACAGGCTGTAACATGGATGAGCCTTGAAGATATTATGCTAAGTGAAATAAGCCAATTATCATAAAAGGAGAAATGTTGTATCATTCCTCCTCTATGAAGTTCCTAGAGTAGTCAAAAATTCAGAGAGGCAGAGAGTAGAATGGTAGTAGGCTGCCACGAAGGAATTAAATGTTTAATGGGTATAGGACTTCAGTTGGGAAAAATAAGAAGTCCTAGAGATGGATAGTTGTGATACTTACACAACAATATGAATATACTTAATGCCACTGAACTGTATATTTGCAAAAGATAAAAATGGTAAATCTTACGTATATTTTACCACAACAAACTCCAAATAAACACAAAATCTGCCTACAAAGAAAACTACAATCCTCTATGGCTTCACTAGTGAATATCAAATACTTAAGGAAGAAATAACACTAATCTTACACTGAGTCTTTCAGAAAATAGAGGACAGAATACTTATCATTCTGTTTCATGAGGCCAACATAACCTGGGTAAGTAGTACACTTGTATGAAGTAAAGGTCTGAATATTGGCCAGATAGTTACAATGCAGTTTTTCTAACAGACTTAGTGTTTCTCATTATAGTTTCAAATTATCAAGTGTTTGTCATAAACAAAACTTGAGGCTATCTAAAAGTGAGAAACACAGGTAAGAATTTTCTAGGCATGTTTTAGTGTGCTTACTGCTAAGGCTGATATTTAGTTTGAGTTCCTCCAGTTCAGAGCAGAGAAAAATGAAGATAACAAAAATCTCCGCAAAACCTTGTTTGGTGTTCAGAAAGTTTTTATGTACTACTGGAAGCACCTGAAGAGTTCTGAGGTCCTCATCCTTCATTTAACTTAGCTTAAACTAATACTGCCATATCAAATTCTAGTCCATACAATCAAATGGTATTTCTTCTACTTACTTTGCCTATAGGTTCCCAATTGCAGCTCACCATCCCAGAGTGGTTCTTCCTATCAAATCCTGTCAAGGTCAAAATGAAACAGAATGAGCATGACTTTAGGGTCAAAATGAAACAGAATGAGCATGACTTAAGGGCAAAGGCCCTCTGAGATTTCAATGCCATGACTCAGTCGTGAGTAGTTAACTGGCTAGAGAAATCACAAAGGAACGGATTCAGAAAGGAACTGAAGCTCATACAAATATCAGATTGACAGAATTTCATTATCAATAACATTATTATACTTATAAGTATACAGAAGTAAGTCATGAAATGCTGACAGACTTCCTGCCAGCTTAGATATAGCTAAGTGTGCATTTATATTAGAATACACGGAAAAGCACAAATACACAAAATGACTCAGGTTCCACATACAGTATGACAAGCCAAGGAGAAGACAGTTTTAGTACTACTTTACCGGACTCATCATTTCTACCACATTGTGTGTAGCAAAAGCAGCCGCCTTGGTATAGGTTGACTTATGAGGAAGAGATCTCTGTCCTACCTCCAAATTTTGGCTAGATGCTTTGCTTTCTACTAAAAATGGATCCCTTTTCACAATGATTCACCTGTCTTACCATACCAACAAACTATACCATATTCTACCAGAATATGTAATGTACAAGGATATTTCATGTTACAAACATGAAAAAGTGTTTCTTTTTTTTTTTTTAATATTTTATTTATTTATTTGAGAGAGAGACAGTGAGAGAGAGCATGAGTGAGGAGAAGGTCAGAGAGAGAGAAGCAGACTCCCCGCGGAGCCGGGAGCCCGATGCGGGACTCGATTCCGGGACTCCAGGATCATGACCTGAGCCGAAGGCAGTCGTCCAACCAACTGAGCCACCCAGGCGTCCCTGAAAAAGTGTTTCTTAATTGCGAATTTAATTTTTGTAGAATAATAGTTTTAAGTACTTTTTAAATAAAAAGGACAATTTCAGTTGAAGGAAATACTCCATACTAAATTTTGAAAATTGAAAAAGTCTTTAAGGAAGTAAATGCCCAATCCCAGTTTATCTTTCATGTAAATCTCAATTAATAAAAGAGTCAAGTATTTGCCATGTGTGAGGTCCTATTTCTTTATTCTTTCTTTCTTTTTTTTTTTTTTTTGAGAGAGAGAGAGAGTGCTTGAGGGGGAGAGGACATGCATGCAGGGTGAGAGGAAGAGAGAGTCCTAAGCAGGCTTCACGCTCAGTGTGGAGCACCGCATAGGGCTGGATCTCACAACTCTGAGATCATGACCTGAGCTGAAATCAAGAGTCCGATTCTTAAATGTATGAGCCACTGAGGTGCCCCTGTGAGGCCCTATTCTAAGTACTTTACATGTATTACCTATATATATATATATATATATATATATGTATATACATATATATATATATTTAATTAACATATCATGTATTATTAGCCCCAGGGGTACAAGTCTGTGAATCGTCAGGCTTACACACTTCACAGCACTCACCACAGCACATACCCCCTCCAATGTCCATAACCCAACCACCCTCCCCCTACCCCCCTAATCCCTGCAAACCTCTGTTTTGTGAGATTAAGAGTCTCTTATGGTTTGTCTCCCTCCCAATCCCATCTTGTTTCATTTTTTTTCTACATGTATTATCTTAAAAAAAAAAAAAAAGATTTTATTTATTTATTTGACAGAAAGAGAGAGCACAAGCAGGGAGAATTGCAGGCAGAGGAAGAGGGAGAAGCAGGTTCCTGCCTAGCAGAGAGCCCGATGTGGGACTCAGTCCCAGGATCCTGGGATCATGACCCGAGCTGAAGGCAGCTGCTAAACTGACTGAGCCACCCAGGCACCCCTACATGTATTATCTTATTTAACCTCTATTTCCCTATCAAGGGGTACTGCTTTTATACCCACATTATAGAGGAAAAGTCCATACAGGATGACATAAAAGAACATGTTTAAGGTCACCCAATCCATAACTGATGACACTTCAATTTGAACCCAGTCAGTCTAACTGGAGAGTCCAGGCTCTTTTTCCTTATTTTGTTTTTTTACATCTTTGCTATTCACATACATACAATTCACCCATTTGCTTTCTACTTTTGTACAACACTCATGCAAGAAGGATCACAGCATTGATTCTCCAGTCTTTACTGAAGTTGTTAACTAATTTAAGGAGACCCAGAATTCCATCTCCCTCCTTACCCCCTTCATCTTTTGCAGTTCTGTTTCTACTCTTGGGCCTTAATTAAATAGCAAACAATGCCAATAGGAGACACTAGTGCCTAGATTTGGGAAAGCATAGTTATTCTTTTTCCAGTATTCCAAACTCAAGATACAGACAAAGTGCTCTTGCATCACCTAAATAATGGAACATTTTAATACTGGTCTACTTTTACACAGCTGAGGAGTAGAGGCAAAGAAGGACTTACTTCCTTTCCAAATGACTGCCTTTTTACATCTCAATACTGCTAGAAGAGCACCAAAGAACTAGAGCAAACAGTATTGCTGTTTGTGTGAGTCTATAACAATTATCCTTGGAGCAGTCAGCTGCCTCTGAGCAAAAACTATTTGTTAGGCTCCCCAAGAATGATTCCCAGTTGTCTCAGCTCAGTGAAATCTCAGGGAAAGAAACCACTGTTAATCACACACTAAATGCCTGCCCTCCATTTAAAAGTTAACTCCCCTTTGATGTTTCCTGGGTTCTGAACATCTTTTAAATAAATAAATTAGTGAGACATTTGTGTTTTTCTCTTTGTAACTGTTTAGCTTTTCTTCTCAGCTGGGAAGCTGGTACAAAGGTTTCATTCAGAGGAACAAACATCATCTAGATAAAACTGCACTAACATTACCTGAGAGGCTAGCATTAATGAGAGCAAATTAAAGTGCTATTGTTGTACTGTTTTTGGATTGTGAGAGCCTACAGGTAAGAAACACTTAAGTATCAACTACACTGCAGTGAAGACTGAAGCTTCAATTAACCCTCGCAATTTCGGAGAACTCCAAGGGTGACCATCTGTGAGGCAAACAGCTCAGAAAACTCATACATCTTGTTTTCATCTTTGTTTGGATGATTATAATTTCAGGGTATAAATAAGGCTATTAGCAAGAACAGAACAACAACAATAATTACAGTAAGTATTTGCAGAGCACTTTGATCACACTATGACATCAGTCACTCTGCAGCTTCAAAATGGAAAGCTCATGCTCAGTGTTTGCTCACCATGACCACCCTTTAAGGTGGCCACACCAGGTACTTACTAGAAGCTACTGGGATTCACAAGTTATTTCTTTAATGGATTTCATGTCACTCCATCTCAAAGCAGCCTCAATCCATACCATTCAAATTACTCTGGAAGTTGTTTCCAAAATCATGATGCTGGATCTGAATGAAATCTATTTTAACTCATCCACCTAGCGTTTCAAGTTTGTGTGCATTGTAGTAACTTCTGGAGGCATTAATCAGATTTGGTGGGCTGAGAAACGGTACTAAGTTACATATATACTTTATGTGCTATCAGTCCTTATAAATTCTAGTAAAAAAATGTACAAGGATGAGATTAATGTAGTTTGTCCCTTAATGAAACTTCTGTTTTCCTGTTCATTGCAAAGGTCCCTATCTCTAGGTATACCAGATGGCAGGAGGTACTTGTACCTGTACACAGGGTTTACCCAGTCATGTTTTGGACTAATGTGTCAATAAAGCTGCCCTGTTATAAAATGGAATATTACAAAAAAATTCAAATCATAAATAGTTGTTAGATATAAAAAATCTGAAATAAAGAATTAGTGAATAAAGGTGTCCAAATGACTGTATCTCCTTAATTTCAAAAGAACATAGGATTTAGGTAGGTAGAAGCTATGTAACTAGTTACAACTTGCAAAAAGCAAGGCAAACTTACCATGGACTGTCAGGAAACATTTTGACTGCAAAACCATAGGAGGCATGATACTTAGAAAAGGGGCCAAAGTACAAAAAGTAAAGTTAATAGGAACAATACAATTTCTACATGAGAAGACAAGCTGAAAGTTTCCAGAGCAATACAGAATTCTCTAAGATTTTAAAGTGGATGGCCAGAGTATGTTAGATTCCTCAATAGATGAACCTGGGCTTTCCACCTGTAACGGTCAGGTACTACTCCCACTGGGATCATTCATTTTTTCCCTCTTGTCTTGAAGAGACTTCTTGGACTAGTCCTCTGTCGATCCTTAGGTCTTTTATCCAACAGGAAACAGATCCCTGACTTCCTTGCAGTCTTGTGACTGCCTGGAGCATCTGTGATTATTCCAACATCTTGTTCTCATTCAAAAGATTAAAAACTAAAAACTCAACTTTCTAATTTCTCTTGCAGTTGGAGGAGACATGGTACCAAGTTCTGGATGAAAAAAGTCTGCTAAGGGGCTAAAGTCTTTCTTCCCTATGGAGGGAAAGGGGCCAGAGGATAGCTTGCTGGCCCCTTCCACCCTACCTCTTTCCTGAACTTAGATGCAATGCATCTAAGCTCAGGATGCAGTGCGCAGAGGAGGGAAGTGTTCTGCAGCATGCAGAGGAGGAAAGGGGTCTGATTCTTGATGGCACCAATGAACAGGTAAACCAATGTTAGTTACCACCTTCCTCTGGACTTCTTTGTAGGTAAGAAAAATCCTTAAGTATTTTAACCATGGTTAGATTTTCTGTGATTTTTCATCCAAGAGGATTTCTAACATACAATATATAACACAATAGTGTTAAGTCCTGGGAATCCAGGGACAAATCCATTTGGTTTCTGCCTTCAAGAAACGTACCAACAAGTGAAGCAGAATGAAATGCAAATAAAGAGTCCTGACACACGTGTGGTAGAGGTGGGTGCTATCAGAGCACAGAGGAATGAGTGACTGAAATCTATGGACAGTGGCCAGGGAAAGTTTCCTGGTACAGGCAAAAATCAGTGCTGGGTCTAGAAGAATGAGTGGCAATATTTCAAAGAGAAACGGACAAAAACCAGGGCGTCTCAGGCAGAGGGACTGGCACAATTAAAGACAAAGAAGTGTGAAAGCATATGCTACATTCAGGAAATAAAAAGTAATTGGGAAAAAGATACTAATTAAAGTAAATTTGAAAATGAGTCGGGGTCTTTAAAAGCAAGAAGAAGTATAATAAGCACTGTATTCCAGTTGAAAGGAGGTTAACAATTCTGAAACCACTATAAAAAATAACGGAACTGAACAATTAAGAAATAGATAGTAGATGGTGGGAACGAACCAGGTTTCTCACTGGAAATCGGAGGTTACAAACAAATGGAGGGAGAAGGTTGAAATGATCCATATGGTAATAGATTAGAATTGGAATCATCAGTATGAACTCATGTTAACTTAATATAAATACAGATATTATATGTAGAAATATTTGTAGATACGTATATACACAAGTTAGTACACAAACATATAGTTCCCTACTCTGCGGGCTGAGAAGGCCTAGAAGCTACCACATCCCAGTAGCAACAAGCACATGAAGCACCCAGATCTTGGTTTCTTTTTTTTTTTTTTTAAAGAAAAAAGTTTAAGATTTTTTTTTTTTTAATTTATTTGACAGACAGAGATCACAAGTAGGCAGAGAGGCAGGCAGAGAGAGGAAGAGAAGCAGGCTCCCTGCGGAGCAGAGAGCCCAATGCGGGGCTCAATCCCAGGACCCTGGGATCAAAACCTGAGCCGAAGGCAGAGGCTTAACCCACTGAGCCACTCAGGCGCCCCAAATCTTGGTTTCTAATACCATTCTCTAACAAAAGGAACTAGGGCTCCTTGGAGAAATGACTGATGCTAGCTAGGCCTAGGGCAGGGAATATACAAGATGAGCCTGAAGCATCTTTTAGTGCCAGAAAGTAAGGAAGTGCTCAAAAAGAAAACAAAACAAAAAAAACTCAAAACCCCATAATGACAGAGGTACGTCAAAGGGACATGTGAGCCAACCGAAAGAGCTCTAATGGCCGAAGTTGAAACACTTTGAGCAACAAAATAGTTTTGGGTTATGATCCCCAAAATAAAGTATCTGTATGTCCATATGGATATAACTGATTGATTGAATAAATAATAAGTGCAGGAAAGGAGACAATCTCCCAGGCAGAAGAATTCCAAATAATTTATGTAGATACTCCACCCTCAAGGAGGTGGACCATAACTTCTCATTCCTTAAGTGTGCACTACACATAGTGACTTCCTTCTAAAGAGTACAGTAGGAAAGAGGGGAAACTTAACTCTGCAGTGGAGAAACTTGACCAACACTACTCAGTCGGGTGATCAAAGTTAACATCAACAGTGGATGTCATGTTGACATCATGTACTTTTGATATGATATAATGAGAATGGCACTTTGGCTCTGTGTTCTTCTTCCTCCCCCAAATCCATAACTCCAGTCTAATCATAAGAAAAACATCAGACAAACCTCAATTTAGGATCATTCTATAAAATACCAAACAGTATTCCTCAAAACTGTCAAGGTCTTCAAAAGGCAAGTTAATCTGAGAAACTGTCAGGGCCAAGAGGAACTTAAGGAGACATGATGACTAAAATGCAATGTGGTGTTGGGGTACCTGGGTGGTGCAGTTAACTGAATGTCCTTCAGCTCAGGTTGTGATTTCAGGGTTCTGGGATTAAGCACCCTCCCCCTAATCAGGCTCCATGCTCAGCATGGAGTCTGCTTGGGATTCTCTCTCCCTTTCCCTCTGCCCCTTCCTTCTATGCTCATGCTCTCTCTCCCTCTCTCTCAAATAAATAAATCTTCAAAAAAAAAAAATGCAATGTGGTGTCCTTAGAGCCTAGAACAGAAAAAGGGTATGTGAAAACTAAGGAAATCTGAGTAAACTATGTATTTTAGTGAACAGATAACAGAAATATATCAATATTGGTTCATTAACTGTGACCATACTAATGTAAGATGTTAATAGTTGGGGAAACTCAGTATGGAGTATATGGTAGTTATACAATTTTCACAATTTTTCTATAAAGCTAAAACTGTTCTAAAATTAAAAGTTTATATTAAAAAATTAACTTTGTATTCTTACAGCTTATGATGTGAGGGGCAGGTGAGGTGGGGATGGGGAGGTATTTATAAGGTTGGAAATTTATGCCAGAGCCAGATAACGAGGAATTTTTATACCAGACTAGGGAGTCTGGCTGTCTTTCTTTCTTTTCCTCCCTCCTTACCTCCCTCTCTCCCTCCCATCCTCCTTTCCCTCCCTTCCTTCTTTCCTCTTTCTCTCTCTCTTTTTTTAAGATTTATTTATTTACTTGAGAGAGAGATTGAGAGAGCACATGGGAGGGAACAGCAGAGGATAAGGGAGAGACAGAGTCTCAAGTAGACTCCATGGTGATGTAGGGCCTGAGCTGGGGCTCGATCCCACGACTCTGATATCATGACCCCAGCCAAAATTAAGAGTCGGAAGCTCAACTGACTATACTACTCAGACACCCCTAGGCAGTTTCTGTAGGCACTGACAACAACTGAAGAATTTTAAACAGGTGAGCCATATGATTAGATCTGTATTTTATAAAGATGGTTATGATTGTTTTATACTACAAAACATGGGGTCCTATACCAGACTAGTAAAAATCAAAGCTCTGGGACTGTGCATGTACAGTTTTTTAAATCTTCATGTGATCCTGGTGCACATCAATGACTGAGAACCACTCCTATATAGAATTAACTAAAGGAGAGCTCCAAATAACAAGAATCTGTCAGAAATCATGGGAGCCAGAGAAGACAACAGAATGATAATCGAGGAAGGAGTTAAGTCAAGACACACTTTAGAAGCAGAATCAACAGATCTTTTGAAATGATCAGATATGAAAGTAGGATGAAGCCAATATATACAGGATGAAGCTGCGTATTTAGATATGGAACAAGACCTCTAGCTTTGGTAGCTGGGTAGAGGATGAGACTAATCAAGACAGAGTTCAGAAAAAAAGGTAGGTAATGGTGGGATGGTGGTAGGGAAGAGAAGAGAGTAAGTTCATTTTGCACATGACAAGTTTTAAGGATCCCACAATATATTTATGTGGATATTGCCAACAGACAGTTGGAGATGAATTTAGGTAACTGGCAGGCACTGGTAGAGATGTCGATTTGGGAGGCAAGTCACTGGTTTACAGGTGGTAGATGAAGTCATGATGAACTGATTGAGAAAGAAAATGAGACTGATGGAACTCATGGTAATACAACACTTAGGAGACAGGTAGAGGAAGAGGAGCCACCATAGGTGATCAATACTAAAGAATACTAAAAAAGAGAAATTAAAAATAAATAATAGGTTTTGACCTTTATCAAAGTGTTTTAAACCTGGCTATGCCAGCAGAAGGCAGAGTTGAGGAATAAGTAGGTAAATGGGGTAGTGTAGGGAAGGTAGTAAATGTAGATGACTATCACAGGCAGTAGAAAGGAAGAGAGAGAAGCTGGAGCACATCTTGAGGTGTTGTCTAATCAAAGAAGAGTATTTGTTAAGTTGCAAAGATCTTAAGCATCTTTGTAGAATGAGAGAAAACCCAATGTTGAAAAATAGAATGAAAATAATGGAAGCAGCGCCTGGGTGGCTCAGTGGGTTAAGCCTCTGCCTTCAGCTCAGATCATGGTCTCAGGGTCTTGGCATCGGGCTCTCTGCTCAGCAGGGAGCCTGCTTCCTCCTCTCTCTCTCTCTGCCTGCCTCTCTGCCACTTGTGATCTCTGTCAAATAAATAAATAAAAAAAACTTAAAAAAAAAAAAAGGAAAGAGATAGGTTGTTGACAAGCTTTAAGAAGTGGGAGGAAGGGAGGGGACACCAAAAATGTGTCAGTCACATAAGGTGTCTAGAACAATTTCAATCTTTCACCAGTGAGAACAGGCAAGTTTGTGGTGGAAGGAAAGATTGTTCAGTAAGTCCTTTCCCAATGTTATAATCCTTGTGTAAAATAAGAGACTGTAAGGTAGGGAACTTGAGGGAGGAACAGAGGAAAAAAATGGAAAAGAAAACTAACAACATTTGAGTAAAGGAATGTTAACAGCTAATTGGCCCAACTGAAGTTGCAACTCAAATTAGCAATCACTTACTGGTCGCCTCCTGACCACTCACTCTCCATTAATAGCTCATGGATTTGAGATCTTTGAGTCTGTAGAGACGTGGAGACATGACTGAAACCAGAATTTATTTTCTCACAGTACTGGTATCAAAGTTGGTTTCTGGTGAGGTATCACTTGCTGGCTTGTAGACAGCTGCATCCTCACATTGCCTTCCCTCTTGCACGCTATGGACAGAGGTAATCTCTCTGGTATCTTGTTCTTTCTTCTAAGGACACAGTTTTATTGGATTAGGGACCCATCATTATGACCTCACTTAACTTTTATTACCTTCATAAAGGCCCTATCTCCAAAAACAGTCACTCTGGGGGCTGGGGTTTCGACGTATGAATTGGGGTGGGGGTGGGTCACAGTTTAGTACACAAAAAAAGCCATCTTAGAGACTTGAGTGGCCTGGTCTCACTATGGTACAACTTTAGGATGAAACTAACTTTGAGGAAAGAAAATTGGAAAGATAAAAGGAGGTTCAGTGCCACTGTTAAGCAGCTGGGTTATGTTTCATTTGAAGCCCAACCCACCTCTGGCTTTATCAGTTATTAAGCCAATACATTCCCTCAATTATTTAAGCCAATCTGAGTTTTCTGTTATCTGCAACCAGAAGTAACCTGACAGACCCATTACATGATTTCCTCTACCACCTGGCAGTCTGGGGGCAATATATTTGTTTTTATCTGTATTAGGCCTGTCCAGGCTGGTAGTACAAAAAGTAGTGGTGATTTAAGATGGTGGAACTGAGGGAGAATATAAATGATGATCATAAAGTAAGCCCAAAATGACGAGAAATAAAAAATAAAGAGGACAGAGGAAAAGGAGGGAGGAGGGTGAAGTGCAGCTGATAGACATGATGTGGCTTAAGTCTGGGTTAAATAGAAATAAGGGGAAAGGAGGGGGCACCTGGCTGGCTCAGCCAGTGGAGCATACAACTCTTGCTCTCAAGAATGTAAATCAGAGCACCATGTTGGGTGTACAGATTACTTAAAAATAAAATCTAAAAAAAGAAAAGAAAAGAAATAAGGGGAAGAGAAGAGAGATAGAACCTACTGGTTAGTAATTAGGCCTTCTGAGTTGGATAACCCATGTCACCTAGAAACAAAAACTGTGACACTGTAACAATGAGAAGGAAATCCTGCTTTGAATGAGAAGCTCTTAAGTGTGGCTAGAAAGAACCACAAGGTTATAAACACCTATGAAATAAAAACACTTTAGAGTAGACAAAAGCTAAAACATGGACTGCCATTCACCACTTCATTTTAACCTTCTTAAGGTCATTATAATAGATTTCCATTCCATGCTCTTCAGTAACAAACACATCTATTAAAACAGGGTTTGGGGCACCTGGCTTGCTCAGTCAGTAGAGCATGCAACTCATGATCTTGGGGTTGTAAGTTAGAGGCCTTTGCTGGGTGTAGAGATTACTTAAAAAAAAAAAAAAAAAAAACCAACACAAACTTAAAAACAGAAGAACAAACCGGTTTTGTCAAACTCAAGTCCTACCAACAATTTTTTTTTCTGACAATTTTTTAAAAATCATGTTTATATTATGATAATGATCTAAAAATAAAATCAAAAGGAGCAAATGTATCACTGCTACTTGATTTCAGCACCTATGTCTGCATTTATGATCTTGTTGGCAACAAGCAGCACAGATATATAATATGGAGATGATGCATCTGAATATAATGTCAAAGATTCTGCAGTATTTCAAACTGAGAAAAGTGGTGAGGGAATTGAGAAGACACACAGCACACAATAGTAAAGATGGGCTAAAGTCAAAAGAACCTGTGTGGTGGAGGTCAGTACCTTGTTAATAATGAGAGCTACAACTGGGTTCTGGTAACAAACACATCAGCAGTCACATTATGCTGGAAATTTGAATTTTATTGGCTTTGTGATTATATCTGCACTTTTCTTTAAAGATTTCATTTACTTATTTGTCAGAGAGAGAGCCCAAGCAGGGGGAGCAGAAGGCAGAAGGAAAGGGAGAAGCAGACTCCCCACTGAGCAAGGAGTTGGATGTGGGGCTCTATCCCTGGACCCTGGGATCATGACCTGAGCCAAGGACAGGTGGACAGCTGCTTAAGTGACTAAGTCACCCAAAAACCCCTCCTTTGTACTTTGATTTTATACTTGAACAAGAGCTCTGTGCACATGGAGCTTATACCTAGATTTGTGTAACAATATGTCAATTTAAGTCAACCCAGGGGCCTAAGAATTTTTTTTTTCTTTTAAATGGAGGTTTATACATTTTTCAATATTAAGAAATACTATATTAGGGGATTCTGTTCCAGAGAATTCTCCTCTTATTTCTCCTTAATAGCTGAAATACCCCCAAAGTAGGGCAGAATCACCTCAAGTCTTCACGGAAATCAATTTCAGGTGAAGAGGCAAAGGTTTTGGACTAAGTTGAATCCAGGCTCTGCAAATTGCTACCACACAACCTATGATATGATATTTAACTTTGTTAATGTCAATTTCCTCAAAATGTGGCTAATAAGATTATTTTAAGATTTAGGAAGGTCAGAGAAGGTGATCTATGTAACACATACATGTGACATAGTGCTGGGTACACGGTAAGTGCTCAATAAACTTTAGCTGATATTACTGTTATCATTAGTCTGGTTCATCTTACAACTTCCACAGGGCTTCATGGACACCAAAGCACCAAGCCTTCCACTGTGCTGCTTAGCTTAAACAGACTTAAAGTAGTCCCAACTACCCAAGAAGGTAAAAAAACTAATTTACCAGTGAAGTAGGGAAGTAAAGTAGAAAGTGCTGAACCAAGTATATAATAAGCCTCAAGTTCAAGTCCTGGTCCAACCCTCTATTATCATGACTTTTAGAAAAGTCACTTACTTTGCCTGAACCTATTGGCTCATTTGTAAAATGAAGATAATTCTTAAGTTACAAAGTTCTTGCACAGAACATTATAAACTACATAGTATGTCACAAATGTAAAGTCAAGTTACTATTTGGTGAATTCCAGAAACATTTCTAAATGGCACCCCTTAAAGCCTGAAAAGGAAAAAAATGTATCACACAAAAAATTCCCACCTCCCACTGCCGAGCAATCAGGTTTTGAGGTGGGGAATGAGGACAACAAGCCAAACTGAAAGTAACAGTCAAGCCTTTACTTACTGCAACAGTGCAAACAAGAGGAGAAGCACCAGCTCCGAGTGTTACATTTTTCCCTGTGGAACGGAACTGGGTGAGGATCACGTAGATGCAGCACTGATGGGGGAAACTGTCTCCTGTCTTTCCATGGATCCATGGGCTAGAAGGGGGTTGGAGGTGGGGGTAGAAAAGCAAGGAGTGGAATGGTACTGAGCCGAAGTGGAGAAAGTATCTCAGCAGCAGTCCCCATTATTGACCATGACTGCCCAGGGGAGCCTTGACTACAATCCCCCCAGAAAACTGCAATGCACTGGCTGTGAAAATGGCAGCTTCCTCCTAAGGCCTTCCAGGAAAAGTCTTGTAATTGCCTGTGGTCAGGTCTGAAATACCATGCATAGGATTCTGACCTGCAGCAGGACTCTTCACCCAGAGAAATAAAAAATATGAACATTCCTTACCCAAAATATAATAAGCCTTATTCCAAGAAATTATATAAACTAAAAAAATCAGTAAATTTAAGAATGATTTTCTGAAGTCCATGAATAATAATACCATAGCAAGTTGCTTAAAAATAATTGAGAATATTATATTCTTTTTTTTTTAAAGACTTTAAAGGACTCTCTACATCTAACATGGATGGGGCTTGAACTCACAACCCTGAGATCAAGAGTTGCATGCTCTACTGACTGAGCCAGACAGGCATCACAAGAGAATATTATATTCTTAACCTTTAAGGATCACATCATGTAAAGAAACCTCAGTAATCTTCTAACATCATCTGTAACTCAACTGCTAAGAGCTCAGCACCACATTTTCTATAGAAACATTTAAAATGGTGATTAAGATACAAGGTTAGCCGACATATGCTTTTTAAATCCATAATGTGGATGAAAAGAAATTTGTTTGTTTATTTTAAATGATCTTAGAAAACTGGCAAATTCCATTTTCCCAACAGTTGAAACACTGCCAATCCATACTGCCTGGGGCAACATGAATCTTATTTAATACAAAAACAGTATGATTAAATGATGATTCTTTTAAAACAACAACAAATCCACATAAAACCTGTCAGCCATTTCTTTGCCACCCGGTAACACAAAGCGTGTCTAAAAAGTGATGCTGTTTAACTAAGAAGTAAACCTGTGCATCAAAATAAGTGTTGACCCTTCAAGTAAGTCACTTTGAAAGATTACTATTTATTAAAGTAATAAACATCTCTGAAATTCCATTTTCAGATAATATCCTCCTAGCAAGCTTATTGCTTCTTTTTAATTTTTATTTTTTAAAATTTAAACACAATTAGCCAACATATAGTGCATCATTAATATCAGAGGTAGAGTTCAGCAATTCATCAGTTGCATGTAACACCCAGTGCTCATCATATCAGGTACCCTCCTTAATGCCTATCACTCAGTTACCCCATCCCCCCACTCCCCTCCCATCTAGCAACCCTCAGTTTGTTTCCTATGATTAAGAGTCTCTTATGGTTTGTCTCCCTCTCTGATTTCTTCCCATTACATTTTCCCTCCCTTCCCCTATGATCCTCTGTGCTGTTTCTTCTATTCCCCATATGAGTGGAACCAGATGATTACCGTCTTTCTCTGATTGGGGCTTATTGATTCTTTTCATATCCTTAGTGGTGTCAAACCCTTTGCTTTAGGATAATACCCCCCCCCTTTTTTTTTGAGTCAGTTGTTGTGGGGTTTTTTTGCCAGAAATGTATAGACTCCCAATATAACCAGCTTGGAAAGATCATACTCATTGAGATATAGTTTCTGGTATGTTCTGTTTCTTTAAGCAGAACCTCATACCTCATAAATCACACAGTACACATTGTACTACCACAAATGATAGTGTCCTTTGTGCTTACTGTTTTTTTAAGAAGCCAAAACTATCTGGAAATAAGAACTCAATTTTTTTGTAAGTTTTTTTTTTTTTTTAACAAATATCAATAGCAAAAATAGAAAATATATAGGGGAAAAGATTCCTCTTATGACTGCAACAAAAGTAATATGAAATACCTAGAAATAAACTTAGCCAGAAATATACAGGACTGATAGGAAGAAAGCTATACAGCTCTACAGAGGGGCATGGAAGATAATTTTAATAAACAGGAAGACAGTACATGGGTTTTTGAAGCTGAAGATTCAATACTGTAAAAATGCAAATTCTCAACAAAATCATCCATAAAATTAGAGAAATGCCACTCAAAATTCCAAAAAATGTTTTTGAGGAACTTGAACAAATAATTTAAAAGTTCATCTGGAAGAATAAACATGTAGGAAGTGCCAGGAAAATACTGGAAGGGAAATAGTGATGTTACTTGTGGTAGGATTGGGTTAAGGGGGGTAGAGAAGAGCTTACCCTTCCAGACATTATAATACACTATAAAGCAAGTATATCTTCTGTCTACAGTGCCAGGATATATAGTCAATGCAGTGAAACAGGATAGATAGTCCAGAAACTAGGGTAAAATGTATGGAAGAATTCTTGTAATAAAGCTAGTATTTCAAAGCAGTGGTTAAAGATGGACTAATCAAAAAAGTGTATTAAGAAAATGCACTACCAGGGAGCCTGGCTGGCTCAGTCAGGAGAGCATATGACTCTAGATCTTGGGGTTATGGGTTTGAGCCCCACCTTACACGCAGAACTAGGAAGGAAGGAAGAAAGGAAGGGAGGGAGGGAGGGAGGGAGGAAGGGAAGAAGGAAGAGAGGGAGGGAGGTAGGAAGGGAGAGAGGGAGGGAGGGAAGAAAGAAAGGAAAGAAGTAAAGGGGCACCTGGCTGGCTCAGTCAGTGGAGCATGGGACTGTTGATCTTGGGGTTGTAGGTTTGAGTCCCATTTTGGGTGTAGAGATTATTTAAAAAATATATATATATTTTTTAAAAAAAGAAAGAAAGAAAAAGGCTACCTATTTTGGAAAGAATAAAGTTATATGCCTATGTTATACCTAACACCAAAATAAATTCCAGGTAAGTTTAAGTTTTTAATGTAAAAAATACTCAATAGGCCTAAAAATATACAGGTGAATACTTACTTAAAAGTGAGAGTAGAGGGGCGCCTGGGTGGCTCAGTGGCTTAAAGCCTCTGCCTTCCGCTCAGGTCATGATCTCAGGGTCCTGGGATCGAGCCCCACATTAGACTCTCTGCACAGTGGGGAGCCTGCTTCCTCCTCTCTCTATTCCTGCCTCTCTGCCTACTTGTGATCTCTGTCAAATAAATAAACAAAATCTTTAAAAAAAAAAAAAAGTGGGAGTAGAAAAGACTCTTTTTAACATGATACCAAAGCTATAAAGTAAAAAAGGAAAGAAAAAGACTAATAGATTGCTTAAAAGATGTATGGGAGGATATGCTATAGAAGACTCTGGTGGAGATACTTGCAAAACACTACAATGTATTACTAATATGTAAGGAATGCTTTAAAAATACTAAGGAATGCTTAGGAAGTACTTAGAAATGACCTCAGTACAAAATACACCAATGCCACCAACATTCACAAAAGAAATGCAAATGGCCACCAGACACTTAAAAATACTCATCACACTAACAAAAAATGTTTTGGGAGATGCTTTCAATGGCAAGTAACAGAAGACCCTATCCAAACTGGCTTAAATAATAAGAGAATAATATCTCTCATAACTAGAAGTCCAGAGGTTGGGTAAGCTCTAGGTGTGGTTTCATCTTTAGTTCTATAATGTCAGCAAGGACCTAGGTTCTTGTCATTTCTCTATCCTGCTCTTAACAGGCTCACTTTCCTCCCTAAGGCTTGTTCCCTTTGCCACAAAATGGCTGCAGCAGTTCCAGGTATTACAACTAACATGGTAACATCCAGAGGAAGAAAAGGACCATTTCTTCCTTATATCTTTGTAGGAATGGGGAAATTTTCTCACAAGCTCCTCAACACATTTACTCTCAGATTTCACTGGCCAGAAATTGAGGGCACAAACTACTGCTACATCAGTTTCTGGTAAGAGAATGGGTTCCTACAATTACCTTAGAAGTTCTTAGAGTGTGATCCGGGGATTCCTAGGGGCCCAGAATACTTTAAGGGGGTCTTAAAGAGGTCAGAATTATTTTCATAATAATGTCAACATATTATGTATCTTTTTTACAGTGGTGGCAGTTGCACGATGGTGCCCAGGCAATGGTGGATAAAGCTGCTGGCATCTTCATCTGAATCAAGGCAGTTGCACCAAACTATACTGCAGGTGACTATTTTCTTCACCAACCATGCAACGACAGGAGGGGAAAAAAAAGCCAGTTTCACTTAAGCATCTCTTTGACGAAGCAATAAAAATTGTATTCATGGAACACCATTTTTACTTTGGCATTTTCTCAAAAACAAAATAAGCCTGTCAGGAAAACAACTGACACCACTTGTTGCCATTAATAAAATTCAAGCTTTTAAACAAAAAATTAGAATTCTAGAAAACTTGTGCCTACCACAGTGAGCTTAACAGCTTTCTGACACTTAAACACTGTTCCGATGAGAAAAAGGTATTTTTGATACAGTATAATGAAATGTGTCAACTGCACAGCTCAGTGAACCAATATATTCCAGAAGAGACAAATGATATCACAAAATCATGCCTGGGTAAAAGATCTATTCAAAGTGCAAGACAGTCAAAGGATTTTAATGTAACAGAGTATGAAAAGTTCACTGACATGGTTTCAAACGTTATATTGTAATTAACCTTTACGAAACTACTGCCTATTGGAATTTGGTATAGTATCAAAGAATATTCTCATTCATCCTAAGAGACCTTTAAAGTACTCCTCTTCAGGGCACCTGGGTGGCTCAGTGGGTTAAAGCCTCTGCCTTTGGCTCAGGTCATGATCCCAGGGTCCTGGGATCAAGCCCCACATCAGGCTCTCTGCTCAGTAGGGAGCCTGCTTTAAAATAAATAAATAAATAAATAAATAAATAAATAAATAAATAAAGTACTCCTCCTCTTTCTAACTACTTACATTGTTTTAAATTTTATTTTTTAAAGTTCTTACTTATTTGAGAGAGAGCAAGAGTGAAAGGGCATGAGCAGGGGGAAGGGGCAAAGGGACAGGGCAAAACAGATTCCCTGCTGAGCAGGGAGCCTGATGCAGGACTTGATCCCAAGACTCTGGGATCATGACCTGAGCTAAAGGCAGACGCTAAACCGACTGAGCCACCCAGGCATCCCTAACCACCTACATTTCTGCATGAGATCAGATTTTCTTCATGCATATAAACCAGAACAATATATCATAAACGACTCAATGAAGAAGCAAGCATAAGAATCCAGTGAAAGAGGTAGGAGGATTAAGAGGTGCAAACTTGTAGTCATAAAATAAGTTGCAGAGACAAAAAGTACAACATAAGAGATATAGTCAATAGTACCATAATAACATTGTATGGTGACAGATAGTGACCACACTTATCACAGTAAGCACTGAGTAATGTGTAGAATTGTTAAATCAATATCTTGTACACCTGAAACTAATAAAACATTGTATGTTAAACATACTTAAAAAAAAAAAAAGAAAAAGAATCTAGTCATCTTCTCTTAGGCCAAATATTGAGGAGATTTGCAAAAATGTAAAACTATGCCACTCTTCTCATTAATCTTTTTTCTTTTGGAAAAGGATTTTGAAAAAAAAAAAAAAAAAAGAGTTGGAAAAAGTAAAAAGATAAAAAAAATACTTTTAATAAAAATGGTATTCATGCTAATATGCAATGGATCTATTATTATTTTTAAATTACTTAATATTTACATTTTTTCTTAGGTTTAATTTCTAATACATTAATATTGACAACTATGATCCATATAAATAAAAGCTCTTAGTATAATTTTTCAGTGTCAAGGGGTCCTGAGATCAAAAAGTTGGAAAACCACTGCCTTAGACTAATTTTCTGGGGTGACATGGAGAAAGGAAAATCCACTGATTCTTTTAAAAAAGAATATGATAGCTTACTTAAGTATCTGACTTATCATTTTAGCAAAGTGAAATGTTGTGATCAGTGATGTGCAAAAACAAGCATCCTCACACATTATCAGGGGAAACTGCACTGAAAGACCCTTCCTGAGGAAAGGCAATACCTATGAAAATACTTTTTTTTTTAAGGGGGTAAAGGGGAAGGGGGAGAGAAAAAAATCTTAAGCAGGCTCCATACTCAGCACAGAGCCTCATGCAGGGCTTGATCTCACAACCCTGAGATCATGACCTGAGCCAAAATCAAGAGTCGGACACTTAACCAACTGAGTGATCCAGATGCCCCTTACATATGCAAATTCTTAAAGAATAAATTTGATGGAAAATTCAATTTCTAAAAAGTTACCCTAAGAATATAATCAGAAGACTATAAGGATTTGGTTTTTGGGTTTTTTTTTTTTTTAAAGATTTTATTTATTTATTTGGCAGAGAAAGAGCATGAGCAGGTGGACAAGGGAGAGGCAGGGGGAGAAGCGAGCTCCCCGATGAGCAGGGAAACCCATGTGGGGCCTGATCCCAGGACCTTGGTATCACAACCCAAACCAAAGGCAGATGCCTAACTGAGCCACCCAGGCAGACCAGTATATAAGAATTTGTTATAGCAATGTTGTACATTATCCCGAAAAACTGCAGGCCATTAAATATTCATCTTTAGAAAACTGACTAAAAAAACTGACTAAATTACTATATATCCATAATATCTATCTATCTATACATACATATATAAGAGAAAAATACATCGAATGAAGAAAAACGGAATTTGAATTAAGTATGGACTTAGATTTATAATAATGTAGTAGTATTGCCTTGTTAATTCTAACAAATTGTCATGATAATGTAAGATTTTAATAATATAGAAACTATGTTAGGGGGGTGCCTGGTCATGATCTGGTGGTGAGATCAGGCCCCATGATGCACTGCAGGACCCAGTCCTATATATTTAAATATACATATAATAATTATATATATTGAAATGTTGCTTATAAACCTAAATTTATTGATACGGAAAGAAGACAATTATTTATTAGGTTGGGGAAAATATCAGGTACAGAATAGTAGTTATAGTAAGATCTCATTTTTAAAAATTAATATATATAAAAACAAATATACATATGCATAGAAAAGGTCTGGAAGAATTTACAGTTTTCTCTGATTGAAAGACTCAGGAAGATCCTTCTATTGTTTCAATACGTCCCAAAAATGTTCTTTTCTTTATCTTTGTAAGTAAACTCAAATAACCTTTATACTCAGGAAACAAAAATATTTTTATAATCGCTAAGTATATAAACTCTACACAATATCTACGGGTAGAAGATTCATGCTTGGAAAGGAAGGGGAAAAAAGATGGTATGGGCAGTAGTGATAGTAAAACTTGAAAACTGTAAATTTTTTTTAGAGGTCATCCATTTACATGGAGGAAAAGATGCCATGGAATTGTGAGAGCCTGGTAAAGGGACCCAGGCAGGGTGCTATGGCCAGCTGGATCCAGGACCCAAAACCCTAGAGCCAAGAAAGTTCAGAGAAAGACTAGTTTTAAAAAACTCCAATTTGTTAGACCACGTAAGGCCAACAACTGCAAATGCTCTGAAGGTGGGGGCAAAGAACCCTGAAAGGGAAAGCAATTATTGGAAAAGACAAAGAGTAGCAGGAGGACATAGAAGACAAATAACCCATGCTACAATACCAATGCCAATTACCTAGAAACATCCTATTCACCAGCTACGGTGGGTGAGTACCACATTGTTACCTGATGTTATGGCTGCTCTTTCTTTCCATTTGGTAACTGTTTTTGGCGCGCCAGAACCTTTTCATTTATAGTACTTGTTAATCATCAGACACCAGTCCCGTCTGCCCAGCTCGCCTTTGAGGCCAGCTCCTGGGAAAGCTCGTGCACCCTCTGCTGGTCAGCTTCACTCCAGGACAAGAGGGTCTATGTCCTAAGGAGACAACAAATCAGAGGGGATATGCTTTTGTGTTCTCTATACAGCTAATTTCGGTGAAGAGTTTGAAGGCTAGTTCCTCAAACTGCTACCTGAAGGAAACAATTCCGGATAAAAACAATGCCTTCCTCTGTCACACCAAAGAAAAACATCATAAAAACTAAAGTGCTGTGAGAAAATACACCATCAAAGGCATGTTAAATTCAAATGATTTCACCTTATTGCATAATTAAATAAGTAAAGGTGTATAACACCTAATCTGACTCTAAAGCTTCATTAGAGTCTTAATCTGGTCGAAAGCCTGAGAATGACTACAACAATAATATTTGTATAGGTTTTACAATTCACAAAAAGCTCTCATGTTCATTTTCACACCTAATCCTTACAACAGTCCTATAAGTAACGGAGGAAGGCAGGACAAGCATTTTTGTTATCACCATTTTACAGATGTGGGACATGAGGTTCAAACAGGTTACATGAGTTGCCTTGTTCACACAGCTACAAGACCCCAGAGTCCAAGCAGGATTCCTGACTCTGAATTCTTTGTTCTACGCAGTACACTATCACACCTGAGCTGCTGATGTAAAAGGAGTTTCCTATCAGTGTTTGTATGTATTTCAGGCAGAGAAGTAAAAGGCCTAAAACATGTTTTTATATACATTTTTTAAAATAATACAATCCATTTTGTTTCAAATGTCACGAAAATTTTAGATGCTAACCCCTAAATCTGAGGGATTTGTACCATAGGCAGTACCTTGCCCTAAAAGGGGAGTGGACATTTCAGTAGTAAATCTACTGAAAAACCAAATAAAATTAACTTTGGAATTTATGTATGTGGCATGTCTATGCCCATAAAAAAGTAGATCCTGCCAGGCTTTTTAGCATCTGCATTCACTCGGTCAATACTATTTAAACAGCATGAAACTGGGGGTGGCAATCCACCAGTTCTGGCCTTGCTTTCTCTTGAAACTTTATAATCTTAATAATTTCTCCCTATGAAAAAAGCATTATAGACACTGTACTGTTGGAGTGACCAGCTAAAAATCAGTATGCTAAAGAAGGGAGATTCAGTAAAATTCAGCTATAAACACAGAGCTCCCCAAAATTAAGATAAAAACAAAGTAGTAATGATAAATGGAATCAAACATTTCTTTAGTATCTGCTCTATGCCAGGCATTACTTCCAGTGCTTTACATATGATAACTCATTTAGACCTCCCAAGAACCCACTTAACAGATAAGGAAATGAGGCACAGAGAAGCTAAAGTAATTCTAGTTACTTAGCATACCCAGGCTGGCACAACTAGCAGGTTGTGAGGCTGATATCTGAACCCAGGCAGGCCGCTGAGTTCCTCTTAACCACTACACCTATGCTGCCTCTATACAGTGGCATCTACCATACTCCTATTGCATTTTTAAAGCAAAATTTTAATTTTAGAACAGTTTTAGATTTACAGAAAAGTTACAGATGGTACAGAGAGCTCCCACATTCTAACATAGTTTCTTTCTTTCTTTCTTTTTTTTTTTTTTTGAGAGAGAGGAAAGCAGGGGTGCACAATTGGGGGTGGGGGAGAGGGAGAGAATCTTAGGCTCCACATCCAGTGTGCAGCCCATTGCGGGGCTTCGATCTCACCACCCTGAGATCATGACAGGACACCCCAATACTACTACATTATTATAAACCTAAGTCCATATTTTATTCAAAATCCCTTTGTTTTCATCTGATGTGTTTTTCTCTCACAGAATTCCATCCGGGGCACCACATTATATTTTGTGATTAGGTCTCCTTAGGCTCCTCTTTGGCTCTAATAGTTTCTCAGAGTTTCTTTGTTTTTGAAGACCTTGACAATTTTGAGGAATCTCGATCTTGTAGAATGCTCCTCAAATATTTTTGAGATATTTTTCTCATGACTGGATTGGGGTTTGGGTTTCAGAGAGAAAAAAGAAAAAAAAAACCCACAGAAGTAAAGTGCCATTCTTATCACATCATATCAAGGGTATTCATGATATGAACATGACTTACCATGGGTTGATGTTAATCTTGATCACTGGCTGTGGAGTCATCGACAAGTTTCTCCACTGTGAAGTTATTCCCTCCCCTCTTTCCAGTGTATTCTTAGAAGGAAGTCACTACAGGAAGCCCACACTTACAGAGTAGGGAGTTATGCTCCACCTCTTTAAGGGCAGAGTATATACACAAATTATTTGGAATTCTTTTGTGTGGGAGATTTGTTTCTTCTCCCCCACTTACTTATTTAATCATTTGTTTCTATCAGTATGGATTCTTATTTATTTATTTATTTATTTATTTATTTATTTATTTATTTGACAGACAGAGATCACAAGTAGGCAGAGAGGCAGGCAGAGAGATGGGGGAAGCAGGCTCCCCGCTGAGCAGAGAGCCCTATGCGGGACTCAATCCCAGGACTCTGGGATCATGAACTGAGCCAAAGGCAGAGGCTTTAACCCACTGAGCCACCCAGGCGCCCCCTCATGTTTATTTTAAACTGTGGATTATTACCCGCTACTACTTTATTTATTGCTCAAACTCTCCCTGTTTTGGCCATGAAGAGCTCTTACTCCTATAGTTTCTTCTATAGTTAGCTCCTGTATCTTTTTGACATACTTCCATCATTGTGTTTTGTTTTTGAGCACTTCCTCACTTTCCGGTACTACAAGATATTGCAGGCTCATGTTGTATATTCCTTGACCCAGTCCTAGAATCAGCTAGTTCTCCAAAGAGTACTGGTTCCTTTTTTTGGAGAACAGACCAGGTACTGGGTGTGCTCCTTGCTACTAGGCTGCTCATAGGCCCTCTCAATTGACAAAAGAAGGAAATATATGTAGGTATACTAAACCTTGGTTAAATACATGTCTTTATAAATGTTTCTATATGTATCCCTCTCTATCTACAGCAAGCTAGAGTTCATACTTTATCAACTGGAGTAGAGTGCTTATGTACAGTTCCTATTGCCCTTAGTTTTAGTCATATTTTCAAAGTTACTTAGGTCAGCTTGGCCCCTTTCAGTGAGGTTATTACATGCATCTGTAATATAGTTAGATTCTTTTATCAGTCAGCTTTCTATCCAGAACCCTATTTCTCCTTATTTATTTTTAAGATTTTGCTTATGTCAAGATAATTTACTCTTTGTGCTACAGAGCTCTATGGATTTTAACAAATGCACAGTGTCATATATCCACCATTCCAAAACCATGAAATAGTTTCACCACCCTAAAAAAATCCTCTGTGCTACCAAATCAACCCTCTCCCTTCCCTAAACTCCGTTTCAATTACATTTCCCTAACACAGAATGTACTCAACATCATTGCATCTCATCCTTTCCCCTGACAACACGTTCACATTTATAAACCCATGTAATTTCTCACTTCAATCCTGAGTATTTTCTCCTAGCGGATGGTTGAATGAAACTCCCTGAGAATAAGTAGCTTGGTTAAGATCTCACTAAGTGGTGGTGCTGACACTACAACTGGTGCCTTCTGACTTCTGGTATGATGCTCTTTCTACTACACAACACTGCTGCCTTGTTTCCAGCTGGAAGGGGGATGGTTATGCAGAGAGACAAGAAGAAGACAGAAATGCTGGTAGTGATCATATTTTACATTAATGGAAACTTTTACACTAAAAATACTGACGTGGAATTCTAGTTCTGGTAATTTGGTGAACTGACACCCCGAAAACCTTTCTGTTATAAAATACTCCCAAAGGCAGAATAAATAGATAAAAAAGTATATATCTTATTATACCACTTATACACCACTGAGCCAAAAACAAAGAAAAATGCTTGGCGATCAAAAGCTAGCAGAAGTCCAGAAAGTTGAGTGAGAACTGAAGTGACCAGAGGCCCAAATACCACAATGTATAAAAAACAAACATAACACAAAAACTTATCAAAATAAACTAAACCTTATTTTAACATTAGAAAATATATTTAGGTAATTCACCACATTATCAGATTAAAGGAAAAAATTATATTATTATTACCTTAGCAGATACAGAGAAAGTAGCTGATTAAATTCAATACCATTCATGATTAAAAAATCAAATATACAAGACTTTTAGCACATATGGAATGGAAGAGAATTTCATTAACCTGATAAAGGGTAGTGACCAAAAACTTACAATGTTATCCTAATGGTGAAATATTAGAAATATTGTTTATAAACATGAATAAAACAAGAATGTCCATTATCACTGGTTTTATTCAATACTGTATTCGAGGTTCTGGCCAGCATAGTAAGAAAAGTGTAATAAATAAAAGTGTAATAAAATTGAGAAGGAAGCAATAAAACTGTCACAGTTTCCTGAGGACATGATTATCTATCTACATGGAAAAATCCTCCAAACTTTACAAATGACTTTTTTTTTTAAACAAATGACAATTATTACTACTAAAGATAAAGTCTGGCAAGGTTGCTAAATAAAAGACCAATATACAAAAAGAAAATTTGCATTTTTGTGTACTTGCAAAAATATAGTTAGAAAATCTAATTTAAAAATTTACCATTTATAACACTGACCAAAAATATAATGTATTTAGGAAGTTTGAAATATGCAAATCCCTCCAGAAAAAAATTATAGAACTTCATTGAAAGACACTACAGATCTAAATAAATGGAGAGACATATGGTCTTCATAAGTAGGATAATTTGATATGGTAAAGATGTTAGTTCTCTTCAAGTTGATATACAGATTTAATGCTATAACAATCAAAATTTCAATAAGGTTTTTGGTGGAACTAAAGCTGATTTTAAAAGGTATATGAAAATGCAAATGGCAAAAAAGAAAATACTCCTGAGAAAAAGGAATAAGGTAGAGGAGTTGTCCTACCAGCTCTCAAGCCTTACTACAAAAGTGGTCAGGTATTAGCCCAGGAATAGAAATAGACCAACAGAACAGGAAACAGGGCCTAGAAACAGACCTAACTATGAATATAAACTTGATATACAATAGAGTTAGCACTGCAGATTTGTGAAGAAATTGAGGACCTTTCAAAAAAATGGCTCTGGGACAAGTGGTTATTCATGTAGGGAAAAAACAAACAAACAAACGAACAAAAAAAACTAGGGATAATAGATAGGTGTTTGTTTAAGCTGTTACATTTGTGGCAATTTGTTACAGAGCAATAGAAATACACTCTTTAACATGTATACCAGGAGGCAGATTTAAGGATGTCTACAGCAATACCTTTCTAAGAATAAAAAACTTGAAAGAAACAAAATCCCAGTCAATAGAAAATGGATAAATTATAGTTAATTCATACAATGAAATACTACATAGCAGTAAAATAAATGAAATGAACTACAGGTACTTTGTCAAATGTTGAAAAAATGGTGAAGAAAAAATAGGCAAGAAGAGTAGAAGAATCTGTAAATACAGTATGATTCAATTTATATGATGTTCAATACACTCAAAACAATATTTTTTTTTATTTTTTATCTTTTTTTAAAGATCTTATTTATTTATTTGAGGGAGATAGTGAGCAAGAGAGCATAAGCCAGGGGAGGGGCAGAGGAGAAGGAGGAGCAGACTTCCTGTGGACCAGGGAGCCTGATGTGGGACTGATCCCAGGATGCTGGGATCATGAAATGAGCCAAAGGCAGACGCTTAACCAACTGAGCCACTCAGGCACACAATATTTTATTTTAAAGAGGAAAGAAAGTTCTGGGAAGCAGGAGAGACATAAAGGAGATGTCAAAGTTTTAGGTAATGTCCTGGGTCTGTCTTATAAGTTGATGATAAATATATGGGTATTCCTTTTATAATTATTATTTATATATTATGCTCTGTTACCTATACATGTTTTTGTTTATTTGTTTGTTTTTTAAGATTTTTATTTATTTGAGAGAGCCAGTAAGCTAGAACCTACAAGCAGGGGGGCAGCAGAGGGAGAAGGAGAAGCAGGCTCCCTGCTGAGCAGGGAGCCCCATGCGGGGCTCGATTCCAGAACCCTAGGACCATGACCCAGGCCCAAGGCAGATGCCCAAATGATTGAGCCACCCAGGAACCCCTAAACATGTTTTTTAAATAATAAGATAATTTAAAAATAAGAATAGTTTACAGACTTTACTACCAACCTTTAAACCTAAATCTTTCTGGATTTTATACATGCATGAATGTACTTCATGTTCAAACAAATATGAAAATATACAGAGAAAAGGAAACACAAGAACCAAACTTGTGGTCAAAAGCCTCAATAATTTAAAAATAAATTTCCAAAAGTGATTCTCACCTAAGCTATACCAATTACCTGTTAAATGGTCTATTTCATTCTTGTTCCTAAAGGGAATGTCCTATCACTAGTGATTTTTCCATTAAATTACCATGGTCCCACATGCTCTGACTCCTGACCCACTGGGACCTGATTTTATTTCCTTCTTCCCACATGCCCTAACCACAGAACAGATCCTAACATTCCTTAGCATTAATGTCTAAAAAGCTGATGTGTAAGTTTAATAAAAGGTAAGTATTGCTTCATAGACATCACATCATAAGTAGTTCCCTGCTTTCCATTTGTTCTGAGTTTAGGATGCTTATTTGTGGTTCTGCTTAATACGATTTCTTTTGACTCTTTTCTTCATTGTTGGTATCTACTACATTAGAAGCCTTATCAACTCTACTTCCAAAATATATCCTGAATCTGTTCAGTTCTTTTCATTTCTCCTGCTACCATTCCAGCCCAAACACTATCATTGGTTACCTGAACCAAATGAACAGCCACCTGTTTCCTTGCTTCCATTCTTGTCTCCCCACAGTACATTCTCCACATTATAGACATAAAGATTTTATTATAACACAAATCAGATCATGTCACTCTCTTTCTTCAAATCCTCCTTTGGCTTTCTATTACAACAGAATAAAATCCAAAATTCCTTCTAGCCTATTTCTCCAAGTTCATCTCTCTCATGCACACTAAAGCACCACACTGACCTGACAGTTTTAGAAAAAACCAAGGCTGTTATTGCCTTGCAGACGCATTCAAGCATCTTCCTGCCTGGACTACTCTAACCTCAGTTTTTTTGCAGACTGGCCCATCCTCATCATTCAGGGCTTAGCTCAAAAGTCCATTCTCAAAAAAAAAAAAAAAAAGTTCAATCTCCAAAGGCCTTCTGTGACTACTCTGGCTAACACAAAGCTTCCAACCACACTCTATCAAACACATCACCCTGTTTTATTTTCATTACAGCCCTTATCACTACCTGAAATCTTATTTTTAAAATCTACGTATTTATTGTCTATCTCCCTCTGTATGTAGGGACCTTGTCCATCCCATTCACTCTTATACCCTATGCCAAAATAGTTCCCAGTATAATGTACATGAAAATAATTACATGCTGACTAAATGACCTCTTGTGGTTTTGGTTCAAATTTATCTCTGAACAAATGTTCAAGTTTAATAACCTGAATGCTTTATTCAGTTATACTATGCTTCTTTAAACAAAGTATATGAACAAAAAGCATTTTACTAACTTCTGAATTCATATCTCTTCTTCTCTGTCTTTAAAATATCATGGTAGGGGAGCCTCGCTGGCTCAGTCAGTAGAGCATATGACTCTTGATCTTGGCGACATGAATTCGAGCCTCATGTTGGAAGTCGATTACTTAAAAAAATAAATTAAAAAATACATTAAAAAAATCATGATAAATATGGTTAAGTATTCTGTAAACACAAAGGCACAGACTGAAAAAGAAAAAACAAAAACAAAAAACAATGTTTGTTTTATGTCTCAAATTGAGAAGTTACTTTCAAATCCTAAACTAGGGATATCTGTGCAAGCCATTTTACCGTCAACAAATGGAAAAAATACATACTTTATAGGTAGAACTGTTGGGGATTTAAGTTTTTAAAAAGTTATTTCTTCTTATGAACATTGTGGTTTCCTACTGATTTGAAGAATAAAGGGATTCTATACATTGTCCTTAGAATAGCCATTTAATCAACATATATATGCACCCTTCGTATACTGCCTAAAATGTGGTCAATGCATATGTATGTTGAATGAATGAATGGACTACTCTAAAAACAATATGTTGGGGGGCACCTGGCCAGGTCAGTCAGTAGAACAAGTAATTCTTGATCTTGGAGTCATGAGTTCAAGGCCCATGTTGGGAATAGAGCCTCCGGGTTTTTTTGTTTTTGTTTTAAAGCTTTCATTTATTTATTTGACAGAGAGAGAGATCACAAGTAGGAAGAGAGGGGCAGAGAGAGAGGGGGAAGCAGGCTCCCCACTGAGGAGAGAGCCCAATGCCAGGTAGGATCCCAGGACCCTGAGATCATGACCTGACTTAACCCACTGAGCCACCCAGGCACCCCTAGGGAATAGAGCCTCCTTAAAAAAAGAGAGAGAGAGAGAGAAGAATAAAAACAATACATTGGGAAAACAGACAAACAACAATTCTAATATAGTGCAGCAAACAATGTATGCAAAGTAACATGTTAGAAGAGGCAAGTCCATAACTAAAGTGAAGGGGTCAGGAAAAGTGTATGAGTAGAACTGTGATATCTGGGATGAGTCATGAGATAAACAGATAAGAGAAAGAAAGGAAGGAAGCATCAAAGATACAAAGATGTATCTTTGAGATGCAAAGATACACTGGCTTGAGCAAGTGAGCAACATTCAGAACCACAATAGCAAATGTTAAGGATGGACAAAGAAATAAGGCTGAAAGTGTGGGCAAGATGCAGATAACAATGCCCTGATACTACTTTACGGGATTCAGATTTTGTCTTATAAGGCACCTACACAGACCCCAGATGTAGCCCCAAGGCCATGTTTCTCTTAGAGAAATCTTTTATTTTCAGCTTGATAAAAGTAAAAACCAAAAACATTTTTTAAAAGGATATTCTGGATCATCTGAATGGCCACCTTTTAACTGATTACTGTCATAAGATTTCAGTTTACATGTTTGTGTTCAGCAGTGCATTGGCAAACAACTGGTACCATTTGTCACTGGCACAGGTTAATGAGAAAGAAATGGGAACTACTTTATGTAAATGATGGTGTTTGACAAGTGAAGGTCAAATAAAATCATGACACAATGAATAAAGGAAAGCTTTGCAGTGGTTTAAAGAAAGAAAAAGACAGACCTTTTTCTAAGGAAATTATGCTATGGAGGACAGTGAACATTTGCTTTTGAAACTTATTAGGTCCAGCAAAAACAGTCTCATTGGTAACAAAGAATATGTATTCGTTTGAATTTATTTGTTTTATAATTGTGCTTCATTTAACTTATAACTGGGAGTTACAGTCGTATAAGATATACAACATAAGGACTTTATATATAGTTTTATATTTGCATATATTTAACATACTGAAAATATTTTAAGTTAACAACAGAGAATCCTGGGTATCGACTCAGGCTTGAGAAATTCTGTTCTGGGAGCCACTGAAAGATTTTACTGAAGAAATGACAAATTTGTGCTTTAGAAAAACCACTCTGGCAGCAGCATGGAGGGTTGGAATCGCAAGTACTTAAGCAAGGCAAGGAGGAGGATACTTAATATAATAATGTGATAAAATTGTGAGGCCCTAAATTACTTAGGTGATATAAAAAGGAGACGGATAGGAGTTAGAATCACAAAGATTTGGTTGTGGGTGAGGAAAGGAAGGTATTCAGGAGACAGCCCTCTGGGTGAGTTGGTGGTAGGATAAAAACCACAGGAAGACAAAACAAGTGAGGGTGAAGGGGAATGAGAAGAGAGAGATGATGAATTTAAGTCAGCAATGATTTGAATTTCATTCCATCCAAAGAAAATCCAGTTCTCATTTCTGGGTCCCAGTTTTCTCCGTGACAGCTGCATTCATGAATTACCAAATTAACTATTATAGCGCGCTCTAAAAATACACATAGCACTCCACAGTATGCTGTAAATAAGTCATGAAAAATCAGCAAAAGCCCAGGCCCTGAAGGAAATTCGGCAGGGTTAAAAAGAGATGAGACAAATTGTTACTCAACACTTAAATTGTGACCCAACGCACTCACCCAGTATGGTACTCTGTTCTATCAGAGGCGATCGTTCTCTTGACCAAGTAGGAACAAGAGGTAGCGAGCCGAGCCCACGTGGAAGATGCAAAGACACCACCCTCAAGGGGCTTGCAAAGCAATGGGGCACAAAGAGTGAACGATTACTGAAAATGTAGTGTCGTGGGAACTTTGATCCTACAGGCAGGGGTCGTTGACAAAGTTACCTTTTACTTAGAGGAATCAACGTGGAATATCTTAGTCCGATAAGAATGTAAACATTTCATATTTTATTACCAAAAGGAAAGAAAAAAAAAAAAAAAAAAGAGGCGAGAGGAAGGAAAATAATTATCGCGAAACCAGCCCGTGTCCCCCCGCAGGCCACGGAATGGCGAGCTCTGGAAGAGTAAATTCAACCCTAGTTCGGTGGGAATGCAAGCATCTTCCACCACTAACTCATCATTCAATAGCATAATGTTTATAGACCCAAAATGTTTAACCGTCAACCTCATCCACAACGTCCAATGTGCGACTGAGGGGAAAGCCGCGGGGCGTACCTTTAGCATGGACGCTGCTTTGGGGGAGGGGAGTCGCACTCGATACAGCGCCCCTCTCGGCACCCGGCCAGGGCCTTCCAGAACGAAAGTCGGGGGAGCGAGGGTACCGGGGCGGCACGATTCGCACAGTAAACCGACACCAGGAGGCGGCAGCACAGCGCCCCCGGGTTTCTGCCCCGCGCCGCGCGCAGAACCGGAAAGGGGTGTCTGCCGCACAGCGAAGCCTCCACGCGGCCGGGCTGGGCGGGGCCACGACTGGTTGGAGGAGGGGCCGACGCAAGAGCTCCCTTCGCGCCGCCTGATGGGAATTGTAGTTCTGGGAATTAGCCAGGCTCCCTCAAAGGGCTCTGGGAGCTACACTTCTTGTTGAGGGAACGGCTCTGGCAGGCCGCGCGTTACGGGGGCGTCACACTGCCAGCACCGGGGTCCAGAGCTGCAGAGTGTTTGAGGGGCAGGCCGGAAGGGGGTGTCTTTTCCTTCACTCTGCGCTCAGGCGGTGCCGATCCGTGTTATCTCGCCCCACTGCCGTGCGCTCCTGGCCCGGCTCCCGGTGTCAGCTTTTCCTGGGCCCCTCAAGGAGTTGGGGCCTGGAGGTTCGGAGGTAACGGCCGCTGCCTGGCGCGGGAGCGAGGGGCGCTCCCGTCTTCAGCCCAGCCAACCCCGCACCTGGCCCTTGCCTCCATGGGCCCAACTCAGAAACCCAACGTGTGCCGCCAGCTGAGTCGCCGGGCGCTGGGCTTCTTCTCGCGGGACGCAGGCGTGGTGCAGAGGACGAACCTGGGCATCCTGAGGGTGCTGGTGTGCCAGGTGATCGCCGGCGGCTGGGAATGGGGCCAAGGGCAGCGGGGCGACTGGCGGCCAAGCCTCCTCCCGGGGTGCAGTTTTTATGTATTAGAGCCCCCTTTTAAGAAGATCACATGTCTTGAGCAGGGGAATCCAGGCCCTGAACCTGGGGAATTAGTAAATATCTGTTAGAACCGGCAGATGCTTTTAGTTTTAAGCTTCTTATGTCTTCCTGCAAATGATCTTCCAGAAATTTAGTCACCCCGCTTAACACGTGAGGGCAGAGTGAGGAAGATAGGAACATAATGTTTTAAATAACGTACGTAGGATTATTTTGAATACTGTAGATTTAACTATCCCACTTAAAATTGGTGCACGGTAGAGACTTATGAGTTATTCCTTAAACCAAAATTCCTTGTCTTTCAGGAAAGTACTAAATTTAAGAATGTGTGGACAACTCATTCCAAGTCACCTATAGCCTATGAGAGAGGAAGAATATATTTTGACAATTATCGGTGCTGTGTCAGCAGGTATCTTTTTGATGAACATTTTTTGATGTTGAACATTTAATTTGATGATGAACATTTAATTCACCTCACTATTAATCTTTACTAATTTTTATAGAACCACATGCTATTTCAGTGCTTAATGAAATAGGAAGAATGACAAAATTAGCCCAAAATAAGAGTAAGTGGTAAAAATGGGTTGTAATTTTAAAATCTTGTTAAATCCGAAGTTAGAGATTTCATTTTTGCAAATACCAATTTAAAACGAATTTATAGTGCAGTCAAAATGATGGGTTGCTCGGGGTATAGTATAATGTTTTATTATGCTTAAAAGATATCAGAGTTAAGGAAGCCAGGTATCTAATAATTAGATACTGCTTTAGAGAGGAATTTTTTGAAAGATTTTTATTTATTTATTTGAGAGAGAGAGAGAGAAAGAGAGAGAGCAGGAGCCGGGAGGGGTGAGAGAAGCAGGCTCCCTGCTCAGCAGGGAACTCAGTCCTCAATCCCACAACCCTGGGATCATGCCCTGAGCCACCCAGGCACCCCTAGAGAATTTCCATGTTTTGTTTTGGAAGTACTTGCCCTTTTTTGTTTGTTTTAAGAGAAAAATTTAAACTTGCTTCAAAGAGAGTAGTATAAGTGAACCTCCATATACTCATTACCTAGATTCAAAAGTGATCCAGATTTTGCTGCATTTGCTTTTCTAAACCATTGCCACCTTTTCCTTGACCTTTTTACTAAGTATTTTAAAGCATATTCGAAACACCACACCACACTTAAGTTTACTTCTCTAAAAAATACTTTTTTCTTTCTTTTAATAGCTTTATTAAGATATAAATCACATACTATACAGTTCACCTATTTAAAGTATACAATTTTATGGGTTTTGTCTGTTGAAATTCATATTCAATGATAAGAATTTTGGTGAACCATTGTGGTTCATATAAGTAACCATCACTACAGTTAACATTTTCATCACTTCAAAAAGAAACCCTATTCCATTAGCTGTAGCTCCATCAACATTACCCATAAGCAACTGCTAGTATACTTTATGTTTCTATAGATGCACCTGTTCTGAACATTTCATATAAATTGAATCACATAGTATGTGGTCTTTTGTGATTGACTTATTAGTAGATTACCAGTATATTATAAGAGAATATAACTCAAGAAGAGCCAGATAGAAGAGATATGTGGATATGTAGGAAGGGGCATGGTATATCCATGCTTTTTAAGCATACTACTGTCCCTAAATCTGTATGTGTTCACCAACCCAGAATTTTCTCTCCTTTGGTAATATATACATTTAGTGGTATTCATTTCCCTCAAGCTCTGTTTTTGCTGCATCCCACAAATGTTCATATATTTTATTCATCATTTTGTTAAAAATATTTCACCCCCCCCCCCAAAATTTCTCATGAAACTTCCTTGAGCCATGTGTTAATTAGAAGTCTGTTGTTTAATCTCCAAATCTTCTGGGATTTTCCAGCTTTCTGTTATTGACTTCTTTTTTTTTTTTTTTTAAGATTTTATTTATTTATTTGACAGGCAGAGATCACAAGTAGGCAGAGAGGCAGACAGAGAAAGAGGAGGAAGCAGGCTCCCTGCTGAGCAGAGAGCCTGATGCGGGGCTCGATCCTAGGACCCTGGGATCATGACCTGAGCAGAAGGCAGAGGCTTAACCCACTGAGCCACCCAGGCACCCCTCTGTTATTGACTTCTCATTTATTTCCACTGTGGTCTGAAAGTAATACTTTGTATTACTTCTCTTTTAAATTTGTAAAGGTGTGTTTTGTGGCCCAGATTGTGGTCTCTTGGTGAATTTCATCTGAGCTTGAGAAGAATGTGTATTCTACAGTTATTGGATGAAGTATTCTTTGGATGTCAGTCAGATCCAGTTGACTGATAGTACCATTCATTTCAACTGTATCCTTACAGACTTCCTGTTTGCTGGACCCACCAGTTACTGACAGACATGTTGAAGTCTCCCAACTATAATAGTAGATTTGTTTCTACTTGTGTCCTATCAGTTTTTGTCTCACATGTTTTGACATTGTGTTGTTAGATGGTATACACATCAAGGATTTTTATGCCTTCTTGAAGAAGTGACCCCCTTTATCATTATGTAATGCCACCGTTTATCCCTCATAATTTTTTTGTGGAAGTCAACTTTGTCTAAAATTAGTATAGCTACTCCAGCTTTCTTTTGATTAGTATCCGCTTGGTATATCTTTATCCATTCCTTTACTATAATCTGTTTCTTTATATTTGAAATGGGTTTCTTGTAGGCAACATGTATTTGAGTCCTGTTTTTTGATCCACTCTGACGGTCTCTGCCTTTTAATAGGTATAGACTATTCACATTTAAAGTGATTATTAATACAGTTGGTTTAATATACTCCCATGTAACTATTTTCTATTCATTGCTTTTCTTTTCTTGTCTTTCATTCATTTTTGTCTTCTCTGCTTTTAATTGAGCATTTTATATGATTCCATTTTCTCTCTACTTTAGCATATCCATTATACTTCTTTTCTAAAAAATTTTTAATGGTTGCCTTAGAACTTGCAATGCATATTTACAATTAATTTAAATCACTTTCAAGTAGCGTTATAGCTCTACATGGGTAGCATAGTTACTTTATAATAGAGTATTTCTAATTGCTCCCTCCTGCCTTTTATAAAGTTGCCGCCATTCTTTTTATCCACAAGCTATATTCTCTGAATACCTTGTTGCTGGTATTTTTATAACAATAATATTATTATGTTACTATGCTATTAATATGACAGATAAATTTTTCTCTGTTAAATCAATTAAGAATAAGAAAAATAAAGGATTTTATTTTACCTTTATTTATTCCTTTTATTTATTTATTTTATTTGAGAGAGAGAGAGAGAAAGAGAGCATCGTGCACATACATGCACATGAGCAGGGGGAAGGGCAGAGGGAGAGAGAGAATCTCAAGCAGACACCCTGCTGAGTGTGGAGCTGGATTTGGGGCACAGTCCTGAGATTGTGACCTGAGCCACCCAGGTGCCTGTATTTATTCCTTTTCTAACATTCTTCCTTTTTTAAGGTAGATCTGAGTTTCTGACCTATACTATTTTTCTTCTCTTTGAAGGACTTTTTTGAACATTTCTTATAAAGCAGATCTGCCGGCAACACATTCCCTCCATTTTTGTTTATCTGAGAAAACCTGATTTCTTTTTGACTTTTGAAGGATAACTTCTTAGGATACAAAATTCTGGATTGGTTGAGTGTGATATAAGTATTTATAAGAAATATATATTTGGATGTGATGTGATGAACACTGGGTGTTATATGTAATGAATCATTGAACATTATATCAAAAACTAATGATGTACTATATACTGGCTAATTGAATTTAAATTAAATTTTAAAAAATCTATATTTGGTCATTCAGATGACCAAAATATTCAAAATATTCATTCAGATGACCAAAATATTTTTCTCAGGTATATTTGCTTTTTATCTATAGTTACTGAAAATACGTCAGACTTGTAAAGGTGAAGGTAGGTATCTTGTTATTAATGAAGGTAACTTTCAGACCCCACCCAAGTGTAATGACCTATTGCCTGGAGGACCAACTATGTGATTAGGGGGTTAGCACTGACCCCTGATCTCCAGGCAACAGAGGGGAGCTGGAGATTGAATCAGCTAGGGGCCAATGACTTTGTCAATCACAACTATACAATGAAGCCTCCATAAAACTTCAAGAGGACTGGGTTTGAAGAGCTCTGGGTTGGTGAACACTTGGAAATGCAGGGAGAGTGGCTTTCCTGGAGAGGGCATGGAAGTTCCATGCCCTCTTCCCATACCTTTTCCTATGTATCTCTTCATGTAAGTGTTGATTGTATTCTTTATCACATCCTTTAATAAACTGGTAAACATAAGTAAATGACCTGAGCCGAAGGCAGAGGCTTTAACCCACTGAGCCACCCAGGCGCCCCTTTAATTTTAATTTTTTAATTTTATTGTGAATTTTGTGATCAGAAAAAAAAAAAGTTAGCATTTAGTTAGGAAAAGGAAAGGAAAATAACAAGTTATATCTTGGTATTCCAAATCTCTGGGAAAAAGTCACTCAGAGCTGAGCAAACACTGTCTCGGTTATCAAGAAGAATAATCGTTTATTTTTCTTTTTTTCCCAGTGTTGCCTCAGAGCCAAGAAAACTTTATGAAATGCCAAAATGTTCCAAATCAGAAAAAATAGAGGATGCATTATTATGGGAATGCCCGGTGGTAAGATTTGTTTTTAGAGTATTTGTTTCTGACACATTTTTAGCCTAAAATAACTGATTATTGTTAAATATGTAAAAAAAAAAAAGCTTAAATATCATAGTGATTTCTGACTCTTGAAAGGAGTCAAGAAGAGAGTATATCCTTTGCTTACTTTTGCTCATGAAATAATTTTTATTTTTAAAAAATATACATTAATATTATGAAGGTATTTAAAAAACTTGATGTCATTTGTAAATCTTGAAAACTGGAAAATGTTATGAACTGGTTAAAAGTTTTATAAGCAATGTAAGGAAGTTATTCTCAGTGTTTAAGAGATTTTTCTATGGATTTAAGAGATCATTCTGTGAAAATAAAATATTAATTTAGGGACGCCTGGGTGGCTCAGTTGGTTGAGCGGCTGCCTTCGGCTCAGGTCATGATCCCAGCGTCCTGGGATCGAGTCCCACATCGGGCTCCTTGCTCAGCAGGGAGCCTGCTTCTCCCTCTGCCTCTGTCTGCCTGTGCTCGCTCGCTTTCTCTTCCTCTGTCTCTGACAAATAAATAAATAAAATCTTTAAAAAAAAAAATATTAATTTAGGCTACAGTTATATTACATGGTTGTTTGAAAGTAGGGTTTTTTTTGTTTTGTTTTGTTTTTTTAGGGGTTAATCAACTCTTTATGTTATCAGTAAGGCTTCCAGTCAACAGGTGACTATTGGTAGTTCAGTTTTGGGGGAGTTAAAAGTTATACACAGATTTTTGACCTTGAGAGTCACAGAAAATTGACAAGGATACTTCTTTCTTTCTCTTTCTTTTTCTTTCTTCCTTCCTTCCTTCTTCCTTCCTTCCCTTCCTCTCTCCCTCCCTTCCTTCCTTCCTTCATTTCCTTCTTTCTTTTTTTTTTTTTTTTAAGATTTTATTTATTTGACAGAGAGAGAGAGAAAGATCACAAGTAGGCAGAGAGGCAGGCAGAGAGAAGGGGAAGCAGGCTTCCCACTGAGCAGAGAGTGTGACTCCGGACTCGATCCCAGGACCCTAAGATCACTACCCAAGCTGAAGGCAGAGGCTTAACCCACTGAGCTACCCAGGCACCCCCATTTCCTTCTTTCTTTCCTTTCCTTTTCTTTCTTTCTTTCTGAAAGTAGATTTTTATGAGTTTACTCCATGAATCTTGTTAGGAAAATAACAAGTCAAAAATAAAAAATAATAAAAAAATAAAATAAAATAATAGGCTAACTCATTTCATGAGACAGACCAGCATTGTCCTGATGTGTATTTTTCAGAAGACTGTTTTAATAAAATGGTAGCACCTTATATTTGCTAGAGGAGTTGAGAGAATTGAGTTGTAGACAAAGTAAGTGGGATATTCTGAGCTTAAAAGGTATAACAAATTTTATATAATTACTTCTTAAAGCCTTTAATAATACTATACAATAGTAATAATGTTCTTGGTGATTTTGACAACCTTTTTGAAACTCTCTTGATCATAGAACTTCCTTTTTTGAGGTATGTATATTTCTACATACTGGTTTTCCATAGGATCAGTGTTTTAAAAACAGCACTTAAGAAATACTGCAGCGAGGTGCCTGGGTGGGTCAGTTGGTTGAGTGTTTGCCTTTGGCTCAGGTCATGATCCCTGGGTCCTGGGTCTCTCTTTTTTTAAATACTGTTGTTTTTACATGAAACTAGTTTTTCAGAGCTGCTGCTTTTTCTCTACACATTTACTCTTTTTAGAAAGAGACACCTTTTAAAAATCAGAAAGCTTTAAATCTATGTTTTCTCCCTTAATTACTTTTTTTTTAAAGATTTTATTTATTTGACACATAGAGAGATCACAAGTAGGCAGAGAGGCAGGCAGAGAGAGAGGGGGAAGCAGGCTCCCCGCTGAGCAGAGAGCCTGATGCAGGGCTCAATCCCAGGACCCTGAGATCATAACCTGAGCTGAAGGCAGAGGCTTACCCCACTGAGCCACCAGGCGCACCTCTCCCTTAATTTTTATTGAAAGCTGAAAATAACTGTTGTGCCTCCAACATCTAAAGCCTTTTATTTTTTTAAATTATTTTTTAAAGTATTTATTTATTTATTTGGGAGAGAGAGAGCATGAGCCAGGGGAGGGGCAGAGAAGCAGGCTCCCGCAGAGCTGAGAGTGGGGCATGGGACTTGATCCCAGGACCCTGGAATCATGACCTGAGCCGAAGGCAGACGCTTACCCTACTGAGCCATCCAGGCGCCCTCTAAAGCCTTTTAATCCATTTTCATTTGTTGGGGGAGAAGGATGACAGATTTCTTAATTGAGAAGAGTTTTGAAGACACCAGTACAATAATACCAAAAATTTAGAGCTGTCTTTGAAAAAATAAAGTTTGTAGTAACCTAATTCCCTTTTTTTCTTTTTAAGATAGTATTTATTCATTTATTTGAGAGAGAGAAAGATAATGAGAGAGAGAGAGAGAGCATTAGTGGGGTGGAGAGTGAGAAGCAGGCTCCCCGTGAGCAGGGAGCCCAATTAGGGTCTGGATCCCAGGACCCTGAGATCATGACCTGAGCCAAAGGCAGGCACTTAACAGGCTGAGCCACCCAGGTGCCCTCTAGTAACCTAATTCCTGTTCTCACTTATCTTTTACCATTTTCTTCTCATTTGAAGTTAAGAAAGATTTTCTATTAAGAAAAACTAAGAAGCATATCGTATTGTTGTTAACATTGTGATGTGAAACCACATTTAAATCAGCACCTTGTTTTTCTGAGACAGTGTATGAAATACAACTTTTGGTTTAGGAAAATAGCTCAAAATTATTACATATGTTATTTTTTTCTTTCTTTTTTTTTTTTTTTACATACGCTATTTCAAATTCTTCTTTAATAAGCAAGGTATATTTTTTAAAATTAAAAATCTCCAGGAGATGATAATAAGATGCCATAGAATAAAAATATTTGCATCATTGCATGTAATTTTAATGTAAGACCTCTAGTAGTTAATAAGCTTCCCTCCCCCTACACACACAACCAAAAAATAAACACAAGAACCTTGGTTCTTTCCCTAACATTTGAAAGGGAAGACAAATCTTTAAAAGCATATATAAAATAACTATGCCTTCATTCTTTTCTATTCACTTTTCAGCCTGAGTGAATACTAGATTAATTCCAACTTTTCTATTTTTAACATTCCTCTACAACTTTTTTAGGGGTGCCAGGGTGACTCAGTCGGTTAAACATCCGACTCTTGGTTTCAGCTCAGGTCATGATCTCAGGGTGGTGAGATCAAGTCCCGAGTGGGGCTCTGCACCCAATGAGGGGTCTGCTTGGGATTCTCCCTATGGCCCTCCCTGCACTACACTCTCTCTCTCAAATAATTTTTTTTTAAAGGGAGAGAACTTCCTTTTTATTTTACAAATCAAAGGAGAACTCCTTCCTTCTCTTTCTTTTCCTGCCTTAGATTTCCACCTTGTGGCAGCTGCTCAGTTGCAGGTATGCCCAAGTAGCTATTCTCTCTGTTTCTGGGGGATAATTCATTGGTGACAGAGAATATCTTTAAAACCTGGCCATCTTCTGTTTTCCTTTGGCTGCCTTGAATCTGCATTCTAGCTTTGCATTTGGAGTTACAGTAGAGCCCCAGTGAATCATGGACCAATTTGTCCTTTACCATTTGACTTCTATCAAAAGGAAAACAAGTCTTGGAATAATACTGGAATAAATATTCCTTGAGGGGGCAGGGAGAAGGAATGGGAGAATCTTGAGTAGCTAAAAAGTAGCTAAAAAGCTGTTTTCTTTGGATATAGATTTCTGCAGATTTGTTTATGATGAACCAGTTTCATTTTTACACCTTGTATTTTTTAGGGGGAAATACTTCCCAATTCATCAGATTATAAATCTTCACTCATAGCACTGACTGCTCATAATTGGCTATTTCGCATATCAGCAACTACTGGAAAAGTCCTTGAGAAAATATATCTTGCCTCATATTGCAAATTCAGGTATATACTGTGATTTTGATACTCAAATTTTATTAAAATATATAAATATATATACAAATTTGAGACTTGTGGCCCAGGAAATTTCAAGGTTTTTTTTGTTTGTTTGTCTTTAAGTTTGTATATCTGGATCTCAATTTATAAACCTTTCCTCTTTTTCTCTTCTTAGTATTACATTTGAAGATCTGAGGATATAGACCCTTTATCATTTATTTTTGTATCACTCATAAGTAACTAACCTTGGCAGATATCTCTCACCCCCCCCTTTTCAAATTTCCCTTCTACATATAGTATTTTATATGTTCTGCGAATAGTATTTTATATGTAGGTTACATTTCACAATAGGTTTTCCTGAAGCCTAGTCTGTTTCAGTTAAATCACCTGCCTAGTATAGTCTAAGAACAGTTGTTGTTTTTTTTAAGTGATCTCTACACCCGATGTGGGGTTCAAACTCATGACCCCAAGATCAAGAATTTGATTCTGACTGGGCCAGCTGGGTGTCCCTAAAAACTCTTATTTTAATTTAGTAGTTTAATATATTATTTATAGACATTTTGGGAGGGAATATATGTATGTAGACTATGAAAAATAACATTTTTAATGCTTTTTGTAATATTAATGTCCATTTTAAAGTAGGAATGATCTTTCGTTTTCTAAGTTTTGAATACTGTTTCATCAAACACAATTTTTATTTACTGACACTCTAGAAGGATTAAAATTAAATATATATATGTATTTTTAATAGGAATATATCCATATAAGCATGTAGAGGGAATTTTTAAGTTACTTGTTTTTTAAAATAAATGACTTTGCTTTTATAATTTAAATAAAGAACTGTTTATTTATGAAATATCTATTTTATCTTGGTTATAAGGAAACTTAACCAAATGAATAACCTTCTCTTCATTATTTTACAAGATACCTGAGCTGGGACACTCCTCAAGAAGTCATTGCAGTCAAGTCAGCTCAAAACAAGGGCTCAGTATTGGCCCGGCAGGTAAGACATATTTAAATATCAATAAATAAATATTTAAACATCAATAAGATGAGGAATTTGTTTCCAGAGGAAATTGGCTGCAAATTTATTAGGAAAGAACTAATCATCTTGGATTCTTGAAGAATGGTATAAAAGTTAAGAAATGGTATAAAATTAAGAAATACCCTTTAAGCCACTTTAGGGAAGTATAACAGATTATTTTACATTCCATAGTGGAAAGAAATTGACAGAACCTGTTCTTCAAAGTAAGGGCGCTTTTTCATGCAGAGAAATCACTCAAGCTTTTAACTATTGATAATTTTTTCTCATTTCATATAGACATGTCAGTGTAATTGTACTTTCAGATGATGTGACTATGATAACTGTGTCTTTTGATTAGGCTCTTTATTATTAGAATTCCAATTTATAATATAATTTATATTATGTTAATATAGCAATGTATAATAAAGCAATATATGATATTTATCAGAAGTGTATATTTATTTATAATATAGAAATGTTTTAGGGGCACCTGGGTGGCTCAGTGGGTTAAAGCCTCTGCCTTTGGCTCAGGTCATGATCCCAGGAGCCCTGCATCGAGCTCTCTGCTCAGCGGGGAGCCTGCTTCCCCCTCTCTCTCTGCCTGCCTCTGTGCCTACTTGTGATCTCTCTCTCTCTCTGTCAAATAAATAAATAAATAATCTTTTTAAAAAAAGAAAAGAAATGTTTTATTATGCATTTAAGTGTTTTTGTTGTATAGTATAGTATATATGTTTTGATGCTAAGAAATATTTACTGTTAATGTTTATTTATTTTTATTTTTTTAATTTTTTAAGTAGGCTCCACAGGATGTGGAGCCTAATGCGAGCCTTAAACTCATGACCCTGAATTCAAGACCTGAGCTGAAATCAGGAGTCAGACACTTAGAGCCACCCAGATGCCCCTATGTTTACTTTTATGGATTTTTATGTGTATGTGCATGTGCATCAAAGGGCTGAAGGTTTAATGGACATATTTTTAACATGTATGCTTTCCTGTTTAAGTAAATTTGCAATGTAGATAAATGTTTTCAATTCGTGCAAACATCCACATAACTGTATGCTAGGACAGATGGATGCTTTCAGCTCATGAAAAGAGTGTTTCTAAAATTCTTTTGAGAGCTGCCTGTAATTTAATCTTTCCTTTTAGGCAGGCATTCAACATCCTGTTTTGCTGTACCTTGCAGTGTTCCATGTTTTACCTTTTTCACTCATAGGGATTCTGGAGATCAACAAGAAGGTAAGAACTTACTTCTTATTTGACTGCAATATTAATTTCTTGATAAAAGATGGGATGTCAGTATATGTTTGTTTTTTAGGTGTTTTGATTGCAAATATTCCCCTGACTGTAAAAAGCTTTCTGAACTAGTTTGTTTCATAGCAAAATTCATGAGAATGTTTCATTTAGGAAGAAAGCCTAATCATCCTTTCATCTTTCTGCATGTTCTTATGCTTTTCAAATGGATAGTATTGAATACCTTTGGTGTCATTAACAAACCACTACTTTATAAAATTATGAAATGAGTAAGGTGTTTTTTTCAGAGGGATATTCCAAAGCTTGTTAAAATGACCATTAGGAAGATGAAAAGCTGGAATAAAATGAATCATTTTAATTGCAAAGTATAGATCTAAAATTTGTTTTATGTTACATAAACAAGACCTGTAATTAAATACGTGAGTTTTCCAACTTGTTCAGTTATAGGTTTTATTCTTGACATTTCTCTTGATTTATGGTATGTTATATGGGAAGAAAGAAAGGACGTAGTTCCTTTGAGTAAAAGAATCAATAGCCTCCTACTTTCCATTAAAAAATTGTTACTTAGTCTAGGCGGAGAGTTATTTATTGGTCTATTCTAGTAGTCTTTAATTAAGCACCTCAAGTATTACTGAGGTCAGATCTTCATGGTCCACTAAGAGTCACTAGCAAATAAGATGAACATATTAAAAAGAAATTTTTATATGCATAGTATACTAAGCTACATGAAGGTGAATGAGTAGTATCAGTTGCTTATTCTTTGTATTGTGCCAGGCTCTTAGAGTAGTTTATAACTTTGTAACATATAGTGGGTTCAACTAGGAAGGTAAGCAGCTTCCCAAATCCTAAGTAAATGGAGAAGCTGGAATTAGAACCTAGATTTGACTCCAAAGTATGAACCAAATTTTAAAATAGAGTGGCTACTTTATTAGAGCACTCATTATTTGAAAACATGTTTGAATTACACAAGTCCTCCTTTTCAAAGTGGGAAACAAAGATCAGCAAATAAAAAAATCATGAATTAGTCAAGATTGAAGCAAAGCATAATTATCTAAGAGATGACAAGAGACACAACTTATGAATTTAACTATTTTCTTTTTGCTTGTGGATTGAGTAGTTATGTGTCCTTATTATAGTCTATAACAGGAATGAACACTTAACTAAATCATAAATTGTTTTTATTTATTCCTAGATGCCTATGATAATCACTGGAGGGATTTGGTTTTGATTAGGGTTCGTTGGAATTGAAGCGTATCTTCCACTTCCCATGTATAGAAGACTACCCAGGGTCCAAGCCCAATATATACTTTAAGCTAGTTATTGGGGTAGTAAATCTTCACTAAATAATTTGTGTTGAGTAGAAACAGAAACAGATTTCCACTTAATTTCCACTTGTCCTTTCATTGCTGTGAATATTTGTCTATGTTGGGTTTTGTTAAATATTAAAATAGGCACAGAATCAAGTTATTTTATCAGAGCTCTGTGGAGGACTATGGCAGGATCCAGTGCATAGAACAAAAACAGAAAGGAAGCAAAGAGCCAAAGCCTTACTCAAGGTTAGCCAGGCTAAATGTCTCTATAGGTGCTTGCTTGGGCTTTAACACGTTTGGTTTTTATATGACCAAAAAATTAAGCGGTATTAGATATTTAAAGAACAAAGTAGTGATAAAAATATGGAGTTGGCTGTTTTTCACTGTAAGTACTTTCTTAGTACTTAGATCCAATCTTTTCACTTTTAGGTAAAAAATAAGTCTCTTTATGAATAACATTTTAGCATGAAGAATGGGTCCCTATATTTACTCTACCGCATATATCCTGCAGGGTAGAATTAGATGGTCTCAGTGTATGCCGATGTCCACGGGGAATAGACTATGTTATTAAAAGATATTGACAAAACTGTATAGCGAATGGATGAAGCAAGTGAATGCTGCTGAATCATTTTGAGGGTTAAGTGCTGCACCCCCATTAGTGCTGCACCCCCATTAGAGCTCCTGTTCAAGACTCTAGTGGCCTACTACCCTAATGACATCTTAACTTCAAGTCTCTAAATTATAATTAAGTTATAATGATAGGAGCAGTGTTGTGGTGGTGACCCGAATATTAAGCAACTGCCCAAACCACTGTGAACACTCAGAGGATTGGCCTTCTGGTCTTTTCTCAGGTGATATCTACCTTTCCCCTCAGATTTTCGGGAACGTTACAGATGCTACCTTGTCTCATGGAATACTGATTGTGATGTACAGCTCAGGACTGGTCAGACTCTATAGCTTCCAAGCCATCACTGAACAGGTAGAGAAGACTGAAATTTGCCATATTATAATATCTCGAGGTTTGGACTGAGGTATGATTTTTTTTTTAATGAAATGCTTTTAGAGTAAGACAGTTGTATAGATTTCAACACTACAAAACTGTACAAATGCAGAAAGAGTAACCTTTAAAAGAGGGGAGGGAAGGTAAACAGAGAGGCCCTCAAGTCAGTGAAGATATTTTCTCTGTCATATACATGTGAATTTGACTTTTTCTTTCTTCAGACAGCAAATAAATAGGTGCTAAAGACAACATTTTTGTTTTGTTTTGTTTTTAGTTCATGCAACAGAAACTTGACTTAGGGTGTGCATGCAGATGGGGTGGGACTGCTGGAACTGTAGGAGAGGCTCCTTTTGGCATTCCTTGTAATATTAAAATCACAGGTATGGCTACTATGTAGCATTTTTTTCACCTTAAAAAATAAGTGGTCATATAAGTATTTATTGTAATCATCCAGATATTTTCTCATAATTTAATTATAAACTCAATTCATTTTACTTCTCTACAGCATATTCCTTGCTATTGAATAGATATTATCAAAATCTATCAGTTATTCATTAAACTGAAGGCCTGGGGATACTGAATCTCATTTGGCTTTTAATTAGGGGAAGGTGAAACCCAACATCACTGATAAGATAAATGCGGATTAAAATTATCATAGGATAGATCTTTTCAGATTCTCAAATATCAAAAAGTTATATAACAGGGTTGTTAAAAGTATAGAAATATATAAGAATCTAACAGTATATTCATTTATTGTTGGGGTCCTTTGTGGAGAACAGTTTGTCATTGTGTACCGAAGCTTTAAATGTATATACTCCTTGAACAATTACATGCCTAGGAATTAATACCAGATATATTCACATGTGTACAAAATGACAGATGTACAAGTACAACATTCTTTCTAATAGCAAATGATTGGAAATAATGTGTACATTGATAGGTGACACTAATATTATCTCATTGTTTTGCTGTATCATAAATTTAATTGTTTTTTTATATTCATTTTTTTCATAAATCTCATTGTTAAAAAGAAATTTTTTTTTGCATTGGTATAGAGCAGTTCCTAATATATATTACTAAGTGAAAAAAGGAGTATAAAATTGTATGTAGAAAGCTTCATTTGTATAAAGAATTCATATTCACACGTTAAAAGTGTACATATAAGCATATGCATTTAGATTTGCTTGAAATATATGAAAGGGCACCCAAAAACCTGATAAACATCAGTTACCTCTGAGGGATACAAATGAAAGGAAGACTTAGTTTTCATTATATATCTTGCGATACTTTTTGAATGTGGTGCTTATGTTGTGATTCCTTGTGTATGCATGTACACACATAGCTTCTTGAAATTTTAAGAACTTGACATATACTATTTTATTGATGAACTCTAAACTTGTTGAGCCAATTCACTGCTTTGGACATGTAGGTTGTTTTTAATTTTCTGTGATTACAGATAATATGAGAATATTCCTGTAACTATTAGTGATTCTTGCCTGAACCAGTTACGTCATTTGGGGTGGCAGAATGATTCTGTCATTCCTTCTACCTTTAATAACTGACATTTTTCTATAAAGAAAAACTTTCATTTGTCACCTAGGGATGAACTATAATTCCTCCTAAAAAGTCAAAGTAAATACTTATTCCTTCTCTTTAATTATCAATTTTTGAGCAAGGAGTTGGTGTTATAGTTACTTCCAATGGTGGCAAAATTTTTTAGAGGTCAGCACACATTCATAATCAAAAAAGACTCAAGGATTTTTATTTATTCAAAATTACATAGTTACAGTCATTATTCTTTTTTTTTTAAGATTTTATTTATTTATTTGACAGAGATCACAAGCAGGCAGAGAGGCAGGCAGAGAGAGAAAGAGGAGGAAGCAGGCTCCCTGCTGAGCGGAGAGCCCTATGCGGGGCTTGATTCCAGGACCCTGGGATCATGACCTGAGCTGAAGGCAGAGGCTTTTTTTTTTTTTTTTTAAGATTTTATTTATTTATTTGACAGAGAGAGAGAGATCACAAGTAGGCAGAGAGGCAGGCAGAGAGAGAGAAGGAAGCAGGCTCCCTGCTGAGCAGAGAGCCTGATGTGGGGCTCTATCCCAGGACTCTGAGATCATGACCTAAGCCAAAGGCAGAGGCTTTAAGCCACTGAGCCACCCAGGTGCCCCTACAGTCAAATTCTTAATGATGTTCAAATTGCCCTAAATTTGGCCAATGAGAACTCCATGTTGACATACCTCAATAGTCTTTGAGAATTTCCCTGCTTTCTGGAACAATAATATATCCCAGGTTTATCTTTTACTTTCCTTGTCCTAGATCTGACAAGAAGCCATTTTAGTAGAGAACATTATCATTGACTGCATTAGTTTCCTAGGGCTGCTATTAACACCACAGACTGATAGCTTTAAAATTTAATCTCTTATGGTTTTGGAGGTTAGAAGTCTGAAAATAAGTTGTTGGCAGAGACAACCTCTCATACTCTAGGAAAGAATCCTTCTTTGCCTCTTTAGCTTCTAGTTTGTTGCCCACAATCCTTGGCATTTCTTGGTTTGTGGCAGTGTAACTCCCATTTCTGCCGGTTCTTATAAGGCCTTCTTTACTTTGGGGTTTAGGACCCACTCTTATCCAGTATTACCTGTGCAAAGACCCTGTTTCCAAATAAGGTCACCTTCACGGATTATTAGGGGTTAGGACTTTGACTTATCTTTTTGAGGGACACAGTTCAACCCACAACACAGACCAAGATCTAATTGTGCTCAATGCAATTGGTTGTCTTTATTTTTTGGTGAACAGTAAAACAAAAATTCATTAGTTCATTCTCATATTTCCAATTTAATTGTTCTTTGATTTTATATTTGTATTTCTTTTGGCTCCCACTGAACTTCTTGATTCCTAATAAAATTTTATTTTAGTATGTATGTGATAATCTTAAAATTGCCGTATCAGCGCTACTACTAAAAACTATAGTGTGAAGGTTAAGATTTCTATACCGTTGCTTTTGTCCTTCATGTACAGCCCAATAAGTGTACTATAGAGTAATGTGTTCAAAGATTATTTGAAATTATTTTTCTATATGATTAGATTACCAATTTTATGTAAATAGATTCAATTGTTTTAGTTTGTTTTTAATTTTAGGTTTTTCCCTTTCGATTTTATTCTTAAAGTTGAAAATGTGTATATTTCAAAGGTCAAAAAAAGATATTGTCTGAGAAATTTTGCTTCCATACATAGTCCTTTTATTCTCTTACTTCCCTCCCCCTACCCCACCCTGCCCTTATAATTAATCATTATTTTTGGTTTCAAGGTATCCTTCTATTGTTTGTTTTATAAAAATAAGCAAATGTGTGTATGTATTCTATAAATGTTACCTTCTTTCTTATACCAAATGTGGTTTATCATATACTCTGTTATATACCTTGTATTTTCACTTAACGTGTATCTAAGTTTTTTAAACTTTTTTTTTTTTTAAGATTTTTATTTATTTGACAGAGAGAGACAGAGAGAGAGGGAACATAAGTAGGGGGAATGGGAGAGGGAGAAGCAAGGGAGCAGGAAGCCCAATGCGGGGCTCAATTCCAGGACCCTGGGATCATGACCTGAGCTGGAGGCAGATCCTTAATGACTGAGCCACCCAGGTGCCCCTAAACATTTTTTTAGTAGAAGAAATACATAAGATTGTCTACCTGTTTTTCTTATTGAAATAAAATTGATACATATATATATCATTTGATTAGTTTCCAGTGTACAGCATAATAATTCAGTTTTTCCCAGGACAAGTCATCTCACACTTGCCAGTGAGTCTTCATAATTAGTATATTACTAAGGCTAGACATCAGGCAAAGAGGGATTCTTTTCTTTTTTTTTTTTAAAGAGGGATTCTTGATGGCTTTATCCCTTAGCCATATTTGTCCCAGAAACTTCCTCTATAGCTGTAAAATTACAAATAGAGACTTTAGCCAAGCACGCAACGGCCACCTTTAACCAAACCCAACATGTAGTCACCCACAAATTTGAAAGGTGGCCCTCCAAAACCAGATGGGCCTTGACATCCTGACTGTAACTCAAGAAAAAACTTATACTAATATTGAGACTAAATATTTTGTATATATCCCTGATGACTTTAACATATCCATAGTTTTAGCAGATACACACATTATATATATATAATAATACACAAATTAAAGCAGTGTCTGTCTCCTCTAATTCTCTCAGTGATTGGATTTCTTTCTGGTTTAGCAGAAATGGATAGTCTTGGTGGAAAACACTTCTTTTCCTAGCTATGATAATAATTATGCTAGGTTTCTTTCTTTCTTGAGGGAGCTATTGTTATTACATGCTCTGCATAAGTATGTCAGATAAATTATCTCAGTGGAAACTGTAGGAAGCATCTCATTCTTATGATGAGACCTCATGAGCGCCTCCAATGCAAACAATCTGCCACTAGGGGCCCTTCATTTAATGAGATAGCTCAGGATTTTTATGCCTATTAGTAGGTAGGATCTATAATCTTTTTCAGCCTGAAGAAGCTACAGAACATGAGACTTTCACTCTTCAAAACCCCTTAAGAATTAGGAGGATAAAAATCTTATAGTAGGGAATGAGAGAGAAACTGAAGGGGACCCAAAGAGAAAAGGCTGCTTTTTTCCTTTGCTTCTTTTCCAGTTTCTATTCATGCTAGGACCTGCACCCCTACCCCACTTTACACATGCCTTATAATGCAAATAGTACATGTCCTCCTTGTAAGGGACAAAGAGTTAATGATTCTCTAGAATAAGTAACATCTAAGGAAGGACCAGGTGAGAATGACTGGATGAAGCTATCATATGTGCATTCCAGGCCACTGGAGCTAGACAGCTCCATGCCAAGACCCCTTGACTCCAAGGAATAACACCTGAGCCCTCTTCTTTGTTCTAAATGGTTCCTGGATGCCGGAGAGGACACATACGCCAGACCACCATCATCAGTAAAAAACCCCAGACCCCAAAGATGAGACTCATGCTCCGCTCCTTTCCAAGTCCCATGGAGTGTCTGTCTGTATCTGCTCGTTCTATATCTTCAATAAACTCTGCTTTCACCACAAAAAAATTTATTTTTGTATACACTACTAAGTGATATGTAGTGTAAATCTGCATGAATCCACAGTAAATCTAATTACCATTTATCACCATACGGTTGACCCCCTTCATCCATTTCACACACCCTTCAGCCCCTTCCCCTCTGATAACCATCAGTCTGTTTTCTGACTCTATGAACACCTATAAATAATGCTGCAATGAACATAGGGGTGCATATTATCTTTCCAAATTAGTGTTTTCATTTTCTTTGGGTAAATACACAGTAGTGGAATTGCTAGACCATATGATAGTTCTATTTTTAATTTTTTGGGAAAGATTTCATTTATTTATTTGACAGAGCACAAGGTGAGGGGAGTGGCAGGCAGAGGGAGAAGCAGGTTCCATGCTGAGCAAGGAGCCCAGTGCATGGCTGGATCCCAGGACCCTGGGATCATGACCTGCGCCAAAGGCAGATGCTTAACCAACTGAGCCACCCAGGGGTCCTCTATTTTTAATTTTTTGAGAAACTTCCATCCTGTTTTCCATAGTGCCTGCACCAGTTTGCATTCCGAACTGCAGTGTCTGAGGGTTCCCTTTCCTCTACGTCCTGTTGTCATTCTTTTTCTTTTCGATGATAGACATTCTAACAGGTGTGAAGCAATATCTCACTGTGGTTTAAATTTGCATTTGTCTATTATAATCCTATATTTTAAAATTGTAGAAAAATCATATCCTATTATAGCCATTCTTTTATAAACCATACAACATTTTGCACAATTTATATTAGAACTCTGAAGTATCATTGCTTGACCTTTCACAGACTCAGAGCATTATAATAATTATTATTTTCTTTTTAGTGCCTCTCTTTCCACAATCTAGCTAGTAGGAGCCCCTTTTGTTGGTTCTCTTATTCTTTTAACACTACACTGACATCCTTGTAAATATCCTTTATAGCAATACTGGATGGTTCAGACCTATCCTAAAATTTCCTCACTACAAAACATGGAATCAGCTATTCTCAGAATTTCTAGGACCCTCTCATCACTCCTTGGCCTTTTGGCTAAGATCAAATGTAGAATTTCTAGGACTCTTTAATTGAAAATAGTATTAGAGATCAAAATTCAGGCTCTTGAGGTTAGTGGAGACCCATTAGAATTGTGATGAACAGAGTCCTGCTGTTACTTTGGGGCCATTTTTAGCAACTGCTGAGAAAAGCCTTTCTTTATAAATACATCTTTTTGGATTGACTTATTTTTCCTATTGTTCATACCTATTTTATATTCTCTACGACATACCTACTTGAAACTTTAACTGCAAATTCAAACTCTAATTGTATTTTTTTATTTTTATATTTTTTTTCCTCATTCACCATCATTTGATAGCTACCATATTATCACATATGATGTTTGTACTTCTTTCATAATTTACTTACTGATTTTTTTTTGCCCAGTTTTCTGTTGGGTTCATATTTTTCTTATTAAAAAGACTCCTTTATATATTAAGAATATTACTCTTCTCCTAAAAAGGTTTTTAAGAAAAAAGCACTTTAAGTATGCTTAATATGCTTATACTTATCTCTTTCTCAGGATTGTCCATTTGTAAATTCACTTTTCATTATTTTTCTATGTATAGCACCAAGTAGTAAATTGTCCTTATGAAGAAGCCTAATAGAGTCAATGCTTCTGTAGTAACATGTGACTCTTGAGTGAATGGTCTTCCTATGGCAAGCCTCTTTACTGACAGTGATGGCCTCATAACCAAAGAGTATACTCTTAAGGTAGAGGGTTAAAAAAAAGAGTCCTAGATTAACCACATATTGAAAGACTGTGTGCTTTGTGGTGTTTCCCAAGGACTGCCCAAATGGTATTCTGGTCTTCTAAAGCCATAGTACCTTCAACTTCTGCATTTCTCTAAGAGTACATCTGTTTCACTCCACTTAAACTTAGTTGTCATCAAGAAGACTAAGAAGCACCAACAGATACCTCTTTTATGGTGTCAGTCTTTAAATGACAGTAACTGACTAAATGTATCTAAACTAGTTAACTTGTCTAAAGATGATACTACTAATGGTGGCTACCTTTTAATAAAGCTTTTGCTATGACAGGACCTGTCCTAAGTGGTTACATTCATTATGACTAATATCACTTCTACACTGGAAATCTTAAGACTTCTCTGATAAAGTTTGCTAAGTGTAACCTGCTAGTCTGGAAGATCTCTTCCTCACATCTAAGGGAATTATTAGACTTAATTACCTATTAGGATTATAATGAGTGTTGCAAATAGTATCTAACCCAGAGTCTGAGACATACATGCCTAGTAAATAGCAACTCCTTTTATAAGGTGTACTTTGCCATTTTTTTCCCATCATGGGCACCTTAAGCTCACTTTTTATCTCCACTTAGTTGCAGGTCACACATACTCTGAAAACAGATGTCTAGATTTTGACCTCATAGCAACATTTGTTTCCTACCAGCTTTCTCTTTTCTTAGCAATCAGCCTCTTTCCTGGTTATATTTTATTTCCTGAACATAGTAATTTTTCATTAATGGAAATTCACTGATGGTGCATGCAAAGAAGGGTTGAATTGAGTTTATGAATGTTCCAAGGCTACCACAATGGAGAAAATTAATAAATTCCTTTTGCCCATCTCTGCAGACACACCACCACTGCTCTTTGAGGTGTCCTCCCTGGAGAATGCTTTTCAAATTGGAGGCCATCCTTGGCACTACATCATCACACCTAATAAGAAGAAACAGAAAGGGGTTTTCCATATTTGTGCCCTGAAAGATAACTCCTTGGTAAATCATAAGTAGTCAAACTTTTTAGTAGTAAATTTGTATCAGAAATTCTTTATTTTCTACTTCTGTAATAAGAATTCCTAAGAATTAGTTTTTGTTTGTATTATTTATTGGTAAACAGTGTTAGATACAGAAGGATACAAAGAATATAACAAACACTTGTGTGTACTACCAAGAACTTAAAAGCATTGAGATTCGAAAATTTTTAGAAACCAAAGATTTCTTATGGGATCTCTGCAAAACATTTCTGAAGCTCCATAGTGGAAATTATTGATAGAATATGTTCAGGCTGCTTCTGAAATTGCTGATGCAATGTGTGGTTGGTTCTGTTTTGTCATCATTTGGTACTGCTAGCTTCCCAGAGCAGATCCAGGTAGAACCCTGTTGGTCACAATGTAAGCATTGAAACATTGAATTTTCAAGAAGATTATTAAGTTACTTATGGCAGAATAGGAAGAAATGATACGTGGTAAGACCATAGAAATTTCTACCCCTTGAATTAATTTTCTTTTTGAAAGTGATTTACACATGATTTATAATTTAATTTAATTTAATTTAGTTCAATTTTTTGAGGGCCTAATGTGTGCCAGGCATGGCTGCATACATATTCTCTTCCCTCAAGTTGCTTATGCTCTTGAAAACACACATGTAGTTAAATAAGATTAAGAGCAAAAGAACAAGTGCACTGGGAGTGGTGGAGGGGTTCCCCTTTGCTTTGTATTGCTGAGTTAGTGTAATTTATTTCTGGAATATCAAACATATAGGTTCAGCTAATTCCACACCCATCTCTTCCAGGATCACGCTCAGTCACTGTTGGACTCAGTGGCTTTTAGTCACAGGCCACCTTTCACCACACCAAAGATCAACACAATCTTGGGTCCAGTTACCTATTTCCTTTGATGTCACTACCAGGGAACACTGTGTATAGTGTCTTATAGTTTTCTTTTTTGGGGACATTGTCCCCTTTCATTTTTTCATTTACCCATCACATGTAGCAGCTCCTGTTTGCCCCAGCCCAGTGACATCTTCTTTTAGAGTGGCCTCTCTAGGGACCGTTTCCCGGCATGACAAGTCTGTGATTTGATTGTTCACCTCTCAGCCAGTGAACATTTTTCAGCCACCAGTATCTGTCACATCTCTCTTTCACTTAACTTTTCTATCCAGTCAAACCCTGTACGATTCACATTCTGGATATTTAGTGCATATTCTTTTTATAATAGAACTGATGATACATATTTGTGTGTGTGTGTGTGTGTGTAAAATGGCCTCCAAGATTTATATCAAGCATGCCTGTCAAGTACTCACCTTCTGTAATAACTGATAACATCTAGTCATATCTATATTTCAACATATTCATGAGTAATTGCCGAATCCAGAGGAAGTTTTCAATCCTTTTGCCAGACAGCTTAGATGTAGTCACATTAACTTAAGGATGCGTATGCCCATTACTTCCCCACCTGTCAGTCAGAAGAGTAGGTAACCCACAAACACATGCAGCCAAACTGAAGAATTTAGAAAATATTTCATAGCTTTCTATTAAACTGAGGTTTAAAATCTAGCATTCCAGCACATAACAAAAACTACAGAGGCTGGTAATAATGCTGCCTTATATTCAACACAAAAAGAGACAGTATTTCTTTTGCATGTTATAATAATTACAATAAAGGGAATTGTCTAAGGAAAGATGTGTATAGTATGTACATGTTTTATTTTAAACAAAGGGGCATCCAGAGCTAATATCATCTTGGACACATTAATTTCAGTGGTTTCAACCATGGTGTTTAAATTGATTTCCTTATATGTATAATGTAATAATTACCACCATTCCTATTAGAAATTATTAGAATACTTATAAAAATTCCTGAAAAATTAAAACTCACTAATATAGAAAATGTGTTAAAATCCATTTTTTTAGAAAGCGTGGCATACAAGCACTTAGTGACATAGCCCTCACCTACTTCTCTAATCATATTTTCTTTTGTAGGAGCCAAATTAAAATTTTCATTCATCTGTACACATGCACATGTTACATGGATTAACATTTCTGTGTTTTGTGTTTTGGCATCTCTTCTTTTTAGCCATTTTCTGCTCATCCTTTAAGGCTTAGTTTAAGTTCTGTTTTTTCTTCTGATATTCTGCTCACCTGAGCTGGATGCTTGAAAATATCCTGTGCATGGCTTGATTACTTTGTTTTCTACGCTATCTTTTTGTTTGTTCATTTTTGTTTTTGTTTTTTACATTGTCTTATTTCTGTTATGTTTCTGCCTCCCTTCTTGATTATGAGCTTTTTGAAGGCAAGAGGTACCCCATGTGAGGTACAAACACCTACTGCGATACTTAAAACATGTCCTGTCAGTATGTGCTAATGAAATTAATAAGTTAATATTTGAAAAATTTGTATCTAATAGGAAAGGTGGTGTCACTTCATTTTACATTGGAGAAATTAAAGAAATTAAATGAAATCAATGTATCCATGCTGGTGTTAGTTCCCAGTGCTCCTGTCTATAAGGTAAAACATTTATGTACATATGTGATCATATAGCCTGGAGGTATCTTTTTCTTTATCTTAATGTCTAAATATCTTACCATGAAATAAATCTCTACTTGCCTAAAAGGCTGAGCAGTATTAGACCATTTCTCCATTATTAGAGGTTTATATCTGACTTATCCAAAGAGATTATATGACCTGTTTCTGAGATTTGGGGTTGGGGTGCCTGTTTATCTTTGTGTTAACCACTCCTTTTGACAGTTTATTGGGGATAGGCAAGGGAGGAAGTTAAAGGGAACTGTGTGTGCAATATTTGTACAGAGCTATATCATGGAACAAGTCCTTGGACCTCAGAATCAGAGCAGCTGTTTAGCACATGTAAAACATCGAGCAAATGATTCATCCTTTTTGTATATCAGTTTCCTCTTCAAAGTGGGGATAATAATATATGCTTTGAATGTTATTAAATGAGGTGACTAAAACATTTACTGCAGTGCCTGACGCAAATTAAATGCTTGAGATATGATTACTGTTAAGTTATTATTTGTGAGGCAGATTGTATGGTACAGGGTAAATATTCTGGATTTCTCAAGTAAGAATGGCTTTATTCAATTCTCATACATATCCCAGTCCAACTGTTGATATTTCCTCTTCCTTGTACCTTTGATTTACTGATCTGTAAATGAAGTTAGATTTGAAAACTTATTTTCCCCTAATCTCTATTTTCAATATTTTTACCCAACTTCAGGCAAAAAATGGGATCCAAGAAATGGAATGTTGTTCTCTAGAATCTGACTGGATCTATTTTCATCCTGATGCTTCTGGTAGAATAATACATGTCGGCCCAAATCAGGTCAAGTGAGTATTTTTATTCATTACTTTAAAGTGAAGGGTAGCTTTTAGAAGCATTTATTGGCATGTTTATTTTTGCCAGCCAACTGTTGACTCAATTATAGAAATCATTAGCTTGTTATACGTTGTTTCCTCAGGGACTGGCATCTAGAAAACTATTCTTTCAGCCTCATCATTACTCTTTGTAGACATTAAATTTAAATAAATTCTTTGATGGATGATATATGGGTAAAAGGAGATTCAGATTGGCTTGTCCTCATCATGTTTTGATTCTCCAGGATTAAGGAGAGAAGTGATTTGTCTTTGTTCTAAAAGACGGCTTTAGAACAGGAGTTGTTTGAAGTAAACCTTGTTTTGCTTTGTTGACCCACATCTTGCATACAGTTGACCTTCCCTTCCTTGAAACATTCTTCATTTGGCTTCCCTGACACCACAGTTCTGAATATTTTCCTCCTTAATACCCTTTTATGTTCTTTCTCTTCTACCCAGACTTTAATTATTGGATGTCCTTAGGATTTAGACCCTATTTTCTTCTCACTCTTCATTCCCTTTCTGCATAATTCTGTTTATCGATTCTTCTTATTCTCTTGGCTTCATAAATACACCAAAACTCCAAAGTTTATCCTAGCTGAAACCTCCCATCTAAGCTCATGCCAGAAATCTGGAATTATTCTGAGCACTTTGTTATACTTTTTGTCTTTCATCCATACATATACATATATACTTGTGTGCATTTTCTTTCCCTCTCTCACACACACACCCATATATCCTTTGAGTCCTTTTTTTTTCCTTCTTCTTCTTCTTCTTCTTTTTTTTTTTTTTTTTTTGTTGTTGTTGTTGTTGTTGTTGTTGTTGTTCTTACTAAATATTTCTTAAATCAGCCTCTTTCTTCCCTTGGCCTGTTACCATGTTGGTCAGACCATTGCCATCACTAGCCTGGACAATAGTAATAGCCTACTTACAGGACTCCCAAGAATCCATTTTTGTACTCTTTAAGTCTGTTTTCTTCTCAGCAATGAGAGTGATTTTTAGAACTATTAACAAACACAAAAACCTAAACAAGTAGATTCTGCTTTAACCTTTTTATGGCTTCGTGTTCCTGAGATAAAGATCATTATACACTTAGCATGGTCTGAAAGACCCTCCTCCCACTCAGTTTATTTCAGTCATGCTATCTTTTCAGACAGTCAGGGATCTCTTTCCTCCATTTGGAGTCTGTTTCCCCTTCCTGTTCTCTTAATCTTAATCAATCCCTGTTAATCGCTATTCTCTTAATCCCTGTTCTCCTGATTTCTATTCATATTTTGTCCCCAGCTTAAATATCTCCTTTTCACAGAGTCCTTCCCTGATACCCCTCATTAGATTAGCTCCCCCATCTTATTTTCATACCAGCCACTGTGTTACCTTCCTCTAACACAGCAATTTTAATTAATTATTTGTTTGATTATCTGTTTAAATATCTAGCTTTGGAGTTATCAGCTCCATAATGAAAGGAAAAGAGTCTGTTTTGTGGACTATAACCCCAGCACTGAGCATAGCACTTAGTAGCACAGAGTAGGTACTAGTAAGTTGGTTGAATAAGAAAGACATTATCCGCTTTCTCTATTCCTTACGGTTTCATTTTAATTAGTTTACTTCTCTAGAAAGAAGATAAAGAAGATAAAGGAACTTAATTAAATAAGATTATGAACTTTTCTAAAAAGTCTTAAAAACTGTAGTTCAGCTTTAGTAAAGCTTGGTTTTAATGCTTATTGCCTACTCACGTTTTCTTTTTTCTTTCTTTTTTTTTTTTTTTAGAGAGAATAAGGGATGGGCAAAGGGAGGGTGAGATCTTAAGCAGGGTCCTCTCCCAATGTGGAGCCTGATGCAGGGCTTGATCTCACAACTATGAGATCATAGCTTGAGCTGAAATCAAGCGTTGGATGTTTAACTGACTGACCCACCCAGGTGCCCCATAACCCATTTTTAAAATTTTATTTATTTATTTATTTATTTGTTTGACAGAGAGAGAGAGAGATCATAAGGAAGCAGAGAGCCAGGCAGGGCGGGGGGGGGGGGAGGGAGCAGGCCCCCTGCTGAGCAAAGAGCCCGATGTGGGGCTTGATCCCAGGACCCTAAGATCCCAGGACCCTTCTACCTGAGTTGAAGGCAGAGGCTTAACCCACTGAGCCACCCAGGCACCCCACATAACCCACCTTTTTTAATAGTAGTTTGAGCTTAAGAAAATAAGGTCCAAATATACTGTACCCTTTTGCCAGGTTCTAGAGGATAGGCACTTTTAAACATTGGCATGAATTAAGATAACAAATTGAGTAATTTAAAATCTAATCTGATTTCTTTGCCTTTGGCAAACTCTAAGACTTCTGGCTTTTCTAGCCACGGTATCTACTCCTCCCTGCTATTCTCTTTACCTGTGTCTGAGACTTTAAGCTTTGGGAACATTGTGCTTTTGAAGCTTGTTAATGCTGTGAACAGATTTGTGTGGACAAATTATTTTCTTTTCTCTTCCTTAGTTGATCCATTAAGCCATTTGTACTCAGCTTGATCCATTAAGCCATTTGTAGTCAGAAAACCCAAATCTTTAAATATAATCCTACAATAAAAGTATTAAGTAAATTGGAGTTTTTAAATATTACTCTTTTATGAAAACTCTTAGTTTAGCTTCAGTTGCTTCCAGTCTGCCTTATAGTTAACTCTGAGTCATTGATATCTCATTCTATCTTCAGAAGTAGAAAATGCCAACATCTATTTTAATGCCACCGTTAAAACTGAAACCTTAAAGACCTATTGCAGGATGACAAAGATGAGGTCCTTTAGGGGAGCTTTCATTAAGCCAGCTTGGAAGATGGCTTAAGCTTGAGGAAGTGGCTTCATTATCTACATCAGGAATACCTATTGTCACAGGTTTTTCTGTTTAACAAAATCTGAATTTGACGTTTATAGACACTAAAGTGATCAGACATTGTTATTTCAGATTCCACAGGAGGAGACAAGAACTAACAGTTTTTCCTGTAATTTACATTTGTTGAGTTTCATTTCAGTAGTTCAACTTTGGTATTTTGATGATCTGTTGAGGTCTTAGGTTCTTTTTTCCCTTTTCAGAGTTCTAAAGCTAAATGAAGTAGAAAATAATAGTGCCCAGCATCAGATCTCTGAAGATTTTGTCATTTTGGCCAACAGGGAGAAGAACAAAGTAAGCCAGGAGTACTTTAAAATTCTTTGTGTATCACTTTCTATTTGAGAATATAGTATATAAATGTGTTTGTCTTTTAGTGTGCTGAAAAGAACAGCACAATAAAAATCTGGGTCTTTTGTCTGTGCGGGTAGCTGGTCTTAGCCCTGTGCACAACCGAGAATTAAAAAGAGCTGATTATATTGAGCTTAACTTTTGCTAATTTATCTGTTCCCTTTCTGAGTTTCTCTTTAGGTTTTTATTGATGAATTTTCAACCTTTGGGTTTAATTAATTGTGCAAACATACAGTAGGTTGGGGTAGATATGAATCTTTAAAAATCACATGCCATGCTTTAACTCCAAATAGTTCTTTCCCTTTAGTGTGCAAATTAAGAACATGAAGAGAATTATGCAGAGAGAAATTTCCAAAAGCAGATCCACTGTAGCATTGCTGTACTTATACTAAAGCAAAAATCAGAAGGGAGAGTGTATTTATTGTTTGTCTATTTTGGTATTTTATCCATTAATTTATTACGGTCAAGTATTTTTGCTAATTGGAGGATCAGAAATTTGATTTAGAATTTTCTCAGTAGAGGAAAGAATTGTGGATGTTGGATAAGAATTTGGTACAGTTTTGCTATTTATTGTACATAAAAGGACTCATCATATCTTTTTATTTCTCTCCATATGATAGAATGAAAACTTACCCACTGTTACAGCCTCTGGACGGGTGGTGAAAAAAAATTTTAACCTTTTGGATGATGACCCAGAACAAGAGGTATTACTTTAGCCAGAGATAACAAACCAAACTAGTGTGTACTAGCCCTGTGATTTTTAAATTATGCTTCCCAGACTCTGGGATAGGTGTTGGGGTGAGTAGTTCCATGCAGACTTCATTGGTAGGATTGTGCATGGTATTTCAACCAGTGCATCCCCATCATCCTATCTTCTCATACTGGAATTATTCATAAGATTATGTTTGCAAAAAGGTTCTTAGGACTGAAATAATTTGAAAAAAACTACTAGCTTATTGTTTTGTTAATGTGCACATTTATTAAATTTCTTAATAGAAAATACTTGAATTACATCCTGATGACTTTATGGCTTTTGCTTTATTTTTTACTTACAAGACATGGATATGTTTGTTAATGATTGTGGGCCAGGGGAGAAGGGTGTGAGGGTGTGATAAATCCAATCAGCCTCAAGCCTGAACTTGACATTGCCAATCACTGAGCTATTACATTTTTATCCTTTTCTTTTAAAGAGGAATTGCAAGTTCTTACAAAATCAACTGACAGTGATTATGCTTCAAATGTATAACCATTGCATGAATTCTGATCTGTTTGGAGCAGAAAACTGTTTGCTTGTGTGACCATTTCTTGGTGGAAACATTAGAGTAGGCTTCTAAGGATAGTTTCTGAAACTTTTTTAAAAAGGTTGGAGGTGGCGCACCTGGGTGGCTCAGTGGGTTAAAGCCTCTGCCTTCGGCTCAGGTCATGATCCCAGAGTCCTAGGATCAAGCCCCGCATCGGGCTCTCTGCTCAGCAGAGAGCCTTCTTCCCCGTCTCTCTCTCTCTCTCTGCCTGCCTCTTGCCTACTTGTGATCTCTGTCTGTCAGATAAATAAATAAAATCTTTAAATAAATAAATAAAAAAAAAAGGTTGGAGGTGACTCAGTATGTTGCTACTCTCAAAAAGAAATATATATATACGTACATTTGTGAATTATATAATGTATTATATATGTACATATTTTATAAAATATGTCATGTAAAATATATAATATAAAAAAATATAAAATAAATACATGTATATTTTTTGAACCATAGAAATCTATTAAGAACAAAGCAGAAAGCTCCCTGTAGATAAGCCATATTTAAGAAAGACATACTAAAATTTCTAAAAGATAGCAAAAAATAATTAACAAGGAGAAGGTGGTAGCGAAGAGAGAGATACTCTACATCGAGAGATTAGAAAACAAAAACGTTTAGCCTGTAAAAGAGAAGCTGAAAGGAGTTGGGACTAAAGACTATTAAAATCACTAGACCCAGGCAAGAAGTCTACTCTTTGAAGTTTGACCAAAGTAATATTAAGGCAAAAAATTAAATAGGAATCGTGTATAATAAAGCTCTGTAAATTTTTATATCATGGGTAGTAAAGGCAGAAAATATAAATAGATGAAAAAGAAGTTTGACCAAATATGAGTGAAGGTTTAGTATGTGGTGGTTCAAAGAAACTTGTTGTGCCTGCCAAAATGTCCCTTCCTGTGGTCCATCCCTGGATGGCTGCCATGGATCTGCTTCCCCTGTAAGGCTGCTGGAGTCCCAGGTTTACTTCCTTAAACAGAGTTTGAGGTTAGATTTTTTTCTTCCTTAAGACTTTACCATCATGAATCATTTCCAGCTAACATCTCTCATCCCAGTTCTATTCTGTGGGTTGGATTTCAGTTCCCAAATAATATTCTCCCTCAAATACAAGTGGCCATTTTTGCTTTCTTTTCTTTCTTTTTTTTTTTTAAGATTTTATTTATTTATTTGACAGACAAAGTGAGAGAGGGAACACAAGCAGGGGGAGGGTCAGAAAGAGAGAAAGAAGCAGGCTCCCTGTGGAGCAAGGAGCCTTATGCGGGGCCCAATGCGGGACTCAGTGCAGGGCTCCATCCCAGGACCCTGGGATCATGCCCTGAGCCAAAGGCAGACACTTAACGACTGAGCCTCACAGGTGCCCCATCATTTTTGGTTTCTTTAGGAAACCAAAAAACGTTGAAAGGGAAAAAAAAAAAGATGGCAAGTAGAGTCATAAATAGTATGTGATAGGCTATCAGTTCTTCTTAAAATGACTTGTGTTTTTCTGAGGAAAGATCCTTCTGACAAAGTGGGTCATTTTTAGGTTTCAGAACTGAACTTCATATTTTTTTTTTCTGAGCTTCGTAGATTTAGTCCTCTCTGGAAGCCAGTGAACACACACGTCAAAGGCAGTAGTTAAATACCTCTTTGAATTTGGAGAAGTTCTAGTTTGCTGTCATAATAGAGGAGTTCCATAACCCTTTGGCTGAGAGCTACATAGTCTTGGTTCTGTTAAAATCTGTAGGATACTGCTGCAGTCCTCAGAATCTTGGGACTTTACTAGGCATAAAAGTAGAGACCTGTTTCTCCTTATGCTCTGACCCATTCATTCCTCTTTCTGCATTTTAAAAATAAATAATAGAATAGTTAAACTACAAATAGAAATGATCCTAACTGGATAACTAGATTTTGCCCCTCTTTTCCTCTGTCTTATCCATCTATTCACTGAGACTTTTAAAATCGTGGACTATGAAGATGAGCTGGATTTGCTTTCTGTGGTAGCTGTTACCCAAATAGATGCTGAAGGAAAAGCTCACCTGGATTTCCACTGTAATGAATATGGGACTTTACTTAAAAGCATTCCACTAGTGGAGTCATGGGATGTGGTGAGTAGAGTCCATGGAATGCAAAATTGTAAGGATTTTCTTTGTAGGTGACATTTATTGGAATAGATGTTACTGTGTTCTTGTCAGTCCATGGTCACCTGTACCAGTGAACACATCAAAGAAGTTATCATCCTGCAGGACAAAATGAGTACTTCTTAAGCCTTCCTTTCCTAGGAATTAGAGGATGCCTCCTTTCTAGAGGGCTTAAAGATAAAATTTTATGTTTTATTCTGAGACATGCTTTCTACTTCCTTACCATAGTCTTTGGTTTTCTCACATTTTATAAATTTGGTAGCATTTTTAAAAATAGAAGTATACTGTATTGAATGCCCCCAGTTACTTAATAGAGATGATATCTAAACATGTAGGGTTTGCAGGCACTCTTGGACATATTTGTCTACTTTTTTGATTATTACAGAACATAAAAACTGTGAGGAAGAGCCACTATTATTTTAATCTAGTCCTTTGTTTTATCGGTGGAGTACCTAGGAGGTTTAGCAACTTGACCACTGTCACACAGTGAAATAGTACTATAGGCAATAGAATCTGGGTGTTCAGATTCCTATGACCCAGCGCTCTTTCCATTTTCAACGTTTTATGTGATGCTTTTCTTATAAATAATCTGCATATTCATAAATAATGAAAATAAACTATTTCTAGCAATTGTTTTGTTACCAAGTATATTTTTGAAGAGCCCGAGCATAGGTGCCATGACATAGTGATATAATTGCAAACTTGGTTGTTTGAAGAGGAGATTTCATTTCACTGTGTTTTCATTACAGACATACAGCCATGAAGTCTACTTTGACAGAGACTTGGTACTACACATAGAACAGAAACCAAGCAGGGTCTTCAGCTGCTATGTTTACCAGATGGTATGTGACCCTGGTGAAGAAGAAACAACAAACAGAAGTTGTGAAAAAGAGTGAGATAATTTTAAATTTTGAGATGTAACTTATGAGAACTTTAGCCACATAACCCCAGCAGCTATGTTCAGTCCTCCTTTTTGTTATCTGTGTAGCAAGTTCTCTAGTATTTTCTAGAAAAGGTCTTGTGTTGTCTTCAGATGACTGTGACTTCTTTTTTAAATTCTTGCCATACAAGGGGGTGGTAAGGAGCATTTTAGAGCTTTTCACTGGTGGTGGTGCAAATATTAAGAGTTGGGGAGCACAAAATACAAGTTAATTTCAGTTGTTGGGAGAGGGTTATTGATGGAGAAGTATTTAACATGGTTCTTAAAGGATGGTATGGAATTTTGGTAGGTAAGACTAGACAGGAGAGACAGACAGACGTAGAAGATACAGAAAGAAATCCTCTATCCTCTACGCCAAACTTTGCCTAAGGGTGAGAAAGGAGATCTGTAATGTGAAAGAATACTTTTGAGCCATAAATACGTCATCACATTTTAAAAATAATATATATGTATATGTATGTTTTATATTTATATATAGCATTAGGAATTGACTCTCGTTCCCAGATTATTATCTTTTATTCCATGGTTTTATCTTCTTGGCTTGGTGTTCCCATTGATTATTTTTCTATCATAGACTAATGTAAAAGATTCTAAGAAAAGAAATTTTTTTCTGATATATAGCCTGTTCAGCTCTTAATACATCTAAGAATGTTGTACTCATCTCACCATTCTATTTATTTGGTGAGTTTTCCAATTCTGCTTATAGGCAGTATTTTCATACCTATGCAATAAGATAAAGGTATCCTGGATCCCACTGGTTCTGCTCCTTGTAGAAGAGTAGATAAAGTCTCAATTCCTACTAGCTTGGGAATTGACTGATTAGCTAGAAAAGGCTTTTGGTTCTATCTTAGTAGTGAAATGAGTATTTTTTTCTTCTTTGTTAGGACCAATCTAAATATAATCCTTGAACTCAGATAATCATTCTACATATTGTTAAATAAAAGCAACCTAAGGGAGAAAATTGTTTCTTTTTGCTTCCTGTTTGAGAAATCCAGTTGCTGCAATCCACATGTTCAGCACATTTCTCTGATTCAGTCGCAAAAGAATAGTAAAAATAGAAGGGGAGGAAACAGAGTAAAAATAATTGCTGATTCAAATTTAAGGTTAAAATACAGGATTTTAGCTTAGATAATTTACATTAAAATTCAGTTTGGGGGGGCACCTGGGTGGCTCAGTTAGTTAAGTGTACCAACTCTTGATCTCAGCTCAGGTCTTGATCCTCAGGGTCATGAATTCAAGCCCTGCATTGGGGTAAAAAAAAAAAAAAAAAATTTAAATCCTTCTGTTTTTCCTTCAGTTTTGGCTTCATCCCATGTTAAGAATGATGTGAATCTTCCCTTTTCTGCCCTTGAATTTTGCAGATAAATTTCAAACTTATTAGAATCAACAGGGCTGAGGAGAAAAGGTGTTAACCTATTGCAGACATCAAGAAATTAGTAGCACAGTCCTTAAATTTAAAAAGAAATAAAGGGAGCAAACCTAAAACTGTCTTTTGCACAGTAGAAAAGAAGATTGCTAACATTTTGGAGTAAGAGAAAATATTTATATGTGGGCTAAAGATAAATCTTTCTGAATCTGATCCAAAGTGTAATAACCATTTGGGAAAGTAGAAGTGATTACCTCATGAGCAAGATAATGACTATCTTCATGTATTAAATTCTATACTTTTATATCTACTAATTGAAAAATCCACTCTTGTTTTCTGTACCTTTAATAGTACTATTTAATATAATATTTGAAGCTTTCAGAGCCTTTTAGAGACATGATTGTGGTTATAGCAGTTGAATAGGTATGATGTGCTGGATATTGCCCCAAACTCCCAACCAGACACTAACTGTATCTAAACAGTCATACCCAGTGAATTTACACCTTGAAAAACAAGTTCTGGATAAGAGGTAATAGATTATAAATACCAAAGAAAAGAAAGAAACCAGCGTTATATGGGTTTCAAAGAGATACAATGCCATATAAAAGCCGAAGGCCTACTCTGCAAGAGTGTTTCAGAAAAGGATGTCCTAAGACTTCAATCCTGTCTGGTTTTTTAAAGAAGGAGCTCGTTGAGTTTCCACTTCTCCTCTAAGTCATTATCTTCTTTTGAGGAAATCGTAGAAACTCATCGGCTCAGAAAGTCATCTGAGAACTAGCTGAGATTCTTAGCTGCTTTTTAGGCTGGGGGCAGGTATGACTGGGTGGGTAGAATATTTCAAGGCTAGGTATGAACTGACCACTGAGAAACTCCTAATGTTTCACCACTGCCAAAATCAAACCAGACCAGGATCCACATGCCCTATGAGCCAGGCAGGAAATGCACCTGAGGTGACAGTCCATGGGGAGTTGTGGGGAGTGTAACAAACAGAAGGGTTATGCCCCAAGTAAGAGGACAGGCTGCTCCTACATAGTTTAAGCCAATCATAAGAGTATGTAGGAATATGGGCTACATGATTGTTAACAGGATGGTTGATAAAAAGATGCCAAAAGGTAGAAGATTCTAAAGATTGTGGGAAGTGTATGGATAACACACACAGCAGGAGACAGTACAGCATGCTTCCCAAACAAGTGTGGGCTTCCCAGCTTCCCATAGGGCTACTGCAGCTGTTCATTCATTGCAGGCATGACACTGCAATTCTCTGGGGTGGAGGGAAATGGCAGTTAATATTCTCCTGGCCCCACCTTAATCCCCATTGTCTGCTTGACTGTTTTGAGTCTTTAACTGTGTGCCCACCTACTTAACAAGCACTAGTGATAAGCATAAAACATTATGGGTAACGTTTCTGAGTGTTTAAGGCAAAACCCTGGGAAGCAGTATAGCTTCTTTCAGCAAGTCTAAACAATATGCTGATAAGTGTATTTCTGCATTTCACTACTTGCAATTCTGTATCCTCACAGTATCAGTGCAGCAGGGTTATCCTTCTTTGACTTTCTAAAACATTTCTTACAATTTGAGGGGTTTGAATTACCTAGCGAGGAGAAGATGTTCTATTTAAACAAATTAAGGTACTCCACATTCTTCCACCAATTGAATGTTTTGTTTTTTGTACGTTCTTTTTTAAAAAATGATAACTTACATATATTGAGTGCTTTCTATCTACCAATCACTGTGATACATGTAAAACGAATTGGCTCACTCAACATTCAGAATAATCATATGAAGTACAAACTACCATTATCCTTCCACATTTTGTAAATGAGGAAAGTGAGGCTTATAGAAGTTAATTTGCTCAAGGTCCTACAACTAGTAAATACAGAGTTAGGAAACATCCAGATTTGTTTGACACATTCTTATGCCAGATTTCCTCCAGAGCTCTCAAAAGCAAATGATGTTATTTTATCTCATATGTAGCATACTGACAATGATAATACTGGGTACAGGAAAATGCTTAGTAAGTGTTTTTTAAATGATTGGATATCCAAATTTTGGACAAAGTTTGAATGAGATACAGTTGGCCTATTCACATATATAACCTGATATAAAAGATGATTCTTCTATTCAGTGGTTAAAAGTATTTTTTTTAATACAAAATATGGTATTCTCATCCTGTTTGTGGATGATAATAAACATCAGTATTAGTAATTACTCGTAAGGTAACTTAGCTTCCTTTTCAATAATTTTTATAGTTTCTTACCTTTCTTACCATGTTTACATATGTTATCTAACTTAGAATTTCAATTTCAGGGAAAATTCTGGGGCTAATTTCTGGTCCCTGTGTTGCTATAGAACCTACCTCTGTCTTACAGAAGGAATAATTTATTACAGGCATAGAATATATATTAGAAAAATAAGACCAATTGAGGGCTCTTCTCCATCATTTTATTATGAAAATTTTCAAACATACAGCAAAGTTGATGGAATTTTACAGTAAATACCCAATTGCCAACTTCATGGATCCTAAATTTTACGTCTATATTTATTACTCATCTATCCATGTTACTTTTATGATGCATTTCAAAGTAAATTGCAGACAGCAGTATACTTCCCCCAATACTTCAGCATGCATATAAGTAAGTAGAGTTTAATGTTTAGTTTTTTAATTTTTTGATGTACACTTAACATGCAATGAAATGCACAAATGTTGAATATAAACTTGCTGAGTTTTTGCAAATGCATTCATCTTTGTAACCCAAGCCCTTTACAAAATTTTGAACACAGTAGTCATTCCAGAGAGTTTCCTCATGTTCTTTCCCAGTCAATTCCCACCCCACCTATCACTGTTTTGATTATTTTGCCTCACAGATTAAATTTACCCATTCTAAAACTTGATATGAATGAACTCATACAAAGCATAATGCTTCCTTGGTCAGCATGTTTTTGAGGTTAATTCATGTCGCATGTGCCAGTGATTCATTCCTTTTTATTGCTGAGTAGTCTTTTGTATGAATGTCAGTTTGTTTTTTCCATTTTCCTGTTGATGGACACCTGGGCTATTTCTGATTTTTCTTTTTCTTTTGCTATTATGAATAAAGTGCTCTGAACATGTGTACACTTTTTGTGAACATGTCTTTATTCCTCTTGGGTAAACATCTAAGGATGGAATTGTTGGGTCCTAGGGTGGGTGTATGTTTAGTTTAATAAGCAATTGTCAGACCTTTTTTTCAAAGGATTGTACCATTTTACATGCCTGCAGCAATGTATGAAATTTCCAGTTGCTCCACATTTTCTCCAGTACTTGTGGTTGTTAGTCTTTTGTATCTTAGCATTTATGGTGGGTGTAAAATGTTTCCTAGTTGTTACTTAAATTGTACTTGCCCCTAGCAGCCTTCCCAGCAGGTTACCCTCTTTATATTTTTTAACCCCATCTCCATCAGGAACTGCTGAAAACATTCCTTCTTTGTGATAATAATCAAGATAACTTAGGACTCAGCAAAGCAGAGGATACAGGGTCACCAAAGAACCCTGTCTCCTTTTGTGGAGACTCACAGAGAACAAACCCGGGTTGCTAATGGTACATTAGACTGTTCCACATGACTACTGGAGCTGGACAGGATGACACCAGAGCAGAGGCTCTATAAAACATTGTAATAATAGCAGAAAATGACCTTTTCCTTTAAAGAATAAGAGTTCATGTTATTTGTAAATGAGATGAATTTTTTAAAAAGATTTATTTCAGAGAGAGAGTGTGTGTGTGCACCTGCTCAACGGGGTGGGTGGGGAAAGAGGGAGAGAATCCTCAAGCAGACTACCCATGAGTGCAGAGACATGGGCTCAATCTCAGGACCCTGAGATCATGACCTGAGCAGAAACCAAGAGCCAGATACTTAACTGATTGAGCCACCTAGGTACCCCAATGAAATGAATTTTTGCTATAATATGAAACCATATTAATATTAAAACAAACTTTATCCTTTTTCCAATAACTATACTGGATCTCAATATGGTTTTAATTTATATTTCCTTATTAACTAATGATGATAAGCACATTTGTGTGTTTTTATATACCATGCGTAAACTTAATTATTTTATTTTTAAGTCATAAAAACTGTGTTCATCCTACAAAAAATATGTACTGTGTTCTGGGAGGAGAGGGGAACTGTAGCACAGGCCTCCTCTGAACTGGTAATGTGTAAATTTTAAATTTTTTTAACAGATTTTTTTGAGGCATAATGGACATAAAATAAACTGCACTTATTTAAATTGTACAATTTGGTAAGTTTTGACATGTATACACACATGAAACCATCACCACAATCAAGATATTAAACATGTCCATCACCCCAAAAAGCTTATTCTTGGTTCTCTGTAATACCCCTAGCTTCTCTTTCCTGTCTTCCCAAAGTAGCCACTAATCTATTTCTGTTGCTTTAGATTAGTTTGCATTTTCTAGAATTTTATATAAATGGAGTCACACAGGAAGTACTCTTTTTTTTTTTTCCTGGCTTCTTTCACTCCATATAGCTATTTTGAGGTCCGTCTGTATTACATGTATCATAGTTCATTCCTTTTTATTGCTTAATAGTACTTCATTGTGTGGTTATAACACAGAATTCATTTAGATATCTACCTGCTGCTGTACATTTAGGTAGTTTCCAATTTTGGCTACTACAAACAAAGCTACTACAAACATGCAGTACAAATTCTTTCTATGGACATATGCTTTATTCCTGTTGGGAAATACCAAGTAGGTAATGGCTGGATTGTATGTTAGAAATATGCTTAACTTTTTCATTGTTGTTTAAGATTTTATTTATTTATTTGAGAGAGAAAGAGTGTGTGTGTGAGCAGGGGGAGGGTCAGGAGAAGGAGAGGCAGAGAACCTGACGCAGACTCCGAGATGAGCAGGGAGACTGATGCGGGGCTCAATCCCATGACCCATGAGATCATGACCTAAACCAAAACCAAATGTGAGACACTTAACACCCAGGCACACCTATGCTTAAGAAACTTCCAAACTGTTTTTCCAATATGGCTGTGCCATTTTATATTCCCATCACCCCATCATCAGTATATGAGAATTCCAGGTGCCCCATATCTTTGCTAACCCTTGTTATGGTCAGTGTTAATTTTAGACATTTAGTTTGGGTTTTACATTTAGACCTATAATCTATTTTTTGTTTATTTTTGTATATGGTGTAAGATGGATCAAAGTTCTTTTTTTCTATATGGATATCCAGTGCATAGAGGATGGCATTCCGTCTTTCACCATTAAGTATGATATTAACTGTAGATTGTTCATAGATGCTTCTTATCAGTTTGAAGAAGTTCCCTATTATTACTAGTTTTCTGATGTTTTTATTGGATATAGATGTTGGAATCTGTCAGATAATCATTCTGCATCTCTTGAGATGATCATACAGTTTTTAGTCTGTTAATATGGTAAGTTACACTGATTTTTTTTAATGTTAAGCCATTCTTGAATTCTTGGGATAAATCCACTTGATACCTCTAAATTTCTTTTTCTTTTTTTTTAAGATTTTATTTATTCACTTAACAGAGAGAGAGCACAAGCAGGGGGAATAGCACACAGAGGGAGAGGGAGAAGCAGGCTTCCCCACTGAGAAGGGACCCTGATGCGGGGCTCAATCCCAGGACCCCAGGATCATGACCTGAGCCAAAGGCAGACGCTTAACCAGCTGAGCCACCCAGGTGCCCTCTAAGTTTTTAATCATATTTTAAGTCAGATAGTTTCTGCATTTCCACCTTCTCACATGTGTCATTTCCACAATAGTGAATTCATAAATTTTACCATTACGTTTGTATTATGGGACACATTAATCATTTTAAGCTCATTACATTTAGATAACTTTCTTCCTTGACAAACGATTGCCAGACATTTTTGGACCTTTTGCCAAATATTTCATTCTCATATACACAGAATTTAGCAAGTTAGGGCTTACAACCTTGGAGAAGCTCTGGGCATATTGCCAGCCTCTCCCGGTCTTATCACAGCCCAGAGAGTTCATATACTAAATAAAATTACATCTGAAGTAGAAAAGTCAGTTTATAGCTGCTGCAACACCAGTGAGTGCTTTGAACCCATTTTAGTTCAATATACTTTGAAACCGTGAACTGCTGTGGAAGTGATGAAACTAAATAAATAAATTCATAAAGATGACAACCAGTGAAATGGGTCATGTGTAGGACACTCTACCTGCTCAGGTAATATGTATCCATAAACTGATCTCCCAAATGAAATTTTCAAAAGAAAATGATTTATTTACCAAAAAATTATTAATTCTTTTCTCCCATAAAAGTTGTAAGGCTCAATTAAAGATTTTTAATTTTCTTTTAGGAGGGCATCTGCTCAAGTAGATAATCATTTCTGAAGCCTATTGTGAACCCCCTTTTCTCTTTGAAAAAATCACAAGCTCCAAGGGCACAGCTTTTCGAGGTTTATCTGTAAGAGTAACAAGACTGGTTAAAATATGTTTAAAGAATTATAGCTTAAAAACCATTCTAACATTTAATTTTCCTGTCTGTAATCTGTCTTTCTATAGAGAGCAAAGTCAGAGTTAAAGCATTTCCAGCTCCAACCTCTCCCATATCTAAAACCACAGTTATTACACAGTATCTGCTTGAAGATATGCTGACTTACACTGTATGGTGAACTTAAAGAGGTCCTTGAGACCTTTCCCTTACCAGCTGGACTCCTGATCCAATGGCTTCCATTTCAATTTTTGCCAGAAGGTTCTTGGTTGCTTCTGCCACTTTGGCTAGAGTTAGAGTGCTCTTACATTTTTTGTGTATATACAGACACTTTTTTTTTTTTTAATTTAAATTCAAGTTAGCAAACACATAGTGTATTATTAATTTGGGGGTGCAATTTAGTGATTCATCAGTTGCATATAACACCCAGTGTTCATGACATCAAGTGCCCTCCGTAATGCCCATCACCCTATTAACCCATCCCCCTGCCCCGTCCCCTCCAGCAACCTTCAATTCGTTTTCTATAATTGAGTCTCTTATGATTTATCTCCCTCTGTGTTTTTATTTTATTTTTCCTTCCCTTCTCTTATGTTCATGAGTTTTCATTTCTTAAATTTCACATATGAGTGAAATCATATGGTATTTGTCTTTCTCAGACTGACTTATTTTGCTTAGTATAGCACACTCTAGTTCCATCCATGTCATTGCAAATGGCTGGATTTCGTTCTTTTTGTTGGCTCAGTAATATCCCATTTTGTGTGTGTGTTCTATCTGGTCTCTTTCCATATTTCAGCTATTGTGGATACTGCTGCTGTAAATATTGGGGTGCAGGTGCCCCTTTTAATCATTATTTTTGTATCCTTTAGTTAAGTACAATTGCTGGGTCATAGGGCAGTTCTATTTTTAACTTTTTGAGGAAACTCCAGACTGTTTACCAGAGTGGCTGTACCAGTTTACATTCCCACCAACAGTATAGGGAGGTTCCCCTTTCTTCACATCCTCACCAACATCTGTTCTTTCCTGAGTTGTTACTTTTAGTTATTCTGACCTTTGTGAGGTGGTATCTCATTGTGGTTTTGATTTGCATTTCCCTGATGCTGAGTGATGTTGAGCATTTTTTCATGTGTCTGTTGGCCATTTGTATGTCTCTCTGGAGAAACGTCTGTTCATGTCTTCTGCCCATTTCTTGGCTGGGTTTTTTTTTTCTTTTGTTTTGTTTTGTTTTGTTTTTTGGTTTTTTTTAGGTGTTGAGTTTGATAAGTTCTTAATAGGGTTTGGATGCTAGTCCTCTATCTCATAAGACATTTGCAAATATATTCTCTAATTCTGTAGGTTGCCTTTTAGTCTTATCGATTGTTTCCTTTGCTGTGCGAAAGCTTTTTATCCTGATAAAGTCCCAACAGTTCATTTTTTGCTTTTGTTTTCTTTTCCTCTGGCCCTAGCAAGATGTTGCTGTGGCTAAGGTCAAAGGGTTTGCTGCCTGTGTTCTCCTCTAGGATTTGGATGGATTCCTGTTTCACATTTAGGTCTTTCATTCATTTTGAGTCTAGTTTTGTGTATGGTATAAGAAAGTGGTCCTGTTTCATTCTTATTCATGTGGCGTCCAATTTTCCCAACACCATTTGTTGAGGAGACGGTCTTCTCTCCACTGGCCATTCTTTCCTGCTTTGTCAAAGATTGGTTGGACAGAGTTAAGGGTCCATTTCTGGGTTCTCTGTTCTGTTCCGTTGATCTATATGTCTTTTTTTGTTCCAGTGCCATACTGTCTTGATGATTATGGCTTTGTGATATATAGATTAAAGTCTACAACTATGATGCCTCCAGCTTTGGTTTTCTTTTTCAACATTTCTTTGGCTATTTGGGGTCTTTTCTGGTTCCATAGAAATTTTAGAATTGTTTGTTCCAGCTCTGTGGAAAATGCTGGTGTTATTTTGATAGGGATTGCACCAAATGTGTAGATTGCTTTCAGTAATACAGACATTTTCATGATATTTATTCTTCCAATCCATGAGCATGGAACGTTTTTCCATTTCTTTGTATCTTCCTCAGTTTCTTTCATAAATGTTCTATAGTTTTCAGAGTATAGGTCTTTTACTACTTTGGTTAGGTTTATTCCTAGGTCTATTATAGGTTTTGGTGCAATTGTAAATAGGACTGATTTCCTTGATTTCTCTTGTTGCTGGTTCGTTGTTGGTGTATAGAAATGTAACAGACTTCTGTGCATCAATTTTATATCCTTGTGACTTTGCTGAATTCCTGTATCAGTTCTAGCAATTTTCTGGGGAGTCTTTTGGCTTTGCTACATAGAGTATCATGTCATATACAGACACTTCTGAGAGTAACGGGAAATATTACTAATCATTATACTGGGACCACTAAGTGCAACTAAATGCTTAATCTGGTGGACCAGCCTCTAAGAAGCCACATAAACTACATCTCAGAGCAGTATGGCAGGGACAGGTTAGGGAGAAAGGGGGAAGAATTTATCCCCAGCTCTAACCTGTCACTCTTCAAAGATTCAAACGTAACTCAATTTCCAAATTGCACAAGGCAGAATTCACTTTGACATCAATGGGCAGGAAGCAAGGGGAACTCAGCAACATGACATGAATTGAGGTCCTAGCGTTGCCAGGTTGTGTGGGCATGAAGTTTGCTGAGTCACAGAGAACAGTGTTGGTAGCAGTGGCTGGAACAAGAGAGGGGTAAGGCCAAGAGAATCTGAATTTGTGCAGGATGTCTAATAAAAGGGAGAATTGGCAAAAATCTGGAAGGAATTAGATTTTTTCCTATGTGTCTGAGTTTGGTCTGCTTTGTGTCCAGGGAGTGTGGCTTATGCCAGAAAGATGGCACAGAGCACTAATCAACAAACTCAGACCTAAAGAAAAAGGCCTTGGCCTTATATCAAAGGTAGTTAAATGAAGGTACCCTTCTGTTTTAAGTTGGAATAAAATGTTTACAGATTATATATATCTTTATACAGTGGTTTACTTTCTAATTAACTGTTTAAGTTAACTGTCCAGCCTTCTTCAATAACATCAGATAATCGAGTTCTTTATTTTTAATAAAGAACTATTATATTATATATATACATATATAAAATATCGTATTTTTAATAAGTTAATAAATTACTTAACCCACTGAGCCACCCAGGCTCCCCAATTTATTTATTTATTAATGTGGTTTTCTCTTTCTTCTTATGTCAATCTTGGACGATTGGGTCTTGCTAAAAATCTATCCCTTTCATCAAATTTTCAAAGCTATAATCTTGGAAGTTGTTTATACTAGCTTTTTTACTTTATTTATTTATTTGAGAGAGAGAGCATGAGCAGGGGAGAGGGGGAGAAGCAGACTTCCCTGCTGAGCAGGGGGCCCAATGCAAAGCTCGATCCCAGGACCTGGAATCATGACCTGAGCCAAAGACAGTTACTTAACCAACTGAGCCACCCAGGCAATGCCCCCCTTTTGACATCTTTTAACAGCTAAAGGACTTGTAATAATGGTAGACAGTTGCAAAGTCCCTGAAAGCTCAGTTCACAGCTGACCCAAGTGTTCTCCTTTTCCCTTGGTTAGTCTCACAGGACATTTATTATGCTCTTTAGGCTTTGGAAACTGGGGGTACCTGGGCAGCTCAGATGGTTAAGCAGCTGCCTTCGGCACCAGTCATGATCTCAAAGTCCTGCATCAGGCTCCCTCCTCTGCTTCTCCCTCTCCTGCTCACCCTGTTTGTGCTCTCTCACTTTCTCTCTCAAATAAATAAATAAAATCTTTAAACAAACAGAAAAGAAACTGTCTTTCAACTGTGTTGATTTTCTCCATCATGTGTACTTTTCTAATTTCATGAGATAGACATTTAGACCATTTGGTTTTCAGTTTTCCTTCTTTTCTGATCTATGCATTTTATATACTAAAAATTTCCCTCTCAGCATGGCTTTTACTATTATCTCACAAGTTGTGGCAGGATGTATTTTTAATATTAATCAGTCTAAAATATATTCTGATATTCTTAATGATTTCTTGTTTGTACAATGGACTCTTTAAAAATGTATTTCTTAATTTACAAAAAACTGAATTTTCAGCTTTATAATCTTGTTATTTCTAGCTTGATTCTACTGTAGTCAGAAAATATACTCAGTATCATTTCAGTTCTTTGAAATTTGTTGAGCATTTGGTCCATTTTGTTTAATTTGCATATGCACTTGAAAATTTTCTACTTTTCCTCAAATTTGCTTGTTCATTTGTGGTATTCCCCTGGGGCTTGTTTATCTTGGTGATGGTTTCCTTTATTTCCTCTTTAAAAAAACTAAACTGTGAGGGGCGCCTTGGTGGCTCAGTGGGTTAAAGCCTCTGCCTTCGGCTCAGATCATGATCCCAGAGTCCTGGGATCAAGCCCCACATCAGGCTCTCTGCTTGGTGGGGAGCCTGCTTCCCCCCTCTCTCTGCCTGCCTCTCTGCCTACTTGTGATCTCTCTCTCTCTCTCTCTCTCTCTCAAATAAATAAATAAAATCTTAAAAAAAATAAATAAAAAATAAAAAAAACTAAACTGTGAAATATAACATGCATCCTGGAAAAAACATAATTCAGAAAATAGCCACAAAACAAATAACCACACAACTCACCCTCCAGGTCAAGACATAAAGTAGTATCAGCATTCTAGAAGCCATATATATATATGCCTTTATGATTATAGTTTTATCCCCCATCTAAGATATTATGTTTATCCTGATTTTTTGTAGTTTTCCTGTTTTTCTTCATAAATGTACTACTTCTATATGTATATGTAAACCAAAGGGTTTATTTTTGCCTCTTTATGAACTTTAAATATATAACTATATTGTATGTATTGTTTTGTGTCCTGCTTTTTTACTCAACATAAAGTACATAAGGTTCATTTATGTTGCTTTATGTATCTCTAGCTACTGTGTAACATTCAGTTGTATAAAAATTTATTTATTGATCCTACTGTTGGTAGGCATTTGGGTTGTTTCCAGTTTGAGCCAATTATTAACAACACCACCCTGAACACTCTTGTACATACATCTATATGCACATATGTGTGTATTTCTCTAAGGTATCTAAAATTCTTGGATCAGGGTGTGTGTGTGTGTTCAACTTTATTGGATGCCACACAGTTTTTCAGAAAGATTATGCTAGTTTACGTTCCCACCAGCAGTGTTTGAGGGTGACTATTGATCCATTTTTTCCCCAAAACTTAATATTATCAGACTTTTAATTTTCTTCCAATCTGATAGCTGTGTATCCCATTGTAGTTTTAATTTGTACTTCCCTAATTACTAAAGGAGAGCTTCTTTTTGTCTGTTTATTGATCATTTGGATATAAAATTTTGTATAGTATCTATTAAAGTATTTTACCCATTTTTCTATTTGGCTGTTTGTCCCATCAGTTTGTAATAGTAATGCTTACTAGGTTTGGCTAATTATATGTACATCTTTTCCTATCCATTTTTCTTTTTTTACTCTGATAATACCTGATAATAATGGAGTCTTTTGAGGAACAGAAGTTCTTTGTTTTAACATGGTTAAATTTATCAATCTTTTATTTTATGGTTGATAACAATTTTCATCATCTTTCATAGATGCTTTACCATCCTGGACATGAAGATACTCTCCTACATTATTTCCTAAAAGCATTATAGTTTTGACTTTCTTATCTAGATCTACCTAAAATGGATTTTTGTTTCTTTGTTTCATTGCTTTTCCGTATTTCATTATTTATGCTGACTCTCACTAATGGTGGCTTGGGTGGCCTTGGGTTCTCCTGAGCTTAATAATCTTTGATTGTATATTTATTTTAATCTGTGAGATTCTCATAGCCCCAAACTGGGAAAGCTCTCCTCCAGAGAGGATTTCTTTCTACTTCTGCCATAGCTAAAGTTGCCAACATCCTGGGACAACTTCAGAATCTTGGCTCAGTTCATCCTTCCCAACCTACGTTTGGTGCAAGCATCCGTCTCTTGATAGCAGTATCACTACTATCATCATTTCCCTCATGACAACTCTGGTTTTGTTTTTGCTTTTGGAGGGGAAAGGTCTGCAGAAACCTCCTCTACCTCTTGAGAGACCAACAGTGCCTCAAAGAAATAGGTTCTACTCAAGGTCTACTTGTTCCTTAGTAGATGAGGGCCTCTGTGCACCTAATTAGCCATTAGCACCATATCTGGAAGTCCTTAATAATACATGATGCATAGTGTTACAGATCAGTGCATATAGAGCCTCATCATTCTTTTATAAGACTGCAGAATCATCTCTTGTATAAAATTCTTTAACCAGTTCCCCAGTGATGAACTTGCAGATTCTGTCTAGTCATTTACTATTACAATATTGCAGTGTCATTTCACACCTATATGAGTATTTCTGTATTATAAATTCCTAGAGATAGAATTACTGGATCATATCACCCCCATACAAATTGTATCAATTTATATTCCCACCAGAAATGTAGGAGCATGCCTATATTCTCATCAAATATATTATAAAACTGTTTGATATTTCTCCATCTAATGGGTGAAAATGATATTTCTTAATTTTGTTTTGCATTTTTTACTGTGGGTAAGATTGAGTATTTTTTACACATCTAAGGGAAATTTTTATTTCCTTTTCTGTGAACTGTTATATTTCTAGTCTTTGCCTTTTTTTCTGTAGAGTTTTCCAGGTAATTCTTAAGAATCGTAGAGTTTGCAAGGTTTCGTTGCTTTACTACTGTGTTTCTGTCTTCAAAAGAACACTGCTTAAGAATACTAAAATATACGTAGATTATTTGCTTTATGCAATTTTAGAGAAATATACCACAATGCCTTTTGACAAAGTATATGTTAGTGTTGAAATTTTAGTATTTCATTAAACTCATTAAAAAGATTTTATGGGATTTGGAGAAAAAAATAGAACTTTCAAAGTACTCATGGAATATTAAGCAAAACTGATCAAATGCTGGACCATAAAGCAAGTCTCAAGTGTCCCAAGTGTTATTCTTTACATATGGAAGAATATCTTTTCTTTCTTTTTCTACCTAAAACCAAGTTTACAAAGATTTACTACTGCTGAACTTTTAATCTAGTCAGTTAAGTTGTGCATCATTTATCTCAAATTTAAATAAGCGTGTAAGTCTAAAGTCCTATAATAGATATCATGGAATTGAAGGTACACAGCTAAAATAGGCAACAGACTCGCTTATCTTAATTCCTTTGCACCAATGATATTTTTATGGTAGGAAATTAGATCAGCTTCCTCCACACTAATAAACTTAAATATAGTAAACCTTAAGAATATAAACACTAATCAGTAACTTAGTACTTTGTTAATTGAACTGAACCCTGTATCTTGTTTTAAAATTATAGTAGTAAATTCCTTTGGAAGTCTGGGTGTCTCAGTCAGTTAAGTGTCTGACTCTTGATTTTGGCTCAGGTCATGATATCAGGGTCATGAGATCAAGCCCCACATCATAACTTCATTCAGCAGGGAAATCTGCTTCTCCCCTTCTCCTTCTGCTCCTCCCCCCATTCACACACTCTCTCTCTAAAACAAATAAATAAATCTTTAAAAAAAAATTCCTTTGGAAGCAAACAAAGGAAAGGATTTTCATAGCATCCAGGTTTTCCAGTTTAGGACACCAGGATATCTAATGCAGAATATCTTCAAAGTAAAGCAAATTCCCACTCACATTACTTTCAAGGTCTTTGATGTCTTTGGAGACATAATAACTTATATGTTTTTGACCAGCAGAATATATTTTTATACTTGCTATGCTTGAGCCATAATTATATTTTATTAAACTGCACAAGGATTTGACAGTTCCCCTTCAGAATATATCCAGACTAAGTAGATAGCTTTAACACTATGGTTAGAAAAGCTGACAGTTTATTCAAATTGTTAATTTCGCAATGCATGTACTCTTTCGCACTTGCCCTGGGAAAACTTTGACATTTTAAACTTTTGGGCCATAGGATAAGTACCATTTGTTAGAGATCAAATTGTCTTAGGATTAGAAGAATTGTAAAGAATATCTGGATTGGGGTGCCTGGATGGCTCAGTCATTAGGCGTCTGCCTTCGGCTCAGGTCCTGATTCCAGGGTCCTGGCATCGAGCCCCACATTGGGCTCCCTGCTTGGCGGGGAGCCTGCTTCCTCCTCTCCCACACCCTCTGCGTGTGTTTCCTCTCTTGCTGTGTCTCTGTCAAATAAATAAATAAATAATCTTTTAAAAATTTTTAAAAAGAATATCTGGATCATTCCCCTACTTAATTGTAGGTGAAAAGTGAAGCACAGAGAGATTGTGCCTTGCCCAATAGATGAAGCAGTTAAAATACACAGACTTTCTCTGTCAGTCTGCTTCCAGCATATTAATAGAATTATTCTGTTCTAAGTTTCATTTTTGTTTATTCTAGTTGCCAGTAATGAGATTCCGGGGAAAATCATCTCTCATTCTTTGGAGCTGGATTTCAGTAATAAAGAGGACATAGCACTTAAAAGGTTCCCACCAGAAATGTAAAGCTGATAGCAAATATCCTTATGCCCCAAATCATAGCAGTCCAGAATCAATGTAAAGTGTTCTAAATTTAATCTTGAAAAAATATTTAAGGTCAGAGCATATGAATATATTCTTCTCAACTTCAGTGTCTATGCCAAACCACAGAGCCGAGGGTGGACTTTCAGATGATTAAACATTTCCATAAAAGGCCTTCCTGTGAGTTTAACATGGGTGAATCATGCAAATTCTCTGACAGAATAAATTCTAAAGTTAACTCTTCTGAAGGATATCAAATAAAATTGTATTTTAATCATACATATTCATTGTACTCATCCAGTGTACATTTGCTGAGGTAATGGAGAATTTATTTTGAGGATATGTACATAATATATGCAAAGAGACATCAAAAAATATCTGGAAAAATATATAGCAAAATGTTAGTAGTTATATATGGAGGGTGGGAGGGTTATAGGTGAGTGTCTTCTTAATTGGCTTCCTTAGCTTACCAGGTTGGTTTGTTTGTTTCAAAATAAGTATTACTTGGGTAATTTTAAAAAGTAAAAATACAGGAAGCAAGCAAGGAAAAAAAAGCCCAGGTTTATACAATAGTGATACTAACCATCTTACCATCTGGATTCACACACCTTGTCCCATATTAAGTCCTGTCAGAGAGCCTGGGCTAAAAGTATGGGTATAACTTACTGCAGCTGCCCAGCGTCCTCACTCTCTAGCCTTTAGTCTGCCTGCATATGAAGAATGCTATCTTGGGACCTCCTGAATGGGAGCTGAACTCTGAACATGATGTCTTTGAATATGTCATTGACTGCTTGGGACCACCTTATGACTCCAACCCTGGGTTCCATCCTGAGAGACTGACTTCCTTTCCAGGTATTTGGCAGGAATCTGAAGATAAATGTAGCATTTTACTCTTCAGGCAAAGCCTGCATTCCCTCAATCCCCATTCGCTAGGTGCTGTGCATGGGTAGATGTTTTTGTGATTTGTCTCATAGAACTGACCATCTGGACCTGCATGTACACAGGCAGGCTAGGGAATGTTGTTTGTAAGACTTATGCTCTGTGATTAACCTTAGGAGTCTAATTGTTTAAAATATATTATCTGGGGGCACCTGGGTGGCTCCGTCGGTTACACATCTGTCTTTGGCTTAGTCATCATCCCAGAGTCCTTAGATTGGAAGGCTCTGCACTCAGCAGGGAGTTTCCTTGAGATTCTCTCTTTGGCTTTGCGCCCAGCAGGGGAATTTGGCTTGAGATTCCCTCTCTCAATCTCCCTCTGCACCTCCACCAGCTTGTGCACATCTGCTCGCGCTCTCTCTCTCTCTCTCTCTCTCTCTCTGCCTCTCTCTTGCCTACACTCTCAAATAAATAAAATCGTTAAAAGAAAAAAAAAAAAAAGAAATGTATTATCTGTCCTCCAGGTCAGAGCTGGCCCTTCTGTTGTGGATGCCAAAGCTACAAATCTTGTCTTAGGCCCCCTCCTGCTCCAGGCTGCCCACCCCCGACCCCGCCCCAGTGGAATCCAGAAGGGGAGGCAGACACACAGAGCCTAGGCTCCTTGAAAATACAGAAACTTGATAACATGGAAATGCAGCTCCCTCCAAATGGCACGTAGGCAAACAACTGTTTAATTTGAAACCTATTACTTGCCCTGTAAATATGGCCCTTAGGGGGATGGTCAGCTGGAAATCTCACCTGAGGGGAGGGCCTCCACCCAGGCCTCTCCAGCCTGGCTGTTTCCACGGGACTTCCCTAGCTAATGAGGTTGGATGTTGTTAAAAACCCGATTTGGTGTAACTTTTGCCTTATTCTCATTTATTGCCTACTATTAACCTTCATCTATGTGTAGATTCCTTTACCTCTTCTGTTTCTATTAGGTTTCTATAATAATAATAAAATTTTCTTTCCTTTTCAAAGCTGAAGCAGGGTTTGGCGAATCTTTTGCAGGACACTAGGATGAAAGCTTTAAGAGAGCACTGGTCTTTGTTTTGTTCACTGCTGTGTCCCAAGAGCCTAGAAGAATGCCTGACACATAATAGATTCTCAAGACATTGAAATAATTTCTTCTGTACAGGAGGACATGGCTTAGTCTTTTACAGACCACAGAAAATAATAATCTCTCTATATTCTAGAACAAGGCTATTTCCTTTGCTTTCTCCCTCATTCTCCACCCACACTTACCGCATCTCCTGGAAGAGGAATGCTGATTAATTTGTCAGAAACTTGGACAATGACTGAGTTTTCTAGGGATAGAGTGTTCAAAGACGTTAAAGCTCAGTAAAAGGTCACGGTTTTTGAGTGAATGGCCTCCCCTCAAGTTATCTGCCTTCCACATTCTCTCACACCCTGGGGCTCCATTCCCCTGCTGCTAGAAGTGGGTACTGGATATACTTTTCCTCATATTTGAACTGATTACAGGTCCAGGACACAGGTTTAGTATTTGGAGGGGACTGGGAGTTCTATGAGGACAGAGACCTTGTCAGTTTCTGCTCTCAGCTATGTTCTCAGTGCCTAGTATAGTGCCTGGTCTCTCTCCCTCTCTCTCTCTCTGTTTCTCTGTCTCTTGTCTCTGTCCTCTCTGTCTCTCTCATCTATCCAGGTTGTTTTAAATGAAAGAATGTGGTTGGGACACCTGGGTGGGCTCAGTCATTAACCATCTGCCTTGGGCTTAGGTCATGATCCCAGGGTTCTGGGATTGAGCCCCATGTCAGGCTCCCTGCTCAACAGGAGACCTGCTTCTTCCTCTCCCACTCCCTCTGCTTGTGTTCCCTCTCTCACTGTCTCTCTCTCTCTATCAAATAAATAAAATCTTAAAAAAATAAAAATTAAAAAAAAGTGAATGAATGTGGAGAGGTAGAGCTCAAACCATTCTTTGGATAATTTGGGGGAAAGGAGACTTCCACATGATCTAGCTTAGCAGATCAGATTATTACTTTGAAGTATGGGGTCAAAATCCTCTCATTGTTAAATAAATGTCACTTCACCTTCTATGTGTTGGTCATTGAACTAGGCATACATTTCCATCAAGAACCTTAAAGTTCTGGGACGCCTGGGTGGCTCAGTGGTTAAAGCCTCTGCCTTCGGCTCAGGTCATGATGGGATCGAGCCTCACATCGGGCTCTCTGCTCAGCAGGGAGACTGCCTCCTCCTCTCTCTCTCTCTGCCTGCCTCTCTGCCTACTTGTGATCTGTCTGTCAAATAAAAATCTTTAAGAACCTTGAAGTTTTACTGGGTTCTCTGATCATAGCATCATTTAAGTGCCTCAAATCTCATCCTATTTTCCAACATGAGTCATTTTTTTTTAAAAAGTTATAGCATCTATGCAAGAATTATGGTCAGGCTTCTTAAAGGAAACCTTTCAGGACAGATTGTAGCCTTCGAAAAGCTTATTGATTTGAGATACGGAGCCTTGGAAAATTACAGACCCCTGTCCCTGGCACTAGCTAAGCATCTGAAAGGTTCGCAGCTGGCCAGGCTGTGGTGGTTAAGTTGTGATTGCTAGGTGCTAGTCTCCTTGAGGTGGAACTTCTCAAACTTTAATGTGCTTATTAATCCCCTGCAGGTTTATTAAAATGCAAATTCTGATGTAGTAGAACTGCAGTGGAGCCTGAAGTCCTGCATTTAAAAAAAAAAAAAAGATTTTATTTATTTATTTGACACACAGAGATCACAAGTAGACAGGGAGAGAGAGGAGGAAGCAGGCTCCCTGCTGAGCAGAGAGCCCGATGAGGGGCTTGATCCCAGGACCTGAGCCAAAGGCAGAGGCTTTAACCCAGTGAGCCACCCAGGCACCCCAAAGCCCTGCATTTCTAACAAGCTTGTCCATAGACCGCCCTTTGAGTAGCGAGCACCTAGAACACTGACTCCCTCTTCTTCCCATATGCCCGAGCTGCTTTTGCCCCACACGAGTAGAGCAAAAATCGTTTTTGAAAGTGACAAACTATTTAAGTTTATGTCTCTGTTTAATTACTTTTTTTGATAAAACTAATATATGGATAAAGTCCTTTTCTTCAATATATGCTAAGCAATCACCCAGGAACAGAGTGAATTTTTTTTTTTTAAGATTTTATTTATTCATTTGACAAAGAGAGAGATCACAAGCAGGCAGGGAGGCAGGCAGAGAGAGAGGAGGAAGCAGGCCCTCCGTGGAGCAGAGAGCCCGATGCGGGGCTCGATCCCAGGACCCTGGGATCATGACCTGAGCCGAAGGCAGAGGCTTTAACCCACTGAGCCACCCAGGTGCCCCTGAATTTTTTTTTTTTAAGACTTATTTATTTGTTTTAGAGAAAGCACGTAAGAGCAGGAGCAAGAGGGCCAGAGGGAGAGGGAGAGAGAATCTCAAGCCATCTCCACACTGAGCACAGAGCCTGGGGTGGGGCTCGTCCCAGGACTCTGAGCTCATGACCTGAGCCAAAACCGAGAGTTGGATGCTTGACTGACTGAGCCACCAAGGCTCCCACAGAGTGAATTTAAAAAAAAAAAAAAATCTGTCCTTTCTTCTGCAAAGGATTGATTTTGAAATCTTAATCTACTTAAATATCTTACAGTATGATCAGTGTAAATATAACCTAATCCAAATCTGTGAGAAGCTGGGATATTATTTCTTTGTTTCCAGCATAGTTTAGGGTGAATGCATTGCATATTAAGTGAGTAATCTGATTTGAGATTAAAGGACTTCTTTCTCTCAGCACAATTTTGATCATGCCTATTATTAATTTCTTTTTTCCCAGCATTATCTCATCATTCCTTTTTTTTTTTTAAGATTTTTAAAATTTATTTGACAGAGATCACAAGTATGCAGAGAGGCAGGCAGAGAGAGAGAGGGGAGGAAGCAGTCTTCCTGCCGAGCAGAGAGCCCAATGTGGGGCTCGATCCCAGGACATGACCTGAGCTGAAGGCAGAGGCTTTAACCCACTGAGCCACCCAGGTGCCCCTATTTCATCATTCTTATGATTTTTTTTTTTATTTTGCTGTGTCAAATTGACTGCTATATGGCAAAAAAAAACCAAAAAACAAAACTTATAATTCATTTCACAGTCTTTTCCTTGGTTAGTTTACTATAGGCCTAAGAACTGTATAACTGTTGAGAGTGCAAATAAACATGGTTATATTTGCAAAGGACCCATGAGTCAATTTTAGTTGCTTATTCTGATTTGTAACTACTTAATCAGACTGAAAAGAGTCATCAGGCAGAAGAGGGCTCATGGGGCCACTAGACTCTAACTTACAACAACAACGTGTGCAAAGTAAAGGTCAGAAATAAGAGCATGACATGTGGGGGGATACTACAAATAATTCAAGATGGTGGCATCCAAGATTGCGGGAGGAGGGCAGAGAGATGAGGCTCATTAAGAAAGGCCTTGCATGCCATGGCAAAGAAGTTTTCTTGAAACCTGAGGCCACGGGAAGATTTAATCAAGGGAATGTGCTCAGGTTTGTATTTTTGGATTATCTTTTGATGTAGTGCAGGAAATGTGTGGCCTGGGGAAGGAGTGGCGAGAATAGAAGCAGAAAACTTATTGGGTGGTTGTTTGCTAATCTAGGTTTGAAAATAGTGTTGCTGGAATTAAAGTAGCAGAAAAGATGGAGAGAAATGAATGGATTTCTCAGGGGGTAGAATGGACCCATTAACTGGATGTAGGGACTAACAAGGGGAGGCAACCTCGAAAGACACATAGTTCTCCCTCTCCCTAGTGATCTGTGAAGAACATTGAAAATAGAACCTCATGGTGTACAAATTTGAGGCGTCAAAGAAGTGTAATTTAAGGTAGGATGGGTAATAGTAATCAGCATTTATACTAAAAAATGTGACATCTATAAAGGAGGGTTGAGAGGAGAAACATGCTTAGTAGGGAATTGTTTTAGAATACAATTTTTTGAAAAGCAGCTTGAGAATCTCAAGAATAAGATATGGGAACAGAAAGTGATTCCTGGTCCAAACCAAAGTGCTGCTGACTTACAGCAACCCAAATAAGTTCCCAGGTCTCATGACACTGGAACATTGTAAGACATTGTGAAATCTCAGTCTTGTCCTGCTTAGCGAAGAACTAACATTTATTATTTCCAGTTAAATCTTTCCAAAGCTCTATGTTAAGAATTTATTGGGGAGTAAAGATTACACAAAATTATACACACACACACACACACACACACACACATTTATTTTAGAGCGAAAGCGCACAAGCAGAGGGAGGCTCAGAGGGAGAGGGACAAGCAGACTCTTTGCCGAGCACAGAACCTACCCCGGGACTGGTTACAGGAAACTGAGATCATGACCCAGGCCAAAACGAAGAGTGGGAGGCTTAACCAACTAGCCACCCAGGCGCCCCCTACACAAAATTTTATTTAAATGATCAAAAGAGAGGAACAAGTAATCACAAAAGACATACAAGTGACCAATTAATACATGAGAAATACTACATTGTATAACACAAATTATAATGAGATATCATGTGATGTCTATCAGATTGGCAAGCATTTTGGAGAGAGGGGCAGAGGGAGAGGAAGAGAGAGAATCTTAGGCAGACTCCATGCCCAATATGGAGCCCCATGCAGAGCTCAGTCTCACGACCCTGAGATAATGATCTGAGCCAAAATCAAGAGACAGTTAACGGAGACACCCCCAAACATTTTAAAAATTCAGAACAATAATACCCTTTATTGGCAATGATGTGAAGGGACATGATCATACAGTCTGGTCAGATTGCTGCAATCTTTTGTAAGATAATTAAGCAATTTGTTTAAAAAATTTTAACCTGGTAGTTTCACTTTTAGGAATTTGCCCTAAAGAAACAACCAGAAGTGTAAAATTATTTATGTATGAAGACATTCATGAAGGCAATTTTCTAGTACTGAAAAGCTATAAACAACATAAATTTCAACTCAACAAACAGGGAATTTGTTACATAAATCATGGCAGCTTAATAGTATTTACAAGTATAGGAACGGAGCCAAACTACTTGAGTTTGAATCCCAACCCCACGACCTCCTTGCTGTGGGAACTTGGGCAAGTTGACTGACTACCTTCTGGGTAGCTTAGTTTCCCCATCTATAAAATGGGATTGTTGTAAGAATCAAATTTTTTAATACATGGGTAATTTATAAAACTGTGCTTAGGGTATGCTCAATTGTCAATAAGCATATGTAATGCTCATGGTGTTAGTATGACCACCAAAACTCAGCATGAAAGAGACCTGCAATCACTCGATATTAATAGATTGTAAAAGAAGGTTGAATCTCTATCCGGGGACCTTGATAGTAGTAGGAAGATCTGAGTGTTGGGGGTTCTTGTACAAAATGTGGGAAGAACAGCCAGGGGAGGGAGAGGAGGGTACCAAAAGAGGGAGCAACAGGATACCCATGACAAACAAGTAATGTTTGATACTCTTGCCTGGCTCAGCTATGCTTTTAGAACACATCTATCAAACCATTGGTAAATAAAGATTAAGCAATGAAGGGACAGGCTTTTATTCTTGAGGAAGTATGACACTCAGGACAACTCAGCATTTAACAGTAACTCTGGATTAAGAGAATACAAGATTTTTCTAGATTGGCTTTTCAAGAGATGTATCAAGTTCTTCAAGTATTGTTTTTTACATCCGTACATAGTAGAATGGTGACAGTACTTTGTCAGATGTGAGTTGGATTGAGTTGATAGCCTTCCCCTGGATTTCTGGGTTAAAAAAGGAAAAATAAGCCTTAGAGGTCATTTAACTCAGGGGTTCTTAAGCTTTTGTGAGCCATGGGCTTCTTTCGCAGGCTAAAGAAAACCTATGGACCTCCCCATCGAATATTGTTTTAAAATGCATAAAATTCAGGGGCACCTGGGTGCCCAGTGGGTTAAAGCCTCTGCCTTGAGCTCAGGTCATGATCCCAGGGTCCTGGGATGGAGCCCCGCATTGGGCTCCCTGCTCGGTGTGGAGCCTCCTTCTCCTTCTTGTGCTCCCCCTGCTTGTGCTTGCTCTTTCTCTCTCTCTCTCTCTCTGTCAAATAAATAAATAAAATCTTTTAAAAAATAATAAAAAATAAAATGCATGAAATTTTTAAAAATAGGATTACAAAGAAAACCAATTACTTTAAAAAAGGAGTTATCACAGTTTAAAAGGAAATTATGATATACTAGTATATGTGATTTGTTATTGATGCATTGATAAGATCTGCAGATCTAATAACTGCTGTGACTCTGAAAAGTGCCGAGTATAAATGATACACTGAGGTATCTGTAACAACTCTTAACGAGACATAAAAATATCTGTGATTTCTATTGGTGACAGGGTCACAGCCACTTTGAATACTAGTGGGGTTTGTTGTCTGCATTCATAATTCAAGAAATTGCTAAATTTCAGTTATAATGTAAGGAAAATAACGTTGCAGTTTTCCCCCCATCCAGATCCTATCCACAACCCTGAACTAGTTCCAAGCTGTCCTGTCACAGATTAGCAAACCGCAGGCCAGTTTTGGGCCCCTGTAAATTGTCTGATTATACAGCAAGCAAGTGGCAGATTGAAGCCCCAGAGCAACAACTGCTTCCTCATTCCAGACTGCTTCCTGCTGACTGGAGCTCAAGGATCTGGTCTTGGAGGCAACATACAAATGACAGAGGCCAAGCTAAATTATTCTGGAACAAAAATAAAATTTGAATTTATACCATTTGGTTTTCTCTTTAAAAAGAACTTCTAAGAGGGGCACCTGGGTGGCTCAGTGGGTTGATCTCAGGGTTAGGGGATCCAGAGCCCCAAGTCCAGCCCTGAGTCCAGCTCCATGGTCAGCGGGGAATCTGCTTGGGATTTTTTCCCTCTCCCTCTACCCTCCCCATCTTCTCCCTCTCCCAGGCTTGCTCGCTCGCTCTCTCTCAAATGGATTAATAAATCTTTTTTTTTTAAACTTCTTATAGAAATTATAATCTCTTCCTGAGATCCAGTGCAGTCAGTTTAAGCTGTTTGCAGATAAAAGTTACGTAGCCAAATATTTCAACAAGTAAGAGAGCCTCTGTGTTCTACTTTCAGAGTTCTTTTTTGGACATGCATGATTCTTTCAAACTTCAATAAGATCCTGAGATCCATGAGTCAAAATTCTAGAAATACATTTCTGAATCTGTGAACTCCCTTAAAAAATTAGAATAACTTAACTCCTGTTATTTCAGTGCCAAAAAAGGAAGCATCCAATAAAGTTCTCCAAAGGTAAAATGATGTTTGGCTACTCAATAATACTATAACCCAATTTTTAACATACTTTGACATCCCACTTGAATAGTCCAATGCACTTAAAAAATCTGGATGAGGTGGCAGAAAGGTATTCTAGAACATTCTTTCTCTTGCAAATTCCCCGATTTGACCTTAGGCTCTCCAATCTAACCCTACAGTCAGGCAGTCCACAAACGTGTTCTTAAATGCCTTTTCCCTGTCAACAATTGTCCTAGGCTGTATTAACTGTCTTTTCTTCTTTTCCATATTCTTGATGCTCTGCCATCTGGGGCCCTGTGCACCTGGGGACTGCCCCTCTGAGGGTTAACTAATTCCTAAAGATAACAATTGGCCTGCCAGCACACCTTTGATATGTAGATCAACCACTTCAGAGTCCATTCCCCTACCTAGCTCTTTTAGCAAATTCTAGTACTTCCTGGGCACCATCCCCTGGCCCTAATCACCATAGGACCAGGAACAAGACTACTGGGAACCTCCTCAATAAACCAGAACCCACGGAAATTATTCCAACTACCCAATCCTGAGTTTGTTCCACTTGCTTACCTTGCCTCACCCATTCCTTCCCTTAAAAACCGCAATGAAGTCTCCAGCCTGTGGTTCCCCTTTCTGCCTACTCATCTGGTTTTGGCCCTTCCCTGGGTGGCCCTGCAGGGGCATGCCGTACTTCCAGTGCTTCCTGTTCCTTGGGGACTATGAATATAAAAAAGTAACCTCTTCCTTCACCGCAGTCCTTTCCGCACCCAATCACAACAATTCTCAGCACAGTTTTAAAACACAGACCCTAAAAGAGCAGCAGCAAATAAGGTAGACGAAATCCTCACCTTCAAGTTTACATTTTAATCTAGGGTTTTTAAGTTTGTGTGGGGAGGAGGGCTATAAAGTAAATTGAACCTAGGTATGACCAAGCCCCATTCTGTTCTTCTTCAACTGGTTATTTCCTGCTAATGTATGAAATAAAGGTGGTGGATGAGATTCGGAGAATCAGAGAATTGAATCCTGTTTCTCTTCTGCCTGGGCAAAGGCCAGACTTTGCTTGGACAAGGCTCCGCCTACTAATGTCTTGGGCTGAGGAGTTAGCGCCAGAAGAGGAACATTGTAATTTTACTTTGCCAGATGGTTAGGAGAGGGCAAAATGATTAGGAAGAATTACTAATCCCTTTCCCAAGGGCTTCCTGCCTCACCAAACTCCCAAAACTCTCATGGGATGATGATGGACACCATTCTAAAAATTAAACGAAGGGTCAGTTAGATCTTACAGAGCAGTATAGAGTGGGCAAACAAAAGCAACACCTTGATATGACCACAGCGGCCCCCCTCCCCCCACCCCACCGACCCTCCAGGGGGAAGAGGCCCTTATTGAGTTAGGCCTTTTGTTTGGACACCTCTTAAAGTGCTTTCCTCACTTCCTCTGTTCTCCCTGGCATCTTCCTCTTCTTGTGTCTGCTTCCCAGGCTGGTGGCCCAATCTGCTTTCTCAGGAAGAGAGCTACTTTCTGCCTATCCCCAAACTGGGGTTCCTGAAATGAAATCTATCTTTGTTTCAGCTCTGCCCTCTTGGGGCAGGTAGATTCTGAGAGCCTCTAGAGTTAGAGAGATAAGAGAGGCTGACTCCACAGCCGGTCTCCCCACAGCCAGAGCTGGAGCTAATCTCACCAGTTTTCCCTTTAGAGGAGAAATATCTCAGCAAAGCAGACATTTGTTTTTTTTTTCTACAAAGACAACAGTCTAGCCTCACATGGGAAAGTATATTCCTCTTATTAACATGTTCTTTTCAAAGTCATAATCCTTGCTCTATTTTGCTAAGGAGCCTTGGACTACTGCCCGAGCTTGGTTACATCTTGGGTCAGGGTGTCAGCTGTGAGTCACTGAGACAGCTTTCTGATCCCCAGATCTCTTGTCCAATAGAAGGGCGAACAAGATGTTTGAGTTCATTCCTCCTGCTTGTGGTTTTTTTCTTAGTTCATATATTCATCCTTTCATAACATGTCCTAAAAAGGCATAGACAATTAGGTGGGGCTAAGGGAAAAGTCGCACTAGTAAGATAATTTTTCTACTTGTCTGTCAGGATCCTGCAGGAAACAGCTGGTGTGCACCAAGTTTCATTAAAGACAGTGTAATAAAGGGAGTATTTACAGAGGTGCAAACAGACTTAAGAAAAACCAACAAGGAACAGTGAAGACAAGTGACAAGCAAGGGGGCGCTCACACTGCACATGGGCCTGTATAAGTAAGTGGGCATGGTGTTACCTGACCCTGGGAGAGTTCCAGATGTGGAATAGGGCACTCAAACCTTGTTGTGGCAAAGGAATGTACCATTGCAAAAACCATGGCCTGGGAAGGAGGCAGAGAAAGATAAAAAGGTGGACCTCTCTTTCTTCCTGCCCTCTAATCTCCATCTTCAGCACATTGGCCAAAGCCCATTGGAAGCCAATTGTCAAGGATCCTGCCAGGGCAGAAGACAAGGTAATGAAGGATGGAGAATGGAGGGTCAAATAGAGTAACCAACACACAGTCAATATTTGAAAATTTAAATAATGGTCCACTTATTCCATAAAGCAAACCACTAGGCAAAATTTATTACACTTTACATTAGAATAGTGGACTTCTGCGTCCCCTGGGTGGCTCAGTGGGTTAAGCCTCTGCCTTCAGCTCAGGTCATGATCTCAGGATCCTCTGATCGAGCCCCACATCAGGCTCTCTGCTCAGCAGGGAGATTGCTTCCCTCTCTCTCTCTCTGCCTGCCTCCCTGCCAACTTGTGATTTCTGTCTGTCAAATAAATAAATAAAATCTTAAAAAAAAAATAGTGGACTTCTGTATGCACCAAAAGAAATGTAACAATACCTCATGCATCTAGGACACCTGGTTCCTGATCTCATGATGGGTGGGGTTTGGATTTTCTTTCTCTATCCCTTCCGGTCCTATCTCTTTACTCTGCATTCTATGTCTGTCAGGGACAAAACAAAACCTATACCGACCTGTGCATGTTTGAAGCATCCCAGGGTTTTAGGAAGACTACCTGTGGTGTGCATTGCCCCACCCCCACCCCCCATCTTCCCCCACAGACATCAGGAATCCCTTTCATAGCATTGCTGACAGATTATCTAGTCTGACTTTGGTGACAAATTGTTTACCATCTCCCAAGGGAAACCTCTGGTATTGAACAACTCCTGTTTTAAAAAGTTGTTAATACTAAGCCACAACAATATTTATTAAAAATGTTTCTCTTTCAAGTGACAAGTTTTATCAAATTTAGGTCCTTCAAGGATATTAAGAAACAAATGGAGACCAGGCTTGAAAATTGCCTGAACAGACAAAATGAGTTTAGCCATACAGGCAAAGCTTAATTTAGCTCACTTTGTAAGACTAATTTGCCAAAGTCATTTTTGGCTTATGCCTCTGGAAATCATAACCAAAACTTGGAGTGTTTCACAAGATTGATATGAGATAACCACTGATCAATTCTCTATCTTTTACAAAAATCTAATATTAAAACCAGTCACTGAGAGGGGCGCCTGGGTGGCTCAGTCCTTAAGCGTCTGTCTTCACCTCAGGTCCTGATCCTACGATCCTGGGATGAAGCATCCAGCTCCCTGCTCAGTGGGAAGCCTGCTTCTCCCTCTCCCATTCCCTTTGCTTGTGTTCCTTCTCTCACTGTCTCTCTCTCAGTCAAATAAACAAATAAAATCATAAATAAATAAATAAAATTAAATAAAAAAGAAAATCTAATATTAAAATCAGTCACTGTGAGGGGCGCCTGAGTGGCTCAGTCGGTTGAGCATCTGCCTTTAGCCCTGGTCATGATCTTGGGGGTCCTGGGATCCAGCCCTATGTCAGACTCCCTGCTTGGTGGGGTGCCCATTTCTCTCTCTCTCTCCCTGCCTCTTCCCTTGCTTGTGCTCTCTCTCTCTGTCAGATAAATAAATTAAAAAAAAAAAAACAACTTTGAAAAAAAAATCACTGTGAAAAACTAATAGTCCCGATTTCTCACTACATAAGCTGCTTTATAACAATATACCTGTATCCCTGAACTTCATTCCATGTTTTGATTTGAATGCTCCTAGTCTGTAAACTGTCTTTTTGCTGTGTGCCCAATAAATAAACTTTTACTAGTAACTACTTGCATGATTTATTGGTTTCCTGTTCTTTCTGAACTCTTGACAAAAAGACTTAAAAGTTGAAATCCTTTCAGTTTAGCCTTTAAGTGCAAGATAATTCAACACCATCCGTACCATTTGGCCATGTTTTCATTCTCCTAAGATGTTTTGTTAAATGGAATGGAATCTATTAACTGGATTGAATGGAATCTGGAATCCCAGAGATTCTTATTTGCTGCTTCTGTGGAGCAAAATAAACTCAAGAGTGGAGTACAGATGTTGAGTAAAGGAGGTGAAGAAGTTAACTGGGGACAAGGAACAGCTACGTTAAGGGAAAAGAATAGGGACACAATGACATTGTTAAAGAATTACTAGCTGAAGATCACAAAGGAAGAGAAACAGCATAAAATTAAATAGGGAATGTTTACGGCACTCAGGAGCCAAAAAAGTAAAAAAATAAAACTGGACGATTCGGTGATAGTTTCTGTTCATTCCTATGGATTTGCTTCTACCCTTTTCCACCCTGCTGTGTGTCCTGGAAGGCTGACCTGTATAGACTACATCAGCTACCCTCTGGCTTCTGAGAAGGGTCAGCCATTTGGGACCCTGGACAGGAGATTGGACGGGAAGAGAGTCAGACTGGAATAGTCATCCTGCCTCTCATTCTTCCTGCCTGTGAGGTCGCTGCAGGCTCAACTCAAGGCCAGAACCTCAGTGAGACTGCCCTCTTTACACAGTTCTCTCGATTCCAGTAACCCTCTTTCCTTCAGGCCTGGGCACTGCCAAACCCTTGTGGTTTCCTATGCCCTGCCCACAACTTTGCAAATAGTCCCGTTCATTATTAAATTGCCCAGTTGGAATGTGTCATCTATTTCCGACCAGGATCCTTATATGCTCAGTCCGCTTCATTTACTGAGTAACTACTAGATGCCAAGGAAGAATAAAATGATAAATCAGACAGTTCATACTCTCAAGGGGACGGTCTGGGGAGTGGAGACAGCCACAGGAACAGATGATTACATCACAGTTTGAAAATGAAACACAGAGGCACTGAATGGGGAGGTGGGTGAGTGGAGGCATAAAGCAGAGGCAAGGGCAGATCTGGAGAAGGTGTGTTGGTGGAGATGGGGTCAGGAAAATTCAAAGGCAAAGATGTGAGTAGAGGGGTCAGGAGCTGGGTGAGAAGTTTACAGCTATGGACGTCAGGGCCAGTCAGGGTGTGAAAGGACGAGAGCGGAGGGTGAGGCTGGGCCAGACCATAGAAAGCCTTATACTGCAGGCACGGGGCCTTCTTTCTCATGTACCTATTCTCCCCCTCTTTCTCCACTAAGGGAAAAATAATGACACAGGTGAAGTGTGCAGCCTCCTACTCTTAACCCTTAATCCTGCCCTACCACCAGGGCTCGACACTCCTACTTCCTTGGTCTTTCTGTTGAAAATCACTTCCACACGCTGCCTGCACATCCGGAGATCTTTCAAAATGGCAACAAGACAATATGGTAAACCAGTCCTTGGAGATGAGCTACAGGAGAAGGCTAGAAGTGAATGTTCCCAAATGCATTCTAGAGGCCCTAACACCCAGAGCCACGTTTTTGGTTTTGTTTTGTTGTTGTTGTTTAAGATTTTATTTATTTGACAGAGAGAGAGCACAGGCAGGGGGAGCAGCAGGCAGAGGAAGAGGGAGAAGCAGGCTCCCTACTGAGTAAGGATCTGGACGTGGGGCCCCATCCCAGGACAAAGGCAGACATGCTTAACAGACTGAGCTACCCAGGGGCCGCGAGAGCCACTTTTTCTTTTATAGCAATAGACAACAGGCAACAGACAGTCTAATGGAGACGGTAACAGGGATGCTGGAAAGAGCGGAAAGAGTCAAGTTTCATTTCATCAAAGTGGGGCTTCGGCCCAGATTAGTTTGTGTAGGTGGGCATTTTTATGATCCATTATTTATCACACTGTGTAGGCAAATTCAAGGTCCAGGAGATGTCTGTCTTCCCTCTCTAAAGCGCAAACTGCAAGCAGTTTTCTTGTTAGGTAGGGCCTCTTGGGCACATTCCTGGCATCTACTGAAGACAGCCAGTCCTCAGGGCTGGGGCTCAGCAGGCTTCGTTAATCAAAATCAATACACAATCCCATCCTCTCTTCTCAAAACCTAGCGGTAGCCCTACTCCTTAATCATCTCACAAACAAGGGACACGGCAAGCGGTGGGTATGGAATCCTTCCAGCTCTCGCACCAACAACGAACTAGATGGGTTATTGGATGCCGGGCCAGGCATCCAATATTCCAGTGGCCCAGAGATTCCAGCGGCTGGCGGGGAAGCCCCTCCTCCCGGGCGGAGGCGGCTCCCAGGAGTAGAAGTCCGAGTCCCGCCCCGGAGTCAGCACCTTAAGGCCGCCGCCGCCTCCTGGCAGAGTTCTTGCGGCTGGCTATGGGGCTCTGATAGCCATGGACGGCTACAAGGGCTTTCTGGGGCTGCTGGTGTCGTCGCTCCTCGTCGGCTTCCTGTCCGTGATCTTCACCCTCATCTGGGTCCTCCACTACCGGGAGGGACTCGGCTGGGATGGGACCGCGCTCGAGTTTAACTGGCACCCGGTGCTCATGGTCACTGGCTTCGTCTTCATCCAGGGCATCGGTACTGGGCATCTCCTGGGAGGCAGCGGGGAGGGACGCAACGGCCGGGGCCCGGGACGGATCGCTCTCACCCGAGTGGGGCCGACGTGGGCGAGCGAGGGAGTGAGGGGGGCGCGCGGGGCGCGAGCGGAGGGTGCCCTGGCGCCGAGACGGCGGGGCGCGGCGGCGGGACCGAGTTGGGGGCCGCGGGCGCGCAGAGCCGTGACTCGGCCGACGTGGGCTAGCGGGCAGCGGCGGCCCTGGGGCGGCGCGCGGGCCGGGGAGCGCGGCCAGACGCCTCGGGGAGGGGGGAAGGCAGAGCACAGCTGCAGCCGGGCGGGTGGCCCGCTCCGCCGGCCCCACTTGGTTAACTCTTTGCTGCGAGTGTCGGGGGCGCGCTGGAAGCGCCCGGTGACCCCCGTAGCCGGGACGCGGGAGGGAGGCTGGACGTCCCTGTGGACGGAGCCTGCGCGGTCCCTGGCGCAGAGAGGCTCTTTAGGCGAGGCCTTTCTCGGAACTTTCTTCAGGGGGGCAGATTGGGAGAGAAACGCAACGGGGGAAATGGTGGGGCGAGAATTTGTCGGTCCCGGTCCCAGCCTCTGTCCTGAGTGAAGGGGCCGGCCGGTCAGCCGGTGGCCAGGGTGAGGAAAGCATCAACTGGGGTTTCACTCCTCGTAGAGCGTTCAGTTCAGTGCAGTCCGGGAAGCCTCCGGGACTCAAAAGGGTGTTAGGCTGCCCTGCCTGGTCATGGGACAGACTTGAGCCCAACTTGTTTTGGTGGCTGCCGACCAGTGAAATTTCCCCTGCGGGCCTTCCCGTTGGGCGCTGGCCCCGAATCGGGCAGGAGATGCCAGGTGAGGGCCTGAGGCCCGCCGCCTGGCTCCCAGACGGGCTTGTGCTTGAGACATCCCTGGGGTTTGCCGTGTCCATGTTTGGCCCCGCACGAGCCAGCTCCGGGCCTGCACTGCCTGGGATGAGGCTGACCGAGAGGGAGGGTTCTGTGGACGGCAGATTTTGTTTTGGTTTTTGTTTTGGGGTATAATTGACACATATGTTTCATGTGTGTAACATGGCCAGGTGTATGATTATATTTAGGATTTATAAATCGGAATGGTCACCACAGTAAGTCTAGTTAACATGCACCCGCTCACATAGCTACACAGTTTTTTTTCTTGTGATAAGAACTTTGAAGATGTGCTCTCTTAGCGACCTTTAAGATCTACTTTCTCATTCACGGCTCAAATATACAATATAATATTATTCATGTAGTCGTCATGCTGTGCTTATTTTATACCTGGAAGTTTGTAACTTTTGACCACCTTCACCCATTTCGCCTCTGCACCCCCGCTTCCTCCCATCCATGGTGGTTTTTACTGTGGCTGTGTAGTGCCACTCAGTGTCCTGACAGTTTCCTTCCTCTGCTGCTTGGCTGGAAAGGAAGCTTTAGCTAGTGGTGCAAGCCCCACTTATTTGTAGACACTTTTCAAAAAGTGGAGTTAAGGCCTGGTTGATAAAGTATTTGGAAGAAGGTAGAAAGCGGTGTGTGTGGGCGGGTGGTTATAGCTCAGAAAACAACGGATAGAAGCATAAAGGTTTCAGAAAGAGGTGCCCACCAGCTGAAACCTCTAAGCCTTGTCTTTGAGCAGGCCACGTTTTCTCCATCAGTATCTGGCTCTCCAAAACAAACAAGTGAAGAAAAGAGCTCTGATCTCTTTCGCAAAGCAAAGATTTTTGTTTCCTTGTAAAACGTTGCTGCCCCCTTCCACGGGTGTGGCCAGCACCCTCTCACCCTGGGATGCAGTGGTAGGTGTTGCTCAGGCTTAGTTCACCTGGGTTGCCATAGGCAACGGGGTGTGAGGGCCATCAGGCAGCCAAGTTATTTCCTTACGTACGTCTAGGTGATTTTGCTACTGACCGAAAATGAAAAAAACATACTCCAGTTCCAAAGTCGCTGTCATCAGAAGCATTCTTTCCTTGGTGGTGGAGCCCTGAAGTGTGGCCAGAGCTGTCAACGTCCTCTGTTTGCTCAAAGTAGGAGAAACAGTCTCTTCATCTCTTCCAACCAGCACTTCAGAGCAGCTCCTAATACCAGGAAATTTTCCAGAGTCTTCTCATAATTGTGAGGATAAGGGAAACACAGATGATACTAGTTGTTTTCTGACTGACCCAAGAGGAGATGGTCATAAAATAGTCACTAACATTTATTGAGTGCTTTCTGTATGCCCACTAGTGCGTTCTTTCACAGGGATTTAAGAATAAACCAAGGCACAGAGCAGCTAAGTACCTTACCCTTATTTTCAGGGTTCATTTCTCTGCCTTTAAGGTAATATACTTACATTCTGCAAAATATTCTTAAGAGGAGCAAACACTTCATCTAAAATACACCTTGAAATTCTTTATTCCTGTTAGAGTCCATTAGAGTTTTCCTAAAAGGGCTTCTAGTTTCTCTAAACTATGCGCTTTTCTTAATCTGTCCATACTCACTTTGGGGCAAAAACATGTAAATGGAAGGGCGCCTGGGTACCTCAGCCCATTAAGCTTGATTATGGCTCAGGTTGTGATCTTAGGGTTGTGACATCAAGCCCCACCTAGGGGAGTCTCTCACTCTCTCTTAAAAACAACAACAACAACAACAACAACAAACCAAAAACTTGTAAATGGATATTTAGGGAATTTTCATCTGTTTATTTTATGCAAACTTTGTTTTCTTAAAGCTTAGTTACGGTATTTGTATCAGTTTTGGAATGTCTGTCCTGTTTACTATTTGGATTCCAGATTTGCAAAGCACTTAAATCAGATAATGCATCTAATCAACATAAACATAAGTTTCTTCCTGCAGACAGGCACATGCATAGTACTCCCGAGTTTTTACAAATCTCAGTGGGCCAGTGTCCCCTCGGGTCCAGCAGTGGAAGGGTAAGTGTTCAGTAATCAACATTATAGGCCAGGAGGGAAACACACATTACAGACCAGTCATGCTAGAACAGGGATTTTTTACTGTGTGTAATTGTTTCAGGGAGGAAATTTTTAGGTTTTGCTCTTTCAGATCTCTAGTAATGAACAGGATGCAACTGAATTTGTCTGTGATGCACAAATATTTAGAGATGAGGAAGGGAAGGCTAAATTACAGTTATTATTCTAAGCATAAAATGCCTTACAAATACAATACACAAACAGTAAGCAATACTTAAAACCATTTGAGAACAATCAAGAGTCTTGTGAAACACCTTTAAAAAGTAAGCTCTGGGGTTAGGTTAACTAGCAGAAAAGTTACAAAATAAATGTGTATACATAGAGGCCCGCAGACACATAGTCCAGATATATTTTGAGAAATACATGTGTTCTAAAAGAGAATATAGCCAACAATGGGATATCTAAAACTGAAATAAAATTTTAAACGAGTGGGATATCTAGTAATTATCTAGTGATTAAGAAAGAGTTTCAGGGCGCCTGGGTGGCTCAGTGGGTTAAGCCGCTGCCTTCAGCTCAGGTCATGATCTCAGGGTCCTGGGATCGAGTCCCGCATCGGGCTCTCTGCTCAGCAGGGAGCCTGCTTCCCCCCCCCCGCCTCTCTCTCTCTCTGCCTGCCTCTCCATCTACTTGTGATCTCTCTCTGTCAAATAAATAAATAAAATCTTTAAAAAAAAATAAAAAAAATAAAAAAAAGAAAGTTTCAAAGAGAACTTAGAAGAGGCTTTGTGCTTCTCTGAAAGGAATGTTTCCCATGAAGTAAATACACTGCCAGGAAACCAGAGAAACAACCCTCAAAAAGAAGGCCGCAGAAAAGACTGAAACAAATAAACCCTCTCAAAGTGGCAGCTGACCTTTTAAAAGGTTCAGCAAGGTGGAATGTGTTATTCAGTAAGAGGTAGAAAATCCAAGTATTTAAATTTGCGGAATAGAAGTCTCAGCAATTCTATCCTCCTCCCTTTTCCACATGTAGAACTCCGTTTACTGTATAAACTGAGGGGAGAGAAACTGAATTGTGTAATGATCTCAAGTTGGCTTTGTGAGAAAACGTAACTACGTTTCAGTAACATTAAAAAAGCTAACAAAAAGAAACTGAGTACTTCTTAAAAGGCAGTTGGCATATCCGATTAATGCCCCTAGAAGTGACCACATTCCAAGTCCACTTAAGTGTATTTGAAAATGCTCTTGGGATAGAGCCTGGCCAAGAGGACAATGGAGAGAATGCCCCAGATACCTACCCCAAAACCAGCCTTGGGAGCACCACCGAGAACAAAACCTACCAATTTTAGGGAAAGGAAGCTTGCTACAAAGCATAAGGACACAATGCAAGGTAACCCAAAACAGAATTTTTGTTATAAATAAATACATGCAGATCTCTTTGTAATATAACTAATAAAAATGTTATAGAAATGATTATTTTGCTCAGTTTTTTTAATATCTGGCTCTAAAATAACACCTAGAACCGACAGACAGTAAGCCAATAAGAATGAAGGAGTGATTAGTTCTGTACCTTCATTAAATTGTTAGTAACAAAATGCAATTTTACTCATTTGGGATGATAATGGTAGCATCTAAGGTAAAAGTGCCCTCCCTTGCCCCTCAGTGATTAGCCTGTTTAGCCAGTTTGGGTGCACAGATTTATTTGGGAAGAACAAGCATCAGATTATATTGGAAATGCATCTTTCTTCTAAAGACCTCAGGTGCATTAGAATGTTGCCATCTAAGTACAAACTGTGTCTCCTCTTGTCTACCAAAGACATCAATCCTCCCTTTTTCCTTCTGCATCATAAACTTTCTTCCCACCGTTGGATTATTTCCAACATGTTATAATGTCTGTCCTCATAAAACCAGCAGCACTCTTAACGCCATGTTTCCCCTTCAGCTACTGTTTCAGTTCTCTGCTTGCATTACCACAGAACATTTTTGGAAATTTTTGTCAACACCTGAAGTATAGACAAAAAAGTATCTCCCATTCCTCTCCCTTGTCCTGTTTTGAAGCCACTCCAGTCAGGCTTTTACTCCACTGCTCAGTCAAAATTGCTCTTAACGTAGTTACTAGTGGCAAGCATGTAGCTAATTCAATGGTCTCTTCGCAGCCCTCATCTTGCCTGATCAGAAAGCAGCATTTGGTGTAACTGACCTCCTTGGGACACTTCCTTCACGTGGCTTCCAAGACACCTGGTGTGCTTGGCTCTACTCTCTTCACTGGCTATGCCTTTCAGTGCCTTTCGCTTGTTCCTCCTCTTCTCCCTGATCCTTTAAATTTACAGTGTCCAAAACCCAGTCTTTTGAGCACTTTTCCTTTCTTGATGCACTCATACTGTTGGTGATCTCATCCAGTCTTGTAGCTTTCAACACTGTCTATTCTCTGAATCCGATATTTTTGTCTTAGGCTTGGACCTCTCCCCGGAACTCCAGACCCACACATCCATCTGTCTACTCAGAATCTCTGTTTGGATGTCAACTAGACGTGTCCAAACCTCAGCTCTCCATCTTCTTCATACCTCCAAAACCACTCATCACACAGGTTCCCCATCTTAGTAAATGGTAGCTTCATCCTTTCTGGACGTTCATATGGTCATCCTGGATTCCTCTTTTCCTACCATACTTCTCATCCAATCCTTCAGAAAATTATATTGACTCCAAACTCAAAATACAGTATTATCCAGACGCTGACCATTGACTATTTTAGTTATTTTTTCATTCATTGTCTGTCTTCTACTAGAATGTAAGCTCCCTTGTCTGTTTTTATCACTGCTGTAGCCATTGTGTGTGGAATGCTACTGAACATATAGTCCGCATTTGATAAATATTTACTAAATTAATGAAAGTTTGGTCAGTGTTCTAAACCAGGAGCCATACTTACAAGGATGGTTTATAAAATCAATATGAGAGTGCTCGCTTCGGCAGCACATATACTAAAATTGGAACGATACAGAGAAGATTAGCATGGCTCCTGCGCAAGGATGACACGCAAATTCGTGAAGCGTTCCATAGTTTAAAAATAAATAAATAAATAAATAAATAAAATCAATATGAGATGGTATAGCACCCACTACTGTGTCTTCCTCTGTTCAACTAAACATTCAGATACACAAGACTGCCAAGACCACACTGGGCACCAGAGCTTGCTGCCAGGGCAGCATTTGGTATTCTTTCGTAATGGGCATCCTTTCTGCAATTGTTTGTATAGCAGCCATATAGCCACCCATAAACCAGTGTCTCTCTGGGAGACCGTTCAGACACTGGAGACAAGATCTGCATTGGTGGCATCAGAGCTTAAGGTCCTCATGCCCCACAAAAGCCAATATGTTATTTTATTTTATTTTTTTTTAACAGATAATGTATTTTTAGTCCCAGGGAAGGAGCCAGTATCTTTTGTAATACTCTACAGACCTGGTTGCCAGTGTCCTTGAAGGGGATATACAGTGAGTTGAACAATGGCCCCCAAAAGACACGTCTAGCTCCTAATCTTACAGATCTGTGAATGTGACTGTAGTATCTTTGCAGATGTAAAGTTAAGGATCTCAAAGTGAGATCATCCTTATTTAGAGTGGGGCTTAAATCCAATGACTTGTGACCTTAGAAAAGAGAAGACTTGGGACACAGACACAGAGGGTGGAGATGATGTGAGGATGGAGGCAGAGATTGAAATGATGTGTCTACAAGCCAAGGCACACCAAGAGTTGCCAGCAGCCACCAGAAGCTAGGAGAGAAGTATGGACTGGATTCTGCCTCAAAGCTTCCAGAAGGAACCAGTCTTGCCAAACACTTTGATTTTGGACTATTGGCCTTCAGAACTGCGGGAGAAGACATTTCTGTTGTTTGAAGCCACTCCGTTTGTGCTAATTTATTACAGTAGCCCTAAGAAACCATCACAGGTTATAACAGTTATTGCACTCTGGGAAGCCCAACGTTTGGCTTTATTGGGTATTTGTAGAATTTTTATTGTTCCTCCCAGTCCATCAGGGGGTAATTTTTATTATAAATGGACGTTGCCTAATAACATTAGTGTCAAGCCCCTGGTATCTGTTTATGACAGTTAACCAAAGGTCAGATCCTCGTTCAACAAAAGGTAAATGCCGTGTGTGTGTGTGTGTGTGTGTGTGTGTGTGTGTGTTGAGAGCGGAGGGGGGATTATAAAGAGTTAGAGAGCGCCTACTCTGGACAAAATAGGAAACCTCTTAGCTGCAGCGAAATGTGGCTGTATGGGGATGCCAGCCCAAAGTGCCTAGAGCTTCCAATTATCCAGGAGAAGCCAGATTTTTAAAAACTGGTTCAATCTAGGGACGCCTGGGTGGCTCAGTGTGTTCAAGCCTTCGGCTCAGGTCATGATCTCAGGGTCCTGGGATCGAGCCCCACATCGGGCTCTCTGCTCGGCAGGGAGCCTGCTTCCTCCTCTCTTTCTGCCTGCCTCTCTGCCTACTTGTGATCTCTGTCTGTCAAGTAAATAAATAAGATCTTTAAAAAGAAAAGAAAAAAAAAAAAACCCTGGTTCAATCTAAAAGTAAACCAGCCACAAAACCAAAACAAAACCCCCAAACATGATGCTGATCAAACAAAACACATGTATGGACCAAACCCATTCCATACCTTCCAGTTTACAAGCGACTCCTGCTAGAGCTTCTCATCTTGATTTTGTGGGATTTAAAATTTTTCCCTTAAAAAGTAGAACAATCTTCTCTTTTAAGAAATTAGGCCAGAAATCTTTGTTATAACTTCTTTTCTTCCTGTAGAATCTTTCTTAAAAGGCCAAAATGGGCTTTGAAATAACGATACAGACTTAGGCCATACTTTTCTAAGTTCATTCATTCATTCAGTTTTCATATCTCACGCTATTTAACTGGCATACATTAATTAAGCACTTATTGCATGGCAGACACTCTGTAAAACAAAGGAGTAAAATGTAGCTTTGCCTACAAGTTGTTCTTATTTGAATTTGCTAGAGCCAAATTATGGTTTCCTTTTGGAAAACCTGAGCCATAGGATTTGAAGTTCAGTGCCTGATTTTAGAGATTTTAGAGATCACAAAGAGGTGATATCGGAGCCAGTACTATTTCTAATCTGTTATAATATTGATACGAGGCATAAGAAAATATAGCTGATGTTTCTAACATGCAGGATTTCTGGATATTTATAAATGTCTAGCAATTAATTGGATTTTTCTCTCTTCACACACTATTTGTTACCAACTAGTTGCCTTTGTGATTTCAGTCACTTCAAAGAGATGTTTAAGTGCCAAGATACTAAAACAAATCTTCCAAATCATCCAAATCCCTTCCTGCATTTTGATTCTCTTAAGGTTTTCAGTTACATGATATTCATGTAGTGAGACAGTTTGAATACACAGGCATGTTTCAAAACTTAGATTCTTTTTTTTCCCCCCAGTGGCAGGTGGATTTTATTGGACTGGGACACACCGGGGATCCTCACCCATGGCAGAGAGTGGGGGACAGGTTGAAGATAAAAATCTGATGGTCACTTGTGGTAGCACCACAAATTCTGGGGCTTTGCTGGATGAGAACCAGGTTGCCTGGTAACTGGGAAGCCCGACTTTACTGCTGGTTGCCTGTTCCCCAGAAGCTGGAGGGAGGCAAAGAGTCCCCGGGGTGCAGGCAGAGCTTGGGGATACATAGGGTGCAGGAAGAGTCAGAAAAACCAGTCTGTTGGTTTCATCTGCTTTTGTAAGGACAGTCTACCGCCAGGCTGTAGGAAACCTGTCTGGGTGGGCGGAAAGTGCACTGCGTAGAGCTGTGGCTTTGGCTGAGACAGGTACCATGCTGCCGGAAACGCCAAAGGTACTCTGAGCTGCAGACTGGGCCTAATGGCTGGCTAAGTGGGTCCATAGTGAGGCAGGCGGTTCCGTAGGCACTGCTGGGGCCGCCTTGGAATTGACCGGGCTCTGGGCTCCCTGCGAAGGCAGGGGCTGAGCCCACATAGTGCCCGGTTCCAAGCACTTGGCGTCTGAACATCTGCTTGGCCCTCTCAGCCACCAGGAGGGTGCCTGGGTAACTGTGTCTTCCAGGGCTCTTTTGCACGCCGAGGAGGTGAGTCCCTGTGTGAGCAGCCAGGCTCTGCGGGGCGCAGCTGATGGCAGAGCGGTCGGGTCCCTCTTCGCGCCCATTCCTCCTCCTCACGTAAAACTTTTCTTGAGCTGCAGGAAAAGCTGGTGCTTCTCTTCCTCTAGGGCCCAAAGCTTCTCCTGCAACTTCAGATTTGTTCCTTGGACTCCTGCAGTGACATTCTCACGTCCATCTCCTTTTTCTTCCTTCTCCGCTGCTCCTCCTTCATCTTCTGTTCCATCATCTTGTCCCCCTCTTCCTCCTACGGGGGTTTGCGCGCAGTCTCCATCTCGATGTTCTGGTGCAACACCCTGGGGGCCAGGAGGCTCCAGAAGGGCAGGCGTGGTGCTGCCGGGGCCCTCGAGGGGGCACCCGGCTCTGTCGCTGCCAGACGTGGAACCGGCCCTACCCGGAGGTGGGCACTCAGGGGGTCACAATGGGCGGTGCCCCGTGGGAAAGCCTGCAGGCCTCCACTGCTGCCGCGTCACCGGGTCCCTGGCCCCGCCCGCCCCGAGTGCTCCGCGTGCGCAGTGCCTGCAGGCTGGGGGTCTCAGGCCTCTGCGCTTCAGAGTTCAGATTCTCTTTGAGAGCCACTGCAGGAATATAAGAAGATTATTTTATTTTATTATAAGATTTTATTTATTTACTTGTCAGAGCTCAAGCAGGGGGAGCGGCAGGCAGAGGGAGAAGCAGACTCCCCGCTGAGCGGGGAGTCCCGTAGGGGACTTGATCCCAAGACCCTGGGATCATAACCTGAGTCAAAGACGCTTAACTGAGCCATCCAGGCATCCCCCCAAGAAGATTATTTTAAAAAACGGTTCTCTGCTTTTACGTGTTTTGTTTTAAGATTTATTTATTTGAGAGAGAGAACACGAACAGGGTGAGGGGCAGAGGGAGAAGCAGGCTCTCCACTAAGCAGGGAGCCTAATGCAGACTCGATCCCAGGACTCCAGAACCATGCCCCGAGCCGCAGGCAGACGCCTGACTGACTAAGCCCCCCAGTCACCCCTGCTTTTACGTTTAACCTTGAGGTCTTTGGATACATTCTGGTACATTTTTGGGTGCACAGGGAAATTAGTTGATAATACTGCTTGGAGCCTATACCGAGGATGTCAAAACAATACTTTATTCAAAGAGTTAAGAAAAGTGTAATAGGTACCCCATATTTAATTAGAATGTATAAGCGTTTAAAATTAGCATATAAAATTACAGTGTACTTCAAACAATAACTTACTCTTATTTTATTTTGGGGTTCACTTAAATCTAACCTAAAGCTGTTTAGTGGGCCTGAGTGTAGAGTACCTATTACTTACTTAAAAAGACTATTTGGTCTTATATGAACTAACACTTGGATCAGCAGTACAAATTGTCTTGAGTTTTTGATTCATGCATTTAAAAGAGGATCTGCTCACTTCCTGGGGAATACTGAATAAGTTACTGTATTTCATTAAATTTATTCATTCAACTTAATGAGTTCTACGGTGTACCAAGCTGTGTGCTAAATGCTGAGATATGGCAGTGAACAAAATAGACATGCTCCTACCTCCATGGATCATAAGATTTGAGCACAGAAGAGCTAGAATCAAATTGTTGTCTATGTTTGGGGACATTTCTTCTTCCAACTGTCCCTCTCTCCACATACTCTTTGACAGATTCCAAATTTGCATTGCCTACGTCAAACCAGAGATTACATCTTTGAAAGTATATATTTTCACATATTCCTGAATTGATTAGGCAGTGAAGAGCTGAGAAATTTTCTAATAAATAAATTCCATTCAAGTTACTGCATTTTTCACCTTCATTTGTCCAAAAAACAATTAAATACAGGTGTTGATTTCCTTTTTCCTTTCCTCCCTTGCTTTCTTTTTAAGTTTATCACAATAGCATATTCCACTACCAATAATTTTTCTTTTAAAAGATTTAACATGGGGCGCCTGGGTGGCTCAGTGGGTTAAAGCCTCTGCCTCCAGCTCAGGTCATGATCTCAGGGTCCTGGGATCGAGGCCCGCATCAGGCTCTCTGCTCAGCAGGGAGCCTGCTTCCCCCTCTCTCTCTGCCTGCCTCTCTGCCTGCTTGTGATCTCTCTGTCAAATAAATAAATAAAATCTTTAAAAAAAAATTTAACATGTATTTCTCATATATATGTGTTCATGTTTTCCATCATTTTCTGGGGGGAAAATGGTCTTGCCAACAAGGGCCTCTAACAGAAAACCCTTGTTTCAGTTACAAGTAGCTGTTTGATGCCATTTCCCCTCTTCATGGGCTTATGAGACCTTTTTCTTCCTTCTCGCTGAACCTCAGGAATGGTGTCTAAGTAAATGCCAAGCCAAAGAAGCAAGAAATATTTAAATTCCGCTCTCCAGGAAGTTTTTATAACTGTTGAGAGTAGCTTCTTGTTTAAGAAATGTCGTTTGATTTGTTCAGGTTGCCCTTTTCTCCTGAAGTCCACCATGGCTTGGTTATTTATACATTTTTAAAAACATGTAAACACCTTATGCAAATGTGGTATTTTGCAGTTATCCCTGATTTACCTAGAGAGCTTTTGAATGATAGTGAACTATGTAGCAGAACTACATAGCCAGGATGGGCAGAAAACTCCATGCCTCACTCACATGAGAACCTCTCCAATTTCCAATGACTTAGTAGAGATTAATTCACTCTTAGGTTTGTGAGCTTACGAAAATATTGTTTTAACTTCAAAACTATTAGAAACTCTTTCAATCATACAGAAAATAACATAACCAATCCCCATGTATTCATCACTCTGATTTAACAGATGTTCCGATTTTTGCCAACATAAAGATTTATAGACTAGAACTTAAAGCTGGTAGGAATAAAAGATAATTCAGGATGATGGAGGGAGGGTAAGCACCCTAACCTGAGCAAGATACTTAAAGAGGAGATTGAAGAACTCTAAACTAGATCCAGGGACTGGAAAACCGTAATTGCCTGGGCTCATGTGAATCAGAGACAAGCCCCTCTCCTGCTCAAAGCCCCTAAGGGCTTTCTCTGGCAAGAGGAGAATATGTTTCATTGGTAACCCCAAATCCACAGTGAAAGATTGAATTGTGTTCCTTTTGTGTTACTGCTGGAGAAGGAAAGCTAGTGTGCACCCAATCTAAAATCATTTAGGTAAATGTGAAAGGTTTAAAAATCCAGTTTTAACATTTAAAGGGGAAAGATTTTAGTTTTATCACATTCCTCTGTGACGCCTGTAGTATTTAGAAGAATAAAAATTCTTTGCTGAACATTTTTGTAGATATTTTAATGAAGAACCACATACATGCAGAAAAATACCTAAATCATAAGTTACATGTTTTCATAACGTGAACACACTCATGTACCCGAATCATGAAACAACATCCCAGGCATCTGAGAATTTTCTTGGTAACCATTGTAACATCTCTCAGTCATGATAACTGCTCCTGACTTCTAACATCAGAGGTTAGTTTTGACTTTGGAAAAAATGCAATATAACAGGATCCAGATGGGGGAGAAAAAGCTGTTGTGATTTATTGTTCATAATTTCCTTTTCAAGCGAACATATTCCAAGTATTTCCTTTTCATATGTAGGTGTTCAAGTTTCCTCATCTAAGATGAGGGCAGTGTCTGAGTGATAGGATGGCAATGAGGATGATGACGACAATAATAATATTAATTTTAAAACACTTATTAAGATTAAGCAAGCTGGGGCGCCTGGGTGGCTCAGTGGGTTAAGCTTCTGCCTTCGGCTCAGGTCATGATCCCAGTGTCCTGGGATAGAGCCCTGCATCGGGCTCTCTGCTCAGCGGGGAGCCTGCTTCCTCCTCTCTCTCTGCCTGTCTCTCTGCCTACTTGTGATCTCTGTCTGTCAAATAAATAAAATCTTAAAAAAAAAAAAAAAGATTAAGCAAGCTACGTAACCTCTCTGTGCCTTAGCTTCCTCCTCTGTATAATGCGCATGGTAACGGTAATCATCCCTTCCTCACAGAGTTGAGGTAAGAATTATAATGTAAATGTAAACATGTAGAGCACTTAGCATGGCGCCTCCTATCTAGCAAGGGCTCAGTTGTGTGTGTGTGTGTGTGTGTGTGTGTGTGTGTGTGTGTGTAATAAATGAGGTTAACTCAGAAGAGGGTGAGATGATTGTTAGATTTTCATATTAGCTACATTTTTATTTTACTACAGCCTGATCACACATATTGCAAAATGCTCTCTACTGTGTGGATGAAAGGTCACAAAGGCATTGGGTCAAGAGGCACTTGTTTTTCTTGAGAACTAGAAAATCCTATATGGTGCGCCACTGAATCAGAGGAGAAAAAGCATAAGGAGGGGAGGCTGTGTGTTTGAGTTGACTTCAGTTTTATTTCTAGACTTTGATCTGCCTGCAGAGAGTGTTTTATATTTATTTTAAAAACACTTAATGGGTCACATACACAAATAAAACTAATGAAATCTGAATTAGGTCAGTGGATTATATTGACGTCAGTTTCTTAGTTGTGATATTGTACTATGGTTATGTAAGATGTTACCATTGGTAACACCAGGTATTGCTAGCTGTGTGAAGAGTATATGGACTCTATCTGTATTATTATTTTTTTTAATTTATTTGACAGAGAGAGAGAGATCACAAGTAGGAAGAGCAGCAGGCAGAGAGAGAGGGGGAAGCAGGCTCCCCGCTGAGCAGAGAGCCCAACGTGGGGCTCGATCCCAGGACCCCGAGAGCACAACCCGAGCACAGGGCAGAGGCTTAACCCACTGAGCCACCCAGGCGCCCCTCTCTGTATTATTTCTTATAGCTGCATGTAAATCTATAATTATCTCAAAATAAGAGTTTAAAAAAAACATGCCTATGGAGCCACATACTTTGAGGCCAGGGCTGTCCTAGTCTCAGGGTACAAGGAGAAACAACAAAATACATTCTTGCACTCAGAGAGGATGAGAAGGGACTTTGAACTAGATTTTAAAAGTTTAGGGGTGCCTGGGTGGCTCAGTTGGTGAAGGATCTGCCTTCAGCTCAGGTCATGACCTCAGAGTCCTGGGATCCAGTTTTGAGTTTCTGGCTCCTTGCTCAGTGGGAAATCTGTTTCTCCCTCTCCCTCTGCCCCTCCACTCCGCTCATGCTCTCTCTCACTCTCTCTCTCAAATAAATAAATACAGTCTTAAAAGAGTTCCAGTTGACTCTGGAACAGCACGGGTTTGAACTGTAGAACAGGTCTACTTACAGGTCAATTTTTTTTTTCAATAAACACACTTTACAGTACTGTAAATGTTTCTCATGATTTTCTTAACATTTTCTTTTCTCTAGCTTACTTCATTCTAAGAATGCAATATATAATACATAAAACATATGAAATATGTGTTAATAAACTGTTTATGTTATGAGTAAGGTTTCCAGTCAATGGTAGGCTATTAGTAGTTAGGTTTTGGGGAGTCAGATGTTATATGCAGATTTTCTTTTTCTTTTTTTAAAGATTTTATTTATTTATTTGACACTCAGAGATCACAAGTAAGCAAAGAGGTAGGCAGAGAGAGAGAAGGAAGCAGGCTCCCCGCTGAGCAGAGAGCCCGATGCAGGGCTCGATCCCAGGACCCAGAGATCATGACCTGAGCCAAAGGCAGATGCCCAATCCACTGAGCCACCCAAGTGCCCCAATATGCAGATTTTCAACTGTGTGGGGATCATTATCCCTAACTTTGCTCAAGGATCAAGCGCTGTAACCTTGTTTAAGGATCAGCTGGTCTACCTGGTTGCACTAAATGGCTTGAAAAGATTCATCAAATATAGAAATGATTATCCGAAAAGTCTCCACGTCCTCAAGGAAGTATAACCAATCATACTCATAAGATATCCATATATGCACTAAAATTAGTAAGTAACAATTCTTCAGACTTTGGATTAGAAAAGAATCCTGTCTTAATGGTGAGGGCTGTCAAGTGTTGTGGAATGGAATGAAAAGATAGGAAGATTGACATCTTGTGCTGAAAGCTTTAAAGAGGCTGAATTCACATCTTTCTTTGTAGGTTTATATGTGTCTCTGCCTGAGAATGGATTAGATAATCTCATACATTTTTGTGATCCTATGAAGTTCTTTATATTCAAATTATAAATGTCTTTAGTAGGAATGTGCCTTTTTTTTTTCTTACTAGAACTAAGCAATATACAGGATACACTGTGGATATAATGGAATCTATCTTGCAAGGAAATATTCAAACTTTTTCAACCTGCCCTACATTTTTAGATCCCTAAATTTTCCCTGACATGGACTGGAGATGTGGGAATGAGGGTGGGTAGCAGCAGGATATTGTCTTCAGAACAAAAATTAATCACATGCTGGTTAAGGTGACCATATAATCTGTTGCTTAAACCAGGACATTTAAAAAAAAATGCTTTCAAAAATGTTTTTGTTAGGGGCTCCTGGGTGGCTCAGTGGGTTGGGCCTCTGCCTTCGGCTCGGGTCATGGTCTCAGCGTCCTGGGATCGAGCCCCACATTGGGCTCTCTGCTTGGCGGAGAGACTGCTTCCCCCTCTCTCTCTCTGCCTGCCTCTCTACCTCCTTGTGATCTCTGTCTGTCAAATAAATAAATAAATAAATCTTTTTAAAGAAATGTTTTTGTTGAAGTTTAATCTACATGCAAGAAAGTGTACACTGAATCTCCCTCAGTGAACACTTATGTAACCTGCACCCAGACAGAGAAACAGAGTATTAGCAGGAAGCTAGGAATCCCTTGTATGTTACTTTCCAGTTACTGCGCACTTTCCTCACAAGGGTAACCAATATCCTGACTTTTCTTATTGCAGAAATGAGTTTTTCTTGTTTTTATACTTTGTATGAATTGAATCCATACAGTACATACTTGTTTATGTCTCATTACTTGGCCTCAACATTATAGGTGGATTCATATTCTTGGGTGAAGTTCTAGTTCTAGTTATAGATTATTATATATATTATGTATATATTTTTATATATAATACATATATATTATATATAGTTATTATTCATTCTCTTTATTGTGTATTCTATGGTGTGAATATATCACAATTTATTTTTTTAAATTTTTTAAGATTTTATTTATTTGACAGAGATTACAAGTAGGCAGAGAGGCAGGCAGAAAGAGAGGGAGAGGAAGCAAGCTCCCTGCTGAGCAGAGAGCCCAATGTGGGGCTCGATCCCAGGACCCTAGGATCATGACCTGAGCTGAAGGCAGAGGCTCAAACCACTGAGCCACCCAGGCGCCTATATCACAATTTATTTATTCATATTATTCATTATGGTCATTTGGGGAGTTTCTAGTTTTTGACCACTACAAATGGTGCTGCTAATAATGTTCTAGTGCATGTCTTTTGGTGAACATAAATACATACTTCTTTGGAGAATATACCCAGAAGTAGAATTGCTGGATCATAAGTTATGCTCAAGTTTAGCTTGTATAAATACTGCTGCTTTTCCAGAGTGTTTGTTCTCATTTATCTCCTGCTGTGGGACATGAGAGCTCTGATTGCTTTCCATCCTCTCCAATACTTGGCATTTTTCATGTTTCTCTTTCTATTTTTGGATGTAGTTTTTGGTAAAATACTGGGATATATTCTTTTGTCTATTTAGATCATGGTGCATATTTTTCTATTTCTTAGTCTATCTTTTCTCATCAAACTAAGACGTACACACACAGAGAGAAACAGTCATAAGATTTCATGCAAGGGAGTGTTAAGTGCATCAAAGTGTTCAACTTGTGTTGATTAAAAAAAATCAACACCTCATTCTGTCTCCCTTCGTCTCTTTCTAGCCATCATCGTCTACAGACTGCCATGGACCTGGAAATGCAGCAAGCTCCTGATGAAGTCCATCCACGCAGGGTTACACACTGTTGCCGCCATTCTCGTAATTATCGCTCTGGTGTCTGTTTTTGATTTCCACAATGCCCTGAGTATCCCCAACATGTACAGTCTACACAGCTGGGTCGGACTGACAGTTGTCATACTCTACATCTTACAGGTCAGTGTTTTGGTGTGTTTATAAACACGTTATAAAAAGTAAAACAGTTCAGATACCAGAGATGTTTTCTATACATTTGTATTTCTTGGAAATCGTCTTGTCATTCCCCCACTAGACTCTGCTCTGTTTTCTTTCCATTGTTAGTATTGTTCCCTGAGGGGCCACCAGAACTGCAGAATTCAGTCTTGAGTGTGAGAGTTTAGATATGGGCATATCTATGTAGGGAAACTGCCATCTCCATAACACAGAGGCTGCCATTATGTAGACCTCAAGTTCTATGTGCCAAATAAACAAGCATAGGTAAGAGCTACAGATTTCTTCCCCATATTTCCTATCACTTCTATTTTCTAACTTTATGAATGAAGATGTAAATTTTACTTCTCTGTTAGATTTTGTAGGCTCAGCGATTAGTTTAGTTTTCCCCTTTCCTCACTTAGTAAAAACACATACTTTGGAGAGCACTGTATTTAAACATAAGTTAATGGAGTTTGAAAGGGATGTGGCTATTCTAGGTCACTGAAGGGAAAGGTTAATTTTAGAAGTCTTTTTGGTGTTAACCACCTTGATGAAAAATCTTTGTCAACTATGTCAACTCATTTCCCTTGTCTTGTACAGCATATATCCAACTACATAATTAGGATATCAATGTAAACTTCAGTTTTCTGTGAATATAGGAGAAGAAACTGGAGTGAATCTACAAAACCCCAAGGCATATCTTTTTTTTTTTTTAAGATTTATTTATTTATTTGAGAGAGAGAGAGAGAGAGAAAACATGGGAGTAAAGGGCAGACGAAAATGGAGAGAGGATCTTAAGCACAGAGCTCAATATGGGGCTCAATCTCATGACCCTGATATCATGACCTGAGATCATGACCTGAGCCAAAACCAAGAATCTGACTCTCAGCCAACTGTACCACCCAGGCACCTCCTGCCACAAGGCATATCTTAAAATATATGAATGTATGACCTCTTAGAAAAAGACCTCTTACCAGGTATCTGTCATTTTTCTTTTTAAAGAAAGGCTTTTAAAGCCATAAAGCTTCTTGAATTTTAATTAAATAAAAGTGAATGTATGTCTGGACTGTATTGATTATTTAAGTTTGCATTACCATGACTGGAGCTAGGGATCAGAGAATGAAAAGGGGCCAGACAGGATGGGAGCACAGAGAAAACCCTGGATCAGACACGATCTTACTGATAAGAAGGAAAAAGAAAAGTATCTCTAATTGGATAGCTGAGCTTAGCTCAGATCTCCTGTCCTCAAGGTGGATTTTCCCTCTGTGTTCTTGTCTGGGAGGCAGCTTCTTTTGTCCCCCAGCAGCTGGTGGATCCTCCCCGTTCAAAGAAAGGGAGGCAAGAACAAAGGCCATTGAGATGCTGCCAGTTGCTTTAGGGCCCCCTTGGCTTCCTGTTGTGTCTTCAGAACTTTCCTCAGCTCCGTGTTCTGCTCTCAGCTGTCCATTCCCCTCACTTTGTCTCAATTCCTCTGCACCACTTCAGAATGCCAAACACAGAAGCCAGAGCACTATGTGAAGCATTCTTCTCTCTCCTGGTCCTTCGTGGGAGATGGCCTTTGCCAGGGCTGAGGAGGCACGAGTTACACAACCAGTGGCAGGGCTGGGACTCAGGCCCAAGTCCGGGGCCCTCCCCACGAGCACTTAGTTCTGCCCTTCCCATGATGTCCCCATGATCACTCAGCTAGCCTTCGAGCATCCTCATCTGGAGGGTGTATCTCTGAGGAACAGAATGGAAACCACCCCAAAGCTATGTAGCTTTCCTGTGAGAGAGTTCTGTGGTTCTGAGTGCAGTAATTAAATCGGACTAGATAAAATAACTTAACTGAGTCATGTGGTTGTATAGAGCTGTCCAGATAATTCAAGATTATCTCCCAATCATAAGATCCATAAACTAATTACATTTACAAAGTGTCTTTTGCCATGTAACATAACATATTCACAGCTTTCACGGATTAGGGTGTAAATATCTTTGTAAGTGTTGGGGGCAGCATGATTTAGCCTACTACAACTATGAATAAAAAAATAGAAGAAATTCTAAATGAAATGAAAAGCTGATTCTTTAAAAGAATAGACAAACTATTGCAAACCTGATTGAGAAAAAACAAAATATACAAACTTCAGAATAAGAAAGAAATATAATCATAGTTACAAATAATATTTTGAAATTAGGACAGGTTATTAAATTTTAATACACAGTAATATACTTAAAAATCTTAAAGAAGAAAGGACTGTTTTCTTACTAAATATAAACTACCAGATTTGATCCAAGAGGAATTAGAAAACATAAACTGGCTAATAATACTAGACAAAATTGGTAAGTTTGTTTGAAATCTATCACTAAAAAAGGCATTGGGTCCTTACTGTTTTATACCTTTGAACTTCTAGGAACAGGTACTTTCAACTATTCCAGGACACCAAGAGAAAACAAATTTTCTTAGATATGGCCCCATTGTGCATTACATACCACACCCAAGATGGCGGCTCCAATGAGAAACATCTTTACTAACACCAGCTGAAACTGTGAAACACTGAAGACATTTCTGTCAAATTGTCATTCAACTTTACCATTTTGGAAATTTTAGCTACAAGATGAAGAAAAAAATCAGTATAAATAATAGAGAATTTATGGCCTTTTTTTGATTTGCGGATCATGTGATGTATGTCTAGTAACCCAAGAGATGGCTAGAGTAATACGAGCATTTGGAAAGGTGGCTGGATATAAGATAGTCATTCATAATTAATTAACTTTTGCCTAAACTGGAAATAACTACTTAGAATAAGAAGTAGAATTCATTTAAAATGTAGATATAAAATTATAAAATACCTAGGGATAAATTGAACAATGAGGGTATAAAATCTATATGTAGAATATATAAAATACTACAAAATCTTATTAAGAAAACATGGTATAATTAGAGAGATACCGTGTTACTAAAAGAGAAAAATTAATATGGAAATATCTGTCCCTCTTCAATCATATTTATGTTTAATATCATTCTCATTTTAAGCCCAATGGGAGTCTTAAACTTGCAGAGCAAATACCAAGGATAATAAAAAAAATTTTGAAAAAGAAGTGAAGGGATACTTGCCTTATTCAAAACAAGTTATTAACACAAAAGTAAACAAAATATAGTCATGGAAAGACCAGAGAGGACAAAAATTGTCCAAGTATGTAGGAGAGCTTTTTTTTTTTAATGACACTATGGTGTTTCAATTTAGTGGGAAAGAATGCTTATTTAATAAATGTTACCATCAGGGGCACCCGGGTGGCTCAGTCCATTGGGCATCTGTCTCCCTTCCACTTGGGTCATGATCCTGGGCTCCTGGGATTGAGCCCGGCATTGGGCTTCCTGCTCAGCTGGCAGTCTGCATATCCCTCTCCCTCTGCACCCCCCCTTGTGCATGTGCACACACACACACTCTCTCTCTCTCTCCCAAATAAATAATATCTTTTTAAAAAAAAAGTTATCATCATAATTGGTTATCCATTTGGAAGAAACCAAATAAATAAGCAAAACAACTCTGCATATAAAACAAAAGAAAATAGATTCCAGATAGATTAAAGTCCTAAATATTACAAAAAAAAAAAAAAAGCCAATGAAAAGAGAAGAAGAAAATTAAGAAGCAGATAATCTGATTTTGGGGAGTCCATAAAGTTGATATGAAATCCAGAAGTCATAAAGGAAAAGAAAGACCTATTTGATTACATAAAATTTTTTAAAAATTATATGGGACGAAAGATACCAAGGTCAACAGAAACTGCACCAGGGGATATGGGGAATAATCATGTCGTGTGTTAAGGGTTAATGCATTTAACATATAAAACAATTCTCTCTTTTTGTTTTAAGATTTTATTTATTTGTCAGAGAGAAAGTGCACAAGCAGGGGGAGTGGCAGGCAGAGGGAGAAGCAGGCTCCCCGCTGAGCAGGGGATGTAGGACTCCATTCCAGGACCCTGGGATCATGACCTGAGCTGAAGGCAGACGCTTAACTGACTGAGCCACCCAGGTGCCCCTAATATATAAAACAACTCCCAAAAATTAGTGTTAAAAGGCAACCTCATAGAAGAATAAACGGAAAATTTGTATAGGCAGGTCAAAAAAGAAAAACTTAAATTACCAATAAGCATATGTCCACCCTCACTAAGAAGTTAGGAAAATGTAAGTGAGGACAATAAATTGGTCATTTTCCCCCACAAGATTATCACAACAACGGTGGTGATGTTCCTTGTTGCCAAGGGTGTGAGGTAAAGGGTGCTCTCTTCTGCTTTTCCACTGCTGGCAGGAAAATACATTGTTACCAAATTTTAGGGAAGTAGTTTGTTAATAACTACTAATTTTTTTTTTTTAATTTGGTTACCCTTAACCTAACAATCCCACATTTGGAGAGAGTGGAAATTAAAAATACTGTTACATGAGGAATTCTAAAAAGGATTTTTAGTGGGGCACTGTTTATACAGACAGGAAGCAACTGAAATCTCCATCAATAGGAATGGTTAAATAATCTGGGGTAAATCAGTGGTGGATATTATAAAGCTACTACAAGGAACGTAGCTCTGTCTACTGACCAAAGTAAAATCATGATACGTTCTTCAGTATAAAAAAATACTGAAGAGGGATGCTTGGGTGGCTCAGTCACTTAAGGAGCTGCCTTCAGCTCAAGTCATGATCCCAGGATCTTGGGATCGAGTCCTGCATTGGGCTTCCTGCTCAGAGAGCACAAGCTGGGGGAGGGGCAGAGGGAAAGAGAGAAGCAGACGCCCTGCTTCTGCTCAGTGAGCCAGAGTCGGAGCTCGATCCCAGGACCCTGGGATCATGACCTGAGCCCAAGGCAGATACCTAACCGACTGAGCCACCCAGGTGGACCCCTACATAGTTTCTAAAACTAAACAAGCAAATGGGTGCCCCTCACCACAGTTGTTGAGTACTCACGTTGTGCTTGGTGCCTGTGGTTGTTTAGGAACCAGGTGAACAGTGTCCTGTCAGGGAAAGAGGACTCCATTCCAGCTTTATTCCTTTGTTGCATGACGGCTGTTTTCAAGTTATTTGCATTGCTTCTCCATGGAAGTAACAGAACTGATCACCCAGGTGTGCTCAGGAAATGATTACACGGAAGAACATTTCCTTTCCCAGAGGAAAGAAACCAATTGTCAGCTTGCTTTCTTCACTTCAAGCTCCCTCCTCACTATGATTTACAAAGATTCCTGCCTGCATAGTCTTAGTTGTAAAAACTGATGAGCCACAAAAATACACTTCACCAGAGACCTGCTTCTGTCAGATTTCTGAAGTCAAAAGTACAAAAGGGAAGCAGTGTCTCTGTCTGAACCAAGATGAGTTCTAGGCGGAGGTTCTTGGAGCTGCCACTTGTGGGTGGAGAACAGGAAGCCCCAGTTTCTTGGAGCAGCAGTAGCTGCCATTTTTCTGTCGGCTTCCCTGGCCCCCCGCAGCCTGCACTAAAGTCCCAGAGTTTAACTGTGTGTGGACCATTCACCGAGTTTGTGAGGTTGGTTTGCACTCCCTGCCCCTACCCAAGAACACTTCAGGAAGCAGTCCTACCACAGAGCGCAGAAGAGATGGTCAAGTTCAGATCCTCTTACCTTAGCGCTTAAGGTTGGCTTAGCTTCCCTGTCAGGATTTATCCACCAAGTGAAGCCAGTGTCAGGTGATTTAAGTAAGTAAAGGAAAGGAAGCAAGGAACAAAGGCCACAACCAGAAAAGGCTGAAAGGTCTTCCTCCTTCCTCAAGTTTCGCTATGGATTGTAAAGCGTTTCAAGTGTAGAATTCTTTTCAACTTGTGACATCTAGCCTCTGGGGCATTTTTTAAAAATAACAAACTATCAGAGGTCCAAACTGTACTCTGGGCTGTGTTGTTGCCTATCTGACCTCTGCTCCCCTCAGCCTGTTGCCAGGGTGGAAATAGGTGGAACCTACGATCCTTGAGCCTACCCCCAAAAAGAGAGGGCCCATCTTTCCTGAGTCCATAGATTAAATTCCATAAAAATGTGTTTGGGTCTACTTGTCTGTTAGATGTTTTCTTGACTGAGGTACTTGGGCCCAGGGTTGGACCAGCCTGGATCATCTAATCTGCTGCCTGCCCCCTGCCCAATTCCACAGCCCCGGAAACAAACACAGGAATGATTCCCCTGCCAAGCAGAGATCCTTTGTTTACCCTTTGGAGGAGGAAATTAAGCTGAAATTTCTTTATGAGAGTCTTCTCCCAGATTTTGCTAACACATATTTTCTTAAGATTTTATTTATTTATTTGACAGAGATCACAAGTAGGCAGAGAGGCAGGCAGAAAGAGGGGGAAGCAGCTCCCTGCCGAGCAGAGAGCTTGATGCGGGGCTCGATCCTAGGACCCTGAGATCACGACCTGAGCCGAAGGCAGAGGCTTGACTCACTGAGCCACCCAGGCACCCGTATTTTCTTTTCCTTTTCATCTCTCTGAGGTATTCCTTCTCTCTGCTTCCAAGGCATCCTCTTAGAGTAGTTCTCAAAGTCTGGTCCAAGGAACCCTGGGCGAGTGGAACCAAGATTTTTCAGGTGGTCTTTCTGTTCAAGTTCTTTTCCAGTTATTTGCATTGCTCTTTTCATAGTACTTTTCATAAGACTAAAATGGTATTTGTCTTTGTCACAGTTTCTCACAAGAGTTCAGAGGGCTTTTCCAGAGGCTGCATTATATATGCTATCCCATAAGACTGAATGCAGAGACAAATAGAGGAATCCAATTACCCATTATTGAACCAGATCTTAAAATGATTTGCAAATGCGCTACTCAGTTCACTATTTGTTTGTCTTACATAATATAGTTATTTTTCCACAAGACATGTTATTTATGTAAATATATAGAGAATTTATTATCACTGTTAAATGAATAAGTATATTTAGAAGTTTCAGCTTTAATTTCTAATATGGTAAATGTCAATACACATAATCCATATAAATAAAAGCTCTTTGGGGTTCTTAATTTTAAAAAACCCTATTGTATGTATTTAGAAGTTACAAATCTTGATAAAGTTACAAGATCATGATAAAATTAACCAGTGCTTCCACTATGCAACCTAATTTAGAAAATATAGAACCCCTACCCACTCCTACCTCAATCCCATATCTCTCTACCTACACCATCCCCCAGTGATAACCATTCCCAGAAATTTTTTTTGTCATTCCCTGTTTTTCTTTATAATTTTGCCAAGTAATATGTTGTTTATTTTTCCTTTTTTACTATTTAAAAAATAGTCTTGTAATATTTGCATCCTATTGCAACTTTTTTTTATTCTGCTGATTCAGCTATTTTGATTCCTCTAGCTATATTCATTTTTATTTTTGTGTCCCATTGTACAAATATGTCATGAATTTACTTATCCATTCTTCTGTTATTAGATATTTGGGCCACTCTCATTTGTTTTTTGTTTTTTTTTTTTAGATTTTATTTATTTATTTGACAGACAGAGATCACAAGTAGGCAAAGAGGCAGGCAGACAGAGAGAAAGGGAAGCAGGCTCCATGCTGAGCAGAGAGCCTGATGTGGGGCTCGATCCCAGGACCCTGGGATCACGACCTGGGCCGAAGGCAGAGGCTTTAACCCAGTGAGCCACCCAGGTGTCCCTCTCAGTTGGTTTTTGTTCCAAACAATGCTATATTGAACATTCATATACAATAGCCTTCATAGGCAAAGATTACTCTGGGTGTATATTTATGAGTAAAATTATATACTCAACCTAAAAAAGAAATGCCAAGTTGTTTTCCAAATTGGTTGATCCCAGTGTGTTCCTGCCATCAGCATATAAGAGTTCCCTATGGTACCTCCTTGTCAACATGTATCCTCTTCAAACTTTTTAATGATTGCCAAACTAGTGGTTATAAAATAATGCCTTCTTGTGGTTTTAATGTTTATTTCACTGATTACTCATGTTTCTCTTCTCAGAAATACCTGTTTGTATCTTTCGTACGTTTGAAAAATGAGGTTTTTTTTTTCTTTTCCTTGAAGATATGTAGGAGTTCTGTGTCAGATTCCTTTTCTTTTATATGTATTGCTTATCTATGTCTTCCAGTTTGAAGCTTATATTTTCTCTTTTATTGGTATTTTCTGATACATAGAAATTCTCAATTTTAATGAAACAAATTAATCTTTTTCTTTAAGTCTATTTTTTTTTATTTCATTTTGATAATCTGTTGGTGAGATTTTCCTTTCCCCTGAGGTCAAAATAAGCCAGAAAATCAGGTTCCACTCCAGATGACTGGATCAGAAACTGGTGTGGGCCCAGCAATATGTGCTCATAGGCCCGCCTGGGGGTTCAGAAGCATGCTGTTTGAGATCAATTAAAAGCTCGTCTTCTTTAATCTATCAATATAATCAATTCAGTAGATTTTTCTAATGTTAAACTTGGGTGAATTAAAAACATTTTAAATGTCTCAAGGTTCTTTTGCTCTCTGAAATACTCAAACTCTTATCTTTTGTTGTTTTATTTGTGTGCTAACTAGGCTTCTCAGAAAGGTCATTTCACAACTTTATGACTTCTGTTAGCAAGAGGAAATATGACCCCTTGCTTCTTTCTCGCTCAGATCCAGAGAGCAAGTAGTGTTTAAGAACATGGGATTTGCTGGGGCACCTGGGTGGCTCAGTGGGTTAAAGCCTCTGCCTTCAGCTAAGGTCATGATCTCAGGGTTCTGGGATCAAGCTCTGCCTCGGGCTCTTTGCTCAGCGGGGAGCCTGCTTCCCCACCCCCCCACCCCCCCGCTGCCTGCCTGCTTGTGATCTCTCTCTCTATCAAATAAATAAATAAAGTCTTTTAAAAAAAATGAACATGGGATTTGCAATCAAGGAGGCCTCAGTTTGAATCAGGTTCATCCATTTGTCGCTAGTGATCTTAAGACAAATTATTGAATCTTTCTGAACCTAGTTTGCTCAACTATAAATTAAGGCTTTTGATATATCCTCCACAACATCATAATCAAAGCCAAATAATGCATAGAAATGCTCAGCCTACGGCTTAGCATACTAGATTGGCACAAGTCAACTATTGTTATTAGAACTTTAAGTCTTGTGGAAGGCTCCTTTCTGACCCGAAGAGGGCATTTTAAATTTTATTTCTGCTATAGATCCCAGGCACCTTCGTGGTTGAGAACATATATTTTGTGTCAATGAAATCTTGTTCATGAGTCCATCCACTCGTTCAACAAAGCTAAATTACCTACTGTGTGTTAGATTCCTTGCTAGGCTGTAGGGTATGTGTTGTTCCACAAGACAAGCATGGATACAAAGAAACATGCTTTCTGTCCTCAAGCAACTTGCAAGGGAGACTGGTCTTTCCCTATTTGGTAGATAAGGTGGGTATGGAGTGTTCTGGGAGAGCTCTCATATGGTATAGGGATTAAAGGAAATCAAACCAAAACCTGAAGTCATGAGGTTGGTGGTGAAAAGGGCATATTATAGGGGGATGGGACAGTATGTGGGTATAAGTTTGTTTTGTTTGAGGAACAAGGAGGTCAGACTACCTGGAGTGGAGTATGGTAGATGAAGTGGAGGCTGATTACTCATGTTTCTCTTCTCAGAAATACCTGTTCGTATGTTTTGTCCATTTGAAAAATGAGGGTTTCTTTTTGTTTTCCTTGAAGATATGTAGTTCTGTGTCAGATTCCTTTTCATTCCTTTCATGTAGATATACTAGCTTGCAAGTATTTATAGAGTTTCAAATGAGAAAGGATTGTGGCCTGAAATGTAGCAGTAGCAGTGACCAAAGTGGATAGTTTCAAAAGATAGTTCAAAGGTGAAATTAATGAGATTTGGAAAGTCAGCATAAATATGGGATGAAAGTCACTTGTAGGCTTGAGCAAGTAGGGGATGAGAAAGGAAACATTAGAGGGGAAGCAGAGGGCTTGAGGAGTGTCAGATGCTCTAAAAAGTCAACGAAAATAAGGTCTGAAAACTGTTCTTTGGGTTGAGTGACCTGGAAGTCGCTGATTACCCTGGAGAGCAATTTTCTTGGAGGACAGAATACAGATTTCAGTGGATTGAAGAAGGGTGGAAGGTGAAAAATAGGCAACTCAGGAGGTTTGGCTAAGAAGGCAAGGGGCAAGAGAGGATGGCAACTGGACAAGGATGAGAGTCAAAGCAGGTGTTTGGTTGTTTTTTCTTTTTCTTTCTTTCTTCTTCTTCTTCGTCTTCTTCTTTTTTTTTTTTTTTTCCCACTTCTTTTCATTGTGAGAAGCTCCGGTGTGTCAAAATGTTCCTAGGATGGCCCCAGTAGAGGAGGAGAGGTTGTAAATGCTAGAGTGAATCTATAGCTATGTCTTCAGGAAGCAGGTTGCCAAGCCCAGCTGGAAAATTGAATAGTAACTATATTGTAATTGAAGAAAGTAGGAATTGTTGGCTTGGGGTGCTTTTTTGGTTTGTTCGATTTGGTGGCAGAAGAGTGAGACTCTGTTTTTCCCATGAGATGGTAATAAACTCATCTGCTGATAGAAGGCACACAGGACAGCAAATAGTTTGAGGAAGAGGGAACTTGGAGGACGAGCTGAGAAATCGGACCATTGAAGGATTGTTGAGCAGTGTTGAAGTGCTCATAGCTGTGAGCATCATAACCATGATTTATAGTGATGTCATTCGCTGTGTGATTTACTTCAGTCGTACCTAGCAGACCAGAGATAGTCCTGGAGATGGCTGAGCCAGTGCTGGGGTATCACCATGTGCTCGTGATGCCAGACAGTGCAGCAAGGAGATGTGGGATACTGACAAGGAGAATGTAGTGTTCACTTTGTGTGTCGTCTCTCTTTATAAAAAACTGTGGACATATTTTAGTTGGTGCTGACTATATTTTTTAATCGCTGGAAGAAACATGCTTTTATATTTGAAGAATGCAACTTGGAAATGGCCCAAGACAGAGCTTCTCAAAGTTGTGGTCCCTAGAACAACATCATTAACATCACCTGGGAAATTAGAAATACAGATTCTGAAGTTCCACTCCAGAGCTGGTGAATCCCATTCTAAGGATGGGACCCAGGAATATGTGCTTTCAATCCAGGAATGAGTGAGTACGTAAATAGAGAAACGGAGAGGACCTCCATCTGTCAATCGCTTGATTGCTCATTAAATCCACCTCTATAGTTAAAAGAAAAAGGAAATCATACCGAACACAGAAGCTAGTTAGGCAGATATTTCCTGGTTTCATTAATGATGTTTGCAAATAAAAGCTCTTGTTAGCTCTTAAAGTTCACATGTATCTTTTTTTAAAAACTCATTTGTTTCATACATGAGATAAAACTGGAGTAGCAAAATATATTTTTGAGTGGATAATAATTAATAATTAACTGAGAAAGCCTAGGTATTTGGTATAGGAACTTTAAAAGTAAACTTTTATTGTCTATTTCCAATTATAAAAGGAATATATATTAACTTTAAAATTTATAAAATATAGAAAAAAAAGAACCAAAGTCATTGATAATGCCATAATCTAGAGATACATTATATTTTGGCTTATTTCCTTTAGGAAATTAGGGTCATACTACACTTTCACTTTAATATCTAAATAATAATTTTTTAATGAGATTTTATTCTTCTTTAGCTCTCTTAAGAACTCCAGTGTGGTGCAGAACAGTTTTCTGCAAGTGATGGTTTCTAAACCCTGGAGCACTTTGTTTGCCCATAGTTGGCTCTTAATACGTGTTTGAGACTGAAGGTGATGGAAGATTCCACCGCCTTCACTGTTAGGGATTTTCCAGACTGCAGTTAACCCATATTTCTGAACCAATGTAAGTGAATCAAAAGCAGTGATCTTCAGACTTTCACATGTATTAGGAATCGCCTGGGCATTCTGGTAAAATGCAGATTGCTGAGCCCAACTCCCAGGAGTTCTTGTTTAGCAGCTCTGGATGTGTCCCAAGTATCTCTTTTTAAAGAAAGGCACAAGCATTTCTGATTCAGGTCCTCAAGAACCACTGACTTAAAAGGACAGAGGGATATTTTTTCAGTCCGCTGGGTTTCAAGCTACCATAGTACTTGTAAGATGGTAAGGCAAAAAGGAAATAAAGAATGATTATTCTAAATTATAAGTTTTTATAAGTTACTATAAACTTGCATCATTTGGAACACTTTTAATCAAAGTGAAGCATTCTGCAATTTTTTCATTTTCCTCTTAAAAGCAATTTTCTTGGTGCGCCTGGGTGGCTTAGTCGTTAAGCCTCTGCCTTTGGCTCAGGTCATGATCCCAGGGTCCTGTGATGGAGCCCCACATCAGGCTCCCTGCTTAGCAGGAAGCCTTCTTCTCCCTCTCCGACTTCCCCGCTTGTGTTCCCTCTCTCCCTGTGTCTCTCTCTGTCAAATAAATAAATAAAATCTTAAAAAAAAAAAAAAAAAATTTATTTTTCCAATTTTTTTCAAAAAAAAAAAATATATATATATATATATATATAATGGTGAAAATAACATTTAAGGGGAGTTAAATCCCCTGGGGTCCTGTAAGCCTATTTCTGGCACCTCACCGTCTTCGATCATTGAGCCATACAGGATTATAAGAGGTACACATGGTAAGTCCTGAAAGAAAGAAGAGAATATACAGTCTTAGGGATGAAGAGTCAGGAGAACAGGAATATGGAAAATACATATTCCCAAGCACAGAAAAGGTGTGATGACTTTACTCACACAAGTGTAGATGCACTAAATCCTTGGTGGCCACTTACCTGAGCTCCCTTTTCATAGAGAAGGCACAACCTGTACATCAGGATGCTTGCCCTTTGATACTAATACAATCACTAAACTTCACTGAAGGAGAATTAGCAGCATTCTGAACCGCCAGGGGGGACCCTCTGTACCATTTTTCATACAGTGAGGCATTTGTGGCCTTAAGTGGACAACAACATAGGCACAACCAGCCTATCGCATGCATTTTTTAACTTCCATTCATTACCCTGTCCCAGAAGCTGATTCTCAATGTGTTTTAGGGTCTCAGACCCCTTCTGCCTTTATTCTTCTGGTGTGACCCCGCATTAGTCCTTTGATCTCAGGAAAGATGAACAGTGATGTTGTGTTTTTCCTGTTCTTCCCTCTTCTCATATTTGTTTTCTTTGGGTGGTAGGTCCAAAGTAGACACCTGAAAAAATGCCCCTTTAAATTCAGCAACTCAGTGGTCATCTTCATTCTCCTGGGGAGAGGAGAATAGTTAATCGTTGATCTGGGCAACAAAACAAAACAAACTGGAAGTGTCACCTGACTTTATTTTCATAAGAATCTTGCTATCCTCTGCAGAAAAATATCCTACTAGGGCTTTAATTGTCAAGCAAATGGACTCTGCAGGATTCATTTTTTCCTCATAAAACAAAATTGTCAACTTCTTGGCACATACTGTTTTAGGCTGAACTGAATGTGTCCTATTGTATCTGCTTTTAGTGACTTGAAAATCTTTTATTTCCTCTTCTACTTGGCAACCATAAGCAAATAGATAAAAACAAACAAGAAGATACCAGAATGTTCACTGTAACTTTGTTAATGATCAGAAAAAAATAGAAACAGGAACATTCATAGAGATAGAATTGAGTAAATTACTAGAACAGTAGCCATGAAAAAGAATAAACCAGATGCACATGAGTTGTCATGAAAAGATCTCCAAGATATACTATTAAGGGAAAAAAGCAAGATGCAGAACAAGTATGTAGAGTAACATGCCATTTATACTTTTTTTTTTTTAAGAGTTTATATATTTATTTGACAGGCAGGGATCACAAGTAGGCAGAGAGGCAGGCGGGGAGAGAGAGGACGGGAAGCAGGCTCCCTGCTGAGCAGAGAGCCCAATGCGGGGCTGGATCCCAGGACCCTGGGACTAGGGACATGAGCCAAAGGCAGAGGCTTTAACCCAATGAGCCATCCAGCCGCCCCACCATTTATACTTTAAAAAATCTCTCTCTGTCTTTACACACACACACAAGCTTGTACAGGCAAAAAGATTTTCTGGAAGGGTACTTGAGAAAGTGGTAAGAGGTGTTGCCTTTGAGTAGTGGAACTAGAGTGTGGAAATACACCTTTCATCTTATGCCTTTGGCTCTGTAGGAAGGTTCTTCCTTTTCCACATAATTGCTTTTACAGTAATAATTTTAAAATTCATTAAAACATAGAATTAAATGATAACCTTTGTACTTGTTGATGTTCAGCTTCTCCTAGGGATTTTCATCTTTCTGCTTCCTTGGGCTCCGCTTTCCCTCCGAGCATTTGTCATGCCCATGCATGTCTACTCTGGGCTCCTCATCTTTGGAACGGTGATTGCCGCGGTGCTTATGGGAGTGACTGAGAAACTGTTCTTTGCCCTGTAAGTTGCATAGTTCTCCTAATTATATTATTTGAGCTATAAAATGTTAAATACTTGTTCCTTGGAAAAGCATAATTTAAAGTAACAAAATTTTAAAAATTAAAATGTATTACACATGTGGTATAGCATTAATAATGCTTGGAAGAAGGACCAAAAAGTCCAAAAAACTGTATCACTCTTACAAAACAACTACTGAAGTTAGGCATGCCCATTAAATCTTTTTGATGTACATGTTTTTAAATTCATTGTGATTATGGTATACATACATTTTTATATCATGCTTTTTCCAATTTTTAAGTGCTCTAGGTGTTCCAGGTTGCTATAGTATGTTCATACTTACCATTTTTAACAGTTTCATGCTATTTCAATTGAGTTATTTTGGCATAACTTAAATTTCTCCTTAATGTCAAACTTTAAGAGAATTTATAGAAGGGGTACCAGTGTGCATTTTTAAGCAGATAAATTCAAGACTGTTTGACATGTGGCTGGATCGCCCTATTTGTAATTGGACACACTCTCTCTTTTTTGTAGGAATAGTTCTGGATACAGTAAGTTCCCACCAGAAGGTGTTTTCACAAATACCCTCGGCCTCCTGATTGTGCTCTATGGGGCGCTCATTTTTTGGATAGTCACCAGACCGCAATGGCAACGTCCTAAAGAACCAAATTCTGTCCTGCTTCAGCCAAACGGAGGCGGTCAAGAGGGAGCGGGAGGCTTAACCGTCAACTTTAGCAATGTGGACACACCAGATTCAAAATTAAACCACGAAGCCTCAGCAAAGAAAAGAAACTTCACTGCTGATGAGGTTGGCCAGAGATCCACCATGTAAAATGTTGTAGAGATGTGACCCGATAACTTCACTTCTAAAAAAAACAGCCTTCCAGTTTAACTTCTCCTATTTAGCCCCAAGATGATTGAGCTCTGCAGTTGATATTTATTTTAATCATAAAGTAGGATTCCTTGGAAGAGTTTGTATGGATTGAGGCCTGTGATCTTACCTGAATTGGAAAGGAGACAATCTGTGTAAATAGTAGAAGATATAAATGGTAGCTATGTTACTTCTTTCTTATCATGGACCAAAATATTTAGCACAGTGCCTTACATAGAACAGATAATCAAAATGTGTCTCTCCAAAACAAACGAACAAAAAACTTAAAAAAAACAAAACCAAAACCAAAAATATGTCTCTCAGTTGGTAAATGTCATCAGTTGGCAGCATCTCTGGCCTCTTGTCATGAAGTCATTTCCTGTTAATTCCAGGAATCCAATCCTAACGTTTTAGAATCAGATCTGGAGCAGGGTTTATACTACACAGATAAGGAGGAGAGTGCAGAAAAATTCAGGAAAGTGACTGGTTCCCTTCTCCCAGTGACTGTCCCCTGCTATTTATCCCCCTCACTCATTTGAGCTCAGATTGGCCCTGGAGACCAGGGTTTGTATTAGAGCATTTTGGAGTGGTGACTGAGCCAAAGGTAGCTAAAGAAATCTTCTCTAGTCAGACCTGGAAGTTTTTTCCAAAACTCCACTTCATCTCAAAGTTTCCTTGGGGTTTGGTGTACTTTCTAATCCAGATTCCAAAACCTATTTAGTAGGGACCATGCCTGAAAGCATAGGTAGCATAAACTGTTCACACCTCAAAGGGCACTTTTTCCCAAGTTTCTGGGTTTTTTGTTTTTACTAAAGATTTTATTTATTTACTTATTTGACACAGAGAGATCACAAGTAGGCAGAGAGACAGGTAGAGAGAGAGGGAAGCAGGCTCCCTGCTGAGCCCAATGCGGGGGCTTGATCCCAGGACCCTGAGACCATGACCTGAGCTGAAGGCAAAGGCTTAACCCTCTGAGTTAAGCACGCTCCAAGTTGCTGTTTTTATTTTTAAAAGTACTTACGTGGCACTTACTACATGCCAGACACTCTTCTAAGTACTTTATAAATATTAACTTGTTCAATCCTCAAACTTTATACTATCATTATCTCTATTTTACCACTGGGAGATCTGGAGGTGAGAAAGGTTAGTAACTCTCCCCAAGGTCATACAGCTCATTGGTAGCAGAACTGAGGTTTGACACGTGGCTGTCTGACTCCTCAGTCCGTGACCCTAACCACTTCACTCTGCTACATTTTCTGTTCAATACTAGTTTGTGCCTACTCTGACTCACCCCTGGATAAACCCCAGTTGCTGGAGTGCAGTGGTGGTGTTAAAGTGTACCTTCTGGCTCTGTCTTCCAAGGCAGATTCCTCAAACAACCAAGAAAAGAGGTCCACCTGTACCTGAAAATAGATCATAGCACCCCACCATTGCCGACCAGCTGTGGCCCACCTGGAGGCCCCTTTGATCTTAAAATTGTGTCTTGGTAACAAAGAAAGGTTTGGGCAAAAACAGCTGTAACTTTCAAGATTAATCAATCACAATTTTTGTTCTTCAGCATCTTAGCTGCTGAATAGCTTTGGGTTTGGGGATTAGAGAGACTCACCTCATGGTCTGCCCTTCCCAGTGGCAACAGCTAAGGTCCTTCCTGACATTGGTGGAGTTTTAGGGGACATCCGGAGCTTTGGGTTCTCAGTAGGAATTGAGACTCAGAGGTGACCTCGTTCGAGCGTGGAGACCGATGTCTAGACTCGGGGCCGACTTAAATTAAAACCTAGAGTTGGGGCACCTGGGTGGCTCAGTCAGTTGAGCGTCTGACTCCTGGTTTCCACTCAGGTTGTGATCTCATGGGTCGTGGAATGGAGGATCCCCTTGGGCTTCGTGCTCATCAGGGAGTCTGCATGAAGATTCTCTCCCTCTGCCCCTCCCCCAGCTCACGTGTATGTGCATGTGCGTGCTCTCTCTCTAAGATAAATACATAAATCTTAAAACACACCCCCCCCCCCACCCTGCAGAGCAGTACCTATGCTGAAATGACGCTTTTCATTTGGGTTTTTTGTTTCCCTGTGATTTTAAACTGGAGCATTTTAATGTGGGTAAAAACGTTACAGTTTACACCAAACACATTTAACTTTTTTGGTGCTTAGTGGAGTTCCTTTTAAGTGAAGTGGTAATTACCTCCATAGATTGAATATGAGCTTCACTCCATCATATCGGTTAAACTTGACGGCTAACCATTGAAGATTCCCTTTTCAAAATACTCTTTTCTTCCTATTTAATTCTATTTCCAAAATTGGTAATGGTGTCGTAAGTATGCCCAGTGCCCAGCCCAGTACCTGGTATGTAGTAGGCACAATTCAATATGGGTAAATCATGCTACAATTTTGGTGTCAGATGGAAGTAATAATTGCACTGTCATACACAAACATATTTTTGATAAATGGATGTTTCTTTATTTAAAGGTGCCCAAAATTCCAGGAGTTTTTGGAAGGGGAAGGGGTCAGTGACAGTATCAATGATTGAGGCCAAGGAAGAGGTTACTAGTGAAAAGTTAATTATGGATTTGGCATGAGAATATTCTATTCCATTGCAAAGTATTTGAGCACCCATCATCTCAGCCCTTTATTTTCTCTCTCTTGTGGGCTAATGTGAGAGCAATCTTACGGATATTATAGGAACTTCTTTCTTTCTCAACCTTTATGAAAACAATGCATAGTAAAATATATCTAGAAAACCTTTCCGAGACTCTTCTTTTAATGGACTTTTTATTCTAATGGTAATTGTACCTTTATCTTTCAAAAGCTGGTATTTCCTACCTAAAGCCATCTCTCCCCAAAATATCTCATTAAAAAGTCCACAAAAAGAAAGAAGGGAGAAGAAAGCCTTAGGTATCATTTCCAAAACAGTGATTGAAATCTTCCCAAGTAATTATAGCTTTTATCATCAGGAGAGGTAGTCTGGCTTGGCTTACCCCATAATCTAATTTCTGGGGTTGGGAGTGGGAGGGAGCTTTATTTTAACACTCATCTAAATCAACACTAAAGCCTTTTCTCTGGAAGGATTTATTGAGAAACTCAAATGAATATGCTTTTTGAATTAATGTTCTCAAAGGCGTACAGTTTCCTGTGCTTCTATGTCAGACTGAATTCACCCTCCAGAAACTCTCCTTCCCTTGCCTTGTGTGGTTTCATGTAAGCCGCTAGTTCGAAAGAGCATCTCAGCCCTTACAATCAAATGACAAAGAAGGCAATTGGACTGTCTCAGGAATACTGACAAGTGGTTTCTGTTTTCTAAAGGACGAAATAAAGAGAATGTCTTGTTTTTAATTAGGCTCTTTTCCCTGCTGAGTTGAAAATTGCAGTACCATACTGCTTGACCACAACTGCCAGATCTAAAAGCGCAAAGAAAGGAGTCAAGTGTTATGCTAATTTTATTGCCGTGTGATAGAATTTTCTATCTTGTTATGCCCTTTCTTAGAGAACTCTGACAGAACACTGCTACGTCTCAGAGCTGCACATAAGGAAAGTACAGTAAAAACAAAAAAACAAAAAAAAACTATTATTTTTTATCCCTTAGGAGATACCTGAAAACTCTGAAGTGGAAAATATTACTGTGTTTAAATTTTGCCTTCTTCTGGAAAAATATGAAGTAACCCAAATATTTTATAATTTTGTAGAAAAAAATACGCATCTATTTTTTCTTGACTTGTTTTTATATAGTAATAAAAGTTATTTTGGAAGCTGTTTGTGTGTGTTAACTATTTGTCCCACTGCAAGTGCACTTTATTCTTTGGCAAGTTTCTGTCTCATGTTTTTTGTTCTGGGGGGAAAATTATTTTTTTAAGTTTCTTTATTGAAAATGCTGTCAGATTTTTTTAAAAAAAGATTTTATTTATTCATTTGACAGAGAGAGAGAGACAGCAAGAGAGGGAACATAAGCAGCGGTGTGGGAGAGGGAGAAGCAGACTCCCCGCTGAGCAGGGAGACTGATGTGGGGCTCCATGCCAGTACCCTGGGATCATGACCAGAACCAGAGGCAGACGCTTGATGACTGGGCCGCCCAGGAACCCTGGGGTCAGATTTTTTTCAAGTGTACTCTGAGTACCATACTGTTTCCATTGCTGGAAGGATGAGAGGATTGTTTCAAAACTGCCAAGGTATCCTCTCCTCTGTGTGGGAGTGGAACTGGAGCCACAGTCCGGGGCAGAAGGGAGCCATAGGTTTATGCAGCCAAAGCAGATACGGTTTAAGTTGGAAAAACATGGAAGGAGGGCCCTATTAAGAGAGCCGATGATCACAGAACTCTGTGCTTACAATCACTCATCCTTGAGAAAGTACATAACTCATTATGGATGAATTGTTAGCTTTTTTTTTTCCAAATAAAAAAGGATTAGTCACATCGAAGTAGTACCGATGCTCCTTGCATCTTAATTTTAACTGCTCATGTAGCTTTTTTTTCACCTACTTTTTATCTCCTGAGAAATGTTAATGGCATTTTATATTGTATACCTATAATAACACCATAATATTACGTATACTATTATGCAATAGAGCAATAATATTGGGTGTGAACTAATTTTTATGTTACATCATATTTTGCCTTTGATTTATATTATTAACTTCAGGGGTACTGTATTTTATTTCAAGTTGACTTTAATAGACAAGTACTTTTGATACTTTATAAACACATGGCTCAAACACAGTAACATGTAATTTTACATATGTTAGCTCATTTAATTTAATTTGCGGTTGTACTGGACAATTACTGAACAATTGTCCACCATGCCCAGCCTTCCCAACACAGCTTTGCTTTACTGACTAGTGACTGTAGGTGATAGATAACCTGTTTCCTTAGCCACAGCTAATTGGTACCACTCGAAGGCCTCCTCTCCATAACTGGCCAACACACTGTGAAGTAGCCTGGTATGAAATGAAAATGTCCTCTTTCATTTCATTTCAGATTGAGGAATGAGTATTTCAGAGGATTTTGGTTCTCTCCCTTCTAGGAATTTGAATAGGGAAATATTTGAAGAGTAAGTCAGGGAGAACAGAAGTTAAATGAATACCTAGAGACAGGAGCCCTGAGGAGATCTAGACCAGGGGTCAAGAAATTGTCTATAAAGAGCCAAATAGGTTTTTTGGACCACATGGTTTCTGTGACAACTACTCAGCTCTGCCACTGTAGCCAAAAGGGGCCACACACAATAATAAATGAACATGACTGTGTTCCAAAAGCTTTATTTATAAAAACAGTGGCAGGCCACATTTGTCCCACAGGCCAAAGCTTGCCAATCTCTGGTCTGGACCATGAGGTAAGACCATGACCTTTCATGAGAGACTGAAAGGATGAGAAATCAAGAACTATGTGATAAAAAGAAAATACCTATCTGTAGAGAGGAAGAATTGGCAGGTAGTAATAGGAAACATAAGTGGGCAGTGGAGTAGTCGTGGGGAGGGTGGCCAACTCAAATTAATGGCAGGTACCAGAGTGAAGAGCCCAGAAATCCTGCTGAGGGTTTCTCAGGGCGGCAATAGATTCAGTTCCATTGAAACTGCCCCTCTGGGAATTATGGGAGATTCCAGTCTCTTTTTTGGTCCTAAATGAAATTCAGTGAGTTAAATACCATGAATCCTGTCATGAATGTGAATTCTCTTAAGGTATGGGCTCAGATTCTCAGAATGTCACTTCTGCATTCAGTTGGCTAAAGGAAGCCAAAAGGTCAGCCTAGATTGAAGGAAGCGGCGACAGATTTCATCTCCTGGTGTAAGGAGCAGTGTGTACATACAGGAGATGAGGAACTGATCGTGGTCATCTCTGGAGATGATCTCTCATGGTGGCGTACCAGAATGTCTACTTTACCTTGTTAAAGATACTTAAGCTTTATAAATGAATAGGTGGTGGTTTATCTTACAATATCAGACGTTGTTTTCTAGATTATAGAGTTTGGTTAGGTAACTTTTGAGCGCACTGAAGTTTTGGTTCAAGAGTGTAGTGAAAAGCATTCTAAATTTAAGAGTCAGAAGACCTGTGTGTGTTTTGATTGTTCACCAGCTGGGGGACTTGGGCAAACAATCTTTCTGAACCTAAGTGCCCTTGTTTGTAAAGCGGGATTCATGGTATTTAACTCACTGAATTTCTCAGGAAAGGAAAGAAGGAAGTTAGGAAGGAAAGAAGGAAGGATGGAAGAAGGGAAGGGGAAGGTAAAAAAAAAAAAATAGCCTTTTCCATGTATTTACCATTTCCAAAGTTCTTCACCCTTCTTGAAGTCTGTTTCCAATAAAGCATCACTTAGCCTCCTATTGAAGAGCTTCCCTTGGTATTTCTTTAGCACAGATCTGCTATTGATGAATTCTTCTTGTTTTCATTTTTCTAAAAATATCCATATAATTTTCATTTTTGAAAATATAGTCCCTGGACATAGAATTCAGGGTTGGCAGACTTTTTGTTGCAGCACTGTAAAGATGTCCTTCTACCGTGTTCTGGCCTCAATAATTTATGATCCTAAAACAGTAGTTCTTTATATCATTGTTCCCTTGTATATAGTGTGTCTTTTGTTCCTGGCTGATTTTAAGATTTTTCCCTTTGTTTTTGGCTTGCAGCAGTTTAATTATGATATATCTGTATGTAGGCTTTTTTTTTTTTTAATCATACTTTGAGTTCATTGTACTTCTTAAATCTATATGTTGATGTCTTTATCAAATTTGGGATATTTTTAACTATGATGCCTTCAAATATTTTTCTGCCCCATTCTCTCTTCTCATTTTAGAATTCCATTTATAATGTGTTTGACCTTTTTTTTTTTTTTAAGATTTATTTATTTATTTATTTATTTGACAGAGAGAGAGAGAGAGAGAGAGCGATCACAAGTAGGCAGAGAGGCAGGCAGAGAGAGAGGGGCAAGCAGGCTCCCTGCCAAGCGGAGAGCCCGAAGCGGGGCTCCATCCCAGGACCCTGGGATCATGACCTGAGCCGAAGGCAGAGGCTTCAACCCACTGAGCCACCCAGGTGCCCCATGTTTGACTTTTTTTATATTGTTCCTACATCATTGAGACTGTTATTTTTTTAAAATTATATACATTTTTAACTATATGAAAGCTCCAGTCATCTTACATTTCTTTAGATATTTTATATTCCCTTTTCTTTACTTTAAAAGAAAACTTTTAACTTTGAAATAATTACAGATTCATGGAAAGTTGCCAAGATAGTACAGAGATGTCTTGTCTATTCCTGATCCAGTTTTCACCAATGATTATATCTTACCTAAGTATAACACAATATAAAATTGATGTTGGTATAATGTATGCATATAATTCTATGACAGTTTATCATGTGTGGACTTGCAAAACCACTATCACAACCAAGATACAGAATTCTTAAAAAAAAAAAAGTTACAGAATTCTTGCATCACCACAAAGATCTGTCTCATGTTATTCCTTTATATTCATACTCACCACCTCTCCCCCAACACCATTTACATCCTTTTACCCTCCCCATTTATAACATTGTTGTTTTAAATATTTCCTCTATCAATTGAGAATCATATCAAACAGTGTTATAATTTTTGCTTCAACCATCAAAAAAAATATTAGAAAACCCATTAAGGAGGAAATTTATGGTATTTGTCCCATATATTTACTTTCTCCGTTGTTCTTTCTTCCTTCCAGATGTTCCAAGGTTCCTTTCTGTTTAGAGAACTTCTGTCGGCTGTTCTTTTCAGTTAGGTCTGCTGGCAACAAATTCTCTTAGTTTTCCTTCATCTAAGAATGACTTTATTTCCTCCTCATTCCTGAATGATGTTTTCAGTGAACATGGAATATGGATTGACAGTGTTAATTTATACTGTTTTCCTTTATAAGGAGGGTGTTTACTCTTGTTGCTTTCAAGATTTTTGTCTTTTTTTCTTTTGGAAATTTGATTATGATGTGCCTTGTTATGGATTTCTTGGTCCACTCATTTCAAGCATATTTTTCATTTATACCCCTGAGCATACTTACAGTAGCTGCTTTATAATCTTTGTCTATTAATACCAGTGTCTGGGTCATTTTGAGATGCAGTCCTATCCTCTTGAATTTGGGCTACATTTAGCTATTTCTTTGTATGTCTACCAATTTTTATTGTATCCTGGACATTGAGAATGGTAGAAGAGACTCTGGCTATGTTATGAAGAATATTGGCTTTTTTTTTTTTTTTAAGATTTATTTATTGACTCAGAGAGAGAACCTGCGCAGGCAAGTGGGGGGAGGGCCAAAGGGAGAGAACCTTTCAAACAGACTCCCCGCTGAGTGAGGAAACTGCCAGAGGGCTCAATCCCACAACTTTACGAGATTATCACCTGGGCTGAAACCAAGAGTCAGACTCTCAACAGACTCAGCCACCTAGGCGCCCCTGACTTTCTGTTTTAATAAGCAGTTAAGTTGGTTAAGATTCAATCTGCAAACTCTATTTACCCTGAGGCAAGCAGCAGCTGAAACCTCTCCTCTGTTCTTTTAGCCTTAGATGGGTTGCTTAGTCTGCCCTATGTTTGTATAGTTCCAGGTTAGCCAGAGATATGAGTAGAGTTAATGTGCAGAATTTAAGGCTCTTCTTAGAGGTTCTCTTCTTTCCAGGACGCTCCCCTTAGTTTCAAGCTGCTGCAGTCACACTGAATTTTGTTCTCTTGTTCTTCAAGCCATTAAACCTGATTTGAGTTTTAGAGGAGGTACTGAATTTAGCAAGGCAGACAAGGCAGGGTGATGTTTGGGTATGTTTTACCAGATCCTGACCATCTTGTAAGCTATTTTAGGGCAGAGATTAGTCCTAAACCTAGCAGGGAACCACTCCTCAGGATAGACCCTCCTCGGCTCCTGCTGCTTGGCTTTCTCTGTTGCTTGGTCTGCGTGAAGTGTTTCTCCTCACAGCGTTGAAAGAACCCTGTTCTCTCCCCCTAACTCTTTTTATCAAACTGTATCTATTGGTCATTATTTCTTCCTCCCTCATTTCTGTAAGTGTTGGGGCATTGGGCTTTGTACCCCAGGCTTATGGTAGGGCCAGAGAGACATATGTTCAATGTTTATGAAAAGTTGATCAACCAGATAAGTAGGCTATGACAGCAAGAGAGGTGGTCAGTGGTATATAAGAGAAGGGAGCATGGGGAGCAGAACTGGTGAGGGCTGCTGCCCCTTTGTGGCTGGACAGGAGGGATTGTTGGTTGGCCCTAGGCTGAATTAAATCTCCCTTCCTGGCTCACTGTCATTTTTTCTTAATTTCTTCACTCCCTAGTGTCTCGGTGCCTTTACCTTACTATTTTTCTCTCATCGAAGGCCATTCGCATTAATGTGCATGGCAAGATGGAAATGAGGGAGGACACCTCTGATTCGAAAGAACTTTCTTGGGACCACTTGGAGAGTTTGATATGTGCCCACAGTGGACTAGTGTCTGCCTCCACCTGGAAAACAGGTAGAGAGACACTCCCCCCTCTACCCTAAAAAGGATGAAGAGATAGGCTAGCTAGCTGTTTAAATGGGGATGGGTGGGGATAGAGGCAGGGGGATAGAGGTTACTGCTGCACTGGGTTAGACCTGCAGATCCAGAAGCTGTTGGGCAAAAAGTGTATCTCCTCTGTCACTTACTTACTCTGTCCTTAGCCAGCACCTAGAAATCTGGTGATACCTATGGCATTTCTTCTTTAAGAGGGTCTTTTGCCTTCTTAGACAAGAGCTAAGATGACTTCTCACTGTGCACCTCCCCTTGGTCCAGATCTCTTCTTACAGAGATGTGGACTTTCTTCCATGATAATTTGATGCATGGAGGACATTCTTGGACCCCAGAGAATAAATCTTTAATTATAGAATGTTAGGTTTTAGGCAGCTAGAAAAGAGGAGAAGAGAGTATAAGTTGAAATGGGTCTTCCTCACTCACCAGGGAGGCATGACCTATAAGGGTACCCATTTTAAGGATGGGCCAATTTGGATGGAGATGATGCTGTGTAAATGAGGTGTATTAGTTCCCACACTCTGCCAATCTCTGTTCTTGTTGGAGGTAGCCCAACATGCTAACGTGTATTACAACTCTGGATAAGAGGGTATGCATTAAAAAAAAAAAAAAGATAAAGACACCCTATGAAATTATCTAAGTTTTCTTATTTAGATCTTAATATAGCTAGGGAGTCAGCTACCATCACTTTCCTCTTGTGAAGGAAGAGTGAGGTTTTATGGATTGAAAAGGGGATGTTCATGAGTGATTGATGAGTGCTCCTTTAGGGTAAGATTTTTGGAAGTGGAGGAGGTTTTCTGATTGACTTTCAAGTACATCTTTGATTGGTTTGGTATCTACTGGTACATAACTGGGATATTTGCAGGCTGAGTGGAGTCATAGGGGTTTTCAGTCTCAACTAGAAGGACATCTGGCCCTCAGCCTCAGGGTCAGAATCTTGCTTAAGCATTTTCTCCATTTGCGCAATGTTATGGTTGAAATTTAACCTGAAGCCCAGTCCAAATAAATATTACATGTACTTCTATCTATTCATATGAATCTATCACACTGAGGTTAGACTGAGGCTTGTTACCAATTTCCTTCTTATAGCATGAAAGTGAAAAGGCAAAATGGAAGCAACCGTAGAATGTTGCATAAGGTCTGGGATTCCTCTGAAGTTAAGATTCGGAGGTAATCTTCCCTAATCTGTGTCGCAGGGGCTGGAGGGCCAGCCCCCAGTTCAGCACCTGTACACACAGATAAGCAGGCTGGAGTCCAGGAGACATTCACTGTTTTTCCCTCTCCCCTGTGGCCCAGCTGGGGGAACATGGAGAGACATGGAAGCATCCTTGTCTCTCCCAGCTCGACCCAGCTTCCTCTCTCTTCTATCAGAACTCCTGTTTCCCCGCATGTGTCTAGCACACTATGGAGGATTCTGGGCCCAGTGAACTCACCTGGAACACTCAAATGGAGGAAGGAAAGCAAAAGAAAGGGAAGCAACAACTTTTCAGTATGACTTTATTCACCATAGAGGGAACAAAAGTACAAGTGTAATTCAAGGGTGCACAGAAATATGGAGTGGTGCTCATGATTCAAGTCCCGTGGGATGGAAAATCATCCCTTCCTCACCTGGCCTTCCACTTCCATGCCCATTCTCTCTTTTTCCCTGAATCAATCTCTCTCTCTCTCTCACACACACACACACACACACACACACATCTATCCCTTCCTAACATGTGATTTATCAGTTTAAACCAGCATGCAAAACTGGATACATGTTTCTTTACTTCATTAAAAAGATTTTTTAAATTCTATTTCTACCCTGCAAGATTATATTAAATTTATAAAGTTGTTCTCCTCACTTCCGTTCAATTCCTTGATTCCTGACCTTACCAAGCACAAATATTTGATTGATTTGGAGAAGGAGACCCACAAGATTTGTGAAAATCTTTGTTCTTTCAAGGAAGACTAGGAAAAGGGCACTGAGGTTAGATGGTCAAGTTCTGTTTTCCTCCAAAGCTCTGGTGGACCCTTGTTCCCAGAGGCAGCCCAAAGTACATGGCCATGCTTTCTTTCTCCTATATCCAGAGCACTGGATTGTGGGTGAGATGCAACAGGAGACTGAGAATCACTACTTCAGTGATTATCTGTACGACAAATCATCTTTAAAGATTTCTTGTCTTTGGAAACAGTGTCCAGTAGAAAGAAAATGGACAAATACAATGTCAAACTATTTAAGAAAAAACTATATTGCCAAAAATTACACTATAGGTGAGTATTTATCAGTATGGAAAACTGTTCATAAAGTATTAATAAGGAAAATAAACAGCATATAAACAACTTGTAAATGTTAATGTGCATAATATATATGGTTATATGGTTCTCATTGAGACAGAATAGGATAATGGACATTTTAAATATCCCTTTTTGTTTTATCTGCATTTTCTATTACCAAAATGTGTTACTTCTATACTGAGAAAATATCACAAATACTTTAAAATATGTATTATCAGATATCTGTGGGGTACCTAGGTGGCTCAGTCTGGTTAAGTCTTCAGCTCAGGTTATGATCCTGGGGTCCTGGGATCAAGCCCCACATTGGGATCCCTCCTCAGCGGGGAGTCTGCTTCTTCTTCTTCCCCTGCTTGTGCTCCTCCCTCCCCACCATCAAATAAATAAATAAAATCTTTTTTTTTTTAAAGGAAATCCATCTGCCTGGTTGACATCATCCAAATCTTTATTTTGCCTAATTGAGCAAGAAATAAAAGATGATATTTTTAAAACCAATATAAATGCTTTATCAACACCAGAAAAGTAGAACCAAAGCATTTACCGGAGCCCAACCTGGTCAGACACCAGACCGGACTGGGGACCCACTTGCTTTGCAGCACTGATGATCCTCAGGTCCCCATAGCCATCAATAACCCCAAGTCTTCCAAAGGTAATGTAAGTTACTGGACACTGGTCAATGTTGAATCAACCAAACTGGATAAAACAGGAAGATGTAGATTCTTGTAAGAACTCTGTCATGGTCCAGGAGTGTAACCTTGGACAAGCCACTTGATCTCTCCATCCTCTCCTGACCCAGGTCCTTCTTACTCACTCACCAGTGATTCATGGAGGTGCTCCTGGGTGCATAGGCACTATTCACTGGCACTGCCCTAGGCTCCTGTTACAAAGCTATGTTATTTTATAGACTTGCCCCCAATTAAATTTATACCACCATTGCCATACTTCAGCACAGAATTATCCAGAATTTTCAAGGCTTAAGAGTGGAGCAGAACTATTGTAATCTAAGTATTGAGTCTTCCAGAAATAAGAAAATTAGTGTGGACTTTTTAAAGCTGACAAAGAAGGCAAGGCTAGGGTAAGGGATAAACTGAATGAAAAGTTAGAGATGGACCAGATCGGAATCCACTTGGCTTAGAACAACTTGGAGGAAGGGGGCAAAGGGGAGAATCCTGGGCAAAAGTAACGGGGAACATTATAGATCATGGTGGTAAATTCCCAAGCATA